>NC_136068.1:1484601150-1485201150 GCF_964261635.1 Lissotriton helveticus
CCTGTTCACCCTCAGCGATGGGATAGGTCGCTTCTGGGACACTCAGCGCCTAGCGCAAGGTATTTCAGACCATTCACCGGTGGTCACCTGGTTCGTAGGGCAAGCGGTAGATAACGTCCTACCACCTCGAATAGCACTGTTGCACTTGAAAAATAGAAAACTATAAGATCAGCTAGTGGAAAGCATAGAGAGATATTCCTGACAGAATGAAGGTTCGGTAGATTTGCACTTTTATGAAAACTGACTTAAACACCGGGTTATGTGTATGTTTTCTGAATTTTATCACATATTGTTACTCAAAAGATCGAAGAACACAATAGTATGTGAATTGTATAAAAAACTTCTTTTTAATTTTCTTTTTTTCACAGATATTATGTTGTTTTTTTCTTTTTTATATGACAATTTATACACTCTTTTTTAACAATAATTCATAGAAATTCTATACATAAATAAGCACCTGATTACAATAGTATATTATATACACTCTGATACATATGTCAACAATTGATTTTTGTCGCCCAATACAAAACCGAATCTGAATCCTACGCGTTTCGGCGAGTGGCCTTCATCAGGAGTTCTGTATTTTTCGAGTGCTGATTAGATACTCGAGTGTCTAGTGAAAATGAAGACACCGTGTCTGGATATACGCAGTAAATAGGTCTTGAATGACGGTAAAATCTGTTGGATATAGTCTGACATAGATCATGTGGAACAAGTTCACGGAGCGATGGAATCAATGTGAAGTAGGTGATCCCTTGACACTGGGTCCTGTCAGGTGATATAAACACTGTTCGTTCTGTATTCGTGAACAAAGGCTGAAAAATGGACGGCTTTATGAAGGTTATCTACAACAAGGGGTGGTGATGGACAGAGTCTCTGAATTAAGCAGAGTACTCTCACCCAGTCAAGAGATCAGGGCTAGATCCAACACCGTTTTTTAGCTCATTGCACCATCCCAGTTTCAGAACCTGGCTGTATGCAAATTAGTCTGTCCCTGGCCCAGTGCATCATGGGAACAGGGCAGACCAGACTACAAAAGCCAATTCTTACACTGGGAAGGAAACAAGCTTCCGGGGACCGGTTTCTGGCATTACAGCCGTCTTCGGCCCGGCTTGCTTGAATCCTGATGGTGCAATGAGCAAGGGACTCACATCTGAGTATACCCTTCCACGCTTAGGGTGTACAAAATTATTTACAACAAGGGGTGGTGATGGACAGAGTCTCTGAATTAAGCAGAGTACTCTCACCCAGTCAAGAGATCAGGGCTAGATCCAACACCGTTTTTTAGCTCATTGCACCATCCCAGTTTCAGAACCTGGCTGTATGCAAATTAGTCTGTCCCTGGCCCAGTGCATCATGGGAACAGGGCAGACCAGACTACAAAAGCCAATTCTTACACTGGGAAGGAAACAAGCTTCCGGGGACCGGTTTCTGGCATTACAGCCGTCTTCGGCCTGGCTTGCTTGAATCCTGATGGTGCAATGAGCAAGGGACTCACATCTGAGTATACCCTTCCACGCTTAGGGTGGACAAAATTATTTACAACAAGGGGTGGTGATGGACAGAGTCTCTGAATTAAGCAGAGTACTCTCACCCAGTCAAGAGATCAGGGCTAGATCCAACACCGTTTTTTAGCTCATTGCACCATCCCAGTTTCAGAACCTGGCTGTATGCAAATTAGTCTGTCCCTGGCCCAGTGCATCATGGGAACAGGGCAGACCAGACTACAAAAGCCAATTCTTACACTGGGAAGGAAACAAGCTTCCGGGGACCGGTTTCTGGCATTACAGCCGTCTTCGGCCCGGCTTGCTTGAATCCTGATGGTGCAATGAGCAAGGGACTCACATCTGAGTATACCCTTCCACGCTTAGGGTGGACAAAATTATTTACAACAAGGGGTGGTGATGGACAGAGTCTCTGAATTAAGCAGAGTACTCTCACCCAGTCAAGAGATCAGGGCTAGATCCAACACCGTTTTTTAGCTCATTGCACCATCCCAGTTTCAGAACCTGGCTGTATGCAAATTAGTCTGTCCCTGGCCCAGTGCATCATGGGAACAGGGCAGACCAGACTACAAAAGCCAATTCTTACACTGGGAAGGAAACAAGCTTCCAGGGACCGGTTTCTAGCATTACAGCCGTCTTCGGCCCGGCTTGCTTGAATCCTGATGGTGCAATGAGCAAGGGACTCACATCTGAGTATACCCTTCCACGCTTAGGGTGGTCAAAATTATTTACAACAAGGGGTGGTGATGGACAGAGTCTCTGAATTAAGCAGAGTACTCTCACCCAGTCAAGAGATCAGGGCTAGATCCAACACCGTTTTTTAGCTCATTGCACCATCCCAGTTTCAGAACCTGGCTGTATGCAAATTAGTCTGTCCCTGGCCCAGTGCATCATGGGAACAGGGCAGACCAGACTACAAAAGCCAATTCTTACACTGGGAAGGAAACAAGCTTCCGGGGACCGGTTTCTGGCATTACAGCCGTCTTCGGCCCGGCTTGCTTGAATCCTGATGGTACAATGAGCAAGGGACTCACATCTGAGTATACCGTTCCACGCTTAGGGTGGACAAAATTATTTACAACAAGGGGTGGTGATGGACAGAGTCTCTGAATTAAGCAGAGTACTCTCACCCAGTCAAGAGATCAGGGCTAGATCCAACACCGTTTTTTAGCTCATTGCACCATCCCAGTTTCAGAACCTGGCTGTATGCAAATTAGTCTGTCCCTGGCCCAGTGCATCATGGGAACAGGGCAGACCAGACTACAAAAGCCAATTCTTACACTGGGAAGGAAACAAGCTTCCGGGGACCGGTTTCTGGCATTACAGCCGTCTTCGGCCCGGCTTGCTTGAATCCTGATGGTGCAATGAGCAAGGGACTCACATCTGAGTATACCCTTCCACGCTTAGGGTGGACAAAATTATTTACAACAAGGGGTGGTGATGGACAGAGTCTCTGAATTAAGCAGAGTACTCTCACCCAGTCAAGAGATCAGGGCTAGATCCAACACCGTTTTTTAGCTCATTGCACCATCCCAGTTTCAGAACCTTGCTGTATGCAAATTAGTCTGTCCCTGGCCCAGTGCATCATGGGAACAGGGCAGACCAGACTACAAAAGCCAATTCTTACACTGGGAAGGAAACAAGCTTCCGGGGACCGGGTTCTGGCATTACAGCCGTCTTCGGCCCGGCTTGCTTGAATCCTGATGGTGCAATGAGCAAGGGACTCACATCTGAGTATACCCTTCCACGCTTAGGGTGGACAAAATTATTTACAACAAGGGGTGGTGATGGACAGAGTCTCTGAATTAAGCAGAGTACTCTCACCCAGTCAAGAGATCAGGGCTAGATCCAACACCGTTTTTTAGCTCATTGCACCATCCCAGTTTCAGAACCTGGCTGTATGCAAATTAGTCTGTCCCTGGCCCAGTGCATCATGGGAACAGGGCAGACCAGACTACAAAAGCCAATTCTTACACTGGGAAGGAAACAAGCTTCCGGGGACCGGTTTCTGGCATTACAGCCGTCTTCGGCCCGGCTTGCTTGAATCCTGATGGTGCAATGAGCAAGGGACTCACATCTGAGTATACCCTTCCACGCTTAGGGTGGACAAAATTATTTACAACAAGGGGTGGTGATGGACAGAGTCTCTGAATTAAGCAGAGTACTCTCACCCAGTCAAGAGATCAGGGCTAGATCCAACACCGTTTTTTAGCTCATTGCACCATCCCAGTTTCAGAACCTGGCTGTATGCAAATTAGTCTGTCCCTGGCCCAGTGCATCATGGGAACAGGGCAGACCAGACTACAAAAGCCAATTCTTACACTGGGAAGGAAACAAGCTTCCGGGGACCGGTTTCTGGCATTACAGCCGTCTTCGGCCCGGCTTGCTTGAATCCTGATGGTGCAATGAGCAAGGGACTCACATCTGAGTATACCCTTCCACGCTTAGGGTGGACAAAATTATTTACAACAAGGGGTGGTGATGGACAGAGTCTCTGAATTAAGCAGAGTACTCTCACCCAGTCAAGAGATCAGGGCTAGATCCAACACCGTTTTTTAGCTCATTGCACCATCCCAGTTTCAGAACCTGGCTGTATGCAAATTAGTCTGTCCCTGGCCCAGTGCATCATGGGAACAGGGCAGACCAGACTACAAAAGCCAATTCTTACACTGGGAAGGAAACAAGCTTCCGGGGACCGGTTTCTGGCATTACAGCCGTCTTCGGCCCGGCTTGCTTGAATCCTGATGGTGCAATGAGCAAGGGACTCACATCTGAGTATACCCTTCCACACTTAGGGTGGACAAAATTATTTACAACAAGGGGTGGTGATGGACAGAGTCTCTGAATTAAGCAGAGTACTCTCACCCAGTCAAGAGATCAGGGCTAGATCCAACACCGTTTTTTAGCTCATTGCACCATCCCAGTTTCAGAACCTGGCTGTATGCAAATTAGTCTGTCCCTGGCCCAGTGCATCATGGGAACAGGGCAGACCAGACTACAAAAGCCAATTCTTACACTGGGAAGGAAACAAGCTTCCGGGGACCGGTTTCTGGCATTACAGCCGTCTTCGGCCCGGCTTGCTTGAATCCTGATGGTGCAATGAGCAAGGGACTCACATCTGAGTATACCCTTCCACGCTTAGGGTGGACAAAATTATTTACAACAAGGGGTGGTGATGGACAGAGTCTCTGAATTAAGCAGAGTACTCTCACCCAGTCAAGAGATCAGGGCTAGATCCAACACCGTTTTTTAGCTCATTGCACCATCCCAGTTTCAGAACCTGGCTGTATGCAAATTAGTCTGTCCCTGGCCCAGTGCATCATGGGAACAGGGCAGACCAGACTACAAAAGCCAATTCTTACACTGGGAAGAATTGGCTTGGTAGTTTGGTCTGCCCTGTTCCCATGATGCACTGGGCCAGGGACAGACTAATTTGCATATAGCCAGGTTCTGAGCTGGGATGGGGCAGTGAGATAAATAACGGTGATGGATCAAGCCCTGATCTTTGGACTGGGTAAGAGTGGTCTGCTTAATTCAGACACTCTGTTCATCACCACCCCCTTTTCTGAATCGTTTTTGGCCACTATAGGTGTGGCAGGGTATACTCAGACATGAGTCCCTTTCTCACTGCTCCATCAGGATTCAAGCAAGCCGGGCCGAAGAGGCTGAAATGCCAGAAACCGGTCCCCGGTAGCTTGTCTCCTTTCTGGTGAAGAATTGGCTTGGTAGTTTGGTCTGCCCTGTTCCCATGATGCACTGGGCCAGGGACAGACTAATTTGCATATAGCCAGGTTCTGAGCTGGGATGGGGCAGTGAGATAAATAACGGTGATGGATCAAGCCCTGATCTTTGGACTGGGTAAGAGTGGTCTGCTTAATTCAGACACTCTGTTCATCACCACCCCCTTTTCTGAATCGTTATTGGCCACTATAGGTGTGGCAGGGTATACTCAGACATGAGTCCCTTTCTCACTGCTCCATCAGGATTCAAGCAAGCCGGGCCGAAGAGGCTGAAATGCCAGAAACCGGTCCCCGGTAGCTTGTCTCCTTTCTGGTGAAGAATTGGCTTGGTAGTTTGGTCTGCCCTGTTCCCATGATGCACTGGGCCAGGGACAGACTAATTTGCATATAGCCAGGTTCTGAGCTGGGATGGGGCAGTGAGATAAATAACGGTGATGGATCAAGCCCTGATCTTTGGACTGGGTAAGAGTGGTCTGCTTAATTCAGACACTCTGTTCATCACCACCCCCTTTTCTGAATCGTTTTTGGCCACTATAGGTGTGGCAGGGTATACTCAGACATGAGTCCCTTTCTCACTGCTCCATCAGGATTCAAGCAAGCCGGGCCAAAGAGGCTGAAATGCCAGAAACCGGTCCCCGGTAGCTTGTCTCCTTTCTGGTGAAGAATTGGCTTGGTAGTTTGGTCTGCCCTGTTCCCATGATGCACTGGGCCAGGGACAGACTAATTTGCATATAGCCAGGTTCTGAGCTGGGATGGGGCAGTGAGATAAATAACGGTGATGGATCAAGCCCTGATCTTTGGACTGGGTAAGAGTGGTCTGCTTAATTCAGACACTCTGTTCATCACCACCCCCTTTTCTGAATCGTTTTTGGCCACTATAGGTGTGGCAGGGTATACTCAGACATGAGTCCCTTTCTCACTGCTCCATCAGGATTCAAGCAAGCCGGGCCGAAGAGGCTGAAATGCCAGAAACCGGTCCCCGGTAGCTTGTCTCCTTTCTGGTGAAGAATTGGCTTGGTAGTTTGGTCTGCCCTGTTCCCATGATGCACTGGGCCAGGGACAGACTAATTTGCATATAGCCAGGTTCTGAGCTGGGATGGGGCAGTGAGATAAATAACGGTGATGGATCAAGCCCTGATCTTTGGACTGGGTAAGAGTGGTCTGCTTAATTCAGACACTCTGTTCATCACCACCCCCTTTTCTGAATTGTTTTTGGCCACTATAGGTGTGGCAGGGTATACTCAGACATGAGTCCCTTTCTCACTGCTCCATCAGGATTCAAGCAAGCCGGGCCGAAGAGGCTGAAATGCCAGAAACCGGTCCCCGGTAGCTTGTCTCCTTTCTGGTGAAGAATTGGCTTGGTAGTTTGGTCTGCCCTGTTCCCATGATGCACTGGGCCAGGGACAGACTAATTTGCATATAGCCAGGTTCTGAGCTGGGATGGGGCAGTGAGATAAATAACGGTGATGGATCAAGCCCTGATCTTTGGACTGGGTAAGAGTGGTCTGCTTAATTCAGACACTCTGTTCATCACCACCCCCTTTTCTGAATCGTTTTTGGCCACTATAGGTGTGGCAGGGTATACTCAGACATGAGTCCCTTTCTCACTGCTCCATCAGGATTCAAGCAAGCCGGGCCGAAGAGGCTGAAATGCCAGAAACCGGTCCCCGGTAGCTTGTCTCCTTTCTGGTGAAGAATTGGCTTGGTAGTTTGGTCTGCCCTGTTCCCATGATGCACTGGGCCAGGGACAGACTAATTTGCATATAGCCAGGTTCTGAGCTGGGATGGGGCAGTGAGATAAATAACGGTGATGGATCAAGCCCTGATCTTTGGACTGGGTAAGAGTGGTCTGCTTAATTCAGACACTCTGTTCATCACCACCCCCTTTTCTGAATCGTTTTTGGCCACTATAGGTGTGGCAGGGTATGATCAGACATGAGTCCCTTTCTCACTGCTCCATCAGGATTCAAGCAAGCCGGGCCGAAGAGGCTGAAATGCCAGAAACCGGTCCCCGGTAGCTTGTCTCCTTTCTGGTGAAGAATTGGCTTGGTAGTTTGGTCTGCCCTGTTCCCATGATGCACTGGGCCAGGGACAGACTAATTTGCATATAGCCAGGTTCTGAGCTGGGATGGGGCAGTGAGATAAATAACGGTGATGGATCAAGCCCTGTTCTTTGGACTGGGTAAGAGTGGTCTGCTTAATTCAGACACTCTGTTCATCACCACCCCCTTTTCTGAATCGTTTTTGGCCACTATAGGTGTGGCAGGGTATACTCAGACATGAGTCCCTTTCTCACTGCTCCATCAGGATTCAAGCAAGCCGGGCCGAAGAGGCTGAAATGCCAGAAACCGGTCCCCGGTAGCTTGTCTCCTTTCTGGTGAAGAATTGGCTTGGTAGTTTGGTCTGCCCTGTTCCCATGATGCACTGGGCCAGGGACAGACTAATTTGCATATAGCCAGGTTCTGAGCTGGGATGGGGCAGTGAGATAAATAACGGTGATGGATCAAGCCCTGATCTTTGGACTGGGTAAGAGTGGTCTGCTTAATTCAGACACTCTGTTCATCACCACCCCCTTTTCTGAATCGTTTTTGGCCACTATAGGTGTGGCAGGGTATACTCAGACATGAGTCCCTTTCTCACTGCTCCATCAGGATTCAAGCAAGCCGGGCCGAAGAGGCTGAAATGCCAGAAACCGGTCCCCGGTAGCTTGTCTCCTTTCTGGTGAAGAATTGGCTTGGTAGTTTGGTCTGCCCTGTTCCCATGATGCACTGGGCCAGGGACAGACTAATTTGCATATAGCCAGGTTCTGAGCTGGGATGGGGCAGTGAGATAAATAACGGTGATGGATCAAGCCCTGATCTTTGGACTGGGTAAGAGTGGTCTGCTTAATTCAGACACTCTGTTCATCACCACCCCCTTTTCTGAATCGTTTTTGGCCACTATAGGTGTGGCAGGGTATACTCAGACATGAGTCCCTTTCTCACTGCTCCATCAGGATTGAAGCAAGCCGGGCCGAAGAGGCTGAAATGCCAGAAACCGGTCCCCGGTAGCTTGTCTCCTTTCTGGGGAAGAATTGGCTTGGTAGTTTGGTCTGCCCTGTTCCCATGATGCACTGGGCCAGGGACAGACTAATTTGCATATAGCCAGGTTCTGAGCTGGGATTGGGCAGTGAGATAAATAACGGTGATGGATCAAGCCCTGATCTTTGGACTGGGTAAGAGTGGTCTGCTTAATTCAGACACTGTTCATCACCACCCCCTTTTCTGAATCATTTTTTGCCACTATAGGTGTGGCAGGGTATACTCAGACATGAGTCCCTTTCTCACTGCTCCATCAGGATTCAAGCAAGCCGGGCCGAAGAGGCTGAAATGCCAGAAACCGGTCCCCGGTAGCTTGTCTCCTTTCTGGTGAAGAATTGGCTTGGTAGTTTGGTCTGCCCTGTTCCCATGATGCACTGGGCCAGGGACAGACTAATTTGCATATAGCCAGGTTCTGAGCTGGGATGGGGCAGTGAGATAAATAACGGTGATGGATCAAGCCCTGATCTTTGGACTGGGTAAGAGTGGTCTGCTTAATTCAGACACTCTGTTCATCACCACCCCCTTTTCTGAATCGTTATGAAGGTTATCAGCGCTGCGGGAATTACTTGAAAAATGCAGCAACTTGTAATAGTCCCTTTTATTGTGGAGGCTTAGCAAGATGTCTGTGGTAATTTTTGCTGATAAGGCAGTGATTAATAGAAGTGACGAATTCTGGAAATATCGTTGCTGTAGGGTCCCGTCTGGCCAAATGCCGCCGTGATTTGCACAACACCCTGTGGGAGGCATATAATGTGGCAATACAGGGACAGGTTTAGGCGATAATCGGGGTAAAGAAAAGGAAGAAAAGTTGCGATACCAACACCTGGAATGAAATATCAAAGAACTGGAGACCGAGATATTAAAGGGAGGAGCTCAGAATGTAGACTTGAGAGGTCAACCATGCCTCAGGCAACAAGAACTAAAAGATATAGCTGAAAACGCAGAAAGGGCCCACACCCTGGTACTGCAAAGGAGACTCTACGATGTGGGAGACAAAGCCAGCAAACTTATTGCCTGACTAGATAAGTGAGATAAGGGTGACCAAGATCCACGACCCTGCAAAGGGAATGCATACTAGAGGTGGGGAAATAGCAGAGACAATCGTAGCTTATCACGTACAGCTCAAAATCCAGTAGGCCCCGGTCAGACTGTGCAGAGCTCCTGTAAACAATGGCACTGGACACGCTCTCAGGGGAGGATAGGGAGACTCTGGAGGTCGACTTGACGCTAGCGGAAATAGAAGGGGCACTCTGGGAGCTGCAGTCAGGGAAGGTGTCGGACCGAACAGCCTCCCCCTGGAGCTGTTTAAACGTGTGGCTCACAAGATCCCACCTCACCTCCTCAATATGTTCCTGGCTAGTAGAGACTCAGGGACACTCCCAGAAGATTAAAGAGTAGCCACAATAGTAGTAATCCCAAAGATATGTAAACCGGCGACGGACTGCAGTTCCTACCTCCACATATTGCTGCTCAACATGAAGCCCAAGGTGTTGGCTAAGGTCCTGACAAACCGCTTAAAAGGAGTCATAGTGATTGATCCACCCTGACCAATCTGGCTTTATGCCGAAACGGAGTACCCGTCTCAACTTGAGACGTCTCTATGGAGTAATGTACCTGATGGTGAAATCAGGAGTGGAGAATGCTGTTGTCGTCTCATTGGATGAAAGAATGGCATTTAACAGTGTCGAATTAGAATTTTCCCTCGCAGTTCTGCCCAGATTGTGTTTTGGCCTTAAGTTTTGCTCCTGGGTTCACCTACTCTACACTGAGCAGCTGGCCAGGGTACGGGTGAATGGCAAAAACTCCTGGGTGTTCAGGCTGAGCAGGGGCATGCACCAGGGGTGCCCCTTGTTGCTTATGATCTTCGCCCTGGCGCCCCTGGCAACTGGATACGAGGGGACCCCTTGATCAGGTGTGTTGTTGGAGGAGAAGAATGGAAGGAAAGAATTATCCCTGTATGCAGATGACATCGTGCTCTATGTGGCAAGGCCTGCTCCTCGATACCAAGAACCGTCCACATCTTTGACCTCTCTGTGAGCTACTCGGGCTATCAAATCAAATGGAACCAGTCCCTAGTTTTCCCGCTCTCATTGTGAGACCTAGACCTGCCCATCCGATGTCTGGTCTGGGTAATGTGGGAGGGATTCCAATATCTGGGTGTTTACATTTGTAAAAGTGAGAGACTTTTTACAGTACAACTTGCTCCCCCAAATAGAGCGCTTTAAAGCAGACGCGGCCCACTGGAGCATGCCACCCATTTCCCTAATGGGAATAGTTCTACTTTTCAAAAGGATGACCCCCTCACGCATGATCTACGTACTCCAAAACACCCCTGGTCCTGGACGTAAACTTCAGCAAAGTCAACAGCACAATGAGGGTGCTACTATGGGACGGGGGAGAGACAGGAGTATCCCTAGTAAAATTACAGCGGGGATTCTATGACGGAGGCATAGCGGTACCGGACCTCTGAGCCTACTACTGGGCGACCCAACTAATAGTGGTAAATGACTGGGTGTTTGGTGGGAGAGACAATCTGGCCTATAGGGTAGACCACTGGGCCAGGGGGGGTGACCACCACTTCTCTATGGAAGGGCAAAGAAAGGACTCTCCAGTTTCATACCTAAACAGTACTACAGGCATGGAAAGCAGCCAACCGACCCCTGGGATGGGATAATAAGCTTACAGCAGGGACCCCATTATGGGACAGTGATAGTCTGGGAGAGGTGAAGAAGCTGCACAGCCACACACGTTGGCATTTAATAGGCATAGATAAGCGGGGGAACATCTGGAGAGGGGTTTCACTATTAACCTTTAGTGAGTTGCAGACGTAGTATGACCTAGACCCTAGGGAGGCATTCCGATACCTGCAACTAAAGCATGCACCCCACTGCCACCTACCTGAGGGTGAACAATTACCGGATCACTCCCCTATGGAGGGCCAGCTGTTCCTCGACCCTATGCCGGTTAAGGCAGTCTCTTTAAAATATGAAAAAATAATGAGGAACACACCGGATCCCCTCATCCAACTGAGGAAGGCATTTTCAGAAAACCTGCCCCCCCTGGATGACGAGGAAGGCCATTCAGAGTCCTAGGGAGATAGCCATCTGAGCTTAGCTTCGCCTGGTGCAGCTCTGAGTGCTACACAGATCGTATCTCTCTGGATCCAGGATATACAGGATGGTCACAGTGAGTCAGCCGAATGTGTTAGGGAATGCGGCGAGATAGGCACCTTCCACCACACAACCTGGGAATGCCCCTTAATACAACGCTTCTGGAGCAGGGTTATAGGGGTTATGCAGGAAGTCACAGGGCTAACAATCCCACTGGAGGCAAAATGGCTTATTGTAGGCATTGCAGAGGAAGAGAAATTGTCCAAGCACTTCGGCAAATTGTTGTCCACGGCGGCAGGGGTAGCGAAACGCAATTTAGCCAGACAATGGGGTGCGACTAGATCCCTTACAATTAGAGATTATAAAGAAGATCTTGACGGGTGTCAGTTGGCAGAGCGAGAAACTTACCGGTCCTGAGGTTGCCCCCATACATTTAAAAATATGTGGGGACCATAATGCAGCACAGGGGGACCAACAAGGTAGGATGAGAAAGGAGATAGGGAAGGTGAAGTCAACTCAACCCTGCAAGTGGGCTGCCAACCACTCTCTTTAGACGATAGGAGACACCGTAAGAGACAGGAGGGAAGGGTAACCACCAAAGCTAAGGCCCACTGCGTGTGGCCAACAGTGCCTTTAATTGATGTTGTACATTATCTTGTTGATCTTGAACAACTGCTTTATAAAAAGATATATATTTTTTTAAAGAATGTAATGGGATGCCCGCCTACACCTGCCTCTACATATGGTCCACTCTGGTCTACCTGCAAGACTGCTCCTAGGGTACAGTTTTCCTCCCTGCTCAGACACTGTAATTTTGACTGGTCCTGATTGAATTCGTCTAGAGTTTCCATAAAAGGCATTTGGTTGAACGCCCAATTATTCGGCGTAACTCTCGGAGGTTGGGTAACTTGCACTAACTGATTTTGACCACCCCCATTATAGTATCTGGACCTTGTAACGGTGTTTATCTCATCCAGCACTTGCACTAACTCCCTCTTGCAACTGATTTGCTTGATTTAATCAACACTCTTGCTACCAATGTCCGATTTTGTGACAATAATGACAAGCAGTCATTTTCTTCAGCGTGACAATGTCTATACTTGTTTTGGGGTTTATACGGACACCTCTCCCATTTCCCTGTCCAGAATTTTTTGAAGCTTTTTGAACCCCTCTCTTTGGTTACGTGCCTGATTCCAACCTATTGTTCCCCCATTTGTCTGCATCTGATCCTACCCTTTGCGCATTCCTCATCTGGACCAACATAAACGTGTCCTTTGTTCCCCTGTGTTTGGAGTCCACCTCATCACTGCAATACCTAGCATACTGTAAAATTTCGTCCACAGACTTGTTTTTCCAGCACATTAAATGTTACTGGGTCATAACGCTAACTTCTGGTCTCAACCCCATCACAAGTTTGGAAACCAACTATGTTTCGGATCAAGAGTATCTACCAACTGTATTTACTTGAAGGCTGGCAAGAGCTGTTCATAATCGGCATAATAGGCCATTCCTGTGTTGTTCGAGTTATTTTAACCTAATTGATATCTTGTGGTGCTAATTTAGACTGCAACCATATGATCATCTGTTCATACCTTTTCATAACCAAGGGTGAAGGACCGTGAGTTATAGGATCTCCGTCTGGATCAGCAGAAGCCCAATCAATAGCAATTTTTCACACGGGCCCTAGATCAATGGGAACCACAATTTCAAATAATAAGTTCAGATTAAACCACAATACCTTTTAGATCTCTACAAAGTGATCGACTTGCTTGTACCATTCAGCAGGCTTCTCCCACAGCCGAGGAAAATCATTTGCAGACGCTGCTAAATCACCCCTACTCCAAGGACATGCATATACCCTCCACTAGGCACCTCCCACTGTGGATATGCCTCAACTCCTGCTGCTCCCCACCTTCCTAATGCTCTTTTTCTTTGACCATCTTTCCTCCCATGTCCTCCCATTTGTCAAGCATGCTTCATGCGTGTATCCTTTTTTTTTTCTCCAAAACCTTTATTGAGGCAATTAAAGAGTACAGAGCTTTTCGGCCTACAACCTGAAAACACAGGGCGGCAGCTACAACAGTATCATTAACGTACATCACATACTGAAGGAGCATGCATCTAACACGGCAAGTCGCCTACAACCCAACCGGGCCGGCCGCGAGGAAGGCTACTGAGAGCTGCGTAAGGATACATTCAGTAATGATGGAGATGATCATACAAACTGGACAGTGAATGCTTGAGGTTTCTAGTTAATTTAACCTTATAACCTGACAAACTTGTGGGTCTAGTGCTAACTGTTCCCCCCCATTGTGTGTCCACCATACTGGTTATGTGGAGAGAAGGATCTTTCGGCACGGAGCGTCGATGCCGCACTCGTGGCATCGTCATAATCATAAGAACTCAGGACTGATGTTCTCTGTACCTAGTGGAGCAATCTAAATAACATGGGGGGGAGGGGATGTGACTAATGAGTAGGTAAGGAACTTGACTAGATGGTGTCTAGTAGTACGTCATGCTAAGTGTTTATCCCTTGGGTTAGGGGGCCGCAACAAGAGAGCTAGGGAACAAGGAGTGTGACTATTTCGTCGCTAATACGACCAGTGTGGCAGACATAAGATGTGTATCTCCAAAATCCCAGGTGTACAGTGGGTGCTACTTATTATAGTGCCGGAGTTTCGCTATGTGGTATCAAATGCAGTGTTACATAGGATGAGCAAGGCGTGTGAAATGAGGCGGGCTCCACAAGTGACGGAGTTTAGGGGGTAGTGTAGGCCCTGGTGACTCAGGAGCGTCTCTCTGTTGCGCGGCAACGTCCTCAGCCTGAAGACGAAGAAGGTACGCTGTAAGTGGCCCCATATGTCCTTGGGTCGTGATTTATGCGGCAAGAGCTCGGCATAAGTATGCAGTTGGTCTTGCCATGTGGACATCGTAGTCAGCCAGGTCTTAAATTTGGGTGCCCGTCCGCGTCCCCATCGGCACGCCACGTGTCGTTTCGCCAGCAGGAGTCCCAGCGCGAAATATTTACGATGAACCTTCAACGCGGGACATGTTAGTCCCAACAAGGCAATCTCGGGGCAGGGTGATACGGTCGTACCAACCATGTCCGACAGGGCCGCAAACACTTCCTCCCAGAAATCAGCCATGGCTCGACATGTCCATGCGAGGTGTAGGAAGTCTGCTCCCTCAGCTCTGCAACGCAAACATCGATCATCATCCCGGAGTCGAAAGCGGTGCAATTTGGCCGGGGTATAATAGAGCCGATGTAGAAATTTATAATGTACCAGTCTGAGACGTGTGCTACCTGTCACTGCAGAAGTATGAGCGCAACTCTCCTCCCATTGTTCATCCGACATAGGGGCGTCTAGATCACTGTCCCAGTCCCGTCTCGCTCTAAGAGAGGGGGGAGATGGGTGGCCTGTGCATGTTTGTAAAGCATGGAGACAACATGTTTCGGGGCATCTGACTGGAGCAGGGCATGAAGGGGCGCAACCGTGTCCGGCTCATCCGGGAAGTGGGGGGTGACCACCTTGACATTCTGTCGTAGCCACACATATAGAAACGTATCCATGGCCGAGGGGGTGCCATCCCCAAAGAATTGCGCCGGTGTGCGGAAGTTACCCTGAAGGTACAAGTCACCCCATGTGTGGAGTGCTAGTCTCGTGAGCATTCTACGGCCGATTTCTTCACAAGCTACACTGAGTCTTGGGTCATGCGCTAGGGTCATGCGTGGCGAGTAGAGAAACGGTGTACCCATGGCTTCGGCCAAGCGCCTCCAGGCGAGCACTGTACAGTCAACCGTGGTGGGATCACGGTCCACAATCTTGGCGCCAGAGTAGAGATATCCCGACGGTCGCATTGGCCTCATATGGCCGTCTTCGACCGCCAGATGCGCCATGAATGGGGGGGATGAAGCCAATATGTGGCGAAGTGGCCCTGTGCACAATTATAGTAACGCCGAAAGTTGGGTACATCGAATCCACCTTCGTGAAAGGGTAGCATTAGTGTCCCCAAGCCAATCCGAGCTTTATTTGCCACCCCAGATGAGCCGTGACATCTGTGAGTTAAGGGCCCTGAAAAAGTGGGCACCCGGATTATACGGGATATTAGTGAAAAGATACAGCAACTTAGGTAAGACTACCATTTTAATCAGGGAGATACGTCCCGCCATTGACAGTGGAAGATGAATCCACTTTGTGACGTTATCAGTCAGTTTGTCGAGAACTGTTCCGTAGTTGGCCCTAATGAGGTTATCACGGTTTCTAGCCACTATGATGCCTAGATATTTGATCTCATCTGCCTCCCAGATCAAGGGATAATCTAAGGGGAAATGCGTAGTCTTGTCAGTTAATGGAAATAGTGCTGATTTCGACCAGTTTATGTGTATTCCCGCGATACCCCCAAACTTAGTGATCTCACGCAACAGGGGGTTTAGATTCTCCTGAGGTTTGTGCACATAAAGGGTCATGTCGTTGGCATACAATGCAATAAGTAATTGCCTCTCTGGGTATATGAGAGAGCGGTGGTTGTGGTGTTGACGTAGTTTGGCTGCTAAGGGTTCGATTGCTATGGCGAATAGAACCGGGGATAATGGACATCCCTGCCGTGTACCACGGTGAATCGCAAAGGGGGCCGAGCGGGAACCGTTTAACAGCACAGAAGCCTGGGGCTGGTAATACAGTAATCTAATCCAGTCCAGGAAGTTAAACGGAAAGCCCATCCTTTCTAGTAACGCCAGTAGGTAGTCCCATTCTAGTGAATCGAATGCCTTCGTGGCATCAAGGAAAATGGCAGCCGCTTCGAAAGTGGGGTTTATATCCTGTATCACTGCCTGAAGTGTTCGCAGATTATGGGAAGTCGCGCGGTTAGGGACAAAGCCAGCCTGGTCTGGTAGTACAAGCCGTTCCATCAGCAGGTTGAGGCGTGTTGCAAGTACTTTTGCCAGTATTTTGATTTCCGAGTTTAATAGGGACAGAGGTCTATAGGAGTCACAAGACTCCGGCGGTTTGCTCGGCTTCAGCAGCGATGCTATAAGGGCCTCCCGCATTGTGGTCGGCAGGGTACCCTCCTCAAGAGCCGCGTAGTACATTTGCTTTAAAATCGGGGCCAGAACATGTATGTATGCCTTGTAAAAATCAATCGGTAGGCCATCCGAACCCGGCGACTTGCCCGATTTCATGGATATTATGGCATCCGTTACTTCCTCTAATTCGAGCTCGTGATGTAGGAATTTCTGTTGGGTCAGGCCCAGCCATGCTAGTGCAGTGTCGTCTAAGTAAGTGTTTAAATTAATCGGAGTGGCTCTCTGGGAGGTATAAAGTGTAGAGTAGTGATTAGTAAGGACCCTGAGTTGGTCTGGTAAGCTCCGTTGGGGTATATTATGTTCGTCTAGCAGGGAGGTGATATAATTGTGATATCGAGGGGGGTTAACAGTAGACGCTAGCGCTCTGCCTGGCCTGTCGCCCTCGCCATATCTACGTGCAGTGTGTGGCTTCCCTATGAACTTGCTTTCCTTCTCTGATAGTTCTGCATATTCATTGAGTTTCTCCCGAAGCTGAGCCTTGGCCGCATGACCGCGCATGTTGTGATCAACATCATGTTCTAACTGTTGCAGTTCTAAGTCAAGTTTATGTCGTTTGTCTCGTAGTGACCTGAGGACTCCACCCCCCCTTAGCAATACACCACCCCCTTACGGTGACCTTAAAGGCCTCCCAAACTGTTGTGAGACTGGAAACTGATGATATGTTACGGTCAAAAAAGTCTTTTATGTCCTGTTCTAGTTCCGCCTTGAAGGCTGAATCGGTTAGATGTGCGGGGTTAAGACGCCAGTTTAAGTAGGGGGAGACATCGAGAGGGGCGCTCAGTGTCACAAGTACTGGTGAGTGATCGGAGAAGGTAAGGGCAAGGTGTGAGGCCTTGACCAACCAGGGAGAAAGGCCCGCTGTTAAAAACACGTAGTCCAAACGTGCCCAGGTGGAGTGTATAGCAGAGAAGTGTGTGCCTTGCTTGAGCGACTGATGAGTGTGCCTCCAAGCATCAATCAGGCGGTGATCTTCTACAATGTCTGATAGGGTGCATTGAGTGTGCGTGTAGTGTATGGTCTGTGGGTGGGATCGATCCATATTTGGCCGAAGTGCGGTGTTGAAATCGCCTCCCAGAATGACATGAGCAATACCCATCGATTTAATCTTACCCCAAAGTGTAAGGAGTGCTGCCGGGTCATCCGTATTGGGCCCGTAGTAACATGCAAATAGGACTGTGTGTGAGTAGAGTCTGCCCCATACCATGCAATATCTGCCATTCACATCGGCTTCAGTCCCTGCCGGAATGAAGGATACCCCTCGCCTGACCAAGATCGTGACTCCCCTTGCGTAATTTGAATAAGACGAGAACACTCTACATGAGGCCCATCGGGATGCAAATAAAGGAGGGCTGTCTGACATCAAGTGTGTTTCCTGCAGCATGGCAATAGACACTCCCTGTCTATCTAAATAACTCAAAATCTGCCTCTTTTTCCTCGGGTTGTTAAGTCCCCGTACATTCCATGAGGTCAGTTGTAGTTGTTGGGAAGGGTGCGCGCCTGTTACGTCTCCCATCCCAACGAATACAGAAGCGTACAACATGTAAGCATGACATAAAAGTTCACACAATAACCAACATCATCAGTGCATCTAGAAACCTCGTATCTCACTTTGACATTCCCAACACCTAGTAGCACTAAAATCGTAACAACCAAGTCAGTGGCGTGTCTAAACTTCCACCCTCCCACACCGGCAACCCCAACCCGCCGGGCATAGAACACCCACCCCCCCACCCAAAACCAAAGAAAAAGAAAACAACAGTCTACATTTGCCCCTACCCTATGGAGGGAGAGGTTGCAAAGGGGTTCGCCCATTGGGGAATCGGATCCAGAGGCGCCCGACCTGTCTCCCACCTCCTCACTCACACCCACGGGACACCAGGCAGTGACCTAGGCGTCCGTTATGGGACGGAGGTGGGTTGCCGAGCACACAGTGTCACTTAGACCAGTGAATAGTAAGTCAGTAAAAGTACCTCACCGGAGACACAGCGCCTCTTGATCAGCAATGACTCGGCATACGGATCTTGTGGGCCAAGCGAGAGCCCAGCTAGTATTAGTCCTGTTGGTCCATTGGCGAGCGCGATCCGGAGCGGCGTCCATCTGCATCTCCCCCAGTACGGTCCCTCCTGTGTTGCTTGAGGAAGTCCTCCATCTGTTGAGGATTTGCAAAGATGTGGTGTTTGCCCTGGTAAGAGACCTTTAGTTTCGCAGGGTAGAGCATGGCATAGGGAAGTTCCTGAGCCTGTAACTTCTTTTTGACTGCCACAAATTTACGTCGTGCCTCCTGCACCGAGGCGGTAAAATCCGGGAAAAAGGACAAAGTCTTGTTGCCGTAGCTCACCGTGCCAATCTCACGTGCACGACGTAGTACCGCGTCGCGGTCTCTATAGTTCAAAAAACGTGCCACGATGGGTCTAGGTGTAGCCCCCGGAGGAGGGCGGGCAGCGAGGGATCTATGACCTCTCTCGACTATGAGGTGTGGGGAGAAGGATTCTTTCCCAAACAGCTCGATCACCAGGGTCTCCACGAAGAGCTCCATTTTCCCTGTATTTGTAGATTCCGCCAGGCCTAAAATGCGGACATTATTTCGGCGGGATCTAGCTTCCAAATCCTCGTTTTTGTCTGCAATGATCTTGAGGAGTCTGTCCATTTGCGTGACCTGATGGCTGGCAGCGGTGGCTCCATCTTCCAGTCCGGAGATCCTGTCCTCGGCTTCCTTTATGCGGGTATCATGTTGATCCAGTTTGGCCACGACTCCATCCATGCGGGCATTCATGGTGTCGATCTTGGCATCGATTGTTGCGAGGCTTTGTTTCATGCCTAAAAGCAGGGATTTCCAGTCCTCCTCCGGCGGGGTCGATGTAGTAGGGCTACCTTCCGGGCCCCGCATCGTTTTGGAAGATTTTCTGGCCTCAAACGGAATTTTGGACTGCTTGGCGTCTCCACGGCCCATGACATGCCTCGGCGTCCGCGGTGCCGCGGCCGTAGGGTCTGCCAGATTCGTGGCAGTCCAGATCGTGGGGGGGAGGCCGCAGGTCCAGCAAGTAGAGGGAGGTCGTGTGCGGTCGACCCGTCGTCCAAAGTATCTAGCAGGTGAATATTCGGGCCCCCTCAGTACAGCGTAGGGCGCAAGAGTGAATTTTCGCGCCCGCGAGGCATCCACTCTGCTGCTGGTGAGTCCGCCCGTTCTGGCCAGGCCGCAGCGAGTCAACATATAAGGCCACCCAAGGTTAGCTGTGCAGGGCCTCTGGGGATCCAGAAGTGTGGCGTTGGCAAGGGTAGTGCGCAGGCGACCTTCTGTGAGCTGAAGAAGGCTGTAGCTGAAGGAGTCCGAGGGCTGCACCACAAGCAACCCTGGTTGTTGTCAAGAAAAGCGGGCTCAAATGTGCACCCACAGTGCAGGCAGAAATGTATGACGCGGTAGGGGGGCCGTCACTCAATAGCTGAAGCGGGGTGAGGCGGGTGTATCTTGTTGGAGGTTCGTGGCGGCCAGACCGCGTCTCCTACCACCCCACACCTCGCTGCGTCCGTGCACAGTAGTTCAGGCCACTCCACAAGATAGCCGCGATGGCGACACGGGATACACCCAGGGCGGACCCGCTCACACCAGAGGGGGGGTGCAATGGAGGCCCCACCTACAGTAGTAGCCCGTGGCAGTGTGCTGTGGTCAAGTAGCAGGCCAAGGGACTCGGTAAACAAAGGGGCGATCCGGGCGTTATGCCACGATGTGTGCTGTGGCGGCCATGCGGCAGTGAGCTTTCCGCCGTTCTTCCCCGGGGCCCCAGGGGTGTCGCCAACGCGAGGGCCCCGCGGCAGCTGCGGGGGCCGGGCAGTGTAGTTGTGGACGGCAGCGGCGGCCGCGAGGACGGTGCAGCGCCGGTTCGGGCCGGCGTCTCCAAGCAACGCGGGCCGCCCAAGCAGAGGGGGGGGGTCCGATTGACTGGTCCGGTGGTGCCGGGGGGCTGTTACCTCCTCGTCAGGCCGCCCCGAGATGTTCAGCAGCCACAGGGGTTTGCAGGGTTCACCGCCCTCCGGGACGCGGGAGACGCTGCCTAGGCCTCCGATCCCCGGGCTCACTTAGCTGGTTTAGCCGGCAGGACGTGACCGCAGGGCAGCGCGAGGAGCCACTCGCGGGAAGCGGGGCAAATTTCTCCGGCCTCCATTGTACCACAGGAAAGATGTAGGTACCGGCGTGCGACTCTCAGCGGGGCGGTTCAGGGCACGCTGCAAGCAAGGAGTTTATACTGGTCAGGATGGCGTGAAGGATGTATGAAGGCTCAGCTAGACGAGAGCTTCACTACGGTGCAGCCATCTTGGTCCGGCGCCACCTCTTCATGCGTGTATCCTTATGACCAGCTCTTGAATGTGTTTTTAAACCTGTTACTCTTTTCTCTTCCAGTTCCTGATCACTGTAGTTCTTGCTTGCCTCGCCTTATGAGTAACATTCTTTGCCACAAACAACAGCTCATCCTGCTCATAAGTGTCTATCCTCTCCAAAGGGAAATTCCCACTGATCATTTCATCCACCTCAGCCTTCAACCTCACTACATCCAACAACTTTTCCTTTACCGCAGCCTTGATCGTGCCCTGACTCAGCGTGCTATCCTGTCCTTCTCTATCACTGCTCAGTTTTCTTTGCCAATTACCTAAATTTGTGACATGCTGGTTTCTGGAGGTTCCGTGACCTGCAGCTGCTTTTGGTATCCTTCCCATGGGTCACTGGACTGGAGCTTTCCACGTCTTCAAATCTAAATTCGAGTTCGCTAAGGACACAGATCGTTCATACTAGACCCAACACGTCCTCTTGAAGGATCTGCAGTTGCTGGCAACAGGGTACTAAATTCTACAGGCACCAGAAATGGATTATTCCAGTTCATGGTTATATTCCCTCCTGAGCTGATCATTTCTTCTTACCTTGACTGTTGCTGATTAGAGTTTTTCACTAAGCTCGGGTCATACACAGAGACAACAGGTCCGATTGTGACCTCTACTATAAGGGGTTCAGGCAGCCGTGAAGCAGCATTGACTCCAGTTGACTCTGCACTGCCTAAGGCAGGTATTCCTGTTTCTTCTACTTCTTTTAAAATCCTTTCCACTATCCCTGTACTAGGGCATGTCTGTGCTGTTACCACTCTTTCCGGATTTGCTGTTCTCACCTTCCTTCCTCTGAGTGTGGATTGTAAGGTGGAGGACGCTCTGACCAATAACCTGTCTAGCAAGCTGTCATCCATATAACTCCCATCATTTCCATTTTCTCCTCCATCACTATCCTGAGTATCTCCCTCTCTCACCAGCAGTGGGTGCAACCTATCTCCCTCGCTGGTGTGTACTCTCCATGTCTTAAGTTGTGCATCCCATCGCACATCCTGATATGCCTTCATTTCCCTTTTCATTTTTCTGTGACATCTCTCCCTGTTCTTTGCATGTGCTGCTCGCATCCATGCATTTAATGCCTCAAACTGTGTTGGCCTAGGTGGAGGCATTAGTGAAGACATCACTCCTCTCAACTGATTCAACACCTCCAATCTGAAAGCCATAACGTGGAAATGCAAAAATCCCCCTCTTTTTAGTGATTTTGTGCCAATTCTGAAGCCAAACTATTGTATGGAGTCCTACATTTGTTGCCATATAGTGTGGTGTGGTATCCTCGGGTGGTGCTTCCTCACCCACTCGAGTTACCACTCCCTGATCTCCCGTGAACAGATCCCGTAATACCCTAAAACATTGCATGGTTAAAACAAAATGTCCCTCCAATAGTAAAGATTTTCTCGATTACTATTCCTGATGACTACCAACCAAAACCAGTGCGACGTTACACCAACAGACCTATTGCAGCGTGGCACACTTTGATGTCACCTTTTCCCTCCTCAAAGTGACTCACCATCCTTCACAATTTTTCCGTTTGCGTTCACTCACAAAATCACAACTCTGTAGTTGTCCGCCTTGCTAAAAGATCGATATAATTCAATCACTCAAGAACATTCATAAACAGTGACCCACGACATGTGCTGGTCACCTGAATCAATATAGTCCGCCCCTGTACACAAGGTTTACCATATGATTCCCACACGTCCCATCCACACGAAATTCCCTGTCTTAGGTGGAACTGTTGATGACGTCTCACGACAACTTCCCAAATCTGCGGTCACACAATCACAATAACTCTGTGTCTTCTACACCATTTAATATATCCTGGGATCTTAGGCCACTTCGGGATCTGAAACTCAAATCTCAATCCTTGGACCACGTCCGGCCCGAAACCACATTCACTCGACTTCCACTCAAACTCCGCCAACCATCACACTCCTGCAATCTAGCACACGACTCAGCCCTATTAATACTCACTCCTCTGTTCACCACTGTTCTTGCCGCCCGATCAAGCTCTGTCGGTCTCTGCCAAAGTCCATTGTGCTCCACTCTTGATCATTGGGCTCTATTTTGGGACTCCAGGGGTCTAGTTTTTTTTTTATAGATTTTCTGGATTCTCTCCCCACTTCATGTGACAACCATCCTACTCTGCTACCAACTGAAGAAGCTGGGTTCCATTTTCTAGATCTGCTTTGGAACCTCAGGTCTATTGTACTTTTTGTCAGCATGAAAGCATGGAGAGGGGAGAAATCATTAGTCAAACAAACATTTCAGTTCCAATTTACCATGACTCTGAAGAATCAGAGACTCCCAATTAGGTTTAGTTAGTTTATCAAAAAGCAAAGAACAGCTGGACATAAAGACACCATTTATTACAAAGCAAATAACAGCTGGACGTACATACACCTCAAAGTGAAGGTGTAGAAAGACTTCGGAACTAATACAAAGCCAAATCTACTGAAGAAGTTAAGGCGGTGCAACATGCACATGATGATTAGTTTGTGAATCAGGATATTAAAGATAATTGAGCAGACATTGAGATTCCCTTTCATTGGACGTTCATGGGTATAAAGCATTAGTCTGTCTCTACACTACCACTAGAATAACATCCCTACATAGCATTTTCCAAGGCAATATCCATTAAGGTGTCAGCGCATGAAGTCTTCCTAAGACGTCCCTCCACATCTGATGGGTCAAGTAGCATAAAGCTACAGAGCTCGTTCTTTGATGCTTTCTCTCTTAAGGCAAGGCAGAAGTCCCCGGACACTTTCCCTAACTTTGATACATCAATACCACAGATGGTATCCCAAGATGCATTGCAGCATCACACCATCCAGTCAAGCCACCTCCTCAAAGGTGATTTTCCATTAGGCAGTGGTGCTCCCAGGGCTTGGCGAGATGACCTTGATTCCCAGGCTTGCTCCTTTGAGAAAGTACAACAGTTCTCCATTTTCAGTATCAAGACTCAATGTATCCTCTTCTCCCTAAGCCTAACTCTTAAAAGAAAGACATTATTCCAGCTAACTAGGCTAATTTTCCACCTGCAACAGAAACGTGAGAAAGAAAAAAACCAACATTCACATGAAATTCAACTGTTAAATCTAATGCGAGAGCTTGCAGGGAAAATGCATTTCAGGCCAACAGAAATCAGCCAACATAAGAGAATAGCACACAGCCCTCACAAAGTAACTTATAGAATGAACACTTTTACTGAGCACTTCTAAATTGACACGCTACATAAGCATATCAAATATGTGAATAATTGTCAGCAGGAGGTACGAATTCTAATTGGTAATGCCTTCAACAAAACACATCTAGTTACAGCGTTAATTTCTTCAAGTTACGTTGAAAACATCCTTAACACGTCACCTTTCACGTTATTACAGTACAAGTTCTACTGTCCCAGGTTAATACGACAAAGGATTATATGCAAGTGCAGACTTCCCATGGTTATGATACACCCCTAAAAATGAAAGAGCAAACTCTGCGCTACATCATTGTTTTATTATGTTGAAGAGTTTTCTGGACCTGTTCTTAGCTCTATCTGATCAATGTTTTTTTGGCATTCAAGATACCCTTTTGAATGCACTTCTGGGCCTTCTCAACTGTTCGAGATGGATAGTATTTGGGCCCTGTGTGAGAAATCTTTACATTCATTGCACAGCACCTCGAAGCTCAGCTGGCCGGCTTTTCAGAGATTGTGACAAGCCACATCACCTGCCCATGGTCCCTGATGCCTTCGAGAAGTCACCGAATATTCTATTAACTAAGAAACCACACAATATCGACCAGAAAAAACCTGGAATGGTGGGTGGACATCCCACAGTCCTGACCTACAGCGCTGAACATTCGGGGAGACGTTTCAGCAGAGTATAAACGCTGGATTTCTATACGAAGGCGGAAAGGGTTTGCTTCGGTAAAAATGCATTCATGCAAGTCAGGGTTGGGAGAGCCAGGGAAGCTGTCTCAGCCCTTCATGATGAAGGAAGGTTCAGGCCTAGGCCTGCCCGGTCCTCATGATCAAATACCTGCCCAGAGCCCCCTATCAAGAGGCTGGCATCCTGCCATGCCTAGCTTTTCAGTCTCCAACATTTGGCATGAAATGACATGTAGTTTCCCATTTTGAGTGTGGGCCCCAGGTCCCATTATTCAAACCGAGCTTACAATAGACAGTCTTCTGAGAGTCTTCTCCACTTTACTTTTAATGAAGACAGAAACAACCAGAGTTTGTATTGAAAGACTTCCATGGGCGCCTCTTGTGCAGCTTCTAGGCATCCCTGGTGCATCAGCTAGGCCATGACTATTGGATAACACAGTTAAATGTGAGTTCAATGTGTGCACATTTATCTCATTTGATACCCTGACCTTCTGGAGCATTGCCAGGCTTCCTGGCACTATTGTTTCCGAAACTCTGACATCCTGCACAGCACTAATTGGACAGTCATGATGAGTCTCAAAGCTTTCCAATTCTCTGCAGAATCTTTACAAGGTGAGAAAGCTATCCAAGGAAAGCACGCCCAATATAATGAAGAACATCTGCACATTGGTGTGTGCTGCCTGGAGCAGGTGGACCCATGCATCTGATGGCCAGTTGGTATGTTTCCATGTGTATGAAGATGCCGTTGGGGACAGGAGAGACTGGTGGTGGAGACTGGAGTGCACATGGGCGAAGCCTCACAGATCAGGCATGGTTGCAGGTGACGTTGACCAGCCGTAGTCACCGACACAGAGTTGCAGTCCTACCACAAAGACTCTGTCGTAGATAGCTAAGTCCTATCAGTAGATCTTAATGACAGAAGATCTCCTGGGGCAATCAGATCAGGCACAGTTGCGGGTGACTGAAGTTGACCAGCTGTGGTCGTCCACATTGAGCCACAGTCTTACAACGAAGAGTTTCTCGTTGTTAGGTACATTTCTATTAGTACATTTTACTGATTGAAAATCTCCTGGGTCTCACAGATCAGGCATGATTGCAGGTGACTGATGTTGACCAGCCATGGTCGTCCACATTTAGCTTCAGTCTTACCATTAAGAGTCTCTCATTGATAGCAAAGTTTCTATCAGTAGATGTCCTGAGAAACAGCAGGTCGCTGTGGTGATGAGTTCAGACCTCAGCAAGGCCCAAAGGCACCGAAAGGGTTCGCCCTTCTGTGTACAAAGTCCTTAGACTTACAAATGAAGTTGGCAAGGAAACTGGAAATACAAAAGCATAGTTTAATAAACCTTTAAAGGTGGTGATACAACCTCCACAACACTTCTACAGCATTGTACAGAGTAGCACACTGAATACAAGCACATGGCCCCTTTTATACACAGTGGAAGGGGTTCAGTTTACAGTTTAGACAGAGGTTACAACCACGTAAGGACATTTCTAAACATATCAGTGGGTGGAGCTAACAGTATTTCTAGAACATGGGAGGGCAATGCTAATAAGGAACAGCTGTTACTTCTGCTGAGCATGCGCTACACTCTCAAGAAGGACTAATAATAACTGTTGCTAGGTAGAATCCACAGTATAACTGGCAGAGAGGTAGGACAATCAGAACATTGAGCACATGGCAATGCAGGACATGATAAATGGCAGACTCGAAATACAAAATGGAATCCGTATACTAGATATTTGGACTAATGCATTATGGCTTCGGCTAATGCTTAATAATACCGCTGTTTTATTTACAACAGACGACCCTTTCAGCATTAGCTGAAGCCATTCCATTTCATAGGGTAGTCATCATACTCATCTTGAATGTCAATGCTCATAATGTTAGAAATTTCTTTAGTTAAACTTTTTTGATAAGCAGCTTCAGAAACAGCTTTCTTATTGGGTATACAAGAGGTAATACAAAGTGAACATATCATAGGACCACATTGAATACACATACAGCAAGTGAAGAGAATTGCTACTATTATACAAAGGCCAGTGAGGATCTTCCAACCCCATGTAGTAAATAAGGTCCAAAACCAACTAGAGAAGGTCCATGTACCATTATCTACATGTATGTCGGCAGCTATTTTATGCAGTTTATTTATGGCATTATAAACAGATGGCGAGTGGTCTGGGATAAAGACACAACAGCTACTTCCAATAGTTCTACAAGCTCCTCCCTTTTCTGCTAATATGACATCTAACACCATTCTGTTCTGCAGGGCAACAATTCTAGTAATTTGCAACTCTTCAGTTACGTTTCCTAGTGCTGCAGCAGTTTGGTTGGTCACTGCCTCTACAACTCTAGTTAATCTTCTTATCTTTCTACTGTTTAGGGCAGCTCCAACAAAGAAGAATAAACCTAGGTTAAAATCTACATATTGCTACAAACTAGTGTCGGTCTGGTCCACATCATCGATAGATAAAGTACGTTTGTATCTATTCACAGTGGCATTATTCAACAATCTCAAGTCTTTATGATATGTGGCAGGTGCTAAAAACACTGGTGGTAATAAAAACGATACATAACATACTCCTGACCAGCCAGCTGGTAATCGATAATATCCTCTATTACCACATACAAAATATGTATTATGGGATGATAAAAATGTGCTATTATTCAGGCCATCTATATTTAAGACTTTAATACAATCACTAACACCTGCAGGGATGTACCCAACACTTTGCACACATAAGTCCGCTTGTGCTTGTGCAACTGAGATCACAAATTTTTCACTTTCGACAGTGTCTCTAGTGTTCGTGAAAATGGAGGGAGTAGACTCATTGTCTGGTCGATATTCTTCCCACTCCTATATGGTTCCATTGGCTTGTGGATAGCCTTCTTTATTCTGGTGACATTCTTTGTTTAGTCTAAAAAGTAACCTTCCAACAGCAGGCTTTCTTGTGGCAAATAGAAGAGTATACCAGGCACGACAAGAACCATTATGAGAGAAAGGGAGAGGTATGAACGGTGTTCCCCCCTTCTTCTGGTGCGCTGGCATCATACCACATATCCAGCAATTTGTTTCATTTGTAGCAGTGTGGGTATGATGTAGCATTTGAATGAAGGTGTTATTTACAAAAGACAAGCGGTGTTTTGATTCCTGATAGGGGAGCGTATAAAAGAAATGCTCCTCAGGCACCGGTGTAGAAACCACATATAGATCACGGGCAGGAATTACATCCTCAACAAACCACGTGATAATGGCAACAACTGCCACAATAGCAATGAATCCAAAAGCGCAGATCACTTTCTTTCTCTCCATGTTGAACAAATGTCTCGCAAATCTTCCTGAAACTAAAAAAAAGGTTGTCAGAACTCTTCCCCCAAGGCGGCCGTTGTTTTCTTCACCAGCGGGCCAAGACGGGTGTCACTACTCTAATGCAAGGTTGATCCCCCCCCCCCTTGCCTCATCGGCTCTCCGTTGCACCAACCGAGGGGTCGTTCTGACAACAGTCTAAACAGCAGCAAACTTCTTCCTGGGTCGAAGGTTGTATTTTCTTACTCCAGAAGTCATCGGGTCCGGGAAGAACTCCTCTTGCTCATCAGGTACCACAGCAGGGCCTTTCTCTGTAGTCAGGATTTCTCGATGGTCAGTCAACACGGCAGGCTCCACCAATCCGCGTTGCACTCTGCGACAGTGAAGGGAGTGAATCCAGTTTTTCCGGTTGGTCACTCGGACAGCCGTTCTTGTTGCGAGCAGAACTTGCTCGGGACCGCACCATCGGGGCTCCAGGCCACTCGTCCTCTCGAACGCCTTGATGAGAACAAAGTCACCGGGTCGGAGACTATGACCCTCGCCTGTGGACCGGTCAGGGAGTGCTTCTCAAACCTGTTGATGAATAGAAACCAAGTTATCAGTTAATTGTGCCAGATAGTCATTCATCAATACACAAGGTGCATCATATACGGAACTTGGTTTGGGCACTCCCCAAATATTCATGGGACGACCAAACACCACTTCATACGGTGTAAGGCCGGTCCGGGAGTGTGGTACTGATCTTATTGACAACAATGCCAAAGGCAAAGCGTCTGGCCAAGTCAGAGAAGTGGAAGCCTGGATCTTTGCTAGTTTAAGCTTCAGTGTTCCATTGTACCGTTCCACCAAGCCAGCCGACTGTGGATGGAACACTGCATGGAACTTCTGTTTTATCCTCAGACCTTTCAGAACATACTTGATAACGTCTGCTATAAAATGAGGCCCGTTATCACTCCATAGCAGTCTACAAACACCATACCTAGGGAAGAACTCCTTCAGTAGCACCTTTGCTGTAGTCATTTCAGTATTGTCCTTAGTAGGGAAGGCTTCAATCCATTTACTGAAAGCACACACCACCACCAAGACATACTTTAAATTATTACAGCGTTCGAGTTGGATATAGTCCATTTGCAGGACTTCAAAAGGTGCAGTAGGTATTTCAAATCCTCCTGCTGGAGTCCGTGTTCCTTTCCCTGGGTTGTATTTAAGACAGATCATACAGGTCTGTACCACTCTCTTGGCCGTGCTATCAATCTCTGGATGCTCCCAAACTTGCACAAGCAATTTCACAATCGCGGAAGCTCCAACATGTGCTAGCCCATGTGCCATTTGAACCATAGGTTGGACAAAAGCTGTGGGCAACTTCCACCTATCCATTTGTTTGTTGCGCCAACAACCTTCATCATCCAGTTCTCCATTTTCAGACCATTGCTCTCGTTCTTTATCAGAAGCAACTCTCTGTATTTCCATCACTTCTTTCCTAGCATCATGCCATCGTTCTGCTTGTGACTTCACAACATACATTGAAGTGGAGTCAGGTCTCATTGCAGTTTCTCGTGCTACTTGGTCAACAAAAGCATTTCCTTGCCCTACTTTGTCGGTAACCTTCTTATGTGCACTGCATTTCACTATAGCTATCTTTTTAGCAAATGTCAAGGCAGTCAAAATATTGTGCACCAATTCTCCACACATAATTTGTGCTCCGTGTGATGTCAGAAAACCTCTTTCTTTCCAGAGCAGGCCAAAGTCGTGCGCTACTCCGAAAGCATAGCGGCTATCTGTATAAATATTCACACACAACTCTGTACTAAGTTCACATGCTCGTGTCAATGCTATCAGCTCCGCTGCCTGGGCTGATTTCTGTGGTATGCGTGCTGTTTCCACGATAGTATACAAAGTAGTGATGGCATATGCTGCCGAAGTCGTACCATCCGGTAGCTTCAGGCAGGAGCCATCCACCCATAATTCTCCATTTACATCTGAGAAAGGCGTATCCTGGAAATCGATACGACCCTTTGTCTGTTCCTCAGTCACAAAAATACAATCATGTGCTTCTTGTGCCTCAGGCTGAGTCGTCAGGAATGGTAACAATGTTGCTGGATTTAACGTAGCACATCTCCTCAATGTGATATGGGGAGCCAGCAACGTTAGTTCATATCCGGTCAGACGGGCACTTATTAAATGCTGCGTCTTTGTTTGATTCAAAAGGGCGTCAACAGCATGGGGAACCAACACTAACAGCTTGTGAGATAACACTATTCCCTCACTCTGACATATTGACACAGCTGTCGCTGCGACCGAACGAAAACACCCCGGCAATGCCCGAGCAACAGGATCGAGCAATGTCGAGAAGTATGCACACGGACGCTGCCTGTCCCCGTGCATCTGTACTAACACAGATGACGCACATCCATCTCTCTTGTGTACATATAATGTGAAAAGTTTCGTGTAATCAGGAGTGCCCAACACTGGTGCTGAACAAAGGGCCTGACGTAACTGTTGGAAAGCATTTTCACATTCATCTGTCCAAGGAAGGGGAATCGGAGTGTCTTTTGTCAATAGCGCTAACAGTGGTTTGACTATGTGTGAAAACCCCAGTATCCACTGCCTACAAAAGGACGTAAGACCCAAAAATGCTCGAACATCTTTCTGTGTAGAAGGTGTTGGTGTGTCCAGGATGGATTGGATACGATCTGATGTAAGTGCACGCCCATCCTTAGACAAAAGGTGGCCTAGGTAGGTCACCTTAGGTCTACAGAATTGCAATTTCTTCTTAGATACCTTATGATTGTGGGAAGCCAAAAAGGAAAGCAAGGACAACGTACAAGTCTCACATTGCTCAGGGGTGTCAGCAGCCAACAAAATGTCATCGACATATTGAATAAGCACTACCCCCTCAAGCAAGACAAAGGAATCCAACTGTCTTTTCAATGCCTGACTGTAGATACTAGGGCTCTCAGTATAGCCCTGTGGAATTCTACAAAATCTATACGATCGATTATTCAAAGTGAAGCCGAAAAGATAACGGCTATCAGGGTGAATAGGGATCGAAAAGAAGGCGTTCTTCAGGTCGACAACCGAGAACGTTGTCGCTGTTGGTGGGACCAAAGTAAGGAGGGTCGTAATGTCAGAAACAACAGGATATTGGGGCACCACTATCTTGTTCACCTCCCTCAAATCAATAAGGAATCGATATACCCTAGTATCAGTGTCTTTCTTCAAGATTGGTAGAATAGGACTGTTACAAACATTGTATGGGACTTCTTCCACCACCCCCACTTGGATGAGATCCTGCACAATCTGTATGAGCGCCTCCTCACCCTCCTGTGAAATCCTATATTGAGGCAGGCGTGGCAACACAGCTCCCTCCTTCACACTAATGTGAACCGGAGGAATGGCCATCTGTCCCACATCAGTGTCTGAAATAGCCCACAACGTGTGAGGTAAAGAGGCTAATGCAGTACTTTCAGCGACCATACACACTCTCTCTTTTGCAGGGTAATTGTCATTTAAAATCACGCGTACTCCTTCAGGGGAGCAGCGGATTGTGGCTCGAAAATGTTTCAACATATCTAGACCCACAATGTTGTCAGGCGTATTTGAGGAAAGCAAGAATGGACATGGTGCTGTAAATTTATCAACATGAAATGCAAGGGGTTGGGATAATGGGCTAAGAGAAGGTGTTCCATCGAACCCTACAGATGTGATCGTTAAGCCAGACAGGGGAGCCCTCGGAACCAATTGTTTAGACAAAGCGCTACGAGTAGCCCCTGTATCAACCAGAAACTGATCAGTAGAACCCAAAACATGTGCTGTAACATAAGGACCCCTCTGATCTACTGGCACTTCAACTGATTCCTCCCCCGATCCTACGCAATCCTATGCATATTGGGAATCATGACTTTCGGGGTGCACATAGTCAGACATCTGGTACTGATTTCGTCTATCAAAGGTATTAGACCCTCCTTGTTGTTGTTCCTTGGATTCAAATCTAGCCCTGTCATTTAAGTTACCTCGTGGTCCAGAGAAACCCCCACGATTTCTCCCAAAACCTCTACCCCGTCCCATAGCCCTGTGTTCTCGCGCTAAAGGACACTCATTGGCCCAGTGGCCTCGTTGCTTACAATATGCACATTGATCTTTAGCCAAATCTGTGCGGTTATATGTAGAAGCATAAAAACCCCGACCCCCTCTATTATTTCCTCTCTGGGGTGGTCCATACACTTGTGCTAGCATAACTTTTGTTTTCAAATCCTTAGATTTCTTATCTTCATTACTTTTTGCTTCTAATTCCTGACGCTCGTAATACTGAGCCATTGTCAGGAGAGATGCCGGAGTCGAAGTCGTCCAGGAGCTTTCACTCGCTTTCAACCGAGCTGCTACTCCCGGTATTAAATTCGAGACATATTTGTCTACAAACAGATGTCGACCCGTGTCATCCGTCAGAGACTGACCACTAAAATCATGAAAAGTTTCTTCAAATCGCGTAAAGAAGTCAGAAATTGATTCATCTGTCTTTTGCTTGCAAGATGCTAACATAGTCCAGTCAATCTTTTTGGGGGGATAATCGTCTTCAATTTAGTCAAAATGGCAGCAAGGAGGCCTAGAATGAGCTGGGGTGGTTTCTGCGCAGGTTTCCTAGCTCTGTCCTCCTCCTCAATGTCTTCCCATTTAGCTTTAAACGTCACTAAATTGTCAATATTCCGTACTGATCTCCACATGTCAGGGGGTAATATAAGACCAAAGAATAAATCAATGTCAGCTAATGTCATAGTACAAGAATTCAAAGCCCCCTCAACTTCCTCATAAAAGGCAGCAGGATTTTTCCGTGGGTCAGGTAACGCTTTCTTTAAGGCCATAACATCCGCTCTATTCCAAGGAGTATATACCCAATTATAGATAAAATACCCTCGGGCATCAGCTGAATTTTTATCTGAACTAGTACCCGCTCCTTTAGGAGGAACATACAAAGGCGCTGCCTGTCGCATAGGTTTAACATGCACAATCTCAACCTTATCTGAAGAAGAGATAGGTGATTGTTTCCTGTCGCCACTCAAACCCGTCTCTTTGTCGTCCGCCGTCTCTTGTCGTTTTTCTTCTCGTAACCGAGACGTCTCATCCCGCAATGCGAATAACCGTGGAACTGCATCAGCTGCCTGAGAAGGATAAAAGAGACCTATACGCAATTCTTTCTTATCTTGTACTATGTCATCAGGTTCAAGAACAGGAGAATATTTTCGAAAAGCCCCGACTACTTCATCAGAAAAGGTTTCAAGAAAATAAATTTTTTCCCTGTCCGGCCATTGTTCAAGAGACAACAATATTTCAGCAAGAGGAGTTTTACCCTTAAGAATACGATAAGAAATTTGTCGGAGCTCCGCCATACGATCAGATGTTAACTTAGACCGCGTGTCTACCTTATCTTTAAGTGATCCAGAATCCTCATCTTCCCCTTTTGGAGCATATGGGCCAGCATACGGAGGCGGAGAACGATCTAGTAATGAAAAGTCATCATCAGAATTATTAAGGACAGGATAAAGAGGCCGTCGAATAGGATATTGGCCAGATATCTGCAATCTACGTTCTTTTTCCCGTTTCTCTTCCGCTTCTTTTTGTTCACGTTGTCTCATTTCTTGCGCCTTCTCACGCACATTCTTCCTCTGCTCTTTCTCAATCAGCGCATGTTCACGTTGCTCACGCTCACGTACTTCTTTCACCCACATTCGCACACTCTCAAACATGTCTTGTCTTGCTCGGCGCTTACACAGGCATTGTTCCACATACTCAATTTTGCGCAAATCAAACGAACCATACAAAGGCCATCTCAACTCAGGATCCTTCTTGGTATACTTCCTCCATAATGTGCTGTACATTATAGGAGAAAGACCAAACTTGATGTACATATCCCTATTCGGCGTCCCTTCTGGGGGAGCCGGCTGCGATTCTTCAAGGCTTAACCGGTATCCACAGCAGCACCACTTACGTAGTGCGCTAAAAGTAGGCATGCTAGAAATAGTGCAAAAAACGCAATATTATACAGAAAAAAAAATAGCGCTTAATCGTTGCGCCGCTCACAACCATATGTTGGAGAAAAATCTCCACATTACCTACCTATATGTGTTGCAACGCATATATATCCATTTTCATAATCATAATATAATCGATCATCCAAACATCCCCATATCCATATCCATATCCATAAGCCACAGCAAGCGTATCCTTAAACTGCCTTGCTAATCACTGGCTACCATAAACACTAACAGTAATTACCATACAATGGTCCTTACCAAGCACGAGTGTCCAGATTCCACCTGCCAAGTTCCACAATTTGCTCAAACAGCTTATCCACAGCAAACCGACAGAAGAGGTCTCAGTCGAGGACCGGCGCCACCCAGATGGTCAGATCGGAAGGAAGGAAGAAATACCTCAGGATGCCAGGACTAAAAATGCCGCTGGCAGTGATCACTTCCCCGGCAGAGTTCCATTCCTTCGTCATGACCAGTCCTTCGAGCCTCCGAGTCGCCGATGAGCCCCACGTGACGGGCGCCAATTGATGAGTTCAGACCTCATCAAGGCCCAAAGGTACCGAAAGGGTTCGCCCTTCTGTGTACAAAGTCCTTAGACTTACAAATGAAGTTGGCAAGGAAACTGGAAATACAAAAGCATAGTTTAATAAACCTTTAAAGGTGGTGATACAACCTCCACAACACTTCTACAGCATTGTACAGAGTAGCACACTGAATACAAGCACATGGCCCCTTTTATACACAGTGGAAGGGGTTCAGTTTACAGTTTAGACAGAGTTTACAACCACGTAAGGACATTTCTAAACATATTAGTGGGTGGAGCTAACAGTATTTCTAGAACATGGGAGGGATATGCTAATAAGGAACAGCTGTTACTTCTGCTGAGCATGCGCTACACTCTCAAGAAGGAATAATAATAACTGTTGCTAGGTAGAATCCACAGTGTAACTGGCAGAGAGGTAGGACAATCAGAACATTGAGCACATGGCAATGCAGGACATGAAAAATGGCAGACTCGAAATACAAAATGGAATCCGTATACTAGATATTTGGACTAATGCATTATGGCTTCGGCTAATGCTTAATAATACCGCTGTTTTATTTACAACAGTGGAGCTTGGGCAGAGGATTCCCCGCTGGCCTCCAGTACTTCCATTCCACTATGGCTACCAACGGGGTGAGGAACATGAAGTATTGAGAAGTGATTTTTGGTCTGAAGTGTTCAGTTTCAATTTATGAAAACTCTTCCACAGTCTGAAGCCAAAACCTGAGCGAGATATCGGGCCAACAGTGATATATCCCTTAATGGGTCAAACTGGTGGGAATTTTATGTAGGTATCAAGGACCCCCTGGTAAGGATCGACTCCTGGGTCAGGGAAAACAATTTTTTGTGAAAAAGTATACGCCCAGGCAGACTACGAGTACAAGGAGCTGGCTATTTAAAGGAACATGTTATATAAACATTAGACAAAAAATAGTGCAATAAACTGTAATGATATCAAAAAATATTTTTTAATTCTGCTATTTTTAAAAAAGATCAATAAATATAGCTCTATACATCGGATATTCACAGTAAAAAATATGGTACATCAATTGTATGTAACTTTTTCTTAGTACATTATAAAAAACCAAAAGCAAATTGATAATAAAAGATTTCTTTAAAGCATCTCCGATTTTGCAGAGTTGGGCTGTGTGTGTCAACGCGTTTCGACAAAATCTTTTGTCTTCATCAGGACAAATGAATGTTCAGCCACTTTTTCTAAACAGAATAAAACATTATTTTTAGATGAGTGTACAGCCACTTTTTTCTAAGCTGAATAAAACTGTATTTTCGGCTGACAAACAATGACAGTCTATTGCCTATTTCTTATCTATATACATTCACTGATGCTTAAAACTAGAGTATCATTTCTTTAAAACAAATTTTCTTAGCCAGACTTGCATTTCTATATACAGGACGATAGAAAGTAGCAAAAATTGGAAAGCGTACATTTTTAGTAATGACAATTGTCTGTGCTATATTGTGCCAATTACATTTTTAAGAAAAACAACGAGGCCTTGTCAAAATGAAAAAGGATATACAGCTGGTGGAGGATGGCGTAACATTAAGGTGTTTGACATCAAGGAAAAGGGGGGTTAAGGGTATTAATCCTAGTCAGCCATAGTGCTTTCATTTTTTAAAAAGTCACTGTTATTAACTTTAGGAGAGCATTGTTGCTACGTTCCTTACCATTCATCTTTATTGAGTCCAAAGATAAAGGCAAGAGAAACAAATTGTATCTGCATTTTGTAAGAGTCCCTCACTAAACTAATTTATTTCCATTTTTATACTGTATCAATGTATTTTGTCAACAAACATGATTTTACATGATTTTACCAAAATTATGATCTTACCTACGAGAGAAATCTGATAAAGGCCATTCTCAGTTAATACTTAGAAACCATGCAGACTCGATGAAGGGAGTAAGGCACCTTACATTCCCTTGGTGGGAATACATATATGTGGCCAACTTCAGTCAACCAGGATCTGGTACCCGGGATCTTGGTGTTAATCTTTCACCTCATGGTGAGGATCTTCTTAGAGCCACCCCCAAAAGCAACTGGAACGACTGGATTTAAATCAACGCAGCACAACAAACCCGTGTACCACACCGGGGAGCACCCCACCTTGTCTGATAAGACTGCACAAGGTGCCCATGTGCCATAATATTGATTGCAAATTTCTCTGCACTTTACGCAAAGCCTCCTGGGGCTGCGATCGCCTTGTGCTCCAGGGGACTATTAGCTGGGAGACTAGTCCTAAAGGCTGCAACCTCTCTTTTAAAAACCAAGTCATCAACACTTGTGCATCGTTGTCCTTCCATCTTGGCGCTTGCGATCCAGGAGATTTATACAAACGAGATAGCTGTGTTATTGCGTCAAGAAGCATTCATTGTTGGACTATAGATGGGCCAACGTGAACACTCTAGGATGCAATGATCAGCTCGTTCTGGCTGCTTTGCTTTGATCTCCTCTCCCTGGCTCTGAGATCTACATGTGCCCAGCATCAGAAAGCACCTCAGAAAAAATCCACATATGGATCCCCATGAACACCAGGCGTATTGTCACTCAAGCCCTCGTCACTAGCAATCTATAATACAGCAGCGCTCTCTATGCAGCTATGCAGGAGTACCAGCCCACCTCCTCCACCGACTTGAGACCATCCACAGCTAGACTTGTCCTGGGTCTCCCATGTCGCACCCACTTCACACCACACCTCAGAAAACTCCACTGGCTGCTGATACACAAATGCTGCCAATTCAGGCTCCTATCGCATGCCTACAAGGCACTGTACAACATAGGACCAGCATACCTCAGCTGCCACCTCCTCTTCCACCAACCCACCAGATACCTACACTCTCTCTCTCTCTCTCTCACACCCTGCATCCATAGAAGCAGAACAGGAGGGCTTGCCTTCTCATACCTTGCACCCAAAACATGCAACAACCTCCCTCTACACCTAAGGGCCGCGTACTTTCTTCTTGAGACCTGCAAGAAGCTCAAGACAAGGCTCTTCTATTGACCCCAAGCAGATGGCCTACACACTTGCTCCAGCGCCTGGATACACTTCGGGTGATAAGTGTGACTTTACAAATAACTATAACATAACATTAAGGGATGGTGTGCATGTAATGATGCCACTTAGCTCTATCATGTTAGGATCCCATATTTTAGCCTCTAGGACTTATTTTCTTTTTCACATCATTGAGATCAGCTGTGTTAGTACAGTTGGTTCAGTGCAAAGAATCCAAGAGTACAACTCCTAAAAGACAATAGGTTGTCAAAATAAAGCCCCCATCTGGAAACAAGTCCTCTGTTTCCTATTTCCCTGGATTACATCATAGATGACCTCACCTGGATTAGCTCATTGATGACCTCACCTGGACTACATCATCAATGACCTCACCTGGACTACATCATCAATGACTTTCCTGGATTACGTCATTGATGACCTTACCTGGATCACCTCATTGATGACCTTACCTGGATTACATCATCGATGACCTTACCTGGATTCTCTCATTGATGACCTTTTCTGAATTCCCTCATTGATGACCTTTTCTGGATTCCCTCATTGATGACCTTACCTGGATTACCTCACCCATGAATTTACCTGGATTACATCATTGATGACCTTTCCTGGATCACCTCATTGATGACCTTTCCTGGATTACCTCATTGATGACCTTACCTGGATTACCTCACCCATGAATTTACCTGGATTACATCATCGATTACCTTTCCTGGATCACCTCAATGATGTCCTTTCTTGGATTACTAAAGTTTAGATTATAGTTGTGCACAGCTGGATATTAAGTTCTGGATTAAGGCGTAAATCGTGCTCCTTCGTATACTCCCTGCTTTGGAGTATATTCTATGAACTACAAGACGCACTAGCACTGAACGGCACTAGTGTCACAAAGGGCACAGATTATTTGTGTGCTAGGTCAACCAGCGAAATTTAATCAATAAAGTGTTCCAAGCTTAAAGTTCCTTTTCATTGCAGTATTTTATTCATACTTCAATAGAGATATTCGATGATTAATATTCTACTTTCATTTGTTTTTTACAACAGTTCAAGTATTCCCAACCATCCATTAGTTCCAATGCATTTCGGCCCACTGGCCTTCATCTGGGAAAACTCTGAAACAAGGAGTGGTAACTGTCACTATTTATACTTTAACAGTAGTATGTAAATCACTTACATTTCATATCTGGCATCATTAACTTAAGGTTCATGCATTTTTGGTGCTACCATTTAAAACAACCCGCATATAAATGCACATTCGATATTGTAGTCCGTGATCAAAGCCTTATATACACAATCTAGTGAGCCGGTACTAGGATTCGGGAAACCTAATAGGTTAATTATATGCTTAGCGGAACGCATTATCTAGCAAACGTACGTGAAAGCAAACATTCAGGATAGTAATATTTTAAAAAAAGTTCACGTGTCTTTTAAATAAGCTCAAATTGTTAAGCATAATGCGGCATGGTTGTTTAAGTAACAATTCCCGAAGCGCGAGGTTAACTTGCGTGCAAGGGCACTCAGAATGAATGCTCTCGGTGCTGATATTAAATAAATGTAATGTTACGAGTAAACTGCCAGCAGTTATATGATGTTCCTTCTTACCGGGTATACGGGAACGTAGATTCTCTTAGCGATGCAACCAAAGCTCTCAGCGCGGTACTAAGTTGGCGTGTGACGCGTGTGGGTTGTGCTAAGGTTTTTTAAAAGGCGCGCCTACATTTGTTAAAGGGCCAGTACGAGATATGTAACAATTTTCCAAAACGATACAAACATTTCACAGCTAAACGATAAATACGATTAATTTACCATGGAGACAGAGGTACATAATGCATTTAAGTATAATCATTACAAGCTTATAAATAGCAGCTAAATTCAGTTCTTTCATTGATCCCCTGGGGGCGCAGTGTTTGTAAATGAAATATCCAGTAATTTTCACGTTTTAGTAAAGTCTTTCTGTTATCACTCTCCTCATCTTTTTCCACAATTTCCAATATGCATGCTTTGATCTGATTAATCTGGTGGTTTTGTTCAATGAAGTGATTGGCAACCGCTGATTTGGCTGCTTTTGTTCTTATGTTACTTTTATGCTCAGTCAGTCTTGTTTTGAGCTTGCGTTCAGTTTGTCCCACATATGCTTTACCACATGGGCATTTTAACATGTAGATAACATTTTTCGTGTCGCAGGTTCCATTAACCAGGAGTTTGATTTTATTACCCCGCATAGGGTGTGTGATGGTGTTACCCTCCATAATGTTATTGCAATTGCTGCAATTTCTGCACGGAATGGTACCTTTGTAAATAGTAGGCTGTTTTGTGAGAGTCGATTTTTTTATGATTTCACCAAGGTTCTGCGCTCTGGTAAATGCAAAAATGGGTTCATCCTGGAAGATGTTATTGAAATCTAATTCTGTTTTTAGCAAACGCCAATGTCTTTTGATGATTTTCTTAAATTGTGGAGTGATTGTGGAGTATTTGCTCACACATGTGATTTTGGTGGTTTTCTTACTGGTTTTAGATGTAAGTAAGGACTGTCTGTTTTTAGCTGTGGCTCTTTTGTGAGCTTCCTGCAATACATCATCTGGGTATCCTCTTTTTTTGAATTTATTGATCATGCTAATTGCTTGTGTCTTGGATTCCTTCGGGTCTGAGACAATTCTTTGTACACGGAGTAATTGAGAGTATGGCAAGTGTTGCTTGAGAGGTGTAGGGTGGAAGCTTTGGTAGGCCAGAAGGTTATTGCGATCAGTCGCCTTGGTGTATAGGGTAGTTTCAAACTTCTCACCTGTTCTAGAGATGGTTACATCCAAGTAGTTGATTTGTGTTTCATTTATAATGTGAGTAAATTGGATTCTGGGATCAATCAGATTTAACTGTTGAATATTGCTGATGAGTTGATCTTTTGTATTTCTCCACAAGATAAAGATATCGTCTATAAATCGCAGGTATAGACGTAGTCCTTGCTGCCATTGGGTGTTCTGTAGAATGTATTTATTTTCATATTGGTGCATGAAAATATTCGCGTATGCTGGGGCTGCTGGATTTCCCATGGCGGTACCAGACTTTTGTAGGAACCATTTGTCCTCCCATTTGAAGAAACTGTGCATCAACGTGAAATTTAGTAGCTCAAGTAAGAATATTTTCATGTTTTCATCGTATTCCATCTCAAGTAGTGCAGCTTCCACGGCCTCGATCCCCAATGAGTGGGGTATGGAGGTGTACAGTGCTTGTACGTCAATGGTACACATAAGTATCTTTTCGTTCGGTTCCAATTTCACGTTGTCCAACTTATTTAAAAAGTCTGTGGTGTCCTTGATGAAGGAATTCATTGTGATGACATAAGGTTGAAGATATTTATCTAACAGTTTCCCAATCGGTTCCTGTATACTGCCACATGTTGATACTATAGGGCGACAAGGTGGGTGCAAAGGATCCTTGTGGATCTTGGGTGTAAGGTAAAATCTAGGTGTCCTAGGGTGATCCATAATGAGGTATTTTTTCATTTTGTCATCCACGCATCCTTTGTTGATGCCTTCTGTAATTATGCTTTGTAGTACCACTTGGATGTCCTTGGTAGGGTTTGTCTGTAGTTCCATATAGGTACTCTCATCATTTAAATGCACCAGGGCTTGTGACATGTAGTACTCTTTGTTCATGATGACCAGAGCGCCACCCTTGTCCGCTCTCTGACAGATGATGTGAGGGTTAGATGCTATATTTTTAAGAGTAGCTAGTTCTTTCTGAGTGAGGTTTTTACTTTTTGTTTTTTTGCGATAGTTGATTTTAGTAAGGTCTTGTTTGACCAGTTGTTCGAACAAATCCAAAGTTTTATGGCTGATTGGGGCCATATAGGTACTAGTGGTGGTGAGACCTTTCAGAGAATCTTCCTTGCTTGGTTGTTGGTCCTGTTGTTCTCCTACAATGTTGGAGAAAAAATGACGCAATCTAAGTTTTCTCATCAGCTTGAAAAAACTTATATTCACTTCTAGGTGGTTGGTATTAGCAGTAGGTACAAATGATGTGCCTTTTTGTAAAGTTTTCATCTGTACTTTGTTTAGGTGAGTATCAGAAATGTTAATGACTAGGTTGTCTTGGTCTTCTTCTTCTCTTTCTTGGACATCATGTGTCTGGTTTGTGGAGGGTCCTTCTCCTTCGTCTGTTCTACGCTTTCGTCTTGACCTCCTCGGTCGTCCCCTATCGTTGGGGCCTTCTCCTAAAAAAGGCTGAGCTGAAGTGCTTGTAGTAGCTGTGGTTGGTACTCTTGTAGGTCTTTTACCAGCTGCCTCAGAAGTGCCATCTGTGTCTGAAGATGAAGTATCGGTCTGTTGGGTGTATGGGCGGTTTTGTCTCCGTTTAGCATATACTTCTGCCCAGCTATATACTTCATTTAATTTATAGTCGATGGTATCACGACGATATTTACGCAGTTTTCTTTCATTGACCTCCTCCATATGTTTTGCCAATTGGGTCTTGGTTTCCTCTAGTATTTGGTCAAGTTCTGCTGTTGTCATCATTTTACCTAACTCTTCCTTTACTGTTGTTAGCTCATTATCAAGTTCCTCTAATATTTGAGACAGTTCTTCAACTATCAGCAGGATGAGGTCCAAGGAACATTTATTTAGGATAGCATACCACTTGTCTGTGAATTTTTTCGAATTTTTGCATAATGATGGTTTTAATAATATTCTCAGTCCCCTTGGGATTCTAGACGCTTTATGGTATCTGACCATGGTACTCGCGTGAAGTCGTTGATTAATGATTTTACGTGACAGGTACAACAGTTGTTTCATTTGTTGGTCCTTGGATTTAGTTGTGGTATACGTAAATGTTTCTTCATGGATGAGTGAATATATTTTTGCAGACTCCTCATTGGTGTATGCGAAAGTATCAGCTTTTGTCTCCTTGAGTTTTGTGATTTCATCGTATTGCATTTTATTCCTATGCGTGCTACAACTATGTTGCAGGACTGTGATACTAAAGTTTAGATTATAGTTGTGCACAGCTGGATATTAAGTTCTGGATTAAGGCGTAAATCGTGCTCCTTCGTATACTCCCTGCTTTGGAGTATATTCTATGAACTACAAGACGCACTAGCACTGAACGGCACTAGTGTCACAAAGGGCACAGATTATTTGTGTGCTAGGTCAACCAGCGAAATTTAATCAATAAAGTGTTCCAAGCTTAAAGTTCCTTTTCATTGCAGTATTTTATTCATACTTCAATAGAGATATTCGATGATTAATATTCTACTTTCATTTGTTTTTTACAACAGTTCAAGTATTCCCAACCATCCATTAGTTCCAATGCATTTCGGCCCACTGGCCTTCATCTGGGAAAACTCTGAAACAAGGAGTGGTAACTGTCACTATTTATACTTTAACAGTAGTATGTAAATCACTTACATTTCATATCTGGCATCATTAACTTAAGGTTCATGCATTTTTGGTGCTACCATTTAAAACAACCCGCATATAAATGCACATTCGATATTGTAGTCCGTGATCAAAGCCTTATATACACAATCTAGTGAGCCGGTACTAGGATTCGGGAAACCTAATAGGTTAATTATATGCTTAGCGGAACGCATTATCTAGCAAACGTACGTGAAAGCAAACATTCAGGATAGTAATATTTTAAAAAAAGTTCACGTGTCTTTTAAATAAGCTCAAATTGTTAAGCATAATGCGGCATGGTTGTTTAAGTAACAATTCCCGAAGCGCGAGGTTAACTTGCGTGCAAGGGCACTCAGAATGAATGCTCTCGGTGCTGATATTAAATAAATGTAATGTTACGAGTAAACTGCCAGCAGTTATATGATGTTCCTTCTTACCGGGTATACGGGAACGTAGATTCTCTTAGCGATGCAACCAAAGCTCTCAGCGCGGTACTAAGTTGGCGTGTGACGCGTGTGGGTTGTGCTAAGGTTTTTTAAAAGGCGCGCCTACATTTGTTAAAGGGCCAGTACGAGATATGTAACAATTTTCCAAAACGATACAAACATTTCACAGCTAAACGATAAATACGATTAATTTACCATGGAGACAGAGGTACATAATGCATTTAAGTATAATCATTACAAGCTTATAAATTCAGTTCTTTCATTGATCCCCTGGGGGCGCAGTGTTTGTAAATGAAATATCCAGTAATTTTCACGTTTTAGTAAAGTCTTTCTGTTATCACTCTCCTCATCTTTAAAAGTAACATAAGAACAAAAGCAGCCAAATCAGCGGTTGCCAATCACTTCATTGAACAAAACCACCAGATTAATCAGATCAAAGCATGCATATTGGAAATTGTGGAAAAAGATGAGGAGAGTGATAACAGAAAGACTTTACTAAAACGTGAAAATTACTGGATATTTCATTTACAAACACTGCGCCCCCAGGGGATCAATGAAAGAACTGAATTTAGCTGCTATTTATAAGCTTGTAATGATTATACTTAAATGCATTATGTACCTCTGTCTCCATGGTAAATTAATCGTATTTATCGTTTAGCTGTGAAATGTTTGTATCGTTTTGGAAAATTGTTACATATCTCGTACTGGCCCTTTAACAAATGTAGGCGCGCCTTTTAAAAAACCTTAGCACAACCCACACGCGTCACACGCCAACTTAGTACCGCGCTGAGAGCTTTGGTTGCATCGCTAAGAGAATCTACGTTCCCGTATACCCGGTAAGAAGGAACATCATATAACTGCTGGCAGTTTACTCGTAACATTACATTTATTTAATATCAGCACCGAGAGCATTCATTCTGAGTGCCCTTGCACGCAAGTTAACCTCGCGCTTCGGGAATTGTTACTTAAACAACCATGCCGCATTATGCTTAACAATTTGAGCTTATTTAAAAGACACGTGAACTTTTTTTTAAATATTACTATCCTGAATGTTTGCTTTCACGTACGTTTGCTAGATAATGCGTTCCGCTAAGCATATAATTAACCTATTAGGTTTCCCGAATCCTAGTACCGGCTCACTAGATTGTGTATATAAGGCTTTGATCACGGACTACAATATCGAATGTGCATTTATATGCGGGTTGTTTTAAATGGTAGCACCAAAAATGCATGAACCTTAAGTTAATGATGCCAGATATGAAATGTAAGTGATTTACATACTACTGTTAAAGTATAAATAGTGACAGTTACCACTCCTTGTTTCAGAGTTTTCCCAGATGAAGGCCAGTGGGCCGAAATGCATTGGAACTAATGGATGGTTGGGAATACTTGAACTGTTGTAAAAAACAAATGAAAGTAGAATATTAATCATCGAATATCTCTATTGAAGTATGAATAAAATACTGCAATGAAAAGGAACTTTAAGCTTGGAACACTTTATTGATTAAATTTCGCTGGTTGACCTAGCACACAAATAATCTGTGCCCTTTGTGACACTAGTGCCGTTCAGTGCTAGTGCGTCTTGTAGTTCATAGAATATACTCCAAAGCAGGGAGTATACGAAGGAGCACGATTTACGCCTTAATCCAGAACTTAATATCCAGCTGTGCACAACTATAATCTAAACTTTAGTATCACAGTCCTGCAACATAGTTGTAGCACGCATAGGAATAAAATGCAATACGATGAAATCACAAAACTCACGGAGACAAAAGCTGATACTTTCGCATACACCAATGAGGAGTCTGCAAAAATATATTCACTCATCCATGAAGAAACATTTACGTATACCACAACTAAATCCAAGGACCAACAAATGAAACAACTGTTGTACCTGTCACGTAAAATCATTAATCAACGACTTCACGCGAGTACCATGGTCAGATACCATAAAGCGTCTAGAATCCCAAGGGGACTGAGAATATTATTAAAACCATCATTATGCAAAAATTCGAAAAAATTCACAGACAAGTGGTATGCTATCCTAAATAAATGTTCCTTGGACCTCATCCTGCTGATAGTTGAAGAACTGTCTCAAATATTAGAGGAACTTGATAATGAGCTAACAACAGTAAAGGAAGAGTTAGGTAAAATGATGACAACAGCAGAACTTGACCAAATACTAGAGGAAACCAAGACCCAATTGGCAAAACATATGGAGGAGGTCAATGAAAGAAAACTGCGTAAATATCGTCGTGATACCATCGACTATAAATTAAATGAAGTATATAGCTGGGCAGAAGTATATGCTAAACGGAGACAAAACCGCCCATACACCCAACAGACCGATACTTCATCTTCAGACACAGATGGCACTTCTGAGGCAGCTGGTAAAAGACCTACAAGAGTACCAACCACAGCTACTACAAGCACTTCAGCTCAGCCTTTTTTAGGAGAAGGCCCCAACGAAGGGGACGACCGAGGAGGTCAAGACGAAAGCGTAGAACAGACGAAGGAGAAGGACGCTCCACAAACCAGACACATGATGTCCAAGAAAGAGAAGAAGAAGACCAAGACAACCTAGTCATTAACATTTCTGATACTCACCTAAACAAAGTACAGATGAAAACTTTACAAAAAGGCACATCATTTGTACCTACTGCTAATACCAACCACCTAGAAGTGAATATAAGTTTTTTCAAGCTGATGAGAAAACTTAGATTGCGTCATTTTTTCTCCAACATTGTAGGAGAACAACAGGACCAACAACCAAGCAAGGAAGATTCTCTGAAAGGTCTCACCACCACTAGTACCTATATGGCCCCAATCAGCCATAAAACTTTGGATTTGTTCGAACAACTGGTCAAACAAGACCTTACTAAAATCAACTATCGCAAAAAAACAAAAAGTAAAAACCTCACTCAGAAAGAACTAGCTACTCTTAAAAATATAGCATCTAACCCTCACATCATCTGTCAGAGAGCGGACAAGGGTGGCGCTCTGGTCATCATGAACAAAGAGTACTACATGTCACAAGCCCTGGTGCATTTAAATGATGAGAGTACCTATATGGAACTACAGACAAACCCTACCAAGGACATCCAAGTGGTACTACAAAGCATAATTACAGAAGGCATCAACAAAGGATGCGTGGATGACAAAATGAAAAAATACCTCATTATGGATCACCCTAGGACACCTAGATTTTACCTTACACCCAAGATCCACAAGGATCCTTTGCACCCACCTTGTCGCCCTATAGTATCAACATGTGGCAGTATACAGGAACCGATTGGGAAACTGTTAGATAAATATCTTCAACCTTATGTCATCACAATGAATTCCTTCATCAAGGACACCACAGACTTTTTAAATAAGTTGGACAACGTGAAATTGGAACCGAACGAAAAGATACTTATGTGTACCATTGACGTACAAGCACTGTACACCTCCATACCCCACTCATTGGGGATCGAGGCCGTGGAAGCTGCACTACTTGAGATGGAATACGATGAAAACATGAAAATATTCTTACTTGAGCTACTCAATTTCACGTTGATGCACAGTTTCTTCAAATGGGAGGACAAATGGTTCCTACAAAAGTCTGGTACCGCCATGGGAAATCCAGCAGCCCCAGCATACGCGAATATTTTCATGCACCAATATGAAAATAAATACATTCTACAGAACACCCAATGGCAGCAAGGACTACGTCTATACCTGCGATTTATAGACGATATCTTTATCTTGTGGAGAAATACAAAAGATCAACTCATCAGCAATATTCAACAGTTAAATCTGATTGATCCCAGAATCCAATTTACTCACATTATAAATGAAACACAAATCAACTACTTGGATGTAACCATCTCTAGAACAGGTGAGAAGTTTGAAACTACCCTATACACCAAGGCGACTGATCGCAATAACCTTCTGGCCTACCAAAGCTTCCACCCTACACCTCTCAAGCAACACTTGCCATACTCTCAATTACTCCGTGTACAAAGAATTGTCTCAGACCCGAAGGAATCCAAGACACAAGCAATTAGCATGATCAATAAATTCAAAAAAAGAGGATACCCAGATGATGTATTGCAGGAAGCTCACAAAAGAGCCACAGCTAAAAACAGACAGTCCTTACTTACATCTAAAACCAGTAAGAAAACCACCAAAATCACATGTGTGAGCAAATACTCCACAATCACTCCACAATTTAAGAAAATCATCAAAAGACATTGGCGTTTGCTAAAAACAGAATTAGATTTCAATAACATCTTCCAGGATGAACCCATTTTTGCATTTACCAGAGCGCAGAACCTTGGTGAAATCATAAAAAAATCGACTCTCACAAAACAGCCTACTATTTACAAAGGTACCATTCCGTGCAGAAATTGCAGCAATTGCAATAACATTATGGAGGGTAACACCATCACACACCCTATGCGGGGTAATAAAATCAAACTCCTGGTTAATGGAACCTGCGACACGAAAAATGTTATCTACATGTTAAAATGCCCATGTGGTAAAGCATATGTGGGACAAACTGAACGCAAGCTCAAAACAAGACTGACTGAGCATAAAAGTAACATAAGAACAAAAGCAGCCAAATCAGCGGTTGCCAATCACTTCATTGAACAAAACCACCAGATTAATCAGATCAAAGCATGCATATTGGAAATTGTGGAAAAAGATGAGGAGAGTGATAACAGAAAGACTTTACTAAAACGTGAAAATTACTGGATATTTCATTTACAAACACTGCGCCCCCAGGGGATCAATGAAAGAACTGAATTTAGCTGCTATTTATAAGCTTGTAATGATTATACTTAAATGCATTATGTACCTCTGTCTCCATGGTAAATTAATCGTATTTATCGTTTAGCTGTGAAATGTTTGTATCGTTTTGGAAAATTGTTACATATCTCGTACTGGCCCTTTAACAAATGTAGGCGCGCCTTTTAAAAAACCTTAGCACAACCCACACGCGTCACACGCCAACTTAGTACCGCGCTGAGAGCTTTGGTTGCATCGCTAAGAGAATCTACGTTCCCGTATACCCGGTAAGAAGGAACATCATATAACTGCTGGCAGTTTACTCGTAACATTACATTTATTTAATATCAGCACCGAGAGCATTCATTCTGAGTGCCCTTGCACGCAAGTTAACCTCGCGCTTCGGGAATTGTTACTTAAACAACCATGCCGCATTATGCTTAACAATTTGAGCTTATTTAAAAGACACGTGAACTTTTTTTTAAATATTACTATCCTGAATGTTTGCTTTCACGTACGTTTGCTAGATAATGCGTTCCGCTAAGCATATAATTAACCTATTAGGTTTCCCGAATCCTAGTACCGGCTCACTAGATTGTGTATATAAGGCTTTGATCACGGACTACAATATCGAATGTGCATTTATATGCGGGTTGTTTTAAATGGTAGCACCAAAAATGCATGAACCTTAAGTTAATGATGCCAGATATGAAATGTAAGTGATTTACATACTACTGTTAAAGTATAAATAGTGACAGTTACCACTCCTTGTTTCAGAGTTTTCCCAGATGAAGGCCAGTGGGCCGAAATGCATTGGAACTAATGGATGGTTGGGAATACTTGAACTGTTGTAAAAAACAAATGAAAGTAGAATATTAATCATCGAATATCTCTATTGAAGTATGAATAAAATACTGCAATGAAAAGGAACTTTAAGCTTGGAACACTTTATTGATTAAATTTCGCTGGTTGACCTAGCACACAAATAATCTGTGCCCTTTGTGACACTAGTGCCTTTCTTGGATTACTTCATTGATTACCTTACCTGGATTACATAATCGATGACCTCACCTGGATTCCCTCATTGATGACCTTTCCTGGATTACATCATCAATGATCTTTCCTGGTTTACATCATCAATGACCTTACCGGGATTACATCATTGATGACTTTACTTGTATTACCTCACCTATGACCTTACCTGGAGTTCCTCACCTATGACCTTTCCTTGATTACCTCAACTATGATCTTTCCTGGATTACATCATTGATGACCTGACATTTATTACATCACCTATGACCTTACCGCCTTCTATCTTGAACACGAGAGACCACATATGTGAAACTATCAGGGACATAGTATCACTGGCCGAAAGCCCTGAAGTAGGTGAAACCAGAGTGATCCAGCCTCATCTTCGGGGTGTAAACATAGAACATTTACAAACATTCTGAACTAGGAACAGCTGAAACAAGAACATCAGGACACCGAGAGTTCATGTTGTTTAAATTCAAAATATTTATTTTCTTATTGAACATAAAGAAATAAAGAAAACATCACTTTGGAATTCTTTTTTAATGGACTAAGTAGAATCCTAACACAGAATTGGCATATCCTGGTATGTTCAATAATGTTCAGCCAAAAGAAAACAACTGAAGAGATGTGTTAGAAGTAAATAACAATATATGAGAAGAATTGGCTTGGATGTGCCTTTTTTAGACAGCCTGTATATATTTTTTGTGCAAAGTGTTTACAAAATGTGTCTGAAAAACAGAAAAATCAAAACAAAATAAGTAATACATTTATATATTTTTATTAAATTGTTGTAGTTGTGGTACATTCAGGATTGTTTGGTATAATTCAATAGTGATTCTGAAGAAATATTTTTGTTCTAAACTAGTACCTCGTGGTGCTTACCCAACGGAACCACTTGTAGCTTTGTAAATAGATGGTCATGTGGCCTGTTCTTTACTCAGATACTTCATAATAAGCCTTATCCCTGGTTTTACCACTTCCCATATGGTCCCCTTTGTGTGGTACACAATGTTACTGAGCGATGCTGATGCGTTCTTTATTTTATTCAAACATCAACATTTACGATCGTATATCATTAATGAAAACAAATCACTTCATGTGCATTTTGATGCCGCTAAACAGTCCCACGTTGTCATGTTTTCTTTCTTCCTGTTGCTTCCAACAGGACCACATGTGACCCTCATAGTCCTTCTACGACTGCAGATTTAGCTCTTTTTGGAATATTGGAAACAAAGATAGAGCACTGTAGGTCTGAGTGACAAAGCTTTTTAAATTAAAACTAGAATTTGTAATGCTCTTAAAGAATCTAAAACAGATTAAAATTTAGAAATGTAACTTGAAGTTTAGGCTAGATCATTGAATATGATACATCACTGTCTCCAACAAGCATTTGGAATGCAATAGGTCTCGCATTTCTCTGAGTTTGAGCTATTGCCATTGCAAATGACAGTGCCTTTTATTTATGTTTTTGTTTTTAAAACATAAATAAAAGGCATTGTCATTTACAATGCCAATAGCCGAAACTCGCGTAAATGCGTAACCTATTGCATTGCAAATGCTTGTTTTAAAAATGCAGCCCGTTTTCCTTAAAGGAAAATGGGATGTGTTACAAAAAGAAAAATGAAACGTTTCAGTTTCATTTTTTAAGAGTAGGCCGTTGTCTGTGGGACCACTGCCTGCTTTTAAAAAACGTTCCCACACTCATTCACAAAGGGGAAGTGGTCCCTTGGGAGGGGAACGTCGTTTAAGACGCAACTTTTAGCACGCAGTGCTATTACAACGCGGTTTTTAAATCGCATTCTATTACAACGCATGACTCTGGGGGGCGCTCAAGGATAGGGAATACTTTTAATTTACTATCCAACACCTTCTCTAGTGTCAACGAGTACTGGTGTTGGAATAGTAAATTAAAATATTCACTATCCAACACCCCTTTCTGTTATGCGTTGTAAAAGAATGCGTTATAAAAACCGCGTTGTTACAGCATGCGTGCTAAAAGCATGCGTTGTAACAACGTACATCCCCCTTGGGAACCCTTTCCTGTTTGTGAATGAGTTACACCTACTTGAAGTATTTGAATGTTATGTGACCACTTTACAGTGGCAAAACATTCCCACATAACACTGTGAGTCCCTATTGGGAAGGGATGCCCTAAACACGCCCCTTCCTAATACTGAATCGCAAACCTATTAACGATTCGGTCATAGGTTACCAAATCACAAAATAGAGTTTGGTACATTGAAAAATGCTTTTTTCCGGTCGCAAATGCCCTGATTCTGTGAACAGGCCCGTTTGCCACATGAAAAAAGCATCGTACATCTTGCCCTTAGTTAATAAAAGGGGTTTCAGACCAACTTCATACATTAGTGTGCTATTGGTATCCTTCAAGCAATGCATCAACCCACTTCAGCCATTGGCATATTTCACTAAGAGTTAGAGCATGCCTTCCTTTCACAAGGAACACATCCAAACCCAAAGTAGCTCACTTCAGTTCTAGGGAGCAGTATGGTAATGTGTGTGGGGGTTTTTAGAGCAAAAAAACGTTTTTGGCTGTGGCAAATGATTTGTGTTATTTCAGATTGATGAGGACCCGGCATATTACCAGACAATAACTTTTTGCACAAACCATGACAAAACAATACAAGAACTGCCAGAAGGCTGGTGGCCAACACCGAAACTATTAATTTTAACAATGCTTGTTCGAAATGTGTTCCCTCAATAGCTCTTCACTGCTCTACCTCCAATCGTCTAGTGATTCATAATAATTTTTGGCCAACAGAGGAACGCTCCTGCTGTCCTGTATTTACATTCCATCCCCAATCCCTCTGTGTTTTACAGGAAACATGGTTTATCAAACCTGTCTTTGCTGCTCCACATGAATCGGGGGAGTAGTTTAGCACCAGGATATTCTAATTCTGGGAGACACTGCATTGTGAAAATCTTTTCCTTCCTCATTCATTATATCAAAGTCAGAGGAAACTTTGGTGGGCTTCTTCCAAGGTGCCTGTCTGCCATCCTTCTGTGTAGTGACCTGATAAAAGGCGACTGGCCCTGTCCTGGACATCTTCAAAGAGGAAATAGTGTATTTCTGAACCACCAAGAATCCGTTGTCGGAAGAGTATCATGTCCGCAGGTATTATTGCAAATAAGGGGGACCTCCATTTTGTGCCTATACGTTATACAATTTGCAGCAGCTTTAGTTACCACAATCTTTGCTTCCTAAGACTGGCAATTCCCTTTGCCTGCCATGGTAGGACATGGTCAGAAGCACGTAAAAAGCTCCTGCCCACCAGTGGAGCAGAGAATTCAATTCAAGTACCTACATTTCTCTCAGGGAAGTCATCTAGGACCAAATTAATACAATCCTATAAGCCTGGCTGCCCTTTGCTTTCTGGGACAACTGCTGCTGCAAACAGCCAGAATAAAAGGAGGAGGTAAATTTCTCACATTTTAGGAGCTGAACAGTGGAAACAATTGCCTCGTGCTTTCAAGAAGATTCAGAATGTTCTTTCTTTTAGAAAGACTCTGAAAATCATTGTTTCTGCTAGACCTGCATTGCCCAGCATATGTTCCTATTCATTAGTGCTCAGCTTTTGTGGTACATCAATAGGACTGTATCTAGCCCAAGAGTAAATGTGAAGAAAGTGGCTAAGAGAAGATATGTGCTGTGGAATGGTATAGGAGCACTTTGTCAAGGATTAAAACATTATTTCTTCTTCACACCTACTTCCAGGAGCTGATCCAGAATGCAGACGATGCTGGTGCCAGTGAAGTCATTTTTGTCCATGATGAGAGGGATTATGGAAAGGAAACTCTCTGGTCAGAAGACTTAGATAAGTTCCAAGGTATGCAAACTAAAGCAGAACCTGTTTAGAAGTGTTAACGATTTTCCTGATGAGAATTCATGGAGTACACCTTTGAGTTGCAGTTTTCCATCCCTGTTGGCCTGCACTGTAACTTCCCCAGTTTTCCTGCTTAGGGTTGCAGGACTATGTTCAAAACATGGTTTGTTCACCTGAATTTATAAAGTGCAATTAGTAAATGCCACATCCTTGACATTTTCCCCCAGATTCATCATTGTCCTCTTTTGCGAGTCCTTAATAGCGTTTATTAAGGAATCGCTATTAAAGACTCGCAAAACGGGATGCATGTAGAAATCGCAATTTATTTTGCGATTTCTACTGCTTCCTTATTTGCGATTCGCTAATTGCGAATCGCAAATAAGGAATGGCTTTCCCATTCATTCCTATGAGCCTCAAGGCCCATAGGAATGAAGGGGGAGTCATTCCTTATTTGCGATTAGCAATTAGCGAATCGCAAATAAGGAAGCGATTTCAAGGGTGCCAGGGTGTCCAAAGGACACCCTGTTGCACCCCTGAAATGCAAATGTACACTGGTGTTGTGCACACACATGTCCAAAGGACATGTGTATGTGTAACATACAACTTCGAAAAATGCACTAAAGTGCATTTTTCTAAGTTTTCGCTATTTACCACGAAGTTACACTTTGCGGTAAATAGCGGCCCCATATTGCAAATTCGCAATTTTAAAAAGGTTCATGAATAGCATTTAAAGAATCTCTAATTGAGATTCCTTAAATGCGATTCTTCGCAATATAGCGATTTCTAGTATAGCGATTTTTGCATTTGGGATGATGAATCCCAAATGCAAAAATAGCGCTCGCAAAGGGCCAGATTCTCAGAATCTGGCCCTTTGCGAGCCGATTTTAGTATGATGAATCTGGCCGTTTATGTGCTTAACGTGCAAATACATTGGTAGAATTTCCTCCATTGAAGAATGTTTTTTTCATTGTTGTAAGTCAAGTGTTTGGGTAGAACATTTGTACCCAAGGTGGAGGACAAAGTATTCTCTAAGACTTTCAGTGGATGCGCCCACCCATTAATGGATTTAAAACAAAAGCAAATAAGCTGGAATACGTTCTCAAATGAAGTGTAAAATTCCCAAACACCACTATAGGATGTTTCGGGGAAGGGGTTTTTCCAACAGCGGATTTTGGTCTAACTGAAGGAGAACAAAACTGCAAATGTGCATGCAGCTTGTAAATAATCTTACGAAGGAGTATGTTCTGCCTGTTAAAAAATCTGCCAGTTTAGGTTTAAGAATAAACTCATAAATTATTTTATCAATGCTTTCGTATTTCATAAACTCCGCAGAAATAGTATATTTCCTCAAATCCTAAGAGGAAACCTACATAGAGAAAATTTATGATTAATGTGAATTTAGTAAAAATTATTTGCACACCTGAAGTCCTGGGTCTGAGGCAATATTCTAGCTACATAGTAACTCTCCCAGATTTAAAATGCATTTATTATGTGAATCTGTAGAGCTATAGGTTTCTTCCCAAACAAGTTAATTTCCTTACAGCCTATGGGAACTTACAAATGCAGTGAGCAAAGAGTTCTATCAAACATTTTGTCATGATCTTGATTGTTTCCTGAGAAAGCTCCATAAGGCAGCCTAATTGAATGGTCCATGGATCTGTAGACCAGGTCTTCCATCACTAACAACCCGATGATGCTCAAAATAGCCACCGATTAAATGTCAGCAGAAAATGGTTGGCTCTTCAAAATAATTAAGTTAATTTAACTTGCTTTTTTATTGAATTTATTTATGTAATAGATGTTTTATTGCACTAAGAATTTCATAACAGACCACTTCACAGTTTTAGGTGAACCGGGAGAGACTCCCAATCGTGCCCCGATACTAGTGATTGAATGAAGACAGGAAAGAGGTCACTAGGTGGAGACAAGATGAAGTGTCAAGTGCAATTGATGGGGTGGTGCCTACAGAAATGGAATAGGCACTGCCCCATCAGAGCCTAATTACAAATCGAGGCTATCTTTGAAATCGTTTCGGTACTTTTTCCAGACATATACTCTGAATAAAATATTAGCTCTTTAGTGTAGAGTGATTTTCTATAATATCCCAGCCAATTTTGTGTAAATATCCTGTCCATCCGTAGTGCTTCATTCACCTTTCTGAGCTTAGACAGTTCATAGTACTTTCCCTTGACTGCTCTTAACTGATAGGGAGGAGGATATTTTTGACTTCAAGGATGTAGTGAGGATTTTTACTGCTTTAGTTTGAGTTGGATCGAGTTCCCTCTTCTGGGTCAAGTGAATAGAATACATTTATTGGCCGTTCCAGATACTGAGATTCCTGTAAAGTGTGTCCTTCATGTCCTTTGTTATCTCCATTGATTAATCTCTCTCTGCCATCATCAGGTCCTGCTCTGCTAGCGTATAACAACGCCACCTTCTCTGATGATGACTGGGAAGGAATCCAGAGCACAGGGAACAGTGTCAAACTGAAGGATCCCAACACCGTGGGGCGATTCGGACTGGGGTTCAACTCGGTCTATCACATCACAGGTAAGAAGACCTCATGTAATTTCACAGTTGGAGAGAAAGAGGGATAAACGCCTAGACATATCCTCCACATCACAACATATTATCAATAAAAATGCCATGTAACCACCAAGAAACTTTTGTGTGTTTCAAGAGTGTCCTATTGGAATCTCAAGAGATTTTGAAAAATCATCTCACCCACAGTTTATCATGGCATGCTTCATCATCAGCGATTTGTGACACTGTGGCAGGTAAATACCACCATGGCAGACTCAGCCATTGCTGGGAGTTCTTACATAAATGTTTCTTGGATAATCAGAGGAATCAAATACAACTTTAAAATATCTTGGAATATACTCAGAACTTATCCTTTAATCATATGTATCCCAGATATGATTAAAATAAATCTTAACAAATTCAGGTATAGAGTGAGATGCAGTGTCCATTTTCCCATGTTCCTATGACAACAGGTTTTAGCCATTCGGAAAGCCCATAGGGATCTCAGGAAAATTAGGTCTTATTATTTGCAAGGCTTGAGTGATTAGCCAGGCAGGGATCATAGTAGTACTGATATTGGCCAGAGACCTCTATGGGCTTTCCAAATGGCCGAAACATGTTGGCATAACACCACGGGTGGACATTGCATCTTATCCTGTACCCGGATTTGTTAAGGTTCATATAATATCTGGGATACCCATAATTACAGGATAAGTTCCGGGTATATCCCAAGATATTTTTAAGTTGTATTGGATCCCTGCGACTATCCAAGAAACATTTATCTGAGAACTCCCAGTAATGGTTTCGTCCACCATGATGTTATTTACCTACCATGGTTGGAAATATCTCTGATGATCAAGCATGCCTCAAATAGTTGTGGGTTAGAGAATTTTCCAGAATCTCTTGAGATTCCTGTAGTATAATCCCGAAACATAAACAAAAAAACGTGTTTTGGTGGATACCGCAGATTGTCTGTGATACTCAGAAGACATTTAGCAGTGTGTAAAGTTTAAGAAAAGATAATTGTGTGTATGTGCGTATTGACACACATATATCCCAAAGCGTATAAAAAGTCAGGATGTTCCTAGGTGGGTGCTGCTTCAACTGGTAGTGACTTCTACGGGCTTGTTTGCACATATGTATACACCAAAGTGCATAAAAAGTCCTGGCCCTGCTTGGCGGGTGCAACTGGTAGTGACTCATACTTAACAGCAAAAAAGCAGAAATTTGAACATATATGTGACATGCCCTACCTACTTTTCAGATGCATTGACATGTTGGCTAAATTGGAGGTTTCTTGACACGAGTCAGTGCCTTATAAAGCTGTCAGGGTATAAGTTCAATAATATGCATTTTATCTGTTTCATAAGAATGACAGGCTTAATCACCCGGTCTCAGATTTTATTTTGTGCCCTGAAAATTACACCGACTGTGCTATCTTCCTGAAGAGTCTTAATGCTCTGGGATGTCTCATCCGTCCTAAGAACATCTACTATAACCTCCTCTCTAACTACATCCTCACCTCTTCTCTCGAACTTCACCCAAGTATTGCATGAGACTATAGCCGAGCAATTCATGCTAAAACTGGGATTCTCTCCTTGAAATTGGGGTGAAATCAATGTAGTTTCCGTTCCTGATAAAATGACGAAATCACCTTTTTAGTTTGAGCAGCAAATACGAAGATACTGTGCCTGGAATCCTCCGCGACGTTTGGCATAACGGGCTGACCTTTGAGTAACAAAACAAAGAACAATCCATCAAGCACAGGCCTTGTTTAGGCTATCCTAGTAAATGTGGTGGTACAATTCTGATGAAAATGGGTATTAAGCAGTGGTAATACTGTCTTTGTGGGTCATTTTCAAATATTTCTCATTAAACCTGTAGTAGTCAGAAACATTTTCTTAAATGGCGTCATCCTTCCAACTTGTGACTCGCAGACAGTACAAATATCCAGTAAATATTACAAGACGTTTATAGGTCTAACCTAAAGACGTCTTGCCAGCCTCATGTTTTCCAAGGAAACATACAAAAATGCATATATAACGGATTCCAGCCAACTCTCTTTCACCATTGGTTCGTTCATCTGTCACTCAAATTATACTCCATTCCACCCCAGCAGAATTTGTAGATCAATAGTCCAGCCTTGGGTTGCTTTCACTTTTAGCGACTGCATTTTGGCCTTGCAAATGTTCACATGCACCTAAAAAACAGGTCCTAATAATAGACCTTATTAGACAGTTAGGCATCCTACTGACTGTCAGTGTCTATGTACAGTAGAGTTTGATCAACTATTTCCATAACTCTCAAGAAACTTATTGTAAATTACAATGTTGATTTCCTTGGTATACTTATTCATACTAGAGAAAATTAGTACAAGTCTTTGGAGTAGCAAGAGTATAATATGCTGATTTTTAGCTTGAAGCTACTCCTTCCTCAGGGTGGTGACTGACATTTCAACCACTTGTATCTGCCTTGAGAGAGAACTCAAAACGTTTTCCCAGCGGTGGGTATGCACCACCTCTCGAAGCAAAAACTCACTAGTTTATGCACACCCACCTAAATATAAACAGCCAAAATGAGTTTTCTAAACACAATTGTACTTATCAGTGAATAAAAGCTCCTATAAATAGCAGTGTGCCTTCTCTTCCTTTAATAGAAATATAGAATATATAATCTTGACTCGCTGCCATGAAAGCTTTGGCAATTAATTAAACCTAAGAAAAATAAGGACAAGTGCTTACAATAGCATAAATGTGTATGCAAATTCATATATTATAGCTGCATCGCCTCAGCTTGTTGTAGGCCATTTCAAGCAGTTGCATCTGACTTGAATGGACTTCTATTACAACAAATGGACCTGCAGCTTCATGACAGAATATCAGTGCTTTTGCATCTGACTTGATATGGACACTTTGTAATGACTAGTGGAACTGGGGCTTCATAAAAAAATTGCAATGCTTTTGCATTTATCCTGTGAGGGACACTTAGGGACGACTAGTGGAACTGCAGCTTTACGAAAAAATGTAAATGCCTTTGCATCTGGCTTGAGAGGGACACCAAGTAACGGCTAGTGGAAGTGCGCCTTCAAGTAAGATTTCAATGTTTTTGCATTTGACTTGTAAGGGACACATAGTAATTAATGATTATTAGAACTAGAGCTTCATGAAAGAGTTAAAATGGTTTTGCATTTGCCTCAAAAGGGACCTCTAGTTGCGACTTGTGGAGCTGCACCTTCATTAAATAATATCAGTTCCTTTGCATTTGACTTGAGGCAGACACCCAGTGAAGACTAGTGGAGCTTCATGAAGGAATTTCATTACTGTTGCATCTGACTCAAGAGTGAGCTCTAGTAATGCCTTGAGGAAAATGCATATACAAAAGCCACAGCCCCCAGCTTGGTGCAGGTCATTTAAAGCAGTTGCATCTGACTTGATCAGGAACTTTATTAACAAAAAGTGGTACTGCAGCTTCATGAAAGAATATCAATGCTTTTGCATTTGACTTGAGAGGGACACCTAGTAACAACTTGTCGAACTGCAGCTTCATAAAAGACTATCCATGCCTTTGTATCTGGCTCGAGTGACCTCTAATAATGTCTTGAGGAGCTGCAGCTGTTGGAAATAATTTTGAAGATTTAACCTCTGACTCAAGAGAAATCTCTAGTAATGACCGTAGCCTAAGGCAGTGGGCATTTCATAGGGACCTAAATATAGGGCCACTGTTTCCCAACATGATGTATGAAGGAATATACCAGCATTAGCATACTACTTACCCTTTTGAAATCAAGCACAAATAGTTAGAGTAGCAAAAAGGGATATGTACATATTCATGTTGAAGCCACACACCCTCAACGTTGAGTGATATTTGAGGCAGTTGCATGTTACTTGTGAGGGACATTTAGTAACAACATGAGTTATTGCAGGTTTGTGACAGACTTGTTAAGCAGTTGCTTATGGCTTGAGCAGGACATCTAGTACAGTTTTGAAGGGATGCAGCCTTGTTAAAGACTTCTTGCTAGATCTTCTGACTTGAGATGGACATCTAGTGATTATTTGAGGTACTGTAGCTAAGTTAAAGTCCAGACCGATTGACTTTGCCAGTGCTTGTTCTGTATTACCACCGAGCTTTAAAGGACCTCAATAACTTCAGACTGTGAAAGGGTATGCAGCAATATGGTAGTGTAGTGTGAATAGTGGTTACAGCTGCTATGAGTGAGGCAGGCCTCAAAATGAAAGTAAGGATGTATCTTAAACAATTGTGTGAGTGGGGAGCTGAGCCGTGTCTTTTTAGAACTATTGTACTGCCTAAAGTGCACATTCTTTACTTGAAATTTCTTAGTTTGTGCATGAGCTTCAGACAGCACAGCTGTGAAAATGGGGAACAGCAACCACTACTTTCTCTGTCTGATGTGGACACACGTTCATGAATTGCTCCAAAGTGAGAGGAAATAAATGTACTACAAGAGAGTTGTTTCTTCTTTCTGTCACTCACTGCCCATTAAATGCAACTTCGTTTATTTAGACGATGATAGTTTTATATAATCATTAAAACCAAAGAACATATGTTCATATTCACATATAGATGATTACAAAATTAATGTCTCACATCAGTAACTTTAGATTTGTTAGGAAACATGCCTTCAAAATATTTACACTATGGTAAAGCTTCTTTAAAAAAAAAAAAATCTAAGAAATACCACATAAGATTACAATACAAAAGATCGACTAAAATGATACAATATTTACAAAGAAAATAATCTATCAAAATATATCTATTCATGTAAGCTGCAATATAGACTTAATTAGCTCAATTAAATACATTTTGCATTTAACCTTTTATCCCTCTCACTAGCGCATGCCACACTTCTCCCACTCAAAAGCAGACACACTGTGGACATGGTGGGAAATCAAATGTTAAAGCTACTTTTTAGTGGTGTAAATTATTATGCCTTTTTGAGGGTGTAGAGAAAAACGTATGCTTATGAAGTGATTGTTTGCTTAGATGCAGCATCTAATGGGTGAAAGCTGAATCTTATTCAACCCGTCGTATGGTGAATGCCGCTTGACTATCGCGTATTCTTTGCTTTATTTAAAAAAAAAAAAAGCTTTAGGTCTCTCACTCCTATGGAGCCAGTAACAGTAGTTTCTGGTACTATTGAAATTACAATATTTTTTTTAACTTTAAATGGAGATCTCGGCTGCTGAAAACAGCTGAAATCTCCTCATTAAAGTGCAGAGAAAAATGAGGGATTATCTGGGCAATTGGATTTGGGATTATTCAGCCCTGCAATTCCTCATTTCTTAAACCTGAAATGAACTTTCAAGGTCGAATTTGTTATGTGCTGGATTCTCCTCACATCTCTGGGTCACCATTACCCTTATGGGTAACTACCGGGATGGGGAAATATGGCTCATTTCCGGGTCACTCATAATAACAGGATAGTATTCCTACTTCAGTGTCTGCGGAGAAAACCGGTCCAGCCTGGTCAGAAAGCAGTCACTTTATTAGGTTGACCGAGTTCTACTGATGTGGTATTCGGCACACTTGGATAATTCTGCTAAGTAAAACAATGATGAAAAGAAGTTGGTAAGCCTTTTAGTACTTTACGCCTCAAGTTCCCGCAGGTCTAACTTCAGGACCGCTCTATGCTAGTGGTTGGTGGCCATACTATATCCTCTGCTAATGTGTGTGTGGGTCTCTCTCTGCTTATGTAGTAAATGCTCTTGCCAGAGTCTACGGTTGTCTCTACACTCATCTAAAAATGACTTCTAATTACATTTGACAATCTGCCCATATATCGTACATCACTTCATTCATCAGGTCTACACAGCTTTGATTTGAGAATACTGTTTGCTTTTTAGGTCCCGCCTACGTAGCGCGCATGAGCTGCATAGGAGACCTTTAGTAATCGATTCAGTTTTTCAGGCAAAAACGTGCAAAAATTGCATTGCTTTCAATGGCAACGCGTGCACGTTTGGCGATTCCCTTGCGGGAGCAAGCTTTGAAACCATATGTTTGTAATTAACAGATGGTTCCTGCTCGCTCCCCAGGGGAAACAGGCGCAGGTCTTCTCCTCTCTGCCCTCCCCCTGCTGCCTCCTCCTCTCCTCGTCTTTTTTTTAACTTTCTGCACTAGGTGCGCACGCTGAAAGTAAAGTCAATCACTGGGTGTTCACTCTTTTCACAGTTCTTAACTGTTTAGCTCTATGGACCCCTACAGAATTGAAATGTACTTAAAGCGAACATTTAATACGTTGGAGGCATTCAAAATGTGGGCTTTTACTTCAAAAAGTAGAGGCATTGTTAGCATTTCACTTTAGCTCCAAATGCTTGCTCTCATTTTGTTCACACATAAATGTGCTTTAATGAAGGCCATAAATTGTTCATACCAAATGCTGTTTACTATACATGCGCTGCTTCCACAAATTAAGCCGAGGATAAACCTCTCCTCGTCTTTTTTTTAAACTTTCAGCTCTAGGCACGCGCGCTGAAAGTAAAATCAATAACTGGGTGTTAACTCTTTTCACAGTTCTTAACCTTTTAGCTCTATGGACCCCTACAGAATCGAAATGTACAAAAAGCTATCATTTAAAAAGTTGGAAGCATTCAAAATGTGGGCTTTCACTTCTAAAAGAAGAGGCAATGTTAGCATTTCGCTTTAGCTCCCCAAATGCTTGCTTTCGTTTTGTTCAAACATAAAAATGTTCTTTAATCGAGGCCATAAATTGTTCATACCAAATGCTGTTTACTTTACATGCGCTGCTTCCACAAATTAAGCCGAGGATAACCGCTTCATTTTGAACCATGGGTTGCAGATTCCTTTAAATTAACATGGCGTTTTAAAATGTTTATTTATATTTATACACACTTTATTAATCTGGTAATAATATTTAATTTTCTCGGCAGTCCCAGACCCTCCCCAAGTAGGCGTCCTTGGCCCCGTGGTGTTCCAGGGCCCAGGTTAAGAAACACTGGCTGAATTGATAACAACAAAAACAAGAATTTTCCACGTTATTGTCCTTTTTTTTTTTTAAACCATTTTTGTGATTGTCGAAGCACACGGGATGGACCACGATCCATTTCGCCATCCAGAACTGAATTGAAATCGCCGCCAATCACTAAGTCGCCAAGAGGTAGAGAAAGGAAGACGTTTCCCAAATCACAATAGGTCTCATTCTGCAGGCCAGGCGGCACGTACACCGACAATAAGACAACAGTCCGACCCCCAACCTGCCCGGATACCCCCACATATCTACCCCTCTGATCAATCCAAGTGCCCTGCACAGACAACGGGAAGGAGTTCTTGACCAAAATCCCAACACCCCTGGAACCAGTAGTGAAGCCAGCGTGCGCCACTAACTTGTACCCACCCTTGTGGAGTGCCAAACATTTATTGCCAATTAAATGGGTCTCTTGTAGAAGCACTACATCCGGAGAATGTCGCCTAATAAGCTGATCTTGTCCCCCAGGTCATTGACGTTCCAACTCAAAACTTTCATCCCCGTCCCCTTAACACTACGTGGTTCCGTACCCATGCAACACAAGTCTCGCTACAATGTCAACACCTGAGAAGAAAAAATAAAAGAAACCACACTCACACAACAACACTCCCCACCCTTCACCCCTGCACTCGGCATTTGCCAAACCCCAACTCGCAGTGTGCCTGTCGCCCCATAATCACACTAATCAACTATCTAAATATAGATGTGAGGAGGAGTACAGCACCCCCGACCCCCAAACCCCCTTCCGTTACAACATCTGTCTCAAATCCCCACCCAGGAGAGCGTGCACACAATCAAAGTCCCGCCACCCCCGCACAATCTTCCCCACACCACAGTCTATGGCCACAGATGAAATCACTGATCCTGTGCTCCTTCTTTATCCTCGCCACTGCGCTGTCCGTTTCGGAAGACCATCATCCCAGTCCGACGCCACCTCTGGATTGTCAAAAAACCAGCCCTTTCCCTGAGCCTCAACTCGGAGCTTGGCAGGGAACATCATAGCGTACTTGTACCCTTTGTCCCGGAGCCGCTGCTTAACTCCAGAAAAGCTTTGCCGCTGTCTCTGTACTTTCTGGGTGAAGTCCGGATAGAAGTTAAGGGTCGAATTTTCAAACTTCAAAGGCATCCCTGACCTGGAGGCTGGCAGAATCGCATCCCTGTCTCTAAAGTTGAGGACCCTTGCGATCATCGATCGAGGAGGGGCGCCCGGGCACGGCTGCCCACCTGGTACTCTGTGCGCCCTTTCGACGGTAAAAAAGGTACTCAGGCCCTTAGGTTGCAGATGATTCAAGATAATATCTTCGATGAACAGGTCGGTGGCCCACCCCTTGGCTTTCTCCGGAACCCCCGTAAGACGCACATTGTTATATTTGTATATATTTTTTAAATCGCAATATGCCAGTCTGGCGTTTTAGCGCACGTCACAAACAGCAGAGGCTTGCTCGAGATCAGTAGACGATGGCAACAATTCCGTTGGTTCAACTGCCAGCTCCTCGTTCTTCCTTCACATGGATTTGAATTTAGTCGTATTCTCCATCGACTTGTCTTTTCTTTGTTTCTTTTCCATCTTCTGCTGCAAGCCTTTTTGTTACAGATTCTTATTTAATTTCTTTTTCTCACAAAGATTGTCCCCAATTTGTTGTGACAGATGAATCACCTGGTGAGATTTGTATAAAAAAAGGATTTCTTAACAAATGAAGGCCTGCAAGCCGGCAGCATACAAGTGTAGCTTAACAGGTAAAACTAGAGGCTAAGAATGACTACACAATTCTATGATATCATTTTGTTATAACTTATGTGTGCCATTCCTCTTCCCTAGATTTCTCTTCCCTACTGCTCAGCCAGAATGAGTGCTGGTGTGCTTGATGATGTTTGGAATGTTGGATGTGTGTGATGTCATGCAAGTCTTGGGGTCTGGAGATGTAATGAGTGGCAGTTGGTGGATGCAGGCTGAGCAGCAGAGAGGCTGCTCCTGGTGGGGCTTTGTCATCTTTACTTATCTACTTGAAACTTAACTTGGAACTAAGCTTCATTAAATCCAGCGTGTTATATATACCTGGCTCAAGGACTTCTTTAATTACAACACTTTTGGCGACGAGGATGGGATGGAAACAATCCACAATATACGTGCATAAAATAGAAATGATGCAGATACATGGAAAACATCATTAAATATAAAACATCAGAAAAAAATTGAATTATTCCACCAATACATGCATAAAATTATGGAATTCACCAAATACAAAAATATGTGAGGATATACGGAGAGCCAGTGATGGCTATTACATTTTCGACTTGAATTTTCAACTTGAATAATTTTATTTTCACTGCGCAAGGTTAACAGTTCAACTGTCATGCTATTTTTTAAAAAGAGTGTGCGAGCAACGTAATGCGCATGAAACTTACTTAGTGTGTCCGCCGCGAGGAGGAATTCTCTTCTCTTTCAGATGTCGTGGGAGGTTAGCTGCTTCAATGCCGCTCTCTCACCTTTTTCCAGCAACGGCGTGCCGAGAGCCACCCGGTGCGGCGTGTGATGCGTGCCGCCATTTTGAGACTGACATCGGATTTATGTTGGAGACTTTGTTTTGCCAGTCACCATGGAAATAATTCTGCGGTGTGTCTACCAGACTTTTGGAGATAATCGGAATGTCGTGGGAGAGAGAAATGGACTTTCGGCAGCTGTCTGGCAGTAACTCTTTTAACAACATGCAAGTCTATTTGGTGAGGATGTTGCGACCAATGGAGGTTGTTTGTTCTCGGCAGGCATGCGTTTCTATGTGGAATAGACATTACAATGGGTTCACGCATGGAAGACACTTGATTTTGGTCTCTGGTTTCATTTCTGGTGATTCTCCTTTCAGCAACTTGGCGAAACCATCTTTCATCTTAACTGTTTCCTGGTGTTCTGCAACTTGTTCGGAATAATACAGCTACTGGCAAGTTAAGGACAGCATTTTCTACTTAATTGGAGACCTCGGGTGAGAGACCGCTCACCGGAGCACGGACTTTTGATTTTGTTATATTGCTGGTCACTATAATGCATGTTTCATTTTGCGTGTGGGTTTTAGGTTCTAGTTTTTGCCTAAGGTCTGTATCAGTGAATACTGCACTGAGTTCCCACCTTTGGGGAGGTCATGGTGGTGGTGTATCCTGTCCTGAGGTGATTTGTTAGTTACTGGGGTGGTTAGTGCCCTAATACAGTTTATTTTAGGGGGGTGAGTGCCCTACAGTGGTGAGTTGGTGGGGTGGTGAGTGCCCCAGTGCTGTATATTTTGGGGTGGTGAGTGCCCCATTTATTTTTGAAGTTGTGGGTGGTGAGTGCACCAGTGTAGTTCATTTTTGCACCAATTTTAGGGTAGTTAGTGCCCTACAGTGGAGAGTTTGTTGGGTGGTCTGTGCCCCAGTGCTGTTTATTTTAGGGTGGTGAGTGCCCTATGGTGGTGAGTTTATGGGGTGGTGAGTACCCCAGTGCTTGTTATTTTTAGGGTGGATAGTGCTCTACGGTGGTGAGTTTGTGGGGTGGTAAGTGCCCCAGTGCTGTTTATTTCAGGGTGGTGAGTGCCCTACAGTGGGGAGTTTGTGTTGTGGTGAGTGCCTCAGTGCTTGTTATTTTTAGGGTTGATAGTGATCTACGTTGGTGAGTTTGTGGGGTGGTGAGTGCCCCAGTGCTGTTTATTTAGGGTGGTGAGTGTCCTATGGTGGTGAGTTTGGTTAGTTTGTGGGTTGGTATTATGTCGCAGTTATGAGGTGGTGTGTGCCCCAGTGTGTTTGGTGTGGTGTGTTTTTTTCCCTAAGGGAGGTGGATGGGGTTAATCTCTATTAGTGTATTTATTGGGGGATGGGGTTAATCTCTATCAGTCTATTTATTTTTGTATTTGGTCAATTCCATAATTTCATGCATGTATTGGTGGAATAATTCAATTTTTTTTCTGATGTTTTATATTTAATGATGTTTTCCATTTATCTGCATCATTTCTATTTTATGCATGCATATTGTGGATTGTTTCCATCTCTTCTTATGTAATGTATTTAATGACGTTCATACTTATGTGCATAATTTCTGCTTGTAGTTTCCCATGGGAAGGGGGATGTGTTATAACTTATGTGTTGCCATTCCTCTTCCCTAGATTTCTCTTCCCTACTGCTCAGCCAGAATGAGTGCTGGTGTGCTTGATGATGTTTGGAATGTTGGATGTGTGTGATGTCATGCACGTCTTGGGGTCTGGAGAAGTGATGAGAGGCAGTTGGTGGATCCAGGCTGAGCAGCAGGGAGGCTGCTCCTAGTGGGGCTTTGTCGTCTTTGTTTATCTACTTGACGCTTAACTTGGAATTAAGCTTCATTAAATCCAGCGTGTTATATATACCTGGCTTTAGGACTTCTTTAATTACAACACATTTATATACCAAGACAAGGTTTATAAATGACCTAACAATGAAACCAACAAGTTGGTGAAGGTTGTACAGAGGGAACATACAGTAACTACATTTCCAATAGAAATAGGATGATAGAGATGTGCACAGAGGGGCTAAAGCTAAAGCAAAAGTGACACTATAGAGCCCAAAATCATTTCAGCGCCTTTATTAAATAAATAACGGCGCAGGGAAGTATGCACCACAACTATGGTGACAGCATAAACACAATGCAAATGAACGGCATGGCAAAGTAAGGGAGGGGCTAAAGGGCAACATGGACACACACACCGGCGAGCCCAGCCCAAAATGATTGCAGCCGTTAATAACTAAATAAAGGTGCAGACCCATGCTGTGTCGGGTGGTGGGAGGGGTCGGAACAAATAATATTCCAAGCACCCGAGCCAGGAAAGGCAGCCATCAACTGAGCGCGTGTGCTGCTCATGGACAGTTGCGCGCCAGCGTCGCTCGTGTACTGCCTGCAACAACTGGTAACAGAAATTCCTTTTAAAAACGGTGCCTACAGACTTTAATAAAACCTACAGAGTAACAACACAAGTAAGAGGGAAAGTCCTTATGGGAGGTTACAAATGCAGACAAGGTGGTACTAAGGTGGGACTACTATTCCTATTCACGAATCAAAAGCAACCATTTAGAATGGACAGTTGAACAGATGGGCAGGAAATGGGCGGAGCTTCAAGTCCATACCTGAATACAGCATGTCTTGAAGAGACAGCGCAAGTGCTGCCTACGCGAGACCTAAAAACACATGCACACTTGGTAGAAATGGAAAAGGCCAGGGAAGCCCTGTGCCTGAATAGAATAAAAATATTGCAGGTTGTATTTTCACCTTCACTTTAAATGCGAGGAGCCTCAAAAAGTCCTTACTCCGATGCTGAGCTTCTAATTAGGTGTAACCGTTATTCAACAAAATGTGGTCAAAGGTGTGTGCCAAAATTAGCTAACTAACTGAGTCACCAATTGTGTATGAGTAAATTGTATGTGAAGTGTGCCACACTGCCAAGGTGGTCTCACAAGGCTCACTGGATCAGATGCTAACGAAATTCTAAAACAGGCTGGGGGGGGAAGGGAACACAAAATGCTATTAAACTAGTTTCCTAGTGTCTCACTCTGATTTATGGCCTGTCTGGTAATGCTATTACACCCGCGTAAGCATGCTCCAACAGGGCCAGTAGCCATGAAGGAAAAGACGCACCAAAAGGAGGGACAAATGGCCACTATTTACCACTGAAAACTAAGGAATTATGAAAGGCACACGAAACAACCAATAAAAAGTGTTTGGCATGTTGAAAGCCCACAGACTGGATCCACATGTCTCCAAGACAGAACGTGCGCGCTGCCTCGGCTCGCCTAAGTAGTGGGTTGATTGTCTAGATGGTGAGGCGTGTTATAGTTGCATATTGTAAATTATCTATTCCCTTCACGTTGATGAGAATTTATACAACCTTGAGAGCTTGTCTGAGTGTTCTTTTCCCCGTCCCCACTTGGATTAGTAGTCTTGCAGTAGCAAACCATATTCAAACTGAAGCTGTGTTGTGATATTTATTTAAAACACGAATTAAACTAGTCAGCTTCTTAGTTACACACATTTTTTGTATTTATTTTCTTCAAAAGATGTCTGTCAACAGGATTGCTAAAAGTAACAATTTCAAAATGCTCAGAATAACCAAAACCAGGCTGTCCATCAATTGTCAAATCATCCCAAGCCACTTGCTCTCACCAAAAAGCACCAAGTCTTACAATACAGAGTTGTGAATAAGGGCTTGCCTGGGGTCGATGCACTACTATGCTCTGAAATCAGTGTGAGTGGTTAGATTTTTCAAACATCTATTTACATAGGGCCATATGTATCAAGCCGTTTCTGAATCGCAAAGGCAGAAATTCGCAGAATTTCGGCCTTTGCGACTCGCAAACGGCCGTTTTGCATGTTTTGGAATGTATCAAACATTCCCAAAATAAGGAATTGCAAAGTTGTGCGATTCCTTATTTTGCCATAGCATTTAGGGAATCACAATTTTGCGATTCCTTAAATGCTATGTAAGTAGCATTTTTGGCTAGCGAAATATGGTTAAGGATTCGCAAATTACCACCAACTTTTAGTTGATGGTAACTTGCGAATTCTTCCAAAAATGCATTTTTTGGCTATTTTAAAGGTGGCATGTGATGCACACACATGCCCATAGGGCATGTATGTGTACCATATGCACACACATGTTCTTTTTAGGGGTGCAGCAGGGTGTCTTTGAGACACCCCTGCACCCTTGCAATAATACTCAAATTGCGATTAGCAAACTGCGAATTTGCAATTTGAGAATTATTTTGCATTCATTCCTATGGGCCTCCTGGCCCATAGGAATGCATTGGAAATTATTCCTTATTTGCGAATTCGTAAAATGCGAATTCGCAAATAAGGAAGCTTAAGGAATCGCAAATAAAAAGCGATTTTTTTTCATACATACCATTTTGCATTTCCTAAATAGCGATTCCTTAAAATTCGCTATTTAGGAAATGCAAAATAGTTTGATGATACATATGGCCCCAAATGCTAAGGGGCAGATTTACTTGCATTTCACACAATGCAGGGCAGCAATCAAAGTTACTGTGTTACGTGAAAGAGAGAAAGCAAAAAAGTGTTACATCAACTAAAATATGATGCATTTCTGCTGTATCCTAGTGCTGGCTCACAGTGTGCTGCCTAGCGCCAATGCAGGCACCCTTCCACCATAATGACAGGATTGTTTGTGCAGGAAGGGACCCCCTCCTGTACAAAAACAATCCTTAAAATAATTTTTCACTTTCTATACGTGCTGCAGAATACAGTGCGCATAGATAGAGGATGTAACAAGGAGAAATAAAGATACTTCTTCTCATTACATCTGGTTCAATGTGGTGTAGCATTGTGATACATTCACAGGTATAGTAGCATTAGTAAATATGGGAATGTGCCATAGTCCAAGAGTGGATACATGGGAATGCCCATGTGTAGGAAGGAAAATGCCCTTTTTTGCATGGTTACCCCCACTTTTTGCCTGATATCTAATGCCATTTTCCATTTCCAAGCTTTATTTCGATCTGATAGACCATAAGAGCAAATACATAAAAATCACACAGCACTAGATTTAAGCAAAAAACACATCAATGGACATTATAAGATATAACCATATACAATGAGTTGGACATAGTTCATAACAGTTGAAAAGATATCTGATGCACTTTGACTGAGTCTGCCCTGGGTCCGTGCCAATCAGGTTCCCAGGACATGTGTCCTTGCCCAAAACTGTACCTTCATTTTCATAACTGGCATACCTTTGGTTCACATATAAGTCCCTTGTAACAGATACCAGTGGTACCAAGGTCCTTGTGACTAGAGAGTGTTTCTGAGGGAGGCTCAATACATGCTGGAGCCCTTTGACATCCCAGCATCAAATACACGCACACTGCCATTGCAGACTGTGTGTTCTGGTACAGAAAAAATGTAAGAGTCGACATGGCACACATCCCTGTGTGCCATGCCCACATCCACTGCCTGTGGCATAGGTACTTCGCTCCTCTAGCAGGCCTCACAGCCCAAAGGCAGGGTGCACTATATCACAGGTGAGGGCACAGTGACGCAATGTGCCCCTACAATGTCGTGCTATTTACAGACATTGTAAGTGCATTGAAGCTCTATCGAGTACATGGGCTGGGAGTTTGTCATTACAAACTCCAAAGCTCCATGATGGCTTTACTGAATGCTAAGGAGTTATGTATCAAAATCAAACTCAACATACTAAGCCCACTCTGATGCCAGTGTTGAATTTATTACAAAATGTACTCAGAGGGCATCTTAGTGATGCCCCTTGAAAAGCGACCAACTCCCTCATGTTTAGCTTACTGGTCTGCACCAGCCTGTCATATACAGACATGTTTCTGACCGCCTGAGGCGGGAGCCCTTGCGCTCTCATAGGTCTGGGACAAAGGCTGCTTGGGGTGCTTCACAGCTACCCCCAAGCAGGAACAGTATTCATGGCGGTGAGCCTCAACGGCTTTCTGCCCTTTAATATGCTAGCCAGGGTCTCTCCAGATAGTGGAGATGCCTGCCCCAATGACCAGGCCCCACTTTTGGGAGCAAGATCGCCAGTAAAATTAGTAGTCAGGAGAGGCATGTAATCTCTTTACCAGGACCAGCCCTAAGATGCCCTGGACCGAGGAGACCCCGTCATTAGGAAATTTCCATTTTGAATGGAAGAATTCTACCCAATCCGGTTAGAGGTATGCCCCCTCCCAAAAGGGAGCCCTGCAACGCATTACATTCAGTATTTAGGTGCACCCCGAACCCTGATGCTCAGATTCCCGTAACCTAAAAAGAAGGCAGATGAAAGCAAGACAACACCCACTGCTTTGTCCCCAGCCCTATCGGCCTGCCTCCTGCTTCTCGAGCCTGTGAAGAAGACCATGCATGTCCAGTGACCAGCACCTTCCAAGAACCCTAGGAAGACTTTCACCCTTCATTAAACACCAGATCTCTGGGGGGCGCTAGAGGGTGCCAAGCAAGATCGCTGCACTTACATGAGGCACAATCCGCTCAACATCCTCCTCATCATCTGCTCCTAATTGCTAGACACATCACTGCTGGGGTAGGGAAAACTACATGTCATTCACCTGTGTGGAGATATTTGCTGAAATTAAATCACATACCTCAAAAAATGCCTCTTCAGACTCCGGCCTGGATAACCCAAGATGACGGCCGCCATCGCCGCCTAGCTCAGAGATCGTCGCTGCGCACCGGAGACTTGGCCCGCGATAGACCTGCCTCTATACCGCCACTCGCGGTGGCTGGTGACTCGGCGTGCTTCCTGAGCATGGAGGATGTTTGCTTCTGGATTGCCACCTGACGCTTTGATACGGCGGCCTGGGGCAGGCGAGAACGGCACAAGCCTGTTGCACCTCTGGGAGCTTCAGCATTTCCCCGCCGCCTGCCATCCTGTGAAGCCCCCTCCTCCTGCCGCGAGATCCTGCAGCGACTTGCCCGGTGAGAGCGCCTGAGACCACGCTCCGCCTTAGCCTAACTCCAACCTGAACAATCTGGGATGACGGCTGCCATAAATGCCTAGCGCTGTGGGGGTCGATGCGGGTCCAGAGGCCCGGCTCGGAACAGATCTTCCGCTGCGGCGCTGCTCACGATGACCCGTAACTCCGGATAGGGCGGCCCTGGACTGGCGAGGCCCATACCAACTTGCTGCACACCAGAAGACCATCGCCTCTCCCTACCGGACACTTTTGCCGCCTGGTCTGCCTGCTCCAGCTGCTGTGGGACCCTGCATCCACTTGCCCAGTGAGTTTGCCTGCCATGAAGACCACGCTCCAGGGCCGTCCAATGCTCGCTTCTCCATGGCCTGAGTCGGTCACCCGGCCTGCACTGCTTCCTTATACTGACTCCTGCGGTGGTGCCCCCGCCCTCCTGGTAATCCACGCTGCTGCCGCCTCGCCCTCCTGGGTCCACCTGTAGTAACGTTGCTGCACCGCCACTATGTGACCTCCCTGCCTGCAATGTGCAGAGAGTCGGCCGCGGCCGTGCCTGACTCCCTAGGAAGACAACCTTCTCACGGCCTGGGGCTTACATTTCCCGACCAGCCTCCCTGCGTCACCTGGCCCTACGCAAACATTTCACAACTGGGGACTCTGCTCTCTCTCGCGGTCTGCTGGCTCCTTACGGTCCTCCATGCTCCTTCAGTCAGTCAGGACATCCCCCATTGACTCCCTGCAGGCCCAGCCGATATTCTCCTCACTGGGGCCATCCATGCCCCCCTTCTAGGCGTCTCTGGATTCTGTCCTTCTCCCATATGCTTCACCAACTGCTGATCTGCACAAGTTGCTGAGCGGTGGAGGGCCTGACATCAGCCCGCCCTAATCGCTGCTGCATTTCAATATCGCCCACCTTACGGCCTACCACCACGTGCGGACCCCAACATCTTAATCTCCCGCACAAACTTCTCCCCATGCCTTCCGGATAGGCTATAAACGGCTGCATATATTCTGGTAAACAAATTTGCTTGAGGCATCCCTCATAGCCCCTTCCACTACTACGGCCCCAGGTGCATCAAACAACAACCCTGTAGGCACACCCACCGCTTGCCTTCCCCTGAATCACAACCTTCGCCAAAGCTGACGGCAATCAGCCCAATCTTAACTTCGAGGCCCACAAATCTGCAAGAACGCAGGTGGACATGGATGGCAAGCAAACCCGGGCCCCCATTCCTGATCGCTCTTTGAGCGACCGACAACCTCCATTCAAACGCCTTGGGCGCCCGACGCTGATTTTGCACCCTGCACCTGGTCGCCCTTGTGTCGCTGGTGGTGTAGCTTTGGTGCGGGCTTGTGCCCCCTCGAGAATGTTAATCCCCGGGCCTGTGCCCTCAAACCGTGGTTACTTACCTGCAAGTCGGGCTTCTTCGAGGTGCCCCAGCCTCCATTGATTTACATTGGGCCCAGTGACCACTACACCCCCAGTGATGCTCGTGGTGCAGTACCTACCTGAAACGGAACCTTGACCAGTTTTGGTCAAAACGCCCGGAGACTGGGATTGTAAGTCAAATACTCACCTGTTAATGCATAACTGCATTCCTCCCATAGAATTGCTTTGCATTTACAAATCCTATTGGATAAAAAAGTATATCTGTTTTTATTTCAAAGTTCTACTGTGCTAATCTGATTCACAAATGTAATTCCAATACTATAAAGCATTTTCTACTGCCTTGCAAAACAATTCTTACTGTATTTGAAAAGTTTAACTACTGTTGAAGCTATTACTGACCTGCAACTGAATTCCTCTTGGTACTAGAAATAAAATAACAGAATAATAACTTTTTTCTACAAAACAATTGGTCTGTATTTTGTCTTTGAGTGTGTTATATTGTAGTATGGTTTAAGGCCTCTTTTTACGTGCAAGTTATCTTAGCAAGGCTTATTGAAAGTTTAAACACCATTTTACCTTTTGCTGCTTTTTGCACAAACACTGCTTAGCTGTTTTTGAAAGTTAGCTTTCACGAAGGTCTATACATGAGAAAAGGTTTGTTTTTCGACATCTCTAGACATACATCATGCCCGCAGTCTGTACAGTGAGTGCTGAGCTGTCAAGGTTATCATAACATATGAGCCTGTTTATCGGCATGTCCGTGTAACACATTCTAGACACAACATTTTGGCAGCTGCGAGCTGAGCAAGATTTTGGCGCCTTTATCATAGCACACTTGCCATGAGTTTCACACTTGGAAGATTCCATGGATGCAGAGAGCCTTGCTGATCCAGATGTAATTTACACTTACTGAGCGGAAAGGTAATGGGGTCCCCCGAAACAATCTCAAGAGACCTTTTATAGCTTATAATACATAGTTCCTATATAGGGAGGGTGTTTAAACTAGGCACTATATCACCTGTTTGCACTATCATTGTAATATGATTCCTCCTTTTGTATTTTATGGAGTTGTAACCATGCTGACCATATTATTTTTAATCATATGTCTGCTTATGTTGACTAAAATACTACGTTTGAGATCACGTCGTTAAAATAAACATTTTAACCTTGCCGTGTCTCTTTTTTACTCCTGTTGTGGACTGGTATGAGAGTATAACAAGTGTTCTCGCTTCCCACCATTCCTGAGATGGTCCTAAGTCGCATGTTCTAAGTTGTCTAACCATTGGTTAATTTGCTATAGGATGAAGAGCTAATGTGACACTGATTGCTAGCTGGTTGGGGCTTCTAGGTACTGAGGTGAGTTTCTGGTACACCACAATTCACTAATGTCCTTGGTCTCTGTGCACAGTTCTGTGTATGAGCAGAAATCCTTGCAACAATATCAATTCTTGCCTGAGTGTGTACAACAGATGCTTAACACTACCCTCTGATAAGCCTAACTTCTCCCCACAGTACCACAAATAGAGCTTTTAGTATTATCTACTTAAGTCTCTGTAAGCTTTTGAGGATTCACTGGACTCTGTGCACACCATCCCTTACTTTAGTCTAGTATATAGATGGCGAGATTTCTACATCATGCATCACACATGGAACGCCTCAATAGCGCAAAGTAACACAAGTTAGTGTTATGTGATGCCTTGTGTGACTTTTTGGGAAAAATCATATACAAAGCAACGCAAATCTGATTTGCGAGGCTTTGTAAATCACAAATAACATTTTGTGTCATGACTGAGCCAAAAAAGTGGCACATTCACACTGCAAAATGTTAGTAAATCTGTCCCTAACTATCTACACTGCATCAACCTCATATATCTTATTCTGTACATCAGTGGCCCCAGATCTTTATCTTCACATTGGTGATATAGCTTCAAAGTCAAATTGTAATGTGTGTGATATCACAGCAAGGCAGGACACCTCTAATTACTGATGCATATAAAATAAATTACCTGTCTGCTCTCATCATACACCCAGGATGCCCTGAGCACTCCTTGGCAGCAATGACTGTTCTTTGATGCTGCTTGACACTCACACTGAGGTTGGAACATGCACAGTTGGAATGGTGTTTTTATCTGAGGGATGCTGTTGTAACTCCTGTCTATTCATTTTAGCAAAGGAGTGGGGTTCACTTGGCGAACAAGATGGGGAGGAAACGGAAAGGAGGTTCATTTTGTATACTGTACAATCTAGTTGTGCTATGACCCACAATAGAGAGAGTTCCAGGGACTCGCTCCGTCATTATTGTCTTCAGTGATACTACATAACACTGGGGTTCTGCTCTCATTGGCACTTACTTTCTAAGGCATCACTTTAAACCCTTTGGTAGAAAACATCCCCCTTTTTAGGTTGAGCATTCGAAACCTCTTGTATATACTTTAGTATATACTTATAGTGTATGTACTTTGTGGGCCCTGGAGATCAGCTCTAGGACTTGTCTCCTTCCGCTTAGGGACTTTTTTCTATTTAAATGCCTATATTTACCTGTCTTGATAGAAAACGACCAGTAGAGGTCAGTAAAATACCAGAATTTCTTTCTGCTTGTTCAACTACCTCTATTTAACTGTCTTGATCGAAAACCACCAGTAGAGGTCAGTAAAATACCATAATTGCTTTCTGCTTAGGGGCTTCCTTTTTTTAAATTTTTCTGGCAACTGCCTTTATTTAACTTTCTTCATAGAGAACAACAAGCAAAGGTCAGTAAAATGCCAAAATAACTTCAGCATTCTCTAGATTCCAGTCCATAGAAATTGTCTTACACAAGCACCCGTAGACAATACATTTTTTTCAAACCTTATATTTTCAGTGATATGACCACCTAAGACCCTGATTTTATATGAAAAACAGAGCTGAAAGGCAATTTTTCTTCCCAAAGGCAAGACCGATTGCATTGCAAATGCTTGTTAAGGCTAGTATTCTTTCTTGATGATATTTCCCGATATATAAACAGTGTGGGAGCGGTACTTGCAGTATCTTCTAAAGATCTCCCCCAAGCAAGAACCCGCCCTGTACCGGCCTTCCTCTACGCGGATGATGTTGTTCTTATAGCACTCACCCATTAGCCCTCCAGACACTGCTCAGAAGTTTTTCCGTATACATGCAGAATCTTAGGGCCATATGTAGGTAAAACGTTTTTTGCGATTTTCAAATTGCGATTTTTAGGGAATTGCAATTAGAGAATCGCTAAACGCAATGTAGGTAGGATTTACAAAATGTTCTGCGAATCCTACATATTCCTTATTTGCGAATCGCAAATTGAGATTCGCAAATAAGGAATACCTTCCCATTCATTCCCATGGGCTAGTAGGCCCATAGGAATGAATGGGAAGACATTTTCAATTTGCGATTCCCAATTAGAGAATCACAAATTGAGAATGCAGTTTCAAGGTTGCCAGGGTGTCAATAGTACACCCTGTTGCACCCCTGAAATAAGCATGTGTGCACATATGATGCACATACATGCGCTAAGGGTTGTGTTTTGTTAAACTATGATATGTTTTGTTGTGTTTTGCTTTGTTTTGTTATGCTATGTGTTGTGTTTTGTTATGCTATGTTTTGTTATGTTATACTATGTTTTGTTATGCTATGCTATGTTTAGTTTTGCTATCCTGTGCTTTGTTTTGTTATACTATGCTATGTTTTGTTGTGTTTTGTTATGCTATGCTTTGTTTTGTTGTGTTTTGCTATGCTATGCTTTGTTATGTTATATTGTGTTATGCTATGCTATGTTTTGTTGTGCTTTATTATGCTATGCTTTGTTTTACTATGCGTTGTTTTGTTATGCTATGCTATGCTTTGTTATGCTATGTTTTATTATGCTATGCTGTGCTAAGCTTTGTTTTGTTATGCTATGCTATGTTGTGTTTTTTTATGCTCTGCTATGTTTTGTTGTGTTTTGTTATGCTATGCTATGTTTGGCTATGCTATGTTTTGTTAAGTTTGCTATGTTTTGGTGTGTTTTGTTATGCTATGCTTTGTTGTGTTTTGCTATGTTTTGTTATGCTATGTTTTGTTATGCTATGCTTTGTTTTGTTATGCCATGCTATGTTTTGTTATGTTATGCTATGTTTTGTTCTGCTATGTTTTGTTGTGTTTTGTTATGCTATGCTATGTTTTGTTATATTATGCTATGTTTTGCTTTGCTTTGCTTTGTTATGTTATGCTATGCTTTGTTTTGTTATACTATGTTTTGTTATGCTATGCTATGTTTTGTTGTGTTTTGTTATGTTATGCTATGCTTTGTGTTTTGCTATGCTATATTTTGTTTTGTTATGCTATGCTATGTTTTGTTTTGCTATCCTATGCTTTGTTTTGTTATGCTATGCTATGTTTTCCTATCCTATGCTTTTTTTGTTATGCTATGCTATGCTGTGTTTTGTTATGCTATGCTGTGTTTTGTTTTGTTATGCTATGCTGGTGAGGGTGTGTGAGGGTGTGTGAGGCTGAGTGAGGCTGAGTGAGGATGTGAGGGTGTGTGAGAGTGAGAGGGGTGTGAGGGTGAGTGAGGGGGTGAGGGTGATGGGGTGACGGTGAGGGGGTGTGAGGGTGAAGGGGTGTGATGGTGTGAGGGTGCGGATGTGTGAGGGTGAGTGAGGGTTAGTGTGAGTGAGGGTGTGTGAGGGTGAGTGAGGGTAAGGGTGTGTGAGGTGAGAGGGGAGGGTGTGTGAAGGTGTGTGAGGGTGAGAGGGTTGTGAGAGTGAGGGGGCGTGAAGTGAGGGTGTGAGGATGAGGGGATGTGAGGGTGGGGGTGAGAGAGTGTGAGGGAGTGTGAGGGTGAGGGGGTGTGAGGGTGAGGGGGTGTGAGGGTGCGTGTTTGTGAGGGTGAGGGAGTGGGTGAGGGGGTGTGTGAGGGTGAGGGGGTGTGAGGGTGGGGGGTGTGTGAGGGTGAGGGTGAAGGGGTGAGGGGGTGTGAGGGTGAGGGTGTGTGAGGGTGAGGGAGGGGGTGTGGGGATGTGAGGGTGAGGGGGATGTGAGGGTGAGGGTGTTTTGAGGGTGAGGGTGTGTGAGGGTTAGGGTGTGTGAGCATGTGCGGGTGTGAGGGTGAGGGTGAGGGTGTGGGGTTGTGAGGGTGAGGGGGCGTGAGGGTGAGGGTCTGAGGGGGTGTGAGGATGAGGGTGAGGGTGAGGGTGATGGGGTGAGGGTGAGGGGTGTGAGGGTGAGGTGGTGTGAGGGTGTGTGAGGGTGAGGGTAAGGGTGTGTGAGTGTGAGGGTGAGGGGGTGTGAGGGTGAGGGGTGTGTGAGAGGGTGTGTGAGGAGGTGTGTGAGGGTGAGGGAGTGAAGGTGAGGGGATGTGAGGGTGAGGGTGTGTGAGTGAGTGAGGGTGTGTGAGGGTTAGAGGGTGTGTGAGGGTGAGATGGTGTGAGGGTGAAGGGGTGTGAGGGTGAGGGGGTGTGAGGGTGAGTGGGGGTGTGTGAGGGTGAGGGTGAAGGGGTGTGAGGGTGAAGGGGTGTGAGGGTGAGGGAGGGTGAGGGTGTGTCAGGGGGTGTGGGTGTGTCAGGGTGAGGGTGTCTGAGGGTGTGGGGGTGAGGGGGTGTGAGGGTGAGTGAGTGTGAGAGGGTTGTGAGGGTGAGGGGGTGTGAGGGTGAGTGGGGGTGTGTGAGGGTGAAGGTGAAGGGGTGTGAAGGTGAGGGAGGGTGAGGGTGTGTGATGGGTGCGGGGGTGTGGGGTTGTGAGGGTGAGGGAGTGTGAGGGGGTGTGGGGGTGAGGGGGTGTGAGGGTGAGTGAGTGTGAGAGGGTTGTGAGGGTGAGGGGGTGTGAGGGTGAGTGGGGGTGTGTGAGGGTGAGGGTGAAGGGGTGTGAGGGTGAGGGAGGGTGAGGGTGTGTGATGGGTGAGGGGGTGTGGAGTTGTGAGGGTGAGGGTGAGGGGGGTGAGGGGGTGTGAGGGTGAGTGAGTGTGAGAGGGTTGTGAGGGTGAGGGGGTGAGGGTCTGTGAGGGGGTGTGAGGGTGAGGGTGTGAGGGTGTGTGAGGGTGAGGGTGTGTGAGGGTGTGAGGGTGAGTGAGGGTGAGCGGGTTGTGAGGGTGAGGGGGGTGAGGGTGTGAGGGTGTGAGGGTGTGTGAGGGTGAGAGTGTGAGGGTGAGTGAGGGTGTGTGAGGGTATGTGAGGGTGAGAGGGTGTGATGGTGTGAGGGTGAGGGTGTGTGAGGGTCCGAAGGAAATGGTGGCAGGGCAGACATCATAAGACAGAGAGAAACACAAATGTTAAGATAACAGTGCTCGAAGGGGTTGTGAGAAGGTGGACATGGGATTAAAGGAGAAAGGATGAAAAGTTAAATAGGAAAGAGGCCAGAAAGGAGACACAAACGAGTGGAGTGTGTGGCGGAAACAGGGAAAAGCAGAAAAGAATGAACTGCCCTGTTAGCAACTTCCATGTAGACAATACAAACGATTAAGTGTAGACATTTGCATATTTAGAGTGAGTACTGTTTCAGTGGTGCATGGAACATATTTCCAAATATTAAATTAACCTCTCTATCGAAAACTGCTGTAACCTCTACGTGTGGCGCTGTTTGATCCACTTACGATAAGAACGGTTCCCATTTAGTACTCTTTCTCCCTTTGTCTACTTCCCTAGCTCCTATCCATTCTCCCCTGAATCTCTCACCTTGCCTGCTAGTCTGTCTAGCCCCCTGTCCATTGTGCCCTTTGACTAAGCACTCCTTCTTCCCTTGTTGGGGAAAGATCCAATATTGATACTCTGGAGTCTCAGCGTACCCGCTGAGAGAGTCCACTGCGCCCAGGGAGCCATTCACAGCTGATGTATGGTATGGCACCCCTTGCCAAAGCACTCCCTCTCCCCTTTTTGGGGAAGGATCCAGTATGTAGGCCTTGGAGTCTCAGAGACCTCTCTGAGAGAGTCCACTGCGTAAAGGGAGCCTCACGCAACATAGATAGGGAAGTGATACCACTTCCCCTGGGATCATAGCTTACTGGACTTTGGACGTAGCTTTGACTCGTCTACCGGTTTGTGTCCCTGTCGTCCTTACCCTCCTCTTTCCATTCGATATCCTTCACCCTCCCCTCCTTTTTCCCACCTTCATTACCTGTCTACTTCTCCAGCTCCTTCTCCCTTACCCTGAATCTTTCCCCTTGCCTGCTTTTCCCCTTACGTATTTGTGCTTATTGTTTATCTTGACCTTACAAGTAACTATGTTGCCATGCTCTAATAACTGTGTAACCTTTATAACGATGTAACCTGTAACTATGATCTGATGCTCATGTAAAGCGCTCTGATACCTCCGGGTCTAGCCAGCACTACATAAAACCTTTAAAATAAATAAAATAAAATAAATAAATAAGAGGGAAGAAGGAAGAGACTGTGTGGGTGCTGCATCTGTTAAAAAATGGTACAGTAACAGGGATGAGAAGGGGAAGTTGACATGGAGGAGGTGAGCAAATAACACGAAAAAAGCACAGGTGACAAACACGAAGAAAAACACTGAGATAAAGGAAGGGAAATTACCAGTGCATAAAACAGGGTGGATGGGCCTTGGGGAGGGGTATCAGACAATAACTGGGATCGAGGGAGGCGACGGTGTAATCCTAACCTTGTAAATAAGGCAAAGTGAGATTGCATTACAATGTGAGCAGCGATATCATTATAAGCAAAAACGCATAGTGCATAGCGGCTTTATAAGTGTCCCTGGTCTCGCTGTGCTTCATGAATGGTAAAACAAGGAGTGCGCGTAAATTATGATAGTGGGTATATAACATACAACTGTCGAGTAGATGATGAGGGATCACTGTTGTTGGTGTCCCAGCAACTGTTATCTTCAGAGTTTGCTCAGAAGTCATATGATGGAGCCAACTGATGGGGTTTGACAAATGTGAGCTGTGTGCAATGGGCTGTTAAATGAAAGAACTAAACACTAAAACCGGGGCAAAAATGTCTGGGAAGGATAATAAGACCTAAGAAGCACTCGAATCCGGGCTGCACATGAGAGTAGGAGGAGCCCCAGGACTGAGATGAGAACCGCCGGGAATAACTTTCCCTTAAGCCTCTGGTCCCTGGAATTCACATAGGGTGGGATACCATGGAAACAAAAGAACCGGGCTGTGAGTCCGTGTGGGGTGTGCATGGGGCATAACCATAAAACAAGTGGGGATGTGGCGGTGCCCGTGTAACCCCAATGGGGAGTAGCGCATTCCGAGTATGTCAAGAGACACAACGGTGCGTTTGATTGCAAAAAACGTTATCAGCTATTGGAGATCTGAGCTAGAAATTCTGGCCTTAGCCAGATGCTATAGAATGTGCTCATTAATTACACATATAATCGGGTACCACTGGGCTCACGTTACGAGAGTACAAGGTGTGTGCTCATGGGTCCTGGCCATGGCAGCAGCGAGGATGCGGTGAGACCGCGTTATCAAAAAAGGGGGGGTCGCGCTTTCTTAGTATAGCAAGAGCCCTGGGGTGAGAACGCCTAAGATAAGCATTAGCAAAATATCTGCCTAAAGTTAAGATAGGCAGCATTAGCGGGATAGAAAGTTAGGCGCTGGTAAATACCTTGATCGGAATTTCTCTGGCGTGATCCTTTACGGTAGAGGATGAACAGCAAGTGGATATCTTTAGCGTTAAATAAAGGTCGGTGTGCAAAAGAACCTGGAGTGAGTAATGGAAAGTGAGGTGGGTGAAAGTAAGTACCGACCAAGACGGACAAAAGACTAGCGGCTTACGAGAGTGCGTAGACGAGGGCAGAGTGGTGGATCAATCTATGACACCTTATCTGGGGTTAAGGCTGCATAAACAATGATCGAGTACAGAGGGCAGAACAAAGTATACCAGTGTGTCCGTGAGGGGCTATTTAGATGTAGAAAAAGATAGGATTGAGTACGTCGATGTGGCTAAAGGGAAAGCGTGATCCTGTCTGAAATGTGGATTGTTCCTCTGTGGTCCAGGTTGTGGTAAGAGCCCGACACTGCCCATAAGCAGAACGATATTACAGCACTGGTTGTGTAGTGAGTGGTAAAAATGAAAGCCCCTATAATGGGCCCAAAATGCATGCATTGTGGTGATCTGTAATGTAATGCCACAAAACAAGAACCAGAATGTTATATGTGACCAGGTGTGTGGTAGATCAATCTATGACATTCTTATCTGGGGTCAAGGCTGCATGCAATCGTGTCAGGTGTCAAATGTAAACAAGCTCTCTGCAATGCTGTGGCGGGGGTGTGCATTCCTTTCAAGTCTGATGCGGGGGAGCGGCAGCCTTTGAAGTCTGATGCCGAGGCACAGACAAATGGTGGTGTGTGATGTGTGATGTGGCTGGTGATGATGTGCACGCTCCTGGCTCACATGAACTGTATGCCATCCGCAGCTAGATAGACTTTTCGGACCGCTTACTATAATCTCGCCTATCATTCCTTCGGGATGTAATAGGCGAGACCTAAAAATATGAAGTTGGGGAGGATTGCCATTTTTACAAGATTGACTCTACCATAAATCGTTAGAGGAAGGTCTATTTTCTGAACAATGTTGATGCCTAAATACCTAATTTCTTCCTTCACACAGCTCAATTGTGAGTTAATCTCAGTTTTATTTTTGGTAATCTCATACCCTGAGACCCGCCCAAACTGTGATGCCAAATAATACACTGTTGGTAATGCTGTGTTAAGATCTGAGGTGCACACCACTAAATCATCAGCATATAGCCCTACTTTTTCCTCCCATACCCCAAAATCTAAAAGGATGAATGCTATTGTGTCTTCTTATCTTTTCAGCTAGGGGTTCAATCTACAAATTAAAAAGTAGGGGGGACAACAGACACCCCTGCCTAGTTCCCCTATAGATTAGTATTTGAGATGTTTCCATTTACCAAAATCCTGGCTGTGGGGTTCTTATATAAGAGTGCTGTTGCCCTACAGAGGTTCTCCCCCAAGTTATATAACCGCAAACTTTCGTGCAGATAAACCCAATTGACCCTCTTGAAAGCCTTAGTTGCATCCACTTTAATAACTGCAAGTGGCATTTTGAATTTGGTTGCTATATCATTAGCTCCAATTAAGTTATAAGTTAATTCTTTAATTCCCCTACCACGCACAAAGCCTTTCTGATCCTCATGTAGCAGTACATCTAACACCCCACTCAGCCTACCTGCTAATATTTTCATAAAAGTCTTATAGTCCGAGTTAAGCAGTGAGATGGGCCTGTAGGAGTTGCAACAGTTAGGTGGTTTATCTGTTTTGAGGATCAGACTGACAATGGCATCATTCCATGAAGGGGGGATCTCCCTATCGCATTCAAAGATCTCAGTAAAAACCCTGACCATTACTGGGACTAGATATTTCTCCAGCTTTTTATAAACCGTTATTTCATATGAACGAGCCTTATAAGGACATAACTCCAAATAAGGACAGAATGCCTTATACGGACATCACGCCTTATAAGGTCTGCAGCCTTTTATTGACTAAACCTTTCAACTAGTTCCATGACGAGGGTGGGTTCTGCCAGATCGATATTTCTAAGACGTCATCCTTAGCGCATATGAATAATTGATGAGTACACACTCCAGGGTTACACTTTACCTCTCCCGTTGACGCACAAGGTTTAATCACCAACGTCATCCTCATACTGAACAATGGTGAACACACGTACATAGACTGTATAAATACAGCACCTCTTGCTATCAGAGAGCAGGAGGAACCGAAGACTATACGCTGACACACTGACCAGAGACGATGCAGCTCTTGCATGCCATCGCTCCAGCTGACAGTGATCTGACGATCCCTTGTGGGGTGTCCAGCTCAAGTCCAGGACGAAGTCCCACACTTTCACTATTCAGGTAATGGGGTTCGACTAACAGCCTAGTGGGATTCTTGGCTCTTAGATTCTTAGGCTTAGGCTCTATAGCACCTACTCACATGCTAGGTACACTTAGGTACATCAAGTCAGGCATCTTAGGAGTACGCACTTTATTTTATAAATGCATTTCTTATTCATGTACGTGTTCATGACTATTGAAAAATTGTAGAACAATACTATTCCTTTTTATTCACTGTACTGCACGAGTGACTGGGTGAAAAGTAATATATTGTTTCCACAAGTCTGAGGTTATTGTGTTCTGAGGTTGCCAAAACTAATCTCTCTGACACAGGAGAGTCTAGTGGCACTGCAAGCTAGCTGATGCAAACCATAGGCTAATATATGGGGTGGGGGTGTACAGTATCAGTCTGCCACCAGACCCACAGTATATGTTATACGTAAACGTCGAAGGTCCTGCATGACAGGGTAATTTTGGGACTACACTACATAACTTCATCTGATTGTCGCTGCGATGACGCGATGGCACAGAATACTATGCATGTGGTGCTTTTTTGTACTTTTTATAATGACCAGAGGAAGCAATAAATTAAACCTGTTATAAGACCCCTACACTTTACCCAATGTCGACCCGCATCTCAATATATACAATATTTGCCTTCCTTGGAGGTCTGCTGTAGTGTGGCATTCTTTTTATGGACTGTGTTTTATGTGAGAAAGAAAATGTCTCTAATTTTCCAATAGTAAAGGTATACAGGGAGCAGATGTATTATGATCCTAGGATAAGCACCCTGTTCACATGCTACGTTCGGTGTTTCTACGTCAGTACAACAGATAAAGACTTATTTATGTTTGCTAGAGTAGGTGGGGAGAGCATGGCAGACTCAATATGAGGTATTTGTCCTCCCTCTCAACCCTGGCCTCACCTAACCATAGTTTACCATCCTATAGGGATTTTGCGTCCATGTTTTTCTTTATTGGATGTACTATGAACTCAGGGGAAATAAGTCTATTGGAAGTGATTATTCTTTTTATCTATGTTTAATTCTGAATTATTGCGCACTGGTATCTTGCTATATCGTCTATTGATTGTAAATTTTGTTTTATCCTGCGTTTTATTCGATATTTATGCACATATTTTATGCTTTTTACATATTGCCTTTATGGATGGGTATCGGCCTACGAATAAGGTTATTGAATTGATTATACAGTTTGCTGTAGAGTGGCATTATCTCTGTGGCAGTACTATCACTGTTCTCTATTACATGAAATGTATGGAGCACTATTAAAATTCCAGTTTTGTGTTGATATCAAAGGCATTTATATCCCAGTAAAGGTTTTTGTTTGCTGCACTCACACTCTCTTTGCATTGATTCCTCAGATCTTCCAGAGGTGTTCAGTGGTGGACACATTGGAATGCTAGATCCGCAAAGGACAGTCTTTGATGATGGAGGCTTCATTTGGAACCTGCAGGACAAGGAGGACAGGAAGGAGGTTGAATCACTCTCAGACCAATTTCTCCCGTTCATGGATGTTTTAAGCACCATTGACAATGGTAATTGGAACAACATTAAGCAGACTGGCTACTTCAAGGGCACGCTCTTCCGTTTTCCACTGCGGTCAAGTCCTTCTGACATATCTGACAACCTTTACAGTACAGAAAGGGTTACTGAGCTATTTGAGTGCTTCAGTAAGGATGCTAGTATTAACCTTGTCTTTCTTCGGAATGTCACTCAAGTGTCATTGAGAATTATTGGCCATGATGGTGCAGTGAAAGACATACTGACTACCCGCATGGATGTTCAGGGTGATGTAGCTCTAGAGAATATCAGTTGCACTTCCTCCAAGCTAACCACTTCAATGACAGTGAAGACCTCTACTCTGAATAGCTTTGGTAGACCTGATGAAGTATGTAAATGGCTTGTCATTGCTAGTACAATCAAAGATGGGAATTTTGAGGTCTTGGAAGACCTTGCAAAGAAATTAAACAATATTCCCACAATTGGCCTCGCATATTGCCTACTTAAAGATGGTGGAAATTCCTGTGGTGGGCGTCTCAGCTGCTTTTTGCCGCTCCCAGACAGAGAAGAAAATAGGACTGGTCTCCCGATCTTAATCAATGCCAGCTTTGACCTGACTGATGACAGAAGAAGCATAACATGGGTGGAGGTAGATCAACAACATGATGACTCTTCCCAGTGGAACCATCTGCTGGTAGAGCAGATCTTACCTCTCGTCTATTGCCAGGCAGTCCAGGCAGCTCTGTCTTTGGCAAGGTCTGTGGACGGCTCAAGTTCTTTGGCCTATGGCATTTGGCCTGACCCAAATCGGACCGTGCACAAAGAGAGGTGGCAAAGGCTGACTGAAAACATTGCCAAATACCTGCTTCCGATGGAGGTGTTGTATTCGGCTGCTGATAGTTCCATGTGTTTGAAAGCAACTGAAGCAGTCTTCTTACCTGACATGCAGAACAATGACATACAGCAAGCCTTGGAAGAACTCCTTCTGCATGTTGGAGAACCTCTTGTCAAAGTCCCAGGACATGTTTTGAGCACACTTTTGTTGGCTTCCAAAAAGCTCAGAATGGCAACCCCTTTATTCATCCGAGGGGTCTTGCGACAAAACTCCTGGAATGGGCTCTCAAGCAGACAGAAGCTATTGATTTTAGAGTATGTGATCAGTGACGAACAATACCAGGACCTCCAGGGTCTCCAGCTCTTACCCCTATCTGATGGAAACTTCATTAGCTTTCTGGAGGCAGAGAGTGACAAAAAGGCGTTCATAGACAGTTCTAAATATCCAAGGTTAGTAGCTTGACACTACCTTTTACTATATTCTCATGATATTCACTTAAAATGTAATGTGGGATCTCATAGACTATCTGATTAAGAATGGATGGCTCACCATTCCATTCACCACATTCATTCACTGTTTTACCGAACCCAATATTGCGCATCGATTGTATGAATGTTTGTGACATTGTGATCATTTGACATTTTCATTGTATGAATGAGGGTGTTAATGCCCACATTCACAGCTAGTCTGATTCTTTCATGGTATATTTATCAGCCATTCAGCCACTTTTTATCCATTGTTTAGAATACAAATTATTTCTTTATGAATCACCCCATTAATTTATGTTACAAATTGATAGACACTTGTGTGCACTAATATACACCCGGACCTTCGCTGAATGTTTCGATGAATATTTGCCTTAGTCTTGGTTTGAATTGCAATCTGAATGTGGTTAAAAAACCCTAACATCCAGTGTTAATCAGAATTTGTGAATAGTATTTTCCATACCTATTTTAGCGTACTCATTATTGGCTTTTGATAGCCATGAAGACAGTAGTCTTCCTTCTCCCATCCTAGGTGCGAAACAGTGCTAATTTTTTTACTTTTAAAAGAAAATGTATTTTTGGCTATATGTTTTTTGTTAGAACTGGGGGTCTCTAGTTGGCAGAGGTAGGTACCTTTGTCCAAATAAGAACCCTTGCTTCTAGTCACACTTTAGATAACCCCTGCTCACCCCTTGGAATCTTGGCACGAGCAGACAGGCATATCCCAAAGGCAATGTGTAAAGTATTTGTACCAACACTCACACACAGTGAGAACACCACAAATGGCACCACACCAGTTTAGAAAAATAACATATCTTTATCTAAACTAAACAAGACCAAAACGACAAAACTGCAACATACAGATGCTCAGTAGAATGTCTTTAAAAAGTTTTGTACAGAAAAAGGAACAAGGAAACCCTTATAGTCAGAAGGGACCAAGGGTAGTTTGTGAAAAGAGACAGTGGTCCATTACAAGGTAAGTCAGTATAATACCACAATTTCCCAATCAAGATTGGGCCTGTTGGTATCTCAATTGACAATTCAAAGATTGTATTCACAAATAATTCAAGCGAAACATTACATGAAAAGGGTGAGTGAGCATGACGTGACAGGGTACTGGGAAATCAGCCAATGTCCTTACCACAGTAAAGTGACTTGAAAGTGACTTTCAAAGTGAAAAAATGTGAATAAGCAAAAGTCACAATCAAAAATACATTGTAGGGTTCTCTGACACATCTGCGGAATCGTCTGACAATTCAGATTCTACTGAAGGCCCAAGTACATCCAGGAATAGGGGCAACAACACTCATTTTTTAGACAAAGATCAAGGACACCAAGCCAACCGAGGGATGACACGGCCCCCACGCTGGTTCAGTGCACCAGGAGACAGACAAACACAACAGAGAAATGACCAATGGTAAGACGATCTATACACTACACAGACATGTTAGCTACTACAACTGCCAATACTGACAACATGCCTGAGTTTGACTCTATTCCGATTTTTAATCTTTCAAATTACCAACTATCAGAGAAAGAAATTGCCCTAATCAGTAAGGAATTATCTTTTGCCCCCACTGTTAAACCTAACTTTCTTGAGCTACTGATTGTACTCCTACGGTTCTTTAGAAAGATACGCCTTCAAGCATTTTTCTTCGACAAGCCATATACACCACCCACAGCTTACACTGCATTCCATCCACCCTCTACTTTTCCCCCACCGCAAAATAGCATACCTGTAGAGATCCAGACATTTGAGAAGCTAGTCCTTAAAGACATCAAGGAATTAGAACAGAGTCCCAGATACATCCCATACAACCTCCCATTGACTGAGAAAAATGCCCTAGCTGGTCTAAAACAGAAAATATAATTATCAAACTAGCAGACAAGGGAAGTGGGATTGTCATTCAGGATATTGACACCTACACACAGGAAATCCAGAGGCAATTGTCTAGTTCAGACCATTACTTGTCACTTCCTTCTGATTCCATCAAGGAGCTTTAAACACTTATTCATGACATTACAGAGGATTCCGGAGTAAAAATGAATTCATATATCTCAACACTAAGTCACCTCGCACACCGGTGATTTACACCTTGCCCAAGGTGCATAAAATGCCACCACACCAGCAGGTCACCCTGTTGCATCTGGTTGTGGCTCCATTCTTGAGCCATTGGGTAGATATGTTGATCATTTCATCAAGAACTTTGTGCCCATCACACGGTGCTACATTAAGGATACCATGGCTATGGTTAACCTGATTGAGGGACTCCCCTTTTACCCGAAACACTGCTTTCTGTGTACTCTTGGCGTTGAGTCACTCTACACAAACATCCCCCAAGACGAGGGGGCATTGACATTATTGGTATCATCCTCAATTCAAGACCTCATCCCCATCCGGTCCCGACTTCTTTTATTCTCCACTTACTGAAATTTGTCTCACTCACAACTTTTTCCTGTTCAATGGCAACTTTTACCAACAGGTCAAGGGAGCTTCTATGGGCGCAGTTTTTGCACCAAACTTTGCCATTTTATATATGGACTGGCTTAAAACAGAGAATATTATCCTTCTTCAACCCATTCTCTTCAAACATACTGGAATGGAAGAGATACATTGATGATATCTTCCTTATTTGGAAAGGGACTGAGAAGACCCTTCTCGAGTTCCAGGACTGGCTGAACGCTCACAGCAATGGTCTCAACTTCACCCTGACTAGCAGCAAACAGGAGGTGGCCTTTCTTGACTTGACTATCATAGCACATGATGAGACACTATACACAACTCTCTATCGTAAACCTATGAAGAAAAACACCTTACTAGCTTATGACAGCCACCACCCCAGAGCCTTACGGGATTCCCTTCCAAATTCACACTTCCTACGTATCTGACGCAATTGTTATCGCAAAGAGGATTACTTTAGTGAGGCCAGAGTACTATCCAAAAAACTGACTAGCAGAGGCTGCCCACGCAAACTGGTCAAGAATGCACTCAAACGGGGGAGGAGCTACGTCAGCAAACGAGATGGCTGCTTAGGCTCCCGGCTCCGTCGACCTCCGTATCCCGCCGCAATATCCTGTACATTATCCTGATTTTACGCCTAGCCTCTGTGTACATGAACTGTTCCGCACTCCGATGGTGAAATCCGGGAACTTTTATCCGCTGGTTTGACGAAGTTACATCGAGTTGAAGATTGTGGCCTACTCCAGCGGTGAAGCCGGGGCCTCGAGTACTTTCACAGCCGGGCTGCAGTGCAACAACATCGGCCGGGAGACCCAGGCTGGGTCCGGTCAATCGGAGTGGAGGCTTCGTTTAAACCCGAATTTGGCGGCGATCATTTCTATTGCTCAGCATCGATGGAGGAGTGACTCTGCTTGCTGTTGGCTGCGGGTGGGGGTCCCCGTCCCGCGGACCCGGTATTGGGCCTGCCGGGGTTCGGTGGGTCGGAGTCTCTGGCCTGCGCCCTTAACCGGGTTGACCGTGGCTGCGAATAAAGACTGGTCACCCTCCGCATCTGCACGTTTGTGATCCTGTTTGTCCCCCCTGAGGATGCCAGATTCACCCGGGGAGGTGATTGTGATTGGTGTCGGTGTGAGATTATGGATCGAACGGTGCTTGAGCCATCGCTGAGGTCAATATTGGCAGGAATTAGGGCGTTTCATTCACATGTGGATGTCTTAATGTGCAAATTGGACACGCGCCTATCTGAGATGCTCCTGGTGGAACCGGACCCAGCCTTACTGTTGGAACAGCAATCTGCAGCCATTCAAACCGCGGCCATTTTGACTCCGTGCGAGAACCCTGTGAGGAAGCTATTATTGAAACCATCGGATGGTGCCCGGGAGGAAGGTGTTCCCGAGGTCGTCAGTGTATTGCCGAACCTTCCACCACTATCGACTTTGGAGGTATCGAAAGGCGTTCCCCTCCCGGAGACTTTTGTTCTTGACTTTCCATTCATTTTGTGGTCGTCTTCTCCTTTCTTGGTGACTTTACGACTCCTGGGCAAGATACATTGGGACTGTCCATCTAGGAGGGAGAATTCTTCTGCGTCTGAAGTTTTTGTGGACTCACTGCATACGAGTCGCCATAGATTGATTCTTGATGACTCCCTTCTCCTCTATTACTCCTTTGTGTGACTTTGGGTCTCGCTGGGGGGGGGGTTCGTGTGCTGATTCGGAAGGGCCAAGGTTAAGATCAACTAGGTCAGGACGGGTTGGAGTGGCTTTTACGGGTGTTCGACCTGCAACTGTTTGATCTAAAAGGCTGGGCGGTGTATTACGGTGCCCCCTACTTTTTCTATAAGTGTTGTTATACGTTGGTCTTTTAGTGATAGGGGGTGTCTGTTTCTGGCGGGGGGACTAAAGGGGCTGGGAGCCCAAACGGATAAGCCCTCCTCCATTCTTTTTCCTACTTTTAGGGTTTTAGTTATTATGGGCGACAGGCACGCTGCTAGTGGGGTTAGGCTGTAGCCATTTGCAGGGGTGCAGGGTGGGGGGTTGGAAAGGGTTTTTTATTTTGCCTTTTTGTATTTCTATGGCCTTTTTCTTTCCTTCCCTTTCTCTTCCTTAAAGGATCAGTATAGCTTGTGAATCATTTGGATTCTTATTGTGTACTTGTATTTAGTGCTTATGCTTTTTATGATATCCTGATTCCCGGGTGGGCAGGCCCTGAGAACTGGCGCTCAACATTGAATGTATATTGTATTGTCGTTTGCATCGATCCATATGCTTTGGCGCCAATGTTCCATTATAGCGGTTCTTATGTGCATATCCTGTCTCTTGCCCTGTCCCCCGTATTCTTCTGTTTGATTGTATGGCACCTGATCCTTTCTTAAATAATATAAAATGGAACCTCTGTCTCATCCTGGGTCTCAGTTGTGCATTCTAATACAAGTTCTATCCTGAATCGCTGCCGGACCTCAGGGTTGTCGGCTGATGAGCTGTGTCGTACTGTGATATAGGGGGTCTTAATTTTGTTTAGCGGCCGGCCCCTGCAGTTGTAGGCCCATGCTTGTATTTTTATTGAATGCTACAATAAAGGTTTAAAAAAAAAAAAAAAAGAATGCACTCAAACGCGCCTGGTACTGCCCAAGGGAAACACTCCTGAGCCCCAAAACAAGAAACAATGGGGATAAAACTGTCTGCGTCACCACATTCTCACCCGTTTCCAATGCAGTAAGGAAGAGTATTTTGAAACATTGGCCAACACTGAATTCAGGTGACCTTAACTTTGAGCGCCCACTCTTTACTTTATAAAAAAGTAAGAGTATTAAAGACCATCTGGTAACAGCAGCCTTCTAGAGCCTCGACAGGCCCTGTGACACGCTTCCCACGGGATGCGATGACGATCAGCGGTAGCCGCGACACGCTTCTCCGGTGATGTGACAGCGACCCGCGGCAGCGGCGACACGCTTCCCTGACGATGCGACAGTGGCTGCTACGGCGGGGTCACGCTTCTCCCTCATTGCGTCTCGCTTCCAGCTCCCAGCAGCAAGGGCCTCATACACAGTCCCGTGTTCACTAAGCCACTCAAGTCAAGCTATCCTGGCTCAAGACGGCTGATAGCCAGAAACCGGTCCTAGGATGCTTGATTCCGGTCCAGGGAAGAAATGGCTTGGCATATGGCCATGTCTGAACTGGGGTGGCTTGGTGAGCAAAATAACGATGGAGTAAACCCAGATCTGCGACTGGGGGTGAATGTTTTGCCATTGTGCAACATTCCTTCCATCATCCTGTGTGTTTTGCTGTTCACACACAGTTACAGGCACCTCAGGGCAGGTCAGAACTTCCAGCAAGGAAGTCAGGGAAGCTGGGGGTGAAGTCCTTTTGTGCCTGAGACTTCAGAAACAGGAGGTCAGCTCTTCTCAGGCCCTTGGAGACTTTTCTTCAGTTGGACACAGCAGACAGCAACATCCTTCTTCAAGCAGGGGACACAGCACACAGCAAAGTCCCTTGACCCTCTCCTTGGCAGAAACAGCAAACTGCAGGCCAACCCCAGACACACAGCAAGGGCAATACTTCTCCACAGTCTCTTCAGCTGTCCTCTTTGGCAACATGTTCCTCTTGATCACGAAGTAGTCTAAGGTTCAGGGGTTTCAGGTCTCATATTTAAACCCCAAAAGTATTTGTTCTTTATGTGTAAGGGGTCCTGGACCCAGTCCAAACCAGTTCTAGGTGCACTCTGCCAGTGCACAACTTCTTGCTTTGTCAGTGTGGGCCACATTCACCAGACGCACCACAGGAGGCAGAGCCAGCATTGTGGAAGGCAGGCACAGCCATATTCAGGCCCAGGTGCTACTCCTCCCACCACTCCAAATGCAGATAGGTCTATTCAGCCTAGTGCTGACTCACCCAGACTCCTGGAGCCACCCCAGCCCCTGTCACCCTGAAACCAGACAGTCAATCCACAAACAGGCAGAGGCACACAGAAAGGCTGAACTTTCTAAGAGTGCTATTTTCAAACACAGAATTTAAAAACCATCCTTCCTAAAAGATGTGTTATTAAATTCTGAGTTCAGGGATACCAGACTCCAATTTTATATTTCACTCCAATGGGAAGATGGGCAGGTAAACATGTTACACAGCAGTCCCCATTCTGTCCTATGGGCAAGATAGCCTTTCAATAGTGAAAAAGAAATTGGCAGTATTTCACTATCAAGACATGTTACACCCACTAGTACATGTCCTACCTTCTACATAAACTGCACCCTGCCCAGGGGGAACCTTGGGCCTACCAGAGGGGTGTCCTAGGTGTAAGAAAAGGGAAGGGTTAGGCATGGCAAGTGGGTACACTGGCGAGGTCAACATGGCAGTTAGCAAACTGCGCACAGGCACTGCGGTGGCGGGCCTGAGACACTTCTTTTGGGCTACTCATGTGGGTGGCACAATCAGTACTAGTAGCATTTGAACTACCAGCCCTGGCACACTCAGTTCACTTTACTAGGGACCTACTGGTAAAGCAAATATGCCAATCATGGATAACCAATCACAATAACAATTTACACAGGGAGCACTTGCACTTTGGCACTGATCAGCAGTGGCAAAGTGCCCAAAGCATCTAACCCAGCAAAAACGAATTCCAGCACAGTGTCAAAAATACAGGAGGTAGAGGCAAAAAGTCAGGGGAAACCACGCCAAGGATGCCAGGTCTAACACTTTTCTAATGTCTACTTTAAATTCTAAAAGAGCCAAATACAGATAGGCCTTTAAAGCCAATCACTCTTATGAAAAGTCTTGTCCAAAATCATATCTGGCTGACCATTGATTTTACCTCTAATGATATATTTTCGGCAATTCTTTGAACTCTTTGAGTTCGAATGCTATATCGCTCTCTCCACCTCTTTGTTCTACAGATCCTAAAACAGGAATTGCAGCTCTCTGAGTTGAAGCGGGTCCACATGCACAGCACATGCAGAAAAGCATGTTTTAGGGTGCTAAATTGTAATCTAATGTTCATTGTTTCTTGTGCCCTGTCGAGACAATTGTATTCTACTGTGCCTCCAACAAGATGTCAGCCTGGAATGTTGGGGCTCAGAGGATGTGTTAAATGCGCTCTTCGTCTACAATCTGTATTATCGGCATAGGATAGGGCTTGGTCTCTCATGTGAGAGGTTTTGTCCTCTCTAGTACCCAAAATAAGAATCAAGGTTTCATCTTAGCCACCGGAGAATCTTCAGCCCTGTTAAACCACACTCTGATGAGATTCCCTATAGAGATAGAGAAGGAGGAACAACACATCTAAGTGGGCACTGTTCATCATTCAGATATCTGATACTCATCAGCCAAACTGAAGCAATTAGTGAAAAAGACTAAGGACATGTTTACGTGGGCAGGGATTTCTAAATCAGTCAAACATTGAATTAAATAGAAGTAGAACCCATTATCACAGCCTCCTATATTCATAGGAGATTCCCAGATGGGACCACCATTGTAGTTTCCACTGCTCAAACTTCTGTGGCATTACTGCAGTGCACCTGAAAACAGGAACAAAAATCCAAAGCACTGAGCAGGAAAACAGCCATTAACACATCATACACCATAAATGTCCCTTAGAAACTACCATAAAAAGATATAAAAGCCCAATCTAACTTCTATACTTCAAAAATTGCAGTGGCTGAAAACGGGTCTAAAGAAATCTTTAACATTGTATCATGCTTTATGGATGCCAAAGCATGTGCTCCCCTTACCGTGCTTACCCCAAAGGCAGACAAGGAGTTAAGTGACTTTTTAAAAAACAAAATCATCAAAATACAAACTAACCTTGGTGTTCCCTCAGTTTCGTCTACCTTTACTCTCTCTCCCCCTGTGCCCACTGAACCCACCCCAACCAATTCACTGATGTCATTCTTGTTCGTGAAGAACTGAAATGACTCCTATTGTTGAAAACCCGCTCACCACTAGACTCATGCCCCCCCCAAAACTGATACAAATTGCAGAGGTCATAGGCAGTGTCTATGTGAAGGTGTTCAATGCCTCACTTCAGACAGGTTCATTATCTCTGATATGAAAACAAGTCAGCGTCATCCCACTAGTCAAGAAACCCACAGTAGACCGTAAGATCCTATCCAGCTTCAGACCCATATCCCTCCTCCGAGCAGCCACAAACCTTCTGGTAAATAAACAACACTCTGATCCCCAGTCGGTCTTCTGAATGCGACACTGTAGTGAAACAGCACAGCTGGAAAATTTTGAGTCACTACAAATGTGACTGGATAACATTCACAATGCCACACTCATTCTGTTAGACCTTTCACTATCACTGTCTCCCATGACATTTTTCTACAAAGCTTGTCTAACTCTGCTATCAGGGGAATGGCCTTAGAGTGGCTGTCCTCTTTCCTTATAGAGTGAGCACAATTGGTCTGGACGAAACCACACTGCTCCAAGGCCAAACCACTTAAATGTGGGGTACCTCAAGGCTCCTCATTAAGCCCAACATTATATAATGTTTACATGTCTCCACTGGCTACCCTGGTAGAGTTGTTTGACATCACTATAGTCTCATATGCCAACAACACTTCGTTGTTTTTCTCCTAAGCAGGCAACTCAGACACTAGCAAAGAATCCTCTTCTAATTGCATGAGCTCAGTCATAGGCTGGCTCAATGAAAGTCAACAACACTGTTACCCCGATAAAAACTGAAATCCTATTGTTTGAATATAACCCTAATCTGGGGTGGTCCGGCGCTTGGCTTAACGACGGACCCACCCACCATCTGCCAATTCAGGCAGTGAGAACCCTAGGAGTCTTCTTTGATAATAACCTAGGAGTCTTCTTTGATAATGACTTATCCTTTCAAGACTGCGATCCAACGAATCGCTAGACACTGTATATGGATCCTAAGGACACTAAGAAAATTCCACCTCACTTCTTCCATGGGAGGCCCAAAACTGTAGTTCAAACCATGAGTGTCTCCAGACTGGACTATGTGAACACTTTGTATCTGGGACTACCCGCATACCTAATATACTGACTGCAGGTGTTCCAAAACATGGCAGCGTGCCTTTTTTCAACCTCTGAAAAGGTACCCCAACCTCACCCATCCTCGCCAAACTGCACTGGCTCCCAGTTAGCAAAAGGGTCACCTTTAAAGCACTTGCTGTGACACACCAGGCCCTGCATAACGCTGGCCGCAGTTATCTGAATAAAAGAATCAAAGAGTAACAGCCAAGCAGAAATCTGCAGCCCAGTAAAGCTCACCTCCTATTACCCACCCCCCGCTTCAAAACATAAAGACATTGTGGGACCTCCTTTCTAGCATGCACAGGCAAAATGTGGAAGCTCCTCCCAATTCAGCTCAGCAGCATAGAAACTGAATCTGCCTCCCACGAATCCCTAAAAACCTATTTGTTCAGTCAATAATACCCTCTCTTCTTCCTACCCCTTTACTCTTGTGGCAGCACCAGGACACTCAGTTCTGAGTAGCTGTTCATGCTGTACAAATGTCATTAATTCATTCATAAAGATTACCAACGAAAGTGCTTCGATGGCAAATTATCAAAGTGCCCAGTGGGTTTATGTGTAGCAGTTAATGTAAAACCTACCACCAGAGTATGCCAAGAATTTCAAAAGAGCTTGCCCATCATGACCAAGCCACTGTAACCACATGATCAAAATGTATCCTTATCAAGCTAAGGAGGCAGTGCAATGGGTGTACACAGGTTTTTTGCATAAGATGTAAGTCTCAGTTGAAAGTAATCAACATTGTTCTCTTAATTAAAAATACGTCCTCAAATGGCCTTTGGTCCCTTCTCCCTTATTTGGAAACAGGTGGATAAAGCCCAGTGAAAGACTGAAAAGGAAGTAGGATGTAGTATGATTCATGGAGCCCTTAACTGTCGCTCAGTCGAGAGTGAAGACTGGTTTAAACCAGTTGGCATCTACAGTCTCGAAAGCAGTTCACCTAGACCCCTGGGGACCACCTCTCTTCTATTGTTCAGGGTCTGTCAAATCTGAAATGCCTGCAGAGGGGACAGCACATATTTGAAATGCCTTGATCTGACCAATTTCTTGTATTCTTCAACATCATAACCTGCCAGGCACAGGCGAAGAAGTCTCACCAATTTTGGCTAAACATTGCCCTTAAATCAATCTACGTCTCCTGTAACAATGGTTAGAAGAGGCTTTAATAATACATAGAGGGGTTAATAAGGTCAGTGGGCTAACTAATGGAGTTAGCAAATTTAATAGCCTCCTTAGTACAGCATAGACACTGTTGCTCAATTATGATGAAAAGGATGTTAGTAAGGGTTTTAGAAACACGATGGTGCAAATTACATATGCCAGTGTACACAACTGAGGAAATGTGTATAGATATATATAAGATAAATCCCTGCTGTATGTTATTAGAATATTGTAAGTTACCCAGGAGTTCCATGACTATACAGAGGAATGTGGTTGAAGACAGAGTACCTTTCTGAGGTCATGGGCCTCCGAGGTGACCACAAACTGCTTACATCCTTGGTGCATAGCTCTTTCATATAAAATGCACAGAAGTAGCATTAGCGCTCCCTAGCAGTAATCTGCACGCCATGGCAGTATTGGCTTGGCACTCCCCCTTCCTTTACCATGAGTTTAGCTAACCCACATTACTACAGCTTCTCTTATGTGTTTGTGCTCTATAAAAATGATCCCAAAAATAATCTGACCTTGTGTAATGTAACTATCAATCATATAAAGTGCTCCAACATCTTCGGTCGAGTTAACATTATATAAACTAGCATCAGAAAAAATGCGACGGGAGTTGGTCAAGCCTTGCCATTAACTGTGCTGCACCGTTGGGCTGCTAAAGGAATGGGGACTGAGGTTCACTAAATCAACACGTAGCGAAGAGGAGGGGTTTGGAGGAAATCTACACACTTTAAGTTGGAGAAAATTAAAGAGACACCCTTGAAAACAGCATCTGAAGTGTCTGACATGTCATCTCTGCATTTGAATGCACAGTAAATGTGAGAAGATAACAAGAATTACAGCCCTGTTTATAGAAATGGAATTCTGAGCTCGCAGGGACTGAAAACATTGAGCGCTCGTGTGGAGTGCTCATAGACAAAAGAAAAAGGAGTCCCTTTTACAATTGCTAAAATGGGACAAGTGGAAACCTACAACTAATTAGGCACTGCTTTATGGGAGAGAGGAACTGATGAAAAGGATTGATAAATAGGAACAAAATAACCCCTTAAAAGCAAGGATTTTTAAAGGACACTGAAAAAAACAAACAAATGAAAAGCAATGAGCGGGCGGTAGCTCCACAAAGTATAGACAACATCTATCGAAGAGACAGGGCAAAAACTGTCTAGGCTTGACACATGATACTAATACCAAGTGTGTCAATAGCAGCTGCTGCTCTAATTTCGTGAAACTGAAAACATACCCCAGAACACCAGCTTTTCCTTCACATTGGTCATGTTGGCTTCTATTTCCCTCGGAGCCTCTACATGGATCTCCTTGATGGTTTTCCACTGTCTATATTTTGCCATGCTAGATGGCTAGGCAGTCATAGTCATAACGTCCACTCCACCTATGGAGACTACTGGGGCTTTCCTCCAACTCTTGGTTGCCCTTGGCCCAACGTCAGCCTGAAGTCCTACATTTGCAATCCCTTGGGACTTCTCACTGGTGGAGCTTCTTGAAGCCAGCAGAGTCTTTATTCATTTGTCCTGGTTGCTGACAGTCAAAGCACACCTTGGCCTTGATTGGATCAAAATTCTACCCCTTGTACCCACCTCATTTCTTCTTAAGGATAGTTAGGGACTCTCGCAAACTTTAGGAACCCTTTAGAAAACGAATTATTTGTATTTTTGTTGCTCCCTTCGTTTGAGTGTTGTGGCATGACTGCTTTAAAAAAAATTACCCAATCAAGACCTTATGCCAGTTAAAAATCAATTTCAATGTCTGCTAACACTTGTATAAAGAAAGTTTTAATTTTAACTTTTATAACTGAGTAGCAACTGCTAAACACAAGTTCTTGATCTCCCCCACTGAGCACCCATGTAAGAAAATCGTTATTAGTTGGGGAGGATGTGAACCCTACCCAAGTAGTAAGTCCTAACATTCTATCAGGTAAAACACTCAGTTTATTTTTATTTATCTTTTATAAACCTTTTTATTTGCATTTCAGTCCTTAATAAACAGCATATGATGATAGTACCAATAAGCTTTCGTAACAACACTTGACAATACATATTCACAGAAGTCCAATCCAAAAACTGCCCCTTCTCCCACCGCGGAGTCCAAATGGACCCTCAAACTAGGCAAGCACCAAATAACTTCTTTTATTGCCCATCGCCCTTGGGCTAGGAGAGATCTGGGCTTGTCATACTGTGTCTGTGTAGAACAAATCCACTGATATCTCGTTGGGCAACCTCTAGATTTATAGAGTACCTTTGCTTAAAATGTACATCTATCCATTCCTCGCTGCCACCCGCCAAAGGTTGGCAGAGCTGCATTTTGCTCATTCTTTGCCCTGTCCCATTTGCAAATTTAGTATCCTATTCCTTCCAGAAAATGTTAACCTCTGTCTGTTTCCCAGCTGTCCATGATCCATCAAGACCACCTTAGCGTCTACCGTAAACCTGGACCCCAAACTCTCCATATGTGCGTGGATTGTGTGCTATGAGGTAATGACAGGGCATTCCTATATAACAAGGAGGAAATTCGCTCTTATGTGGAGAAATAATTGGTAGTGAGTTGTTCAAAGGATTTCATGCCATTTGTGGCCCATGCTTTAACCCACCAGGTAATTCCCAAATATTTGAAATGAGTGGAGGCAACCATTCTTTTTCATATATATAGGCATTTGGGAGGTGGATTACCCACAAGGAGCATGTATACTGATTTCCCCTGGTTTTCTCTGAATTATGATACAGCTCTGAAGACCCATAACATGTGGAAGCTCTCAGGAAAGTAGCTTTGAGGTATTAAACAAAAATTAGTTGATCATTTGCATCAAGTGAGACTCTGCCCTCTGGACCTTCAGGCCATCGGAATTCCCAGACGTCTGCATATTGTCTATTCCATTCCACCTCCGACTTGATGACTAGGGCAAAGAGAAGGGGAAAAGACAGCACCCCCAGCAGGTGCCATGGTGAATTTGGAAAGGCAGTGATTGGGTACCATTAACATGAACCTGGGCCATGGGGAAGAACAAAGGTCCATTAAATCCAAGAAAATGCTGGCCAGATCCCATTCTACTACCTTAGACTGCTAGCTTGAAGGCCCAGTGTACTGTATCAAAGGCTTTTTAAAAATCAAACAAAAGGAGTGCAGCATTCCCCTGGAGTCCATGGGTTTGTGTTAAGGTCACTTGAAGTCTAAGCGGGCAGTGCCTGGTGCTCCTACTTGGCATAAAGGTGCTTTGGTCAGTGCCAGTGATGTGCTAACCGTATTAATTAACTGCGTTGCAACAACATTTTCAAGACTATGTGTTTCAATGTTGATAGGGGAAATTGGTCTATAAGACTCAAAGAGATTCGATGGAAATCTGGGCTTGAGGAGAATCGTGAGAATGGCTCCGCTCAAGGCATATGGCAGTTCACATGTGTCCCCTATCTTTTGGTCTGTGGGAAGAAGGTGTGAGGCTTATCATGAGGAGTATTTTTTTAAAGAACTTTAAGAGGACACCAGTAGGCCCAGGCGTCTTCACCTGAAAGCATTTTTATTTAGGCTTATGCCTGTTGTATTTCAGTTATAGTAAATGGGAAATCCAGATCCTCCGCATCAGGAGTCAAGTCAAGTCAGCTTTATTCGGAGTAATTTTACAGCCATAAAAGCATTTAAATTAAAAAAAAAATACTTCAAACCTTTACAGTGTTAAGTGTCAAAAATGCTTTTCTTTCTCATAATCAAGTAAAAAATGCGCATTCTTAAAATTCCATAAAAACAGAGCAGTACATTATATACATTTTTAAAATATCATTAAATTCAATCATTAAAATCTTCATATAGTAAGGCATCTAGATGAGACAGTTAATTTCTAGTCTTAATTGCCCTTTTTAAAAAAGAGATTGCAGAATACAGCCTTTACATTTTCGAGTTTGCATAGATAGAAAAAAGCATATTTGTACTGATACAGTCTATTAGTCAGGACTAATGGTTTTATTTATTTTTTCCTGATCTCAGTATAGAAATTACAGAACAATAAGAAATGCAAAGTTGTCTGTGGAGTTTTTCCATCGCATGGGCAGTTAGGGAATTTGTACAACCACTTTTCCCTACTTGGAAACGTTACTATATAATGCAGGGTACCAAGTTTAAGTCTTGTTAAGTAAAATCTGTGTTGAGTCTTACTTACAAGAGACAGATATATTTGGGTGCCCAGTGTGGAGGAGATTTCGCAATACTTGGTAACACTTTGTTTGTGACTTATATTTTACATTCTATCATGTACCTTTTCGGTGGCATAACGCAATTTTAAATCACATTTGCTAACATTCTGAATAAGCTCGCACTTCGGCTTATCAAAATCTATCTTACAGTTTGCTAGCAGGATGAGAATATGCTCTATCCACGGAATTTTCCTACCTTTTTCCAAAGACAAACAGTCTCTTATTAGGTCCTTTCCCAGTTTGGTTTCTTCTTTCAACCAAAGCCCTCTCCAGAATGTGAGCCCCATTAAAATAATAAAATTCCTTAAGTATGTTACGGACAACTCATTATGTACTATAAAATTAGCTGTTGATATTGGAACTGCCAAGACTCTTTAGGAATATGTTTTCTTTAATTTGGAAGGACACAAAGTTAGTCCTCCCCCATATAGCTGCCCTTAGCAGGTTCATGTCACACATTTACTTCTGTATAGAGTAAGAATTTCCCTAATAGGCTTTTTCCCTAACTTAGCTGAGAATCTAAAAATGCCCTTAATAATTCACACGCTTTAATATGTGTATCCCAATTACCTTTTCTGTTAAAGAGTAAACCCAAATAACAGAAGGTTGGGACTCTACTTATCTCAGTTCCTCCCACATGATGTTTTCTGCTTCGATTTGTTATTACCACATGTCATGACAAAGGTTTTGCTGAGGTTTAACTTAAGATTTTTATCAGACATGTATTCATCAAAATTTTCTATTACGAGTTGGAGCCCGTTTGCTATCCTAGACAGCAACACTGCGTCAGCCTAGAGGAGTACTGGTGTTATTCGTGTTCCGATTTTAGCTATCCACGTTATTAATGTTTAACCTCTTGAGCGCTCATGACAAGGTCAGCTCGTCATGAGCCATGGCGCTTCAGTACTCATGACGAGCTGAGCTCGTCATGACCGCGCCCGTTAGATGGAACGCTCGCACGCTGGGCTGATTCCCCTGCTGTGCTGAACGTTCCTTTGGAACGGGCGCGGTCTCGTCATGAGCACCGGAGCGCCGTGGCTCATGACGAGCTGCCCTCGTCATGAGCATGGGGGCGCTGTACGTGCTCCTCCCCCACCCCCAGCCCAGAGGGGGAATCCTGCCAGCGGCAAAGGGGATAAGGAAACAAGCATTTACAATGCAATGGTCTCGGCATTATTAAAGGTGGAGCTATTGGCATTGCTCATGACAGTTGTTTTTTTTTTTTTGGAGGGTGGAGTTGGATTCGGAGGGTGGAGTTGGAATCGTAGGGTGGAGTTGGGAATGGAGTTGGAGGGTGGATTTGGAGGGTGGATTTGCATGGTGAAGTTAGAGTGTGGATTTTGAGGGTGGATTTGTAGGGTGAATTTGTAGGGTGGAGTTGGAGGGTGGATTTGGATTTGAAGTTGTAGGGTGGATTTGGATTTGGAGTTGTAGGGTGGAGTTGGAGGGTGTATTTGGATTTGGAGTTGGAGGGTGGAGTTGGATTTGGAGGCTGGAGTTTACAATGCAATGGTCTCGTCTTTATTAAAGTTAGAGCTATTGGCATTGCAAATGGCATTTTTTAAATTTTTTCTTTTTTTTAAAACATAATTAAATGGTATTGGCATTTACAATGGCAATAGGTGAGCATTATAGAGTAGTAGAGAGTATTAGCGGACACAGAGCCACACAGCCACACACACACACACACACACACACACACACACACAGACAGAGCCACACACAAAGACAGAGCCACACACACACAGACAGAGCCACACACACACAGACAGAGCCACTCACAGACAGAGCCACACACACACAGACAGAGCCACAGATTGTACGTAAAATATCCAGCCAACAAATTACACCAACGTTTCGAACACAGTTGTTGTTTGCAAGCAGGGTCTTTATCAGTACAATAGGATAGTATTACCCTCAAGGCACATAATTACTGCAGTCAGAAAAATGATCATGTAAATCAATAGGTGTCCGTTGGCGGTGCAAAGAAATCCTACCAATCCATTACTTGTATCAGCGCTATCGCATTAGCACAAGTGGTAGATTTAAATTCGAAGCACTTCCAGAAATAATTTTAAACTGTAATACAACATCATCAGTGCACAGTACACAATTGACAGAGTTACTGAATTACACCACATTTAATGAGTGCACTCACTCAAGGAGCACAGCAAATCCATTGTGTTACTAAAACGTTTCGAAATATTTTACTGCAAGTGCTGGTAGATTTGGCTGTGCACATTTAAAAATGCCATTGCGTGATGTTTTCAAAACAAAAAGATCTGCAACTGGTCTTACCCCTTTGCCACCTGTTTCAGGCATGTCTTTAGCTAATCACAGTACAACGCAATTCCATTGGGTAATGAAAGCACTCCATTCCCATTGGTTGGAAGGAAGGCCACCAGTCTCACAGCAGGTTGTGACTCGAAAAAAAAGGAAAAGAGACGATCCACACCGGCCACCATGCGCAGGAGTGGGTTCAGGTGAGGAGGGTGGTTGCCAGACCACGATGAAGAGAGTTAGTTTAAGTTGGCTGGGGAAAGTGGAAGGACTGGAGAGGGGTTTGAGTGTGTAAGGAGTCCTTAATGGCCCATTCAAGCTGGGTGAATGAGGACAGCAAGTTTAAATAGGTGGGGGAGGCAGTGCTAAATATTCACCAGTAACTGGAGAACGCCAGAGTAGCTAACAGGGCAGAAGAATGGAAAAAAAACAAGCACAAGCAACAAGGTGGCAGGACAGCAAGCACAAGCAATGAGGGGGGGGCAGGAGGGAAAGCACAAGCAACGAGGGGGGGCAGGACAGCAAGCACAAGCAACGAGGGGGGGCACACAGCAAGCACAAGCAACGAGGGGGCAGGACAGCAAGCACAAGCAACGAGGGGGGGCAGGAGAGCAAGCACAAGCAACGAGGGGGCAGGACAGCAAGTACAAGCAACGACGGGGCAAGACAGCAAGCACAAGCAACGAGGAGGGGCAGGACAGCAAGCACAACGAACGAGGGGGCAAGACAGCAAACACAAGCAACGAGGAGGGGCAGGACAGCAAGTACGAGCAACGAGGGGGGCAGGACAGCAAGCACGAGCAACGAGGGGGGGCAGGACAGCAAGCACGAGCAACGAGGGGGGGCAGGACAGCAAGCACTCACAGGAGGACTTGGCATCTTCTCGTCTTCTTGCGATGCATATTCCTCTAATCCAGCAGAGCTGCAATTGTGTTAAACCTTTTTTTGGTCCTGCTTCGCCGCATCAACCAGAACCAATGACACAGCCCCGTTTGCCAGAGGGCCCGGTCCACCCGGTTTCAAGATGGCAGCCGCCCACCATATGGTGTATCAAAAGGACACGAGGCGGCTGCATCTGGAGCCACTCGTGGATTCCAGAATCGTGTGTGCCTGCCCCTCGGTTAGCTTCCAAAACGAAGAGATACGCTTCTCAGCGGATAGGGCGGCATTCAGCTGTGATGAATTTCTGAATTCAGGGCGAGCTGTGATACATACCATGCACCTAAGAGCTACACCAATGTTCATTGCTCAACATAAACAGTGTTAGTTTATTTTTCCTTGGGGCTCTAACAGCTCTGCGCAGTACTCATCCTCGCGGTCCTGTAGGTCGCGCCGCGGAAGCCCAGGAGCACCGTCGCATGAGACGGAGCGTCTCCGGCTGGTTTGGAAGAAGGGTGTTACTATGCCCCGATTACGTGTGTTGCATAAAGCGGGACGGAGGAGGTCTGCGGGCAGAGGGAAGGCGACTTGATCGGACGTGCGGCTCCTCCGCTCCCGTCGGCGACCCAGTAAAACACCGGCGTTCTGCTGTCTACAGCAGGCAGACTCATTGCAGTGAGTCCACACGCTGAAGACATTGCGGACACGGCCGCGGGAATGGGTGACGGTCGAGTCCTTTGCCCGTCGCATCGGAATCAACAGCGGGGCCGGACGCTGCCCTGACTAGGTACAGCTCAGTCCGCGAGCGGCTCTGCTCCATCGCAGCAAGCAACTTAACATTCACCAGCAACGCGGCTGATAGGAAGGGGCTGGAGCCGTTTGCCGGTTGAAGTCCTGGGAGCAGTGGAAACCCCGTTCAGGATAGTGGGCCAGCATACCCCTGAGCCGGCACTACCACAAGGTGAGAGGCGCCATTTTGGGACGGGGTCCAGCAGCGGTATCTCGCTTTGAATTGGCCACCGGAACGGCAGACATCGGAGTTGCGGCTCAGGCAAGTGAATACGTAGGAGACCGCGATCGTGGTACTCACACAGCACCAGAAGGCGCGAGAGGGGCAGTGGTTTGTCCCCGGGAGCCCCAGACAACACAGCGCCCCTAAGCCCGAGCCTACGCCGGCCTTCAGTGCGGGAGACCCGGCGGCAGCGCAACACAACATACGGAATACAAGCAGGCCTAGCAGCGGTGCAGCCAGTACTGAGGCATCGAGGAACCCTTCCTTAGCGGTACAGCCCTGCAGCAGTAAGAAGTTTCTGAAATGCGCCAGTGGACCGGCAGACTCGCTGACTGCCCCCCTCGCCGCGATCCAGATCGGGAAAGACAGCGGCGTTCGCCCCTGGTGGAGCACGGTGAGGGGCGGCAGCCTGCACCTGGCACACACTTACCTACGTTTTGGCCAGGGCCGACACTGACAGTGCCTGGGGGTAGCCGCAGAGCTGCCTGCTTGAGGCTCACATAGGGTTGGAAGCATCGTAGCGCCCCGGAGGTGCAGTGCAGAGAGCCGGTTTTCGGCTGATCGTTACATGCAGCACAGGAACACACCAGAAACATGCTTTCTTTCTGGAACACAGGATCCAACACCACCATCTTTCTCCAAGGCGAGGCAGAAATGCCTCGGAGAAAGCATCGTCATTTTGGGATTCGGGAGCGTGGTTTTCGTTCTCTCCTCTTCCCATTGGCTGGAGGGTAAAATTCCAGCCAATTGAAAGAGGAGAGAACAAAAACAAGAAAAACTGAAAAAACACGCCCCCGAATCTGGAAAAGACGGGGCTTGAACAGAGTGGCGTCCCTCTCCTCCAATGGCTGACCTCCGTTTAGGAAGCCAGCCAATGGAGAAGAGGGGCGGGTTCAAGCCCCCTACTAAGAGACATTAATTCTCGGCTGCGCGAGCACTGCTGCGCAGTGCAACGCTAGGCCGAGACCTAAAAAGGAGAGGTGCCAACACACATCCTTGGCGTATTCCCCACGTGACCCTAAAATCCTTAGTACATTTCCCCATTTTTCCAAACCGTACTCTAGAGGTTAATAGGGCATAAATCTGGGATAAGTATATTATGATATCTATGGGGGCTCCTAGCTCTTTCAGGGTTTCCCACAATTTAGCATGATTGGCGAGGTCAAATGCACTTGTGAGAACTGCGAAGCAAAGGTGTAACACACTGTTCTTAGCCTCCTGAAACCATACTGTGCATCTGAAAGGATGTTGTTTTCCTCAGGCCATTGTTCTAATCTTCCCAGCAGTATTCTCCCCATCAGTTTGGAGGTACAGTGAAATAGGGATATGGGTCAGTAATAGTTCGCCTTCCCCCGTCCCCTTTTTAGGTCGAGCCTTTGCAGTGCGCATGCGCTGCAAAGGAAAACGACCTCTTCCGAACGCTTTGGCTTTTCAGCCAAACATGTGCACGTGTTGCCATTGCCTTCAATGGCAACACGTGCAGGTCAGGAGATTCACTCGCTGGAGCGCGCGGCCCATCTGGTCGCAATTATCGCTCCCGCGAGTAAATCCCTCCCCCATGCTGCAGAGCGAGTGCTTTGCTTTTTTTCTTGTTAGAGGATCTCTTGAAAGCCGCCCTCAAGCCCGGGGAATGTGTCTCCGCTCTTGTCACGCCCAATGTGCTGGGCAGCGCGTGGCTTTAGCCAATTGCTGTTCCCTGTGCAAAGAGGGGCAGATTTGGTGCGGCTGTAAGTGGTTACATTGGCGGGGCTGCGACTTCTGTCCCCACGTGCAGTAGAACGAGCAGCGCGAGCCTCTGTCTATCACTACACGGGCACTATTCAGCATGCTGCAACTCAGGTCAGACCGGGCCATGGGATGGGCAGTGGATGTCAGAATCAGACCTGGGCGGGGGCAGGTTAGCTACATTGCAGGGGGCGGTCACTGCACGGACACTGATTTTCATGCTGCAGATAATATCATACCAGGGCAAAGAGAAGGATGGAGTTTAAGGAGGAGGCACTGAAAAGGGCCAGGCTCTGGATGACATGCAGCAGTTCGTGTCAGTCTGAGTGGTGGGACATCTAATAGGAAGGGATTCGCTGAATGGGGAGCAGTGCTTATGTCTAGTGCATTGAAGACTAAGCGTTCTACTCATGGGTCATTGGAGAAAGGCCAAGGGCCACATGACATGAGTAGAACTGAGTCTGCGCGGGGTACTAGAGATAATGTAGCGTGAAGGTGTTAAGAGCCCAAGGATAACTACAACACACTGTCTGTACGCTCACTGCTTCCAGCTCTGGACTTGAATTTGTCAGCATACTGCATTGTGGGTGTTGTAGTGTTGGTTTGCTTCCATTGACCTAATTACACTAACGGAACTGATGGCACCGGTTGGTATGTTAAAAGATGATGAGGCCTTGAAACCTTGTGTGTGAGGTGAAATGCTGAAATGAGCAACGAGCCAAAATGCATGTTGTGTTGTATTCTCCGATAACAACATAGTGACAGTTGAGGTTGAGGAGGCAGCGTAGCTTTCGGGTGCACCTCATTCCTCTCCCCGCGAAGCACGTGCTTCTTTTGACAGTTCAGTGTTATAATGTTTTACAAGCGCTGGAGCCCAGACCCCGTCGCGCGCAGATGACGCTGGGAGGCACTTTTCAGGGGAGAAGCGTGGCCGGCGGCTTACAGGACAGCTACACGGCTTTTGAAGGTGGCTGTGCTGGGCAGGGACAAACCGGAGTCACTGGAGTCCCCACTTGTTTGCCAGTGCATGCTTCTAGGAAGGGGTGGGATTGTGTGCTCTGAACGATCCCCCTTCCCTAGTAAAGTTTTGTGGGTGGGGGTATTTTTAATGCCTGTCCCTTCTTCTGCTTCTCATAAACCTTTATTGGAACATGCTCTCTCTGCCCCCTCACTGGAGCCCCCCAACCTTATTAAACGTGTCTAGGTGCAAGCTGTCAACCTGTCGTTTAATGGGCTCTGTGCGCAGATCTCTTCTGCTACACCTGTTGTTGAAGGGGCTGGTGTGCACGTGTCACTGGGCCCCCAGAGTGTTATCAAACCTTCACAGAATGTCCTTGGTGGCCTCGCAGAAGCACGTTGGGGCTGCGTAGCGCTACAGTATGTGAAACGTTCTTTGTAGATACGTCCTTGGGGGGTGCTTGGAGAGGGGTGGTAGGGGTAAAGCTTGTGCTTTCGAGTTTCGATATGCAGGCTGTAGCTTGTGCTGGAAAACGATCTTTCCGACAGCCCTTGTCTACAAAACACAGATCGTGCTAAGGCGCTACATATGGAATACGTTTTTTATTCTTATATAAAAAAAATCCATATCTGGTATTTCACAGAGAGGTGTAAACTTGAGTGCCATAAAAAACATTTAACAGGCCGGGCATTTCACTACAGGAACATGAAAAAGTGCAGATCTTTGGTTCTTTTAAAATGCTCGTCTCCAGGCATATGGTCGACACCCGTGATATATTTTCAGCTTTCTTGGCATAATAATGGGCATCTTCATAAAAGTTGTATATATGCCAGGTATAGTGGTGGTTATTTCTACCCTATAGTAGTTCTGGCCAACTTTGTGCAGCCTTTTATTGTAATGGTAATTGCAAGCTTAATGATGAGCATCACAGACATAGGGGTTGCTATTCTTGGTGTAGTTGTCACCATCACTGACATAATGGGGGGCTCTACATTTTGTGGATACTCGTGACACATTGGCTGCAGTTTTAGTTTGAGCCTGCCTGATAGCGCAAGCTGTCTAGTTGCAAAATGCATATTGTGGGCTTACCAAGAACAAACAGGGACTTGCTGCCCGTCCATTGCTCACCATTGGTTAGCTTTACTGTCAATCGTATTTGCCTGCTTCAGTCTTATCTCCCAGCTTGTCCGTCTAATGCTTGCCATTCTCATAGAGTATAGTCTGTTTACCATCTTTTTAATTGGCAGGAGGCCGTGCTTGCTTTCCTTGCTTTTAGTGAACTACTTTTTTCTTTTGGTTTAAGCACTCCATGAGACTACTTGAGTTTTCCAGTTTTCCCTTTGTGCTTTTCTCCCCGCTTCGCTTTGCTGTCTCTCGTCCATGTGCTTCTTCCCACCTGCACTTGTGTTGCGTTCTCTTGCATCGGTATGCTTCTCAGCCTTGCTGTTCACGTTGCTCTCTTTCACTTGTATTGCTTTTCCCCCTGTCTGCTGTGTTGCGTCTCCCCCCTCAGGGCCGGCTCTAGGCTCATGGTGGCCCTGTGCAGGGAGCGTAGGTGGGGGCCCCGGAAGAGGGGGTCCGGACGGGGCGGAGCTCAGGAAGGTGTTTTAATAATACGTCCAGAAAAGTCATTAGATGACCAGTACCTGCGGCTGCTCCTACCCTTGCGAATTCGTCTCAGAATGATACAATTTAGGAGGAGGAGGGCATTGTGACACACGACATGAGGGACTGGGCGCACAGACAGCTGCAGTGCCAGGGCCATGACAGGGGCACCGGACCCCCACAACCCCCCACAGAGAAATAATCGGTGGCTCTTTGCCCGGAAACAGTAATATCGATGCCATAGCGAATATGGTGTCTTACGCTTGGCGGATGGCCACGTCCGTTGCAGACACTGCATAGCCACCTCGTGACACAACAAGCGTTTAACTTTTGTCGAAATTTGCTCACATGTGTTTAAGGGTGCCCCAGCTGAGGAGTGAGGTGCTCTGGCAAAGCTGGGTGAATCCCAGTAACGGACAGCAGGACTGCTAGAGAGAGAGATAGCAGCGAGTTCCTTCCCCTGGAGTAACCATAGGTGCTCTCCGCGCTCCACCGGGGCCCGCGCCTGGCTGTGTGAAACTGAAAGCGCTCGGGTTGGCCCGGTCGCTCCCCTGTCCCCCGAGCTCTAGGGGCCCCCAGGAGTCGCTGGGACTTGGAGCCATATTTCAACTGTCTGCCGCTTAATAGTGCAGAAATACCCTTTCTCTCCACCTTTATTGGCACAGGCGGAGCAGGGGGCCTTAAGAAATCAATCACCACCAGTTTACATGGGAGGCCGCGCCCGCTGCCACTGACTGGAAGACAGACAGCGGCCTACGAGTCGATGGATGCGGCACCGGCAAATTGAATGCGGCAGGCCCCCCTCGGAGAAAGTGTCAGTGATTCCGAAATGTAATACTCGGCAATGATTAGGCCTTCCGCTCACTGGCTGGGAGCCATATACTGCAGCTTAATTTAATGCAAAATAGTACAGCCCCCGACTCCACCTTTATTATAGGCCCTGCAGGCACAGGCGGAGAGGGGCCTAAAGGAAATCAGTGGCCGGCGGCGTTGCCACTGGAAGACAGACAGCGGGCGGCCTACCTCGATGCGGCAAAACTCCTGGCTACAGTAAATTCGCCCCTCCGACCTCAAGCATTAACAGCTACACTCACGCCCAGCTACCTATCTTCATATGACTCGCTTACTTGCCATGACGCGTCGCGATAGTCAGTCAGTGCCACAAACAGTGTGCAGAAATATCATTATCAATCATCTGAGAGAATGGATCTACTCTGCCCTTACCCGGCAGGTGCGTTCACACTTCTTCACTTTATTCTCGGTCTGAGCTCAGGGGCCGCTCAGCTTTTGTCCGACTCTGACGTCGACGACCACCAAATGGCTGGGCTGTGCAGAGAGAGTCATACGCCACCAGTCCCACAAGTTAGTTACGCATGCGGGGAAGTCAAGCAGCAGGTTAGGTTGAGTCTGCGCGCTGCCGCAGATCACTCTATCCTCAGTGGCGTAACGAAACTTGAGGGGGCCCCCCTGCAAAGCAATATGAGGGCCCCCCCCCCAGTGGCCCGGCCCACCACCTACCACTTTGCCCCACCGACAAAATAAGCAGCCACTTAAAGCTGTATTTTCAGCACTTATCTGTGCATACTTCGATCAGCAAATACAAATAGAATGCACTTTAATTGCGTTCTAGGGCTGCCTGAATGATGAGATTCATGACTGATAATTAAAGGGAATACAGACAGAAAAGTCACATTACAAATGAATACATACTTTTTTATTTATAACCCTATTTATTGCCAAGACGAGGTCTTTCCAAGCTCTTTAAACACATGGCTGGCATGTGCCCCCTCCAAAAAACACCCATCCACAGCAGCACGACATTTTGAATAGTGGAAGAAACAAGACGCCTTGAAATTCGACCCCTAATAGGAGAAGCTCCACAGTAGCACATGCTTGAAAATGCAGGAGGCCTGAGCCTGCAATGGGAGGGGGTTATTGTTAAACAAATAGACATGTTCATTAAAAAAAAATCATATCTACAACTACAGGGGGTACAATGAGGTCAGCACACATGCTGCTGGTAGCCCTGTGAGTGGAGATGGGGCGGGGGAAGACTCACCCATCTCGTCCTCATAGCTGCCAAGGTTTCAGATTGCCATGCGTGACATTTTCATAATTTCAGTGTAATTATGAGTGACATTTCAATGACTATGAGGGACACTTTCTTGCGGGCAAAATTAAGCAATGAAGACAATCAACACATGTAAATATCAGAAATAACACCACAAAGAGCGTTCCAACTACTACGGCAGCTATATCTCACAATGCAAGCTTTCCTCAGTGTGTGACCACGACGTTTTCGCTCTCTCTATCCCTCTCCTCTCTATCCTTTTATCCCTCTCCTGTCTCTTTTTATCCCTCTCCCCTCTGTCTCTTTTTATCCCTCTCCTCTCTCTCACGCGCTCGCTCTCTATCCCTCTCCTCTGTTATTATCCCTCTCCCCCTCTCGCACGCACTCTCTCTCTATCCCTCCCCTCTCTAACCTTTTATCCCTCTCCTCTCTGTCTCTTTGTATCCCTCTCCCCCTCTCGCACGCTCTCTCTCTCTCCTCTCTATCTTTTTATCCCTCTTCCCTCTCTGTCTCTTTTTATCCCTCTCCTCTCTCACACGCTTGCTCTCTAGCCCTCTCCTCTCTGTCTTTACCCCTCCCGCCTCTTGCACGCTCTCTCTCTCTATCCTTTTATCCCTCTCCTGTCTCTTTTTATCCCTCTCCTCTCTGTCTCTTTTTATTCTTCTCCTCTCTCTCATGCGCTCGCTCCCTATCCCTCTCCGTCTCTTTTTATCCCTCTCTCCCCTCTCGCATGCTCTCTCCCTATCCCTCTCCTCTCTATCCTTTTATCCCTCTCCTCTCTATCCTCTCTAGCCTTTTATCCCTCTCCCCTCTCTGTCTCTTTGTATCCCTCTCCTCTCTCACGCGCTCAATCTCTAGCCCTCTCCTCTCTGTCATTATCCCTCTCGCACCAGGCTGCACTGTTTGTTTTGATATGAAAACATTATTTTGAGTCATGTGTTCTCGATAGAGGCCATATCCGTCAAGAAAAATGAAAAATTTTTGGCAAACAGCTACGCATCTGCTCTCACTCAGCCTTACCTTGTGCAGTCTAAGTTGCTGCTCCAAAAATCCCAGCAACACTCTGTACTAGCCGCTTCTCTTGGGCCTACCTTCCTTCCACAGAGCAAGGCACCTGCTCCGGTCTTTTTTTAACTGGTCACGACTTATTGCGCACTTTTAATTGTTGCGCTGCAAACGTGCATGACTGACATTAGTGGTCCTGCTCTTTGCTTCTCTGAGGGTGTTGTCTCGACTTTACTCAATTTTTTAATGCTCATCTGTATACATGACAGAAAATAGGGCCCATTATTACTGCGGAGACCTGTACAGCTGCGATGAGAAGCAGCCTCACTCTGCCTGTACCTCCCGCTCTCGTCACAGTCAGACACAGGCTCCAGCACTCTCCCTCGACCGGCCCTCCAGCTCGGAAATAATTATTTACTGGCTGGCAGCGGGCAGCCATAGATATTTTAGCCTCACTGCAACAGGCGGCCAGGCAGAAGGTGCAATCCGATCTGTAGTGCTGCCAGCCAGCCGAGCACCATGATTCCGGTGGCGCTGCTGCCTGCAAACCAGTGAGCTCTGCAGCCAGCCTCTACCTCCAAGTTGGTTCCCTCAAAACCCTGGCAGCAGGACGTGACCTTACGTCCCCACTCCCCCCTTCCGGCGCCATGGCCAAGTTGTAACACGCAGCTCCTCCCCATGCCGTGCCTCCCCTCCCCAGTTCCGAACTTCATGGCACTTTGTCTCTCCTCATAGTGCCTGTGTGTGTCCCTAGGTTTTGCGCAAAAATGAACCCCCTTTACACTTTCGGCCTTTCTAGCTGCTCCACGGCCGCGGAGGGGCCCCTCGGAGCCAGAGGCCGCCAAATCCTGCCAGGGGGCCGCCAGTGCCACGATGTATCAGATCCTTCCGATCCGATCCTCGTCGTGGCGGCCCCTGGGGTTTGGCGGCCCTGTGCAGGTGCACACTTTGCACATGCCTAGGGCTGGCCCTGCCCCCCTGTCTGCTGTGTTGCGCCTGCCCACTGTCTGCTATGTTGTTTCTCCCTAAATCGCTTCTGCAACCAGGTTATCCTTTTTAATTAAAAAAAAAAAAATTTATGCTCTTTTACGCTGCGTTTTACAGCAGTAATTTTGTGCGTCTGTTTTGACTTAATTGATCCAACTTTGGATCAATTAAGCACAAAAAACAAGCATTGCCATAGCCAGTAGGTCTCGCTTTGGGACCTTATAAGTATTTAGTTATGCAGCACAATATCATTGGTGCAACAACATCAACTGTTGCATGGCTAAAAAGGTATAAGGTCCCAAAGGCGAGACCTATTGGCTATGCCAATGCTTGTTTAAATATTGGAACAATAATACTTTCCACTCAAGAGGCTGGCAGTACCCCCCCTAGTGCTGTATTAAAAACATTTACTAAGATGGGGGTCCAGAAGTCAATATTACATTTAAATACATCTATAGGTACCCCATCTGGTCCGGCTGCTTTCCAATTACCACTTTTTTGTAGGGCTGATGTTATCTCCCCTCGTGTAATTACTGAAGTGTGTACTGGGTCTACTACAATAACATTTTAGTTCCTTACGGTCATCTCTAAGACAGCATCAGGGTTAAAAATACCCTCGAAATGTGCGATCCAGTCTTCGGGGGGGACTACATATTCATTTTTTTTATTGAGTATTCTTTAAACTAGGGGTGATCAATTGTCCTCCAAAATAGTGTTGCGTTTCTTTTCTCTGCAGCCTGAACTAAATTCTCCCAACCATCATCGCGGATTTCATTTTTTGTTTTGATTAGAGTGCTTTTATAATCTTTCCTCAGGATGCTAATTTTTTCTCGATCTCGTGGTTTTACCTTTAGTGCTGTTTTCAGTTCCCTATTCAGCCAGGAGCATTCCCGGTTAAACCATCTAGGGTTATTTTCATGGGTCGTTTTTTTCCTTTGGACTGTTATGTCCTCGCCTACTTTAACCATGAATTATTAAAGGCACTTATAATTAATTGATCTGTTAAGGAGCTGTCCAGACAGCTGTCAATATATTTTTGTTTATTTATTCTTAGTTGATCCACAAAAGTTGTTGGATCTACCCCAGACCATTTAATGCTGACCATATTAGCTCCCTATGTCTTAATGTCTGTATCTGAAACCTTGCCCCTGGTGTAGTGTAGTTCCTATATCCCTGAAGGCTCTGCTCATTTGAATAATATAAACTATAGTTTTGACATAGGACTGAGGTCAGTATGTCTCTATCGAGTACATTAAACTTAATTACTTGTGTGTGCCAGCTAACTCAGAGGTCACTTGAAACTTCTCGAATAAAGAAGAAGGGATTAGTTTCTGACAACCGCATAAACATGACAACTTTGTTTCCCTTTAGAATCGGAACAGTGTCAGAATCGTGGAAACAATGGATAACAGTTTCACTCAGTCAATCGTGCATGCTTCATTTCTACAGAGTTCACACAGAAATAGATAGACGGGCAAGAGATATGAGCTGCTACCATCGTAAGACAGAATGCAAAGTATATTATGTACAGCATTGGCAGTAAGATAAAATAATACTGCAATAGCATGGTTTGTAGCTATGACATATATTCATATAAATACATATATAAATAACACAGGCTAAAATGTGAGTACTCATCTGGTGCTTCTAAATAGTTCTACCCCCAGTGTACCTAACCTAAGTGTAGTACAAGGTAACAAGTAGGTGCTGTTTTCTAAAAGTATAGCTAGCTATACTTGAGTGTTTCCAAGAGTTGCCAAGAGTCCCTCTAGGTTCTAGTCTTCTCCATGCCTTAGAATGAAAGAGGTTGGAATCTCTTTCCGGGTCTCGATCTCGAACACCCCGCAAGGGAGTCAGAAACACTGGAACTGGATTCTCCGCGAGGAGGATGACAGCATCTGGTCAGTGCGTCAGGTGGGGACTCAAATTCCTTCCAAACTTGCCGTGGCGAACCGCATAGCTATGCCGTGCAAGTATGCAGCCGAACCGTACTGTGGTTTTTCCATGGCAAGTGAAGGTATATTTATACCTTGAAGATGTTTAGGAATGCCAGTATTGACGTAAAAGTCGGGCAGAAGAACTTCATTTACCTGGTTTTCCAAGAACTCGTTACGTGGATGGACGGATGTAGGTGGCCATGCCAGTATTTGGGTAGCATGGATAATGCCTAAATAAGGGTAGGATTTCTATGCCTAAATAAGGGCAATGTGAATTGTGCCTATATAAGGGCATAAATCGGGAAACCTAAATACGGTATCTAAATCGACACACAACACTCACTCCAGTTTCGTATGAACGACATTTCTAAATCCTAAACATGTTTCGCATGATTTGCTAAAACATGTCCAAAACAAATTTCTAACAAATGCATTTAAAAGTGTTGCTCTGCATAAATGCAAGGTGCTGTACATATTAAAGCAATGTTTCATTCTAAGCATATGTTGACATTTGAATGCTAAATGAATGAATCATAAACATATATACACATAATGAAATGGCTCGTAAATACAGAAGAAAAAGGGCCAACACTATTTCATGTCAGATTTCATGAATAAATTGTTGACAAGGTGACATATTGTCTCTGGAAGTTTTTCAAAGAATTCTATTCTCTATGAATAGTTCTACTATAAGCAGATTACTGTGCCAAAAATGAAAATACAAATTTTGAAAAAAAAAAAAATAGTTATAGGAAAAAAGTTCCAAAGTTAGTCCTTGTTTTGAAAAATGAAGGTCAAATTCAGAGTTTCTCAGTACACTGTGTGCTAGATCAAAAGTCAGTATATGGGGATGGAGAAAACATGAAATCTTCTAATCCTGTAGACAAAAAGTAATCTACTGTTGTAGGTGAAAGTTGGATTACCTCGTTTAGAAGACTAACCGCACATAGATGAGAAGCATCGCCTTCAGCAGTGGTCGCATCAGCAATGTTCGTATCGGATGTTACCTAAGGGCCTGTTGTTTCCTCTCCTACCTCAGCAGTAGCAATTTGCGTCTGTGAGATCGCAATGAATGCCGTCATCAGGATTGGTAGCCGTTGGGGACAACACACAGCATGGGCCGTTACCGGGTCCAGCAGAGTATCGGCATCCGTAGGCATGACTGATGGGAGTGTTAGACAGATGTCTAGCATGCATTCTTCACCGCAAAGCAGGCAGCATAGAACAGGTAAGATGCAAACTTGCCAGATTAGTCTGAATGACAGAAACCATGTGGTATTTAATTCTCGTAGACGAGGTAAGTCCAAAATTTGGACAATGCGCTCACGACACTTCATCTCCAGTAGAGCTCTCTCCACTGTGAACTGGGTGTCGCTAGTGATTTGCCATATCATAGCAGTAGGAATAAAAACAGGATACCTGCAACGAGTGCTAAAATGAGCGGCAGTCCACCAAACACAGAGTGCACAAAGTTTGGAATAATTCTGAGGACTGCTTGAAAAGGTGCTAACAGTCCCGAACACACATTCTTAAATACATGTACAATACCGCTCGTATCAGACATGTTTAAGATACGTTCCAACATTTTTTAGAAATGTATAGGGCAGTTTGTATTCAAAAGGGCAGGTATCTCGGCAGAAGTCCTTACGACTTGTAGGTTATAGGTTTCTTTGGACGAGGTCAGTGGCACTGTTTGTTCCAAAAGAATGGCTTTCATTCTGCTTAGAGTATCAATTCGTATAGAAGAGATGTTCAGTGAAGGCCATAAAGGCGACTCCCTGAGTGTCTGTATTTGTGGAAACAAGATTTGCATACAGTAAGTGACCCTGGATGTAACCATTACTAGATATGGGATACCTGGCAATATGCCCATTGAGGTGCTCTATGATTTTCAAAAATATTTAGTTATCACAAAGCTTCAAAAGCTAAAGGTGATAATAAAACACGTGTACATTAGTTATCAAACTTTGTCACTGTATACTCAGTGATCACTACAAACAGTTGCTTCAAATAACAATAGGTGACCTAAGCGCACTTAGAATGAATACACAAAAGCCAATCTTATTCGAAAAGACAGATCAAAGTTATACCAGTTCAAAAACACTATTTTCTTGTTTATTTTCACTTTCACGTTTTCATTTTTCAGTAGATCGGAATGGCATCAAAACATTTCCCAATGCATTTCGGTGCAAACACCTTCATCAGGGGAACGCTGCAAAATATTTACAATACACTTGTTTTGCCAATTCGCATTTGTCCAAATGAACAATCTCAATAAAATGCAATTTTGATTCAATAACGTTTTCAAAAGAAGTGACAGACCAAACCACTGGTCCTTTAAACATAAATCTATCAGTCTCTGTGCTTAAAAACACGCAGAATGTACAGTGCAAAAGCACCCTATATGTGAAGATTAAAAAACAAAAGTGACGGTATAGCATGCTGAAAAACACGCTACAATTATCTCCCCTTCCTTAAAATGTGAAACTCACCTACATTGATGCCAAAAACACGATTGTACAAGCACTGCGATGTGCAGGCTAAACCTGTGTCCACAGCAACAAGTAGTGAAAGAACAGTGTGAGGACATCCCTTCAATTTCTTTGTCCAACAGTACCCGTGAAAAACCCTTTAGTGACCTACTTCCCTCAACTTTCTTTATCGCCTCCCTTTCCTCCTGTATTAGTGTCTCGATATCGCGGTTCTATGAAACTGCAAGAAAAAATCCTCATGTAAACTATGCCTTATCGCCTCACCAAAACTCAAAAACAAACGTACACTCCCGCGCTACCTTTATAATTGGTACTCTCAACAAACAACTTCTCTCTGTGTGTACAATGACCCGAAGTGCTCTGCCTGCGGCGATTTCACTTCCGCAAGTCTGTGAAGGCAAAGGCCGTTAGATATCGAAAACAGACTAACCTGTCCTCCGAACATTGAAAAAAGACTCCATGAAACGTAAACACTATATCTGTCATTTCTGATACAAATGGGATGAGAGTACCCTGCCAATAATGAATATATGAAAATGCTGGATAGATAAATAAATATGCATACAAGTAATAATGATGTACATAGAAGATAAAGTACCAGAAGTGTGAATCAAAAAGTGAATGGCCATGGTTCTAAAGCCCCAGCTCACCCTAACGCGAGTCTGTTGGAATATACAGTGTACTAAGTATGACCAAACCAAAACCCATGTGCCCACTATGGTCAAACTGACCCGAACATGTTTATGACCATTATGCGTGCTTTGAATGATGTAAACCAAGTCAAATGTCTCAATAGGTCAATGCAAACATTTTCAATACAATAATGTGATGACTGCAGTCATTTTTTAACAATAACAGTTACTTATACAACACCACAAAAATATAGTTTTAGTTCACAAAAAGCATGTAAACTCAATTTTAGCATTCAACCCACAAGGACTCATGGTATTTAAAAACCGAATCCAAAATGTTTCTCTTTGTGCCAGGTGTCTGGCTACATCAACATGTGGCAACATTGACACCTGCTCAAGTACAGTGAAACTTAATTGAGGTATGGTATGTTTTTTCTCCCCTCAGTGCAATGCTAAACATGACTTCACATTGGCCGTACGAATCATGCATATATGCTTCGTCATACTAATTTTGACTTTACTGGTAGTTCGGCCAACATATACGAGCCCACATGGACACGTAATAGCATATATTACCATGCTATTATTGCAATCAGATGTATGTTTCAATTTAATCTGTTTCCCTGTATGTGGGTGTGCGAATTTGTCACCCACGATCACATTCCAACAGTGACCGCAGTGGTGGCATTTCCACATACCCTGCTGTGCAGTGTCTATATGTCTAGGGTCCTTCTTATTAAGAAGTTCCTTGATGTTCTTGGATATCGAAAAAGCTATAATAGAACGACCCTTGAAGACTTCCTGGAAGTCGTGTTCCTGCTCAATCATTTCCCATCGCTTGTGAATGCAATGCTTTATTGCTGTTGCAGCAGTAGAATATTTCAAAACACAAACTTCTCTGACTGACGGAGTTTTAACAGATTGTCTCAGTAGTCGTGCTCTATCTAACTGTAAAGGCTTGTGTTTTGCCACCTCTACAACTTCAGATGGATAGCCTCTCCTCAAATATTGATGTGATAATTCCACAATATGTTTTGCCCTGAATGTCATCTGAACTGATCCTTCTGACCCTGATGAATTGTGACAGTGGCAAATGATTCTTAAGAGTAAGTGAATGAAAACTATGGTATGGTAGTAGAGTTTATGCAGTGTGCAAATTTTATTTGGGGATGGCAGTTATTTAGTTCGAGTAACGCACGTTCTAATTGTTGTCGTGTCCCTTTCCATAGTATCAAAATGTCGTCTATGTACCTGAGGTACATAATCAAATGATCTGCCCATGTCTTGTTGTGCAGAATGAGTATGCCTTCAAACTTGGCCATACAAATTTTAGCATACGTAGGTGCCCCAGTAAAACCTATGGAGGTACCCGTCTTTTGTAGGTAAAACTGCTGTTTCCAAGAAAAGTAACTGTGATAAAGACTGAATTGCAGTAATTCCAACAGGAAGATAGTAAGTGTTTCTTCATAGTCATGCTTCAGCAAAATCCACTCCACTGCCTCTATGCCTTCTCCATGTAGAATCGATGTATACAGTGATGATACATTAATGGTCCCTTGCCATACTTCTGTGTCAGGGGGCATCATGACTTTCTGTAGTTTATTAAGACAGTCTGTTGTGTCTTGAACATACGTGATCCAGCTCTGCACAAGAGGTTGCAAATGGTGCTCTACAAATTTGCCTACACGTTCATGCATGGACCCACATCCGGCCACAATCGGGTGGAATGGGGGCTCAAGGGGATCTTTGTGCATTTTAGGGAGCATATAAATATGCGGTCTTTTTGGGTAATCCGATCTCAAAAATCTGAAGGTATTCTCATCGATCCATTCAAAATCTTTAACTTTAGTTAAAATTTGTAGTAGGGTGACCAGAAAAACGGATGTGGGATCTGATTCTAGAGGTATATAGGTGTCAGTGTCCCATACATGCTGATCAACTTTGGTTTCATAATGTGTAGTATTCATGACAACTAATGCTCCACCCTTATCAGCAGGTTGGGACGTCATTTTCTCATTCATGGCAGCTTGTGTAAAGGTGCTAATTCCGTTTTAGACAGATTGGTCCGCTTATACTGTTTTTGATGTATCAATGTTAAGTCTTTCTTGATCAATAATTCAAATAAGTCAAGAGCTTTATGCAAAATAGGGGATATGAAAGTACTTTTAGGTTTGAATACCCTTTTCGGCTCTAGTATAGAAGTGTCAGTTGGAGTCTCTTGCAGTACATGATGAAAAAACAGGGGCGTCTGGGCAGGACGTTTCAAAGTTAAGACTTTCATCTTTTGGCATATTTCACAGTCCAAAACATAATTTCTGGTCTGTTTCCTAATGCCTGGCCACCAGTACCTTTGTTTTAATAACAATACTATGGCGGAAACACCTGCATGAGCAGAGGCGTACCCTTCATGTGCTGCTAGAATTAGTCCTAATCTATGTTCCATGTTTGGAATTAGCCTATCCCCCACTCCAGGGATTCAAGCAAACGGAACATTGTTTGAGGTAACGCTGTACTGCTGCCTTTGCTTGAAGCATTGGCAGCCATTATTAATTTACTGTCTATTTTCGTTTTTGAATGAGTGATTGCAGCTATGGAAGCCGTTTGCACAGCCCCCTTCGCGGCTTCATCAGCCAATGAATTCCCTTCAACGTGAACGCCATCATGTTGATGACTCAGCGTGTGTATCACATGATTGTTTTGTAGTCCGTCTCGCAACAGAACTACTTGTTCCCAAAGTGTTTTATGCTTGATTGTGCCACCTTTTGCATCTTTGAAACCACTTTGAAGCCAATTCTGTAAATACAGTAAAAAGAATCGCACACTATAAGTGTGGGGAATTTGCGATCCGTATTTTTAAGTGCCATTATGAATGCTTGTAGTTCAGCTCGCTGAGCTGTACAATCTCCTAGAAATTGTGTTTTTGTGACCATTGGTCGCAATTTGCCATCACGGATACGACCTTTAACGATCGCGCATGCTGCACTATAAGCTTGTTTACCACCGTAGAGGGTTGTGCAGATCCATCTGTATAAATTATAAATTTATACTGATCAAGAGGGAGAATCTCAGTAGGCAGTGACATTTGTGTTCGTATTGCAGGAATGCTTGTGTTTTCAAATAAGGATCAAAATTATATTCAACATCAGTTGCAGCAAGTGAATTAACCCATTGTATCCATCTTGGATGTAAAGCTTTTGCATTCTGAATGCTCGCTTTTGTAACTGCCTCTAAAGCTGGTACAGGTGTCACGACCATAATGCGTTTCCTCTGGGCTAGGGCTCTTTCTTTTGCTACAGAGGTTTGAACTGCTGCCAGAATTTTTTCTGTTGATGTAAATTTCATTTCTGCTTGTGTATACAAATGTGATTTGTATGCAATTGGTACTTTTTCACCTTCGTTAAAAGTTAAGTAGGTGAATCCACATTGACCCGGAAGGATTCGGATCACTAAGTTGCGTACGTTTACGCGTGTTTGTAAGTGTTTTGTTGCTAACATGTCAGCTTGAAGTGAACGCAGGATATCTGTGTGTTCCTGTGTCCAATGTGTGATTTTAAAATGAGGATTGATTAATTCGTAGAGAGGTTTAACCCTTTCTGCGTAGTTTAGAATGTATGTTCTTCCAAAATTCAGGAAACTTAGAGTCAACTAATTTTTTCATTGTTTTTAGAGGTTGAAGCAGCGCACACTTTTCTAAAAAGTTAGCTGCCAGGCTTTTGCCTTCACTTGATAGTTCATATCCTAGGAAAACAAAGTTAAGATGGGCAATTCTTGATTTTTTTAAATTGAATTTATAACCCTCAGAGGCGAATCCCAGTATAATGGTGTTCACCCTGTTCAAGTGCCTGTTCAGGTCAGCATCTGTCAGATAGATATCATTGACATATGACAATGCCTCGTCATCATAAATTTGTAGTAACTCTGTTAACCTTGCTGAGAATAACCCCAGGCTATTCTTGAATCCCTGTGGGAGTCGACAAAATTGACCTCGGGTCCCCATTATTGAGAAAGCTGTCAAATACCTACTTTCAGGTGCAATGTTTTGACAAAAGAAACCGTTAGAAATATCTAATGTGGTTTTATATTTTTTACGCACAATGTTATTCATTAATGCTGTACGCTGTGCATTTTGCACTGCACATGTTTTACAAGAACAGTTTAGGTGTCTGTAATCCAAAACTAGACGATATGTATTGTCTGGTTTGGAAACAGGAAACAAAGGATTGTTCATTGATGAGGTGCATGTTTCAATCACCCCTTGGTATTCAAGTTGATCTAAAATCTCTCTCACCTGTTTTTTAGCTTCTTGCTTACTTGGATACTGCCTGTGTGCAGTTGTTTGATTTTTTTAATAGATCTGGTGGTGGTGTGAGTACTCATCCCTTCCTACATGATTTTTTTATAATGCTGGGGCTTGGGCAACTGCCCATTTCCTGGCATAAGTATATTTTAAATGTACTGGAACATGGTTGGAGAAGGCTGTCATAATGATGTCTTCGCCATGTGGGCTTTCCCTGACAAATCCTGGTGGCCAGTCCTGTTCTGCTAGAAGTATATCATAACCCTTTGAAAGTCGCTCCCAAAAGAGTGCTTTCACTTTTCTTGGTATGTCTCCCTCCATCCAGAATGTTATTTCATATAACCTATGTGCAGAAGTAACCCTGGTGTCTGCAGTCTCAGTGTGAATGTCTTCATTCAAGTCCACTGTCTCCAGAAGTCCCTTCAGGTTCTGGCAAGCTATTGTAACTTCTGCTGCACTGTCCAGCATTGTCTGAGCCCATACTCCGTTCTTGAGTTGTGTTCTCAGAATCCTCAGCATGTCTGATCTTCAGACCTGCTACCTTCTTCTTGGAGAATTGAGGTTTTGTTTTGTTTTTCTGAACATGTTGATCGTCTTTGGACTTCACGCATTCTTCTTTTTGATCTGGCCGTCCTCTTCTTTCGGATGTCTGTGACGATATCTGAAAGGTACGAGAGGAACGTGTATCGGTATCTTGATACCTATCAGGTTTTCTCAAATTATCCTATTCCTGAGTTTATACCTCCTTTAGAGGGCTCCTTTTGAGGAGCCCTACCTCGGGAATGGGAACGTTTCTCTTTGGAATGTTGTTTGTTATTTTCCCACTTATTTTTAGAAGAGGTAGGATTGTTTTTAGTATAGGCCTTTTCAGGACTTTTGGACAGTTGTATTTTAACTGTATAATTCTATTAATTTGTGTATGTTATTAAGTAATCGATTGTCCGGCATTGCTTCAATGTCAGGATCAGGTGTATAGCCGGCTAAAACCGGCCATGTCACTCCTGGTCTACCTAGTGGACCAAGCCTGGTAATGTGATTTAAATATTTTAGGGTGCCTTTAAACCAGAGCTCATGCTCCTGGTATGTGAGTGGAATTTCAATATCCTCGAAAGGAATCTATTCCTCTGGTGGATCATCTTCTTTGTAGAAGTGAAACATTTTAGTTACTGGATGTGATTCAGGGAATGTTATCCATGAGTAGAATACCTCTGTCTTGTGAGATTCATGTGCGTCTATTACAAAGACTGCTTTATCACCTCTTGGTGTTAGGCCATGTCTTATAAGATTTAGAGTGATGGCTCTCCTTAAATTAAGAGGAATGATTATAGCATTCTCATTGGTTTCATTAAAACCTGTATAATCGAAAGCAGCTGCGACATGGTCGGGTACAGCTCCACCGGTTTCGGTGTCAGTCCCGTTATTAGACATTGTTTAATGAAAGTTGCTGAGCAATTTTCAAGGGAACAAAGATAAGGTGCACAATATTTTGGAACACTGTATCCTTCAACGTTGAACAAACCAAACAGCTAATGCATAGGATTTTTGTCCTACTCAGCTATGGCGGATATTATCCCTACCCACTCCAGACGTCTTATGGAGTATTATGAGCAGAGGGTCTCTGAGAAAAGCACAACTGAGTTACTTCAGTATCTAGCGTTAAATAAGTGCATTACCAAATCGTTGGGCGACATGTAGAGTAGTTCCTATATCCCTGATAGGCTCTGCGCATTGGAATAATATACACTATAGTTTTGACATAGGACTGAGGTCAATATGTCTCTATCGAGTACATTAAACTTAATTACTTGTGTGTGCCAGCTAATTCAGAGATCACTAGAAACTTCTCGAATAAACAAGAAGGGATTAGTTTCTGACAACCGCATAAACATGACGACTTTGTTTCTCTTTTGAATCGGAACAGTCTCAGAATCATGGAAAAAATAGATAACAGTTTCACTCAGTCAATCGTGTATGCTTCGTTTCTACAGAGTTTACACAGAAATAGATAGACGGGTGTTTTAATAAAAAGGGTTTATTGAACAGTCTTATTTCTCGTGCAAGAGATATGAGCTGCTACAATCGTAAGACAGAATGCGAAGTATAATATGTACAGTGTTAGCAGTAAGATAAAATAATACTGCAATAGCATGGTTTGTAGCTATGACATATATTCATAAAAATACATACATAAATAACACAGGTTAAAATGTAAGTACTCATTTTGTGCTTCTAAATAGTTCTACGCCCAGTGTACCTAACCTAAGTATAGTACGAGGTAAGAAGTAGGTACTGTTTTCTAAAGTATAGCTAGCTATAGTTTAGTTTTGCCAAGAGTTGGCAAGAGTCCCTCTAGGTTCTAGCCTGCTCCATACCTTGGAATGAGAGAGGTTGGAATCTCTTTCCGGGTCTCGATCTCTAACACCCCACAAGGGGAGACAGAAACACTGGAGCTGGATTCTCTGCAAGGAGGATGACAGCGCCTGGTCAGTGCATCAGACGGGGACTCGAATTCCTTCCGAACTTGCCGTGTCGAGCCGCGTAGCTACGCCGTGCATGTATGCAGTCGAACCGTACCATGGTTTGCCATGGCAAGTGAAGGTATATTTATACCTTGAAGGTGTTTAGGAATGCCAGTATTGACATAAAAGTCGGGCAGAGGAACGTCATGAATTAACCCCTAAGGAATAGATGTTCATGCTTAATAAATGAGTTCTTGGAGAAATCAATTATCCAAGCAAGGGGAAGTCCTAAAGGCTTAAGAATCTGGTTTTCCCTGAGCTTGTTGTGATGTGGATGGGCGGATGTAGGTGGCCATGCCTGTATTTGGTTAGCATGGATAATGCCTAAATAAGGGTAGGATTTCTATGCCTGAATAAGGGCAATGTGAATTGTGCCGATATGAGGGCATACATCGGGAAACCTATATACGGTATATAAATAGACACAAAACACTGAGGTTCTGAGTCAGGCAAAACCTTAATGTGAGGGTAAGTGGATAGTGGTCACTAAGCAAGATTGGCCAAATTACACATTTTTTTATCGAACCCACGCCTCTAACTGATACAATAAAGTGGTCAATACATGAAGCTGATCTTGCCCCCACATAAGTACATAAAGATGTTTCTCCATCTGGGTTTTCCGAATCTAGAACCATTAAATTATACATATGGGAAAGATCATTAATTGCTTCCCCATAAGTATTGAGCTTAAAGTGCTGAAAACTTTCCCCAAAACAATCATAGAGTCCACATTGTACACCTGATACAATATCACAAGTTTCAATATTAAAATCACCAGCCCATATCAGTAAATATTCCCCTCCGAGTTCATTTAGAAAATGGTCCAGGTCTTTTTCTAATGCCTTAATAATTCTTGATCTAGTACCATCGAAAATGTTATTATAAAAATTAATTAAAACTATAGACTGTTTCCCGTCAAAATATAAATAAATCAATTGATAATACTGTGACTTATTATAGACTTTCTTTAAAATCAGGGGTGAAGTAAGGGCGATTAAAGTTGCTAGACCACCTTTTGGTCTCCCCATTCTAGATGGGGTTGCATTCGTGCATATAACTTGAAAGCCACTTATTTTTGATTCCTGCCACATTCAGTGACATTATGTTAAGGGACTCACAACTTGAAATACCTACAACTTCTTCTTCCACATCTTCAGTGGGGCTAATTATTGTCGAGTGCCATGTATTATCTGCAGGTTCGCTCTTTGCCTCCCTATGACTCTGTGCATAGCACTCCCCAGCCTGAGTGTCAGAGATACTCCTCCGGGAGTCGATTCGAGCGCGATACAAACCCGCAAATAAATAAATAGGGATATAATCCATATTTCTCTTAGAAAGACTGCCCACATTCTCACCGAGTCAATCTATATCACTACAACCTCTCATGGGTTTCATATCTGTTGTAAGTTGAGACAGTTGGTACATCTTTATACACCTCAGAGGGATCTGGGTTTCTAAGTCTAGGTCTATAAAAGAAACCTAGCGGAACAGCCATTTTATGGTCATTCTTGTTATGATTTAGAGGTATCGGGCTGTTCAACAGGACCACCAACAATTCCCCTACCAATTCCCTGCTACGGAAGTTTACTACAATACAATCACCTGGACAGTCTTTTCTGGAGCTACCCACCCAATTCACTTTCCTCAACATTATTATGTTACGTTGCAAAGTATTAATACCAACATATGTTTTGGCAGCGAACCAGTGTGTCTCTCTATTTTTAAGAGAGTCATATGTTTCACAGTTTTTATTTTCCAAACTATTTAAATTTTTAAGAACAATAACATATAGGGTTGCCTCAGGAGGAAGATACAATGTATTTTCTGGGATGTTACGCATTGTGTAGGCCCTCTCGTATATGTTGTTTTTCTGGGACCATTTCTGTATCTAAGCGCATTAATTCTGTAGGGGGCCTTTGCTCCTTTGTAGCTGGCAGAATATTACTATCTTTTGTAAATGATTTAGGGTAGACCACAGTTAGTACAATTGTGCCGGCGATTATTTGGGTGTCACAGGTTTCTGTTTGCTTGGACAGCGGGTTACTACTCACAATGGTGTTGCACTTGTTTTTTAAAGGAACTAGATCCATAACCAGGTCCTTTATAGTACTCACGTCCTTCTGAACCTGTTTTATCTCGGTCATCAAGAGCAGTTCAATACTTTCCATCTTGATATGCAGATTTTTAAATAAAAGATCCAAATTTGGTTTTTCTTGTGCTTTATCTCTTGTATTATTTCCTCCTTTTTTAGGCCCGGATGATTTGTCCCCTTTTACGGCATTCGGTTTTGTTTTTGGCCTTACGTCCGTACTTTCTTTAAGTCCGTTCTTCCCTTTCGGTTTTGTGAGTTGTTTTGCCTTTTTTGCTGGTGGTGAGATTAAGTCTATATCATTGGATAGCACTGAGATCTCCAGAGTAGATGTCAGGACACATTGATTTTCTAGGTTCGTAACTCTGTCCGTGTTCAGATCTCTATTCACCAGCAGCTCTGTTTCTATCACTGTGGGCACTATGGTGGGTTTAATCACTACAGCCTGCTTGGAGGTGGTATTTATTTGGGTTTCTGCTATCACCTCCTTAAGTGCTGCATCTAGTGCAGTTTTGCTAGCAGCTAGTTTCTCTTCCACAAGCACTATCTCGCTATCTATTATGCCCACTGCTGATTTTAAGTATTTTGTAATCGGGTATTTTTTACGCTATGGCTTTTCGCCAGTTGCAATAGTTTCCTTTTACCCATTTTTATCTTAGTTTATAATTAGGGGAGGTGCAGAGAGATGGAAACAATACAGAAGGTCACCTTACCTGGGTCTTTAGTAGGCTTGTTTCTTTGGCAGAGCCAAGGGAGGTGGCCCTCCCAGCCTCTTCTGGCCACTGAAGGGCGCAGACGGGCCCACCCGCGTGCATTGTCCTTGTCACTGGGAATTGGAGTTTTTAGGCGTCAGGCCGTTACCCTCACGGCCAAAGCTGGAGTTGGGCAACCGTTCACCTCAGAGGCTGCCTGTCAGTGCCCAGATGTCGAGAGAGCATCCCGCGCCACGGGAGGGCAGCTGTGTTTAAATAGCGCCTCCTGGCGCGTTGTCCTCGTTACAGGTGGACAGGGGCCTCTGGGAATTGTAGTTTTTAGGCTTCAGGCCATTCCCCTCACGGCCAAAATTGGAGTTGGGCAGCCCTTCACCTCACGGCAGCAGCGGAGGCTATCTGCCAGTGCCCTGATGCAAAGAGAGAGCGTCAGGAGTCAACATTGCCTGCATTGGAAGATCTGAAATAATGGAGCACTCTAACTCTACCTGGGGGAGAGCTTGTCTGATGTGCATAATTCTCTTTGTAATGCATAACAAAGGTTTGTCTATTCTAGGCAGCTTGCAGGACTGGTTGTCCTCTAGCGTCCCAGACCACCGGTATTATTATTATTATTATTGTCATTAATGCGTTCTTAATATAGCGCATGGCTACCCGTAGGCATCCCAGCGATCTGCGTCAACCTCCATCAGAAAACAGGAAACTCACTGCAAGTTCATGAAGAGCCAAGTTTTTTGCTTCTTCCTGAATTCGAGGTGCTTGTTCAAGGAGCGGAGCTGGGTTGGGAGCATATTCCAGAGAACTGAGGCATTAACTGAGAACAGGCGGCCGCCCGCTCTTGCCCTCTTGATCTTGGGGACCCTGGCTTGATAAAGATTGAAGGATCTCAAGTTTCGAGATAGTAAGTCAAAGGACATCAAATTTTGTAGGAATTTTGGACTGTACCCCTCAGAGTTTTGTGCGCTATGCAGAGGGATTTGAACTTTATTCGTTCTGTGATCGGTAACCAGTGCAGAGCCCTTAGTGCTGGCTTGGACGATTGTTTCCTAGGAACATTGTGGAGAAGTCTGTACCACCTGCAATCTCCTTGTGGTAGTCTTAGGGGTACCCAGATATAAGGAGTTGCAGTAAACCAGTCGTGGCAATACCAGGTCTTGGACTAGTGTATAATTCTTGTATCATTATCTTTTTTATTTAGCCTTCCAAAATAGTTTTTTTACACTTTGTTCCCCCATTTGTATATTCTATGTTGTGAAAGGAGCCAGGAGTATCTGTGGATGTCTAACCAGCTGGTGTGGAGAGCTTCCTTAGCTGTCAGCACTGATTGCTTTATAGCATTGTTGGGTCTTTGACCTACTGGGACCCTAGACTGCAAAAGAGTTCCTCGAGGTCTAAAGTCTCTTGTTCCCTTTCCCTCTCTCTGTCTCTGTAGTAAGACGTGAATTTGACTCTCTTGAAGGCCTTCCACAAAGTCCCTCATACACAGACTGATTCCAAATTGACCTCATAGAACTCTACAATGCCCCCCGGAGCAGGTCTCTCGATCTTGTAGCTGCCAGACATTCGACCTCTACATTCTATGGTAACCACCCATGTGCTTTCAGAGCGTAATCTTGATGAGGGAGTGATCTGAAAGCCTTCTAGGGAGAATACAACCACCTAAAATTGCAGTCTCACTAGCTGGCACACATATAGTGTATTATGGACTGTGAGCAATGGGCGCTGCAGAACTACATGAATTGTATGGTGTGCTTGTGCTATTAGTGTCAAGTATCTACCAAACTGCGGGATGAAGCTTGTGTGGGTGTCCTTTACTTGGTAAATAACCAAGTTAAATCTACACCCACCACTGTTGTACCAAGGGGGTCTTCAAGGAGCTTGGCAGAGAGGAATTTAATTATATTGCGATTCCTCAGGAGCCCCTAGTGAAACCAGCATGGACCACTCTGGTGGATTCAGATTGGCTTAGGAAATTGCATTGTGTCACCATAAGGTACATCTCCTTCAACATGGGAACATCAGACACACGTTTTTGTTTAATGAAGGAGGACCTCCTCGGTTTGATTTTGACAAGTAAGCCATTCTCATTCCAAGACATCATGGTGCTGTAAACCTTTGGTGCTTTTTAAGTTGTGAACCAGGAGTTAAGCGTAACAAACCATATTTATTGAACTGTGTATTATGTCTGAAAGTTATGCTTGAATAGTTTCACCATAAAGCTGGTAGAGGGAGCATGGGTTCGACAGTGAGAAAGAGCATGGGACCCGCCCTCCTCCCCAGAGTAAGCAGAGCATCAGTGGACTTGCTTGTATGTCACCAGTAACCCTTGTGTCAATTGCTTGGAATGCGTGCTATCCTTCAGGGTTGCTAACAGAGCAACTGGAAACAAACACATAAAACAACATTTAAACAAACTAAACTCAACTGCCCAAACTCTCCCCACCCCAATGCCCATGAAGCTGCTGTCGCCCCAAAGTATAACTATAGCCAAATAATTAAAGTTACAACAAAACTAGTCAAGCACCTTATAGAATAAAAGAGGAGGGGGATAGAAGATCCTGTCACTCTCCTCTGCAATAGCCAAGATAGCTGAGGAATGTTAGGGTTTACAAGGGACTCCAAATCAATGTTCAGGTTGAGTTGCTGGAGTAGGTTGCAAAATTGTGAATGTTTATATTCTGTGTAATAATAGGGTGCCATCCTCGTGGCTCTCAATGTATTGGGAAGATCCCTACGTCCATTAACTTGGACGAGCAAGGTCCAGTTTCAGACAACTCTATTGGATCATTATCAGGAAAATAACCAGCTTTGTCTTCAGGAATACTGTAGTGAGATGGACCTCTGAGTTCGGGCATGCCTACGAGATTTGTCTCTGGGCCTTAAAGGGTCATTATGGACCTTGTGATGTTGTCAGGCGGGTGGCTTATTATTCTGGGTGTCATAGTACTTTTCTTTCCTCGACCCACTCCCATACTTTCTCTGGTGAGTCAGAGGACAAAGATTTGCCTTTAAATTTGAATCCTGGCCAGGAACATCAGGGCATAGGAGAGGTCTATTGTTTAAATGTTTAACAAGAGCTGTGACGTTGCCCCACTGCATGCCTGTAGTCTGGAAGCTGCATTATCTTGGTGTTTTATTTAGTACTGTGCCACCTGCCATTGCTGCTCTTTAAATTGCAACCCCTTCCCCCTGACTAAGCAGGCAGGCTATGGTGGGTCGGGGTAGGGCAAAGGTGATTTCTGCAGTAAGGCTTGATGAGCTAGCTTAAAACTAAAGCTCTGGAAGAGGCTGTTCTGGGAACCCAAGAGCAGAACCACGCAAACGCAGGATTTGTGCTCTCCACCCTCTTTGGGAAGCCAACTAATCTTACATTTTTGCAGCTTTTAAACAGCTGTGTACTGAGTCAAGGTTTCTTCGCATAGTATGAGTTTAGCCCTCCTCTTCTGCCAATCGGGTGTTTGCCTTGCGCACTCTTTCAACTGTGTTCCGAAGAACCTGGGGCAGTAGGTTTACATTGGTCCAGATTTCCTCCATCTTGCCCTCCACAGCAGTCCTTGTGTCCTTGATCACCTGTTGTATAGCACCAGTGTAGCTCATGGTGGTGACCTCCTTCCTCACATGCGCGCCATCTTGAGATTCAGAATCTCCTCCCTCTATTGATTTGGCATATTTATCCATTTTTGTTTGGGCTGTGTTGTGAGGTTTATCTTTCACCATGTCAGCAGGCAATGTGAAGAAGGGTCCATAGCAAAAGAGGATTAGTGCCCCAATGTAGTTTATTCCAGGATTTATGTAGGGTAGACATCTGGAGGCTTCAGTCCTGCATTAGATTCTCTTTGGTCAGTTATACTGGTCTTTGGTAGGGAGGAGGAGGTTCTAGCCCCTCAAACTCGGGCCTCAGGTACTTTCCTCCAAAGCACTTGGATCTCTTACTTAGCTGCCCCATCTCTGAAGTCACCAGCAACATCTCTGTGGGTTCTAGCATCAGTGTGCACATTTCAACTATTTGTGCCAGTCCCAGTCAAAGGAAAGAGGACATGTCCCAAACATCAATTCCCCCTTTGGCAAAGGGATAGCCATGGCAGACAGAGGGTGTCCTCCGTAATGCCAGGAATCCTCAACATGGGCTCCAGCCAACCCAATGTGTAGAAGATTCACTGATGCCACATCCCTTCAATGTCCCAGCTGACTGGATTACGAAACACACAGGTTCAATAATTTCAACCTGGGTTCATTCCCTCGTATTTATGGCACAGACCAAACAGGCTTAACTTAGGAAAATGTGTTTTCTATTTAGCAGCACTCAAACAGTCAAAAGTCCAAACACAACACAGTTCAAAATCCCACAACCAATTTCTAAAAATTAAGAAAAAGGTAATAAGAAACAGTAACACCAAAATGACTAAAACCAATAAGGGGGACCAGATATATGAATTTTAAAATCGTTGAGGCAAAATGTGCCCAGAAAAATTAAGGCTCCAATCACTAGGATCTTGGTTAAATTTCAGGTTGACTGTGATGGAGCAGAATTTGAATGCACAAGCGGGTCGTATTGTCAAAGTTTTTACGTTTTTCGTCTTTTTTTTAATGGAAGTTGAAATCCTTCATCAGGGCAAGTCTGAAGGCAGTATCCGACAAAGTTCTTTTAAGTTCAGATAGCTGGTGGGTAAGGTCCAGCTGAAGCTATTGGTTTTGGTCAGAAAGAGCCTGAGGCAAGAGCTGAAATCCAAAGAAGTATAAATCAGCTTAGGTACTCTACTGGGCTCAGAACATTCTCTTGATCATACATAAATTCCACTTTTAAGGCCTGCTTTTTTAACCTGTGAATCATAAAAAATCCATCTTTTCCTCACCATAGAACCAAGAGACTTCTTGTGAGTAAATACTGCACTCCGTACAGGACCAAGAAATAATAATAACTATGATATTCCTTTTCATACCTGTACCCCCAGCTGAAGAAACAACTGCCTTGTTCTGTTTGCTCTCTTTTTCTGTATTGATAATTCCAAAAACCTCCTAAGGCCCACTCCTTTCAGAAGTAAATCATTATTGTGTGTTTCTACCTACAGAGGAGCACTATGGTTGCATTCCTAAATACATTGTGTGACCTAGAACTGCTTGTATTGTGAAAGATCCAGATGATACATATTGAACTTAACTAGCATAGATGTTGTGTTGCATGAAAAACCGATAAGAAGGCCACGGGGGACAAATGATTAAAAAGATTTGGCCTCTGCACGAGACAGACGGGCACGTTTATCCACAAATAACAATTGACAAAAAATTATCATAGTATAAATATGCATATCTAACTTAAGTTCTAGAATCTGTTCAAATTCTTGGGGAAGTTCAGGCATCTGATGGTAGATTGTACAGGTAAATAGAGTTGTTTCTAATGGATCATCAACTTGGGTTTAAATGTCCAGCTTAGTTTTAAGCAGCATGTTTTGGACCAGGTGTTGTGTACAGATGGATCATGGGGAAGCATGGTTGTTACAACACAGCTGAGCAATTTTAGAGAGATGGTGCAGTGGTCCCACACATCCATTTTCAAGATCCATTTTGTTTTTGGGACTTCTATATTTATATAATTTGCAAGAAAAGTTTACATGGTGAGTTAGAAGAAGGCACTACTTTTGAAATTGTAACAATAAAACATGTTTCATTCAAAGACAGTTTTACTACAGCAGTACACCCACAGCCAATTAGGGGGAATCCCTTTTTGACCAGCATGTGATTCCCAGATAGATTTGCACTGTAAAGGAAATTAACTACTTACTAGTAAAGGGGGCCACTAAAGGGCGCACAGCGGAATGGCTGCCCTGTAAGACAGCTTGGCCGGCCAGGTCGAACAAATGGCAAATAACAGCGGTTAGCGAGTGCCTAAAATATAACCAAGGGTTCCAACAGGCGTCGGAACAGTGTGCGACACGGAAAACTGGATCAAAATGCCCGTGGCTGTGGGATTAAACCGGTAATTTGCAAATTAAGATGAGGTGCAGTAATAATAACGCTCGAGACAAGATGGCGGCACCCTGGGTATGAACGGAGCTCCGATGCAGCCAGCAGATACACATGGTGAGTGTTTGCGAAGCGCGTGAACATCCCTGCCCCAAAACGGACGCTCCGACACCAGCAGCTTGCATACTGGCAGACCCCGGGGAAGGCAAAAATGACGATTAAGCAATTATGGAAATGGCGCGAACAGGCACATGTCCAGCAACGAGGGATAGCTTCGTAAACTGCAGAGACGATCACCTACTACTATAACGAACACAATATTAATGCTCCAGTTCAAAACAAAACGAAAGGGAAAACGGAACTGGAAGGGAACGCTGGCATAAACACGCAGTGGTGGGCGAGCAGCGAGCACAGATTCGGAAGGACCCAAGCACGTCCTAGAGCCGGTATCAACTCAACACAGAGCCACCCCTGCTGGTACAGTGGGCTGAAGGATCTGACGCTGGGCTAATCTCAAGTTAAATTCCACAATCCTGAGCCTATCCAGGTGCAGCGACCCTTGCCTCGAAACAGGCTCGAAGAGATACCAAGCTGCAACGCACACACATCAATACCGTGCAAACAGATCGCCGGTGTCCCCGCCTCAATTAAGCTTCCATTACGAGACTGCACAACTCACTAGCTGGAGAGGTGATGCGCGAAGAGACAAAGTGCCTGCCACACCAACAGTGCCTGGGCTAATCATCAGTGCATATCAAAAACAAAATATGAACAAGGGTCCAAGGGGAATCAGTGTTTATAGACCTACTTGTATCTTGTCCCCCAACTAAACAATATATTAACACACGGAAGATATCAAGGGTCTTATGTAGTTGCCACTATGATCAGTACCTATTTGTGGTATCCGAACTTGCACATACCAAGAGGTTATCTGGGAGGTTACATAGGAGAGAGAAATGAAAGGTAAAAGATAAAGAAAAAGATAAAGATACCCATCAGCTCACACATTGGCGGAACTTCATCATCTGGGTTTTTGTGGAAAGATGGTGTCCGCTAGACACTTCCTCAGGAGGTTTCTTGAGGATTGCTAGTATCGGATCGATAAGTCAGACCATCAACCAAAAGATGAGAGTTTTTAGGCTGAAGGGGCAAGTTGCAGTGCTCAAAAAAGGTGTAAAAAGTATAAACAAATATAGTGGTGGTATAAAAATACCTGTTTTGATGTCTAAAGAAACTTTATTGGGTGCGACCATCAAAACGGCATGTTTAAAAACAGAGTGAAAATAGTATGTAGAAAATTACTATTCATCATGGATATTAATTGGTCAACATGTTTCAGCCCCCACGGGCTTTCATCAGGACCTATGATGTACACTACTGCAACACTTAGCGTGATAAACAGTAAAGATTATGTAGACCTACCAGTTGTGAAGTAGTCTCATATCTTAATTTTCAAACCTCTCCCATAAATGTAGGGGGGAACAGCCTCACCTCGCCTGGCGCTCGCTCAGGGCAAAGAAGCCACGCACTTTCCGTCGTTACCTCGGTCTGGCATCTGAGCCGAGGGGAATCATCAGTGCCCCTACACCAGGCCTCAGTGACCAAACCAGACCATCACCATGGGTAAACCAGACAGGCTGCAAGCCACACTGACCTTCCCTACCCAAAAAGAAACGCGAAAGGTGCGCACTCACAATCGGACACTGAACTAGACAGTGAAACAGGGCAGCCCAATGGCATGGAACAGGTTCTAAAAGCTATCCAGAAAAGCCTGCAAGATGTGCACGAAAAACTAGATGTGATAACGCAAAGAGTGGACAGTATGGCGGCGAAGTTGGATAAACACGGAGAGCATATAGAAGAAGCCGAAACCCGCCTTTCAGCAGTAGAGGATGAATTGCGTACCACCACACAGAAGTGCTCCGAGATGGACAGGCTCCTGGGGGTTATCAAAAACAAGTCAGAAGATTTAGAAGCGCGATCCAGACGCAATAACGTCCGAATAGCGGGCCTTCCGGAATCGACCAACACCGGCAAAATGGAGACCTATATCGAAGACTTGATCCGAACAATCTTCGGAGCCGAAAACCTCTCCTCCGTCTTCATCGTCGAAAGAGCACACAGGTCCCTAGCTCCAAAACCCAAACCCGGTGCACCTCCGCGGCCTGTAATTGCACGTCTCCTGAATGACAGAGACAGGGATGTAGTTCTCAGACTGGCGAGAGAGAAGGGGAGAATCGAACACCAAGGCAACAAGCTAGACTTCTTCCCGGATTTCACGATGAATGTTCAGATTGCCCAGAAGGAATTCGCAACTGTGAAACAAAAGCTGAGAGAATTGAACATTGATTATGCGATGTTGTACCCGGCCAGATTGAAGATCTCCAATGGCGGCAAACAAGTCATCTGTCAGACACCAAAGGAAGCGCAGGAATTCATTAAGCAACTGGGAAAGAAACGATGTGACCAGCGCCGCACCGAACATCAACAAGACTCGGATTGAGTACATGGTGCCATGTAAATGGTTGGTGACCTGCCGACCGCGCTACGCTTGTTCAGGATACCCCACGTGTACTTGTACTGTAATGAGGAACAGCATTATATCTGTTACTTTTCATAAGTGGGAGCCTGCTACACCTGCTCTTGTTGGGACGCCTGAGCGCCACACGATGCTGGAGAATTCAGCCGGCAGGGGCGCATGTTTGCCATGTTTAGTAAGCACATGTTGAAGAGGTCGCTGATGGTTTAGTGGAAACATGGTGAGAGCATATGTGCACCTGCAAACAGACAATAGCGGCGTTGTGAGTATGTACATTCCTTACTTTGACTCAAAAGCCGCTTACATAGCAGACTTGCAGACAATTGCCCCTGAGTCAGAGAATGTGTCAGATCTACTATATAGACCAGTGTTGGCGAAATGAGTTCCTGCTCCAATTATTGCCTGACTGTTCCCAGCTGAAGAGGTGTGGCGCTGCGGCCAGGGCGACTGACTCCGGAAGCTGGGGATCACGGTTCGATCCCTGGCACCGGCGGCAGATTAGTCCAGCACCATGTGACTCTGGGCAATAGCTTTCTTAATCTTCCCGACGGCCCCCAGCGCCTAGAGACCCTAACGGGTGATTGTGCGCTTTACAAATGTGGAATATTATTATTATTATTATTATTATTATTATTCTCAATGTTATATACGATAGAGAGGTCACTATATTGAGATTCTATGCTTTACGGTTGTGTACTTGTGAGGAAGCAGCAAGGATTATACTGCACTTGCTATAATATAGTGAACCTGGCCACATCCACTATGCTGGATGGAGTCGTGTGTCCTAGGTTCCCCACCTATTGTTACGTTGAGTTGTTTGTTCTAAATGGGGTATGTCTTTGGCATGATTGGGATGCTAAAGTGGGAGGGGGGAAGAGGGGTAGATGCAAGAGTATTTGTTTGTTTACACTGCATTTGAGAGGCACTGCCGTACTGAAATGGGTATGCAACATCACAATACCGACTAAATGGAAGTTGTCTGAGGGGCATTCAGACTGGGCAACACACCTTCACACGGCTAGTATTCAGTGAAAGACGAATCATGACTGACAAGCTCACAGCCGGGACGTTACGGCTCATAACCTGCAATGTACGAGGGCTAAACAACCCGAAGAAAATACGGCAAATCCTGGCATACTTCACAAGGCTACAAATCGACATAGCTTTCCTTCAGGAAACACACTTAGACCCACATTCCTCCCATCGCATCGGGACAAAATGGGCAGAATCGGTACACGGGGCGACATATTCTTCATACTCAAGAGGGGTTCTTATCCTGATACGCAAAGGGGTCAACTTTAAAGTTGAACAAGTGCACCCTGATAATGAGGGGAGATATATTGCAGTATCGGGAATTCTTAGAGGGCGGAAGGTGTCGCTACTTAATATCTACGCACCAAATGTAGATGATCCGGAGTTTTTTCTGAAGCTGTGGCGAAAATAGATGAACTCCCGGATGTTCTATTAATATGGGGTGGTGATTTTAACACTGCGCTAAATGCCGCTATGGACAGATCGCCACACTCGATTGAAACACACAAACGCGCATTGCAGAAACTGCGAGATTTAATGATTGAGAAGCAGTTGACAGATCTCTGGAGATTGACTCACCCGACGCAACTAGAAGCCACGCACACCACAGCAGCACATAACAGCTGGTCTAGAATAGATTATTGGATAGGTTCCCCTGACATCTCATTGTGGACAGAGGATGTATCTCACTTAAGTCGCACACTATCAGACCACAACCCTGTAGTTCTGACCCTCAAATTACCACACTACATACCTCCGCCATTTAGCTGGAGATTTAATGGGAAAGCATTGCAAGATCCTCTCTATACAGAAAAGATTAGGAAAGCTATCATAGAATACTTCGAGATAAATGCTGACTCTGTGGATGACCCTGGGCTGTTATGGGAAGCATTTAAGGCCAATATTAGGGGAATCTGTATCTATACGAATGCGGGCATCCTAAAAGACCTACGGCAGCAACTAGTTCAACGAGAGAAACAAATAAGAGTCCTGGAACTGAACTATAGTCAAACAAGTGACCCCACTCTATTGGGAGAAATACGTACACTTGTATCGGAATATCAGACACAAGCAGAGGAAGAACTCCGCTACATATACAAACAACAGGTAGCTCGAAATTATGGGGAGGGGGGCAGACCAGGGGCAGCGCTGGCGCACAAGATATGCACGTCAAAACCACCTCTGGTGATATCGGCAGTTAGAGGCATTGGAGGCACATTGACACACGACACTCAGGGTATAATGACGGCATTCATGAACACAATTGGCACACTATACGCAAAAGAAGATACAGCTACAGCCGAGGAACTTGTGCAGTACTGCAATGACATTGCACTCGCCTGGCTATCAGACGATCACAGAGCCTTCCTCTCTTTGCCCATAATGGTCGAAGAGATCACAGAAATCATCCAGTCACTGCCTAATGGGAAAGCACCTGGCCCTGACGGGTTCACTGGGGACTTTTACAAGGCTTATGTGGACTTGCTGGCGCCCCATATAGTTAGGATGCTTGGAGATGCGCACGAGAAACAGATACTACCACAAACACTGAGGGAAGCTATGATTTTACAACTACTTAAACCGGACAAAGACCCTGAACTTTGTGAACCCTATCGGCCCTTATCGCTTATAAATGTGGACACCAAAATATTATCTAAATTACTAGCAAGTAGGTTGCAACATCTAATGACCAGACTGATACTACCTGATCAGTCAGGGTTTATTCCAACACGCTCCACTGCACACAACACCAGGTCACTCTTTGCTCTATCCGACTACCTGTCCCCTACTACTAAGGCGGCCGCGGTATTGTTAGATGCTGCTAAAGCTTTTGACACAATAGCGTGGACCTATTTGCACACGATTTTAATTAGGATGGGGTTTCCTCCACTATTTCTCCAATGGGTAAAGTTACTGTACACGAAACCCACTGCTCGCATACGGATCAATAAATACGTCTCAGAGACAATACCCATAGAAAGGGGCACCAGACAGGGGGGCCCTCTGTCACCACTCCTATTTGCCATAGCCTTGGAACCACTAGCCTGCAAAATACGACAAAAACATCACTACTCAGCATTGCAGTTTCCCCAACGTCCCCTACATATTTCAATGTATGCAGATGACATGGTGTTGTATGTCCGAGACCCGTCCACCTAACCTCAACCCGTTGTTGCGAGAATATGTCAAATTTGGACGTCAATCTGGCCTTAGAATCAACTGGGCAAAATCAATCATTTTACCGTTAACGGACACCACACAACAATTCACCACAGATTATCCATTAGGATGGCAAACGGAACCAGTGCGATATCTAGGGGTTTGGTTCCACAGGGACCCAGAAGTGGTCATCCGCACGAACTATGGTAGGGTGGTCTCGGCCTTGGAAGAGAAAATAGAAAGATGGATACAAATGCCGCTATCACTAGCAGACAGACTGGCAATAGTAAAAATGGTGCTCCTGCCAAAGCTACTGTACCTTTTTAATAACATCCCAATCAAGCTACCCATGACAGCGTTCCGGCGACTAACCTCAGTGACACTGAAATTGATATGGGCAGGCAAAACGGCTCGAATTGACTTGCACTCATTGACACTGCCATATGATAAGGGCGGATTTAAAGTCCCCGATTTCTTTCTGTATTATCTGTGCGCAAAAGCCCAATACGCTCATTATTGGTATCATAGAGTCCCGTTTCTTGCGCATGTGGCAATTGAAGAAGGAGATGCCTCACCGATACCGTTAGATGCCATCTTACCGCACAAACGCCCCCCATTACATAAACAGGATATAAATACGATAGACACCACTAATGAAGCTTGGAGGATCATAGCGCACAAAACAAAGAAAACTCCTATATATGCCCCGAAACTGCCACTCCACTATCACCCGCACATCACTGTTACACATGAACCTGTAGGAATGGACCTCCTTAAACGAGCGGGGATAGATAGCAAGGGTGACCTGTTCCATGAAGGGAACTTTAAGACACTGGATAATATCACGTATGTACAGAACCAAACGTTATTGTTTAAATTCACATATTATCGTCTTCAGAGAGCAATGAAAGCCTTATACCTGTCATACCCTGAAGAACCACAACCACTCATGACATTACAGCAACTCCTCACGTCCCCCAAACCTGCTCATCTAGTCTCCAGGCTCTATGTAGAGTTACAAACTGAAATTGGGGCACTGCCACATAAAGCAATACAAAAAAGGAATGATTGCTTAGATGTCCCCCTAACGGATGATGAGTGGCATACAGCGGGCACGATCACAAAGTTACTGACTCCCAATGGGAATTTACGTATGATTCACATCAAATACTTACATCAAACATACCATACACCAGCACGCCTGTACAGGTTTGGACTCCGTCCAGACGCTAAGTGTCAAAGGTGTGGGGCAGAGGCAGCAGACTTTATACATCTCGCCTGGCACTGCTCGGGGGTGGCAGAATACTGGGAAACAGTGGTGCGGAAACTGGGAGAGATGGTTGAGGTACCTATAGAATGTACTATAAAATCATGCTTGTTGGGACTGATACCCGGGGTCCGGGCATTAAAATGTAAGTTCTGCGCAATAGCCCTACTTGTGGCAAAACGTAGAGTCTCACTCACCTGGGGCAGCAAGACCCTGCCACAAGTCAAGCACTGGATACAAGACCTAGTATATTGCAAGGACACTCTACAGACCTATGAGGAAGAGTTACCACAGAGATCAAGACCCAGAAACTATTGGTGTTATCTAATTTCTTATCTTAATGTACCAGATGTTCAACTGTAAATTGCGTGCACTGGAATATGAGAGTTTAACTAAAATTAATGTTCATCTAGCTGTTTGCCTAAGGATACCAGACGAAGTATGCACAATTGGAGGCGGAGTGTTGTAATGCAGTGTTTCTTAAGAGTTATTTTGTACTGAAACATTGTCACTGTTTTGACATTGTCATATTTCTTGGAAATGCTAATAAAAATAAATTTTTAAAAAACTACTTACTAGTAAAGAAATATAATAATGTTGTAGGTTGGTATCTGGTATAGATTCACATACAATCCACTAGTCTTTCTGAGAGGTTAAAGCATTAAGCATATATATATATATATATATGCTTAATGATTACAGTATAAGTTTCTCCAAATATAGTGCTAAAAAGTGGGCTATTGCACAGCCTGGGTCGATATTTAGCAAGTCATGTTTGGGATAAGCATGTGATAATGCCCATTTTTATAATCTTGTAGAATGTACAGGGCTTTGAAGTATGTAGCTGATCTTAGAAGATGTTTGCTTTGCTGAATTCTTAAAAGCAGAAAAACAAAGAATGTCAATTACATGCTATTCAACAAGAAAATTGAATAACTGTTCAAAGTGTGCTCTGATGAGGATGCTATGTTAAAGCGACACATCCAATGGATTTGTTCTCATAACCATTAAACTTAGGCTTACCTGATTATTCCCTTTGAGTCACAGTACATTATTTTTAAAAGAATGTGTACTATTTTCTCTTTTTCTAGACTTCTTCTGCCAGGCCTAAAAGGGCGATTCCTGCCAAGTGATCTCAAATCTGGTGTCATTCAGCACCTTCAGAACATGGGAGAAAGAAGTAAGTCGTAAACATGGTTCCTGTTCTCTGTCTGAGCGTGGATTCTACTTCACCTCCAGTGTGACACAAAACCATTTTCACTCACTCTAGTATCAGGGCCTGTTGGATTTGGGGGTCACTAGTTGGCAGAGATAGGTACCTTTGAACACATAGGGACCCTTGTGTCTAGTCAGGGTAAGGAGGCTACATTCCTAAAATAACCCATGCTCATCCCCTTGGTAGCTTGGAATGAGCAGACAGGCTTATCTCAGAGGTAGTGTGTAAAGCATTTTTGAACACATACAGTAATACAGTGACAACACTACAGATGGACAGCACACAGGTTGTATTATAAAAAGAAGTATTTGTTCGAGGCATATGAGCTGCAGATCTTACACTGTGCATTAGATCGCCACCTGGTGTTGGGCTCGGATGATTGCATGTTGTTGTCGTCTTGGAAGAAGTCTTTGTAGTCACGAGATAGGTGACTCCTCCCTTGGACGATAGTGCGCATGGGCATAAGCCCCATCCTTAGATTGTTTTTTTCTGCCACTGGGTTTGGATGAAACTTTTCCGCTTGTTCGAAAGTCGACTTTTTGAAGACTTCGACGCGCAAACTTTCTAAAAACAAACTTTAACTTCAATATACATAGACTCAACCTCATCACTTCGATTCCAGTCGTAGACGCGGGCCGTCGGGCCTACCCATGCGGTGAGGCCTACACCTCATGGAAAGGACACCATTCAAAAGATGCCCCGAGTGTGGAGCAAAATTTCCACACAGCGACCATCACAAAGTGTGTAAACTGTGTTTATCACCGGAACACGATGACTCGAACTGCACAGCTTGTGCGTCCTTTTGATCCAAGAAAACCATTCGAGATCGGAGGGCCCGTCGACGTGACATGCAGAGATAAGCTCCGGAACCGGTGGATATCTTTGACGAAGGTCCATGTGTCCCCCGAGGAAGATTCCGATGATCTCCAGATCGTATCTGAGGCAGATGACTCCGATGACTCCATACCATCAGGTCAACGCGTGAGTACGACTGCCCCACCCAACCACCTAAACCAAAGGCTAAGGTCAAAACTCCACCTTCGGGCCCAGTCGAGACTGAGACATTGCTTCTAAAGCACCGCCATCGAGCCCAGCTCCCAAGAAAATATTAAAGTCTTCTGGTAGCTCCTTACCGAGCAAACCGCACGTGCCGATATGACCAGCTCCCTCGGCACCGAAACCGAAAGAAGTCCCGGTTCTGAAAAAGACCCAGAAACCGTCGACTCCTGAAGACAATACGGCACCGAAACCAATGAAACCAGCTTCCACCCCAAAATCTTCTGTGCCGAAACCCACTAAACCTGTTTCCAATGCATCCAAGCCCTCGAATCACGCCTTGACGCCGAAAACGATACCTTCGGTGCCGAATTACCTTCTCCATTTACAAAGATGTAATCTAGCATGTTCATCTATACATTTACATCTTGCAGCCATTGCAGCATATCTACAAAACAGACAACATAACAGTTCCTCCTAGAGCGCACTCCACACGCAAACTAGGAGCCTCCATGGCTTTCTTAGGTAACATTCCCCTAGAAGACATCTGCAAGGCAGCAACATGGTCTTCAACATACACCTTTATTAAACACTATTGTGTTGATGTGCAAGCTAAGCAGCAAGCTGCAGTAGGCCAAGTTGTCCTCAAACCCTCTTTCTAACTACTGCAACAGATACAGGTGACCACCGCTAGGGGAGACACTGCTGTACAATCGATGCACGGTGTAAGATCTGGAGATCATATGCCTCGAACGGAAAATGCTACTTACCAGTATGCATCTGTTCTTGGCATGTAGAGCTGCAGATTCGGGGCTTGTATCTGTTCCAGTTCTATCTTAATTAGATATACACGCATGAACATCCTTTCTTCTTTCTACAAACTCCATTATTTCACATCATGGCGAAAAACAATCTAAGGATGGAGCCGATGCCCATGCGCACTATCGTCCAAGGGAGGAGTCACCTATATTGTGACTACAAAGACTTCTTCCAAGATGACAACAACATGCAATCATCCGAGCCCAACACCAGGTGGCGATCTAATGCACAGTGTAAGAATCCGCAGCTCTACATGCCAAGAACAGATGCATACTGGTAAGAAGCATTTTCCATATATAGACTTAACACAAGACCAAATGAATCCACAATTCTCTACTCAAAAATAGACTTTAAAATGGTAGAAAATAGCTCAGTTCTCTCAAGTTATAAATGCAACATTTTACTCAAAGTTCCTTGGATGTGTAACGCAAAGCAAACTAAAGGGTCGCAGGGAAGGTGATGCGTTGGTTCCTTACACTCAGGGGAGTGGATGGGTGGTTCCTTACTGCTGTGCAGGGGAGTTGAAGCTCGCTTCCTTACTGTGTGGGGAGGTGATGAGTCGGTTTCTTACTGCTCTCCGGTACGATGCGACAAGTTGGCACCTCGATGCAATACTGCTCTCCGGTGCGATGCGACAAAATGGCGTCTTGGTTACAATGCGACAACGTTGATGCGATGCGTGCACGCCCAACGGCCGTGCGGCGACTCGATGATCTTTGGAGCCGCGACAGGCCCTGCGATGTGCTTCTCTCAGTTATGCGATGGCGACCTCTGCGCCGGTGGAACGCTTCTCCGGTGATGCGCCACGCTTCGGCAATGCGATGTCAACAGCGGCGGAACGCTTCCTTGGCAATGCGACGGCAACTGCTGTGGTGGCGACACACTTCTAGTCGTTGAGTCGCTCTTCCAGCTTCCGGGGACACACAGTTTCACAGAAGGCCCAGCACAACAGAAGGCACTTCAGTTCCCAGCAAGGGAATTCAGGGGGAGCTAGTTGGTAAAGTCTTGTATCCCTGAGACTTCAGTCAGGAGGCAAGCTCACAGTTCAAGCACTTGAAGATTCTTCTTCAAGTTGATGAAAAGCACACTCGGTTCTCTTCTCGTTTCTTTGGCAATGAAGCAACCACTGCAGGCTAACCCCCAAATACACAGCACAGGGGTAGTCTCCTCCTTCAGCTTCCTGGTTCTTCTCCTCAGCGAAGGTTCATCTTGATTCCCAGAAAAGATCTTAAGTTCTGGGGTCTGGGTCCCCCTTTTTATATCCACAAAGTGTCTGTACCTAGTCCATACCAGCCCTGGTCAGTTTCGGAGCCCTTTATTTACAAGACTCCTGCTCTTCTTTGTCAGGATGGGCCAGGGTCCTCAGACACAACGCAGGAGGTGGAGCCAGCATTGTGGAAGGCAGGCACAACCCTATTCAGGTACCAGGTGCTACTCATCCCACTCTACATGCAGAAGGCTCTATTCAGCCCCGTGCGGACTCGCCCTGTCTCCTGGAGCCACCCCAGCCCCTGTCACTCACAAACCAGACAAGGAATACACAACCTAGCAGAGGCAGGCTTGAATGGCTAGGCAAGCAAATACCTACTTTCTAAAAGAGGTATTTCCAAACACAGAATGTTAAAACCAACTTCACTAAAAGATGTATGTTATCATTCTGAGTTCAGGCATACTAAACACGAATTTCTACCTAGTTCCCTGAGTCAGTTAGTATTATAAGATGTTATAATCAAACTGCCCATTCTGGCCTATGGTGAACAGGTAGCCTTGCAATAGTGAAAAACGAAATTTGCTGTAATTCACTATCAGGACATGCCACACACATCAGGGCATGGCCTACCTTTTACGTAAAATGCACTCTGCCCTTGGGCTTACCGTAGGGGTGTCTGATATGAAGAAAAGGGAAGGTTTAGGGACTAGCAAGAGGGTGCACTTGCCATGTCAACATGGCAGTACCAGACTGCACACAGGCTCTGCAATGGCAGGCCTGAGACACACTTTACAAGCACCTCCTGTGGGTAGCACAATCAGTGCTGCAAGCCCACCAGTAGCATTTGATTTACAAGCCCTGGGCACACGCAGTGCACTGTATTTGGGTTTGACAAGTAAACCAAATAAGCCAATCATGGAGTCACTAATCCATACATCAATTTACCATAGGGGGCACTTGCACTGTGGAACTGAATAGCAGTGGCACAGTGCCCAAAGCATCTAAAACCAGCAAAAACATTAGAGGCAACCGCAAAAGATGGAAGGGAGACCCACTCCAATGGTGCCAGGACTAACAGGGCCATTAATTATAAGTTCAAGAGGGATGGACTTCCAAAACAGGGTACATTTTCAGGGCATATCTAGAGAACCAACCATGAGTTCAGCGAATACAAAACATTATTGTATTGATACAGACAATGACAGTTACAAAGGTGTGGAAGAAAGCTGCTTATGTATGTGTTTAACACACATGCAACCTCAGCCCCCTGGTGCCATGAAGGATACACAGTATGATTCTATAGATAGCATCACAAATGCTCTTCACCTTCTTTGTTTTATTTCTATCCAGAAAGATGTCCAGTCTCTTAAAGGCATAAGCTGATAAAATTATACGAACAATTGAGCATTCAAGACAACTCTGTGGGGGTCCCAAGAGTAAAGTATTCTGTTGTAGAGAGACCTAAAATCTTGTGTATATGTATCCAAAGAGGACTAAATAATTACGAAAAAGTATAAGGCGAGCCTTCACTCACTGACGTAGGTGCCATGATTCATCAAGGGTTTGAATTAGTCATCTTAAATTAATATGGTGGCAAATGGGCCCCCTGATTACAGGACGTACTATCAATGAAATTGGTGTAGGATCCAGAGTTGCAGACCAGAAGTCTCGGGCCCCTTCAAAAGATAATAATTACTGAAAGGCCCAGGAGATCATGAAAAGGGAGTCAAGAAACATAGGAGTGTTAGTCCTCCAGAATCAAATAGGTCAACACGTTTCTGTAATTGTGCGGTCCCATCATAGAGGTCTCTGGTTTTCATCAGAACCAGGATCCCTTCATGGCTATCAGCTGTACATACAACATACAACAATTGCTGATTTATTATGCCTCAAGTGCTGAATGTGCTTGCGTCTTTAAATAGACTAGTTACTGTATCAGAGGGGGTCAATGCCACATTAACAACGAGAACATGCACACATTATAGGTCCTGGGCAAATGACAAATGTATGACTACAAGGATCCCCTTAAGTGTTCCTCTATGGGGCATTGATCACCTCTGATATAGGGATTACAAACAGGTGAAAAAAAATCCTAAAATTTAGAAAATGCCTGGAGAAATGTAAAACAAAAGTTATAATATGGAGGCCCATTTGTGATGATTCAATGTGTGCATCGCAGGTCTGGCGGAAACATCGGTGACAGCAGTATGGAAACTTGCCTATAACACAGCATTAAATACCTATTTGGCAAATACGCTTTTTCTGCAGTGTTCACAATTTAAAGAGCATACAGATTATTGACACCAAGTCCTCCACCAGGAGATCCACCGAGACCTGTAAATGTAAAATTACTTAATCACAGATGTTGAGCTTTAATCCTGCAGATGACCACAGAAAAGGGGGAAATTCGACATCTAATAACAAGAATATCATTTTTTCTAGACTTCTCCAAATCCGCTCAGATAATGGTAAAAGCATTCATTGACACCAGAAAAAAACTCTAATTAAATGAAGTGCCGTATATGGTGCAAGGCTGTACTAAGTTAGAATCAGTTTGAAATTCCGAGTTCACGTCTGAAGCAAGGCATATGTACACTATTTGATGAGTGCATGATGTTATAATTGCAAACATGGATGGCCATTATGTATTGTACATTATGTAATGCTACAAAACTCAATAAAGATAGTTTTAAAAAGAATCAGATGGGAAAATAAGATTAGCCTATTTATGACTTCTGGAGTAGCTACCAACTCCTCAACGGAACATTGGAAGGTCAGGATAAGGTGCTCCCTTAAAGCAAAGAAGCAGACAGAAGACCAAACTCGCAAAGATGTATCTGAATTAAGTAATCATAATTAGAATGGGAGTGAGTGAAATGTTATATCTGAACCAGAGATGCCATTCAGATTAGTTATTCCAAAGAAAGTTTGTTATGCGTTCTCCTCTTACTTTGAGCTGAAAAAGTGACCAAATGGAAATAGGACGAAAACAGCAAATCAGATCTAATCCAAACCTCCCTCTTTCTACGATGGTCCGTTGGATACCATATTCATCACATAAGCAGACATGTAACACAAATAGACTTCTTGGCAATCAAACTGTCTTTATTGGTGTCACTGCCATTGCCAGCCTACAAAGAATATCTTTGTCCTATCCCATGACCGAACATTAAAGGGTCAGGTCGGCGTTAGCTATTGGCCCGTGGTGCTTATTGGCAAATAGTTACTTTGTTTAGCCTCTCGGTTTGGCATGTTGTTATTGGAATCACTGATTAGGGAACGAGTCAGTAGGAAAGGGGGATTGGTTGTTGGAAATGTTAGAAGTAACTCAGTGTTCAAATGGTCCTTCTCAGCACATACTACATATTGAAACTATATCTTGTACTCCAGCACCAACTAATTTGTCACTTGACAATACAGAATATTAGCATGCAAAATAAATCTAAAAGTTTGCTAATATCCTGTAATATTGGAGGTCCAAACAAACCCCAACAGCAATGACAAATATTCGCCTACCTAGATAGACACAATGTAGGTTATGGCCATGTTACTTAAAACACATAATGCAGCAGACTGACTTGCATAGTTTGCCACCAGGTGAACAAAAACGGTGTTTTTTTTAACAAGTCTTCATTAAATTTCAAGGAAAGCGTACAAGTCACCAGACAAGTTGGGAGCACGCATTGATGCAAAACAACAATTCGGTATGATAAAAAAAGGATCAGTAAGAAAGTCAGGAACTTAAAGTCGGTCATAGAATTGCATCCATTATTGCACCATGATATCCATATCTCATTTAGACAACCACCCGTCATGACAGTTCTTGCAACTCACATCTTAAATAGTCTAAACAACTGGCAAAGGAGGACATGATATGCAATGCCTGGTTCGAGTGTATCCATTTGGGGGTGGGGAGCTATGACCTAGCTGTATGACTGTGCGGTATCGGCGCATTACGCCGGTATGCCAATGCATGAATATGCCCTGAATGTGTCGCTTGGGGAAGGGGGTCACTCGGGAGGGAGACCATCCAAAGGATGACGGAGGCGAGGGGGGCACACTTAAGCAGAAGAACATCTTCCTATAGTATATATCCTTCCCTAGATGGCCATTGCAGTAGGTCCGCCCTAAGAGGCTGGCAGACCAAATGGGGCGTGTGTTAGTTTTAACTCGATTACCGTGAGATATGCCTTCCGGTCGGGAGGATCGGGGGTGATAATACGGCCTGGTATATTAGCACGGGATATCTCGAGTTCGACAACCAGGTCTCTATGGAGATCTGTGAGCCACGTTTGGACAGAGGGGGTTAGGTGCTATTTCTAGGACATGACTAGCCTCTGATTGGCTAATACCAAGGCTAAATCTAGGAATTTATTGAGGGTTTTATGCTTTGTAGTGCGTGATGTGACACCTAGCAGAAAGTGTGAGCGGTGTGATACAATTATTGAGCACGAAGCCTCCGTGAGCATGCCCGCCATCGCTGTCCAGTATAATGACAGTTGTGGGCAATCACACACCATATGTATAAACATGCCCTCTGTGTGTTGACAACGAGGGCAGACATCCGGGGAAGTGAACGAAATGGGTGTTAACATGTGCTTTGCATCATATTATTCCTACTCACAAGAATTTGTCCATTATAATGCACAAATCTTCCGACTTTAAAATCTGCAAAACGAATACTGATCCAAAAGACCACTATATATTAGTTAAAGGGACGTTACTAGACACATCTTGTAGAATTGATTAAGGTTTATGGCATTAACACAGATACAATGACATTTTTTTTAAAACACACTTTATTATGTCAAAAGTCATATACAGTGCAGTGCTCCTTAAGCCAGAAAGCAACTGCCATATCAAGCACTGCAAGTCATTGTCTTTGGAAATTAAATTACATATTTTGAACAGAAATATCAAACAAAACAATATAGCGTGATTATCGTAAAACCCCTCCCCCCAATTACACCAGCACACAGCTACATTTCGGTTATCACCACACTTCCCATCTTCAGCTGGACGCCACTTCATTACATTTCCAGTCCCCTGTCCTAATAACTACAGATCAAGGCAGATATAGACGCCTCCACCGGGGGTATTGGGTCTAGGTCGAGGCCCCGGTAGCCTGCCCATCGTTTCCAGATTATTGCGTGTTTGTTCGGGCAGCCCCTGGCCGTAAATACCGGGATCTCCAACCCCATGCTAAAGTTCAACCCATTCTTCCATACCGAAAGAAAGGGTGGGGTCGGCGCCTTCCACAGCCTTGCTATATCTCTCTTGGATAGTGTCAATCCCAGCAACAGTAAGTGCCTTTTGTAAATATTGCAGCCTGTGTCGTCCATAATGTGTAAAATTGTCAGTTTCGGTGAGGAAGGTAGTTTCTACCCCAGTACCTCCGCCAAGCAGGCTAACACCCCTCTCCAAAATTCTGCAAGTGCTGTAGAGTGCCAAGGGTGTGCGTAAGGGACAACTCTTCACGTCCACATCTCAGGCACAGCGGGATGCTACCAGACCAGCCCTCCACAATCTAAGCCTCGTGTAATAAACCTGATGAAGGTATTTGAATTGAATGAGACGTAGCCTCATGGATATCGCTGCTGCTCTAGGAGAGGCCAGTGCATCCATCTAGTCGCCCCATCTAATTGGCCCACATCTCCCTCCCAGGTCTCTATGAGTTTATCTAGTGTAGTGGAACTATGAGTCACCAGGTATTGATAAACCTTTGAAATCTTATGATCCTGTAGGTCCCCCATAAAGAATTTGGCCTCAATTGGACTGAACTCAGGAAGCGTCTCTAATCCTGAAATACTCGGTGACTTAGCATGCCGAAACTGGAGGTACTTATAGAATTGAGTTTTTGACATGTGGTATTCTTATTGAAGATCTTCGAAAGATTTGAGGACAGCGCCATGCATTACATGCCCTAGAGTAGGGATCCCAATGTTGTACCAGCCTTGAAATCCAGCTAGCGCCGCCAGCTGCGGTAGCCGACCATTATTCCACAGCGGGGTCTCCCTAGTCAGTTTATTCCACCATCCCATCTTACGAAGGGATTGCTTCCACACATGAAAAACCGCCTGGGTGGCGGACGGTAGGGAATTACGCAACGACTCAGAATACAGAATAGTATGCATGGTGGATTCACCCATAAACCTCCGTTCCACCGCGTAGGCGGGGTCTTTCCGACCACCATACCACCACTCATTTAATACTAATATCAGTGAGGCCATATAATATGATTGAATATCTGAAGTGGCCAGCCCCCATACATTTAACATTTTTGATGCTGTTTGTCATTAACTGTTGAGAAGCATAGTATTGAACCATTTGGATTGTCTGATCATTATTTTACCCGACTATCCTTAAAAACCCTTTGGATGAAAGATAGACAACCTCCTGCCCACAAGGGCTCATCCTGTAAATATGATAGGGTTGATTAGATACGCATGCAGGAGACGTACAATTTAACTAAACCTACTTCAAATGACAACCCGGGTGAGGATGTTCAGAAGTTCAATAATTGGATCGATAATACAGGTCATGAGTATGCTCCTTCTGAGCTAAAGCGAGCTTATAAAAGGTCAGTGTTAGCCCCTTGGTTTTCTAATGAATTGGCAGGAGCTAAACTACAACTTAGATGCCTTTAAAGCCAGTGGTGGAAAGAATATCAAAACCTAGGTAAACAAGCCTTTAAAAAGGGCATGCATAATTAAAAAAGATGATTATTCAGGCTAAGACAAAGTACTTTACAAGTAAATTATGTATGTCTCAAAACTCGAAGAAAGAACTTGAGTGCTACATTGAATGGCCACTTCCATCATAGACCCTCTTACCAAGCTATTAAAAGCATCTTTTAGGGCAGGTAGAGTCCTTAATCACTTTGAAAAAGCTACTGTAATCTCTATATTGAAAAAAAAACCCGGGCTAATTAAAAATCCTAAAGAATTTTCAACACATTTCTCTACTGCCTCACTATGCCAAACTCCTGGAAGCTCATATAGCACAGGGAGTCCGTTATAATCTTTCTAACTCTAAATACTTAGATCCTGATCAAGCAGATTTCTGAATTAGACACAACTCAAAAACAGTGATTTCATCAGTTATTTATGACTTGAGAGGAGATCTGGATGATGGACATATACCATCCTTGATTTTAGTTGAATTATCCATGGCTTTTGACATGTTGATCACAAGATCTTGTTGGATCGAATGCAAACATTGGGATTTTCAGGGTTGGTGTTTAATTGGCTTGCCTCATTTTTGGAGAATAGGACACATGCAGTCCAATTTATTTAATCTAGGACACCACATCCTTTCAGCATTTACATTCAGCCCTTCATAAAAGAACTGTCAGAAAGAGGGTGTCTGATTTTTAATAATCCTGACGACTTTCAGATTGTACTTCAGCTTGATATCCTGACACCAGCACAAGATCAGTTTAAAGATATGATGTCCTTATTAGTAGATGGATGAAACATAACCACTTAAAATTAAATATTGGAAAGACGGAAATTGCGGTGTTAAATTGGAAAAATTCAATATGGACAAATTGCTACCGGCCTTCAGCAATGGGTATGTTACAATCCCTTGGTTTCCTGGATGATCATAATTTTGTTATGCCTCAAATAAATGTGGTGGCTTCTAAGTGTTTATTCATGTTGCAAACTGATTGGAAGATCCAACTGTTCCTTTCATTTGAAGCTATGAAGACCATTATGGCTGCTGTTATTGGTGCAAGATTGGAATATGCTAACAGCTAACATTTTGGCTTCCCTTAGTGTGACCTAAAAAGGTTCAATTATTTCAGAACGCCATAGGTAGGCTAGTTTTTTAAATTCCTCGGATAAAACAGATTACCCCTTATCTAAAGAGACTCCTGAAAGAAGACTAAGACTTCTTTATAAAATTAGGCGAGCTCCTTATTGAGCGTTGATGTCGGAAGCTTGCCACACAGCAGTAGTTTATCGAACCTCTTTTTCAGCTTCCTTACCCTCCACATGCATTGCAAATGCTCACAACATTCTCGTGCAGAAGGAGGAATATAAAACTTCATCCTCCCTAACAACAAAACAACCAATACAAAACTCCTAGTAACAATACGCTGGAAAGTGATTGCATCCATTAGATAACAATATATGGAAGAACTACAACTTGATGTACAGAACATTTCAAGAACTTTAATTACAACATAAGTCAAACACTTCATAATCATTTAATCACTTCGGCATCTTTCTCTCCCAGACCGGATATCACTAGCTTTTCTGACACTATTCTCACACTTCGTCAAACAACCTGGATAACTTAACTACCTTCTTTCGATTACAAACATTGCCATCACTTAACTTCACTATGAATGGACGAGAACATCTTGACAACCCTTTGCCTTGACCACGACTATGCTTGACAAGAACCAATCACCGACAGCCAAGTCAATAATAGCTTTATTAATCACCTCATCTCTTGCTTCCTAACTCAAACTCTTTCCACATCTTTAAATAGGAAAACCCTTGTTTTTTTCCCCACATGACTGGTATTGTTATTAACGATTCAGAAAAGGGGGTGGTGATGAACAGAGTGTCTGAATTAAGCAGACCACTCTTACCCAGTCCAAAGATCAGGGCTTGATCCATCACCGTTATTTAGCTCACTGCCCCATCCCAGCTCAGAACCTGGCTATATGCAAATTAGTCTGTCCCTGGCCCAGTGCATCATGGGAACAGGGCAGACCAAACTACCAAGCCAATTCTTCACCAGAAAGGATACAAGCTTCCGGGGACCGGTTTCTGGCATTTCAGCCTCGTCGGACCGGCTTGCTTGAATCCTGATGGAGCAGTGAGCAAGGGACTCATGTCTGAGTATACCCTGCCACACCTATAGTGGCCAAAAACGATTCAGAAAAGGGGGTGGTGATGAACAGAGTGTCTGAATTAAGCAGACCACTCTTACCCAGTCCAAAGATCAGGGCTTGATCCATCACCGTTATTTAGCTCACTGCCCCATCCCAGCTCAGAACCTGGCTATATGCAAATTAGTCTGTCCCTGGCCCAGTGCATCATGGGAACAGGGCAGACCAAACTACCAAGCCAATTCTTCACCAGAAAGGATACAAGCTTCCGGGGACCGGTTTCTGGCATTTCAGCCTCGTCGGCCCGGCTTGCTTGAATCCTGATGGAGCAGTGAGCAAGGGACTCATGTCTGAGTATACCCTGCCACACCTATAGTGGCCAAAAACGATTCAGAAAAGGGGGTGGTGATGAACAGAGTGTCTGAATTAAGCAGACCACTCTTACCCAGTCCAAAGATCAGGGCTTGATCCATCACCGTTATTTAGCTCACTGCCCCATCCCAGCTCAGAACCTGGCTATATGCAAATTAGTCTGTCCCTGGCCCAGTGCATCATGGGAACAGGGCAGACCAAACTACCAAGCCAATTCTTCACCAGAAAGGATACAAGCTTCCGGGGACCGGTTTCTGGCATTTCAGCCTCGTCGGCCCGGCTTGCTTGAATCCTGATGGAGCAGTGAGCAAGGGACTCATGTCTGAGTATACCCTGCCACACCTATAGTGGCCAAAAACGATTCAGAAAAGGGGGTGGTGATGAACAGAGTGTCTGAATTAAGCAGACCACTCTTACCCAGTCCAAAGATCAGGGCTTGATCCATCACCGTTATTTAGCTCGCTGCCCCATCCCAGCTCAGAACCTGGCTATATCATTTTGTCCACCATAAGCGTGGAAGGGTATACTCAGATGTGAGTCCCTTGCTCATTGCACCATCAGGATTCAAGCAAGCCGGGCCGACGACGCCTGAAATGGCAGAAACCGGTCCCCGGAAGCTTGTTTCCTTCCCAGTATAAGAATTGGCTTGCTAGTTTGGTTTGCCCTGTTCCCATCATGCATTGGGACAGGAACAGACTAATTTGCATATAGCCAAGTTCTGAGCTGGGATGGTGCAGTGAGCTAAAAAACGGTGATGGATCAAGCCCTGATCTTTGGACTGGGTAAGAGTGGTCTGCTTAATTCAGGCACTCTGTTCATCACCACCCCCTTTTCTGAATCATTTTGTCCACCATAAGCGTGGAAGGGTATACTCAGATGTGAGTCCCTTGCTCATTGCACCATCAGGATTCAAGCAAGCCGGGCCGACGACGCCTGAAATGGCAGAAACCGGTCCCCGGAAGCTTATTTCCTTCCCAGTATAAGAATTGGCTTGGTAGTTTGGTTTGCCCTGTTCCCATCATGCACTGGGACAGGAACAGACTAATTTGCATATAGCCAAGTTCTGAGCTGGGATGGTGCAGTGAGCTAAAAAACGGTGATGGATCAAGCCCTGATCTTTGGACTGGGTAAGAGTGGTCTGCTTAATTCAGGCACTCTGTTCATCACCACCCCCTTTTCTGAATCATTTTGTCCACCATAAGCGTGGAAGGGTATACTCAGATGTGAGTCCCTTGCTCATTGCACCATCAGGATTCAAGCAAGCCGGGCCGACGACGCCTGAAATGGCAGAAACCGGTCCCCGGAAGCTTGTTTCCTTCCCAGTATAAGAATTGGCTTGGTAGTTTGGTTTGCCCTGTTCCCATCATGCACTGGGACAGGAACAGACTAATTTGCATATAGCCAAGTTCTGAGCTGGGATGGTGCAGTGAGCTAAAAAACGGTGATGGATCAAGCCCTGATCTTTGGACTGGGTAAGAGTGGTCTGCTTAATTCAGGCACTCTGTTCATCACCACCCCCTTTTCTGAATCATTTTGTCCACCATAAGCGTGGAAGGGTATACTCAGATGTGAGTCCCTTGCTCATTGCACCATCAGGATTCAAGCAAGCCGGGCCGACGGCGCCTGAAATGGCAGAAACCGGTCCCCGGAAGCTTGTTTCCTTCCCAGTATAAGAATTGGCTTGGTAGTTTGGTTTGCCCTGTTCCCATCATGCACTGGGACAGGAACAGACTAATTTGCATATAGCCAAGTTCTGAGCTGGGATGGTGCAGTGAGCTAAAAAACGGTGATGGATCAAGCCCTGATCTTTGGACTGGGTAAGAGTGGTCTGCTTAATTCAGGCACTCTGTTCATCACCACCCCCTTTTCTGAATCATTTTGTCCACCATAAGCGTGGAAGGGTATACTCACATGTGAGTCCCTTGCTCATTGCACCATCAGGATTCAAGCAAGCCGGGCCGACGACGCCTGAAATGGCAGAAACCGGTCCCCGGAAGCTTGTTTCCTTCCCAGTATAAGAATTGGCTTGGTAGTTTGGTTTGCCCTGTTCCCATCATGCACTGGGACAGGAACAGACTAATTTGCATATAGCCAAGTTCTGAGCTGGGATGGTGCAGTGAGCTAAAAAACGGTGATGGATCAAGCCCTGATCTTTGGACTGGGTAAGAGTGGTCTGCTTAATTCAGGCACTCTGTTCATCACCACCCCCTTTTCTGAATCATGGTATTGTTATTAGGCATGATGCAATACACTCACACCAATTTTCCAAAAGCTTCTTGCCAATGAGTACTGTAGTGTCTTGTGGGTTCGCTTTGATGGGACCTTTTGGATCCTGATGGACTCTGTAGTACTGCGACGTAAGGGTTAGAGTGTGGTGAATAGAGGTCAGGTTTAGAAAGGTGAGTGTGCAGTTACACACAGTGGAATAAAGATGTGTAATACCAAGCTCTGTGTGTGGTGTATTCATTTACAAGTACCCAGGTTGGGGAGGACTCTACAACTGGTGACAAGTTAGGAGATATGAGAACAATTCCTGTGCACACACAACAGGTTCAAACATATGATAGGTACATTCATATATCAAGCACAGACAATAAATTAGTGTCCACTTCTTCTTGAAGATAATTTCTTTTTTAATATTCAAGTCACACCGCGCCAGCTGACACGTGTTTCGTCAAAGCTTATGTCACTTTGACTCTTCAGGGCTGAGAATAAAACAAAATATACAACAATGAATATTCTAGCCAGAATATCCATTATACCAGTCCTCACACAGGATGAGCTGGTGTTCTACTGCATCACATCTTATTCTTTATACATTGGATAATGTATCTCACAAGGGACACAAATTATCCCAAGGCTTGAGACCCTTAATTCATCATGCAAAATGGTTTATCGAATGTGATCACTCTTAAAACACAACATACTCCCTTTGAGATGGAGAAATTGTTCATACAAAGATCTATTTAAGCATGCTGTGTGAGCATGCAGGGAAGAAGATGGGTGTGAGTTACACCATGAGTTCACCAAGATGAGTGCACTACAGTCCTTGTTTACAGTATGTTATAGCAATTCTTTAAACATTTCTCACAGAAGGTAAAAAATGCACGTCAATGAACATTGGCCATTTTCATTGAAAAGGTTTTGTGCTCCCCAATCAGAAAGCCAAAAGACCCGACAGGATATTCGAGAAGAGAACGTATAGATCAGCCCTTGTGTCCTGGTGAGCTACGCAAAGAAAACTCATATAGGCATGCCGGTACATACCTTCCCTCTATTCTAGGCGTGCGTGGTATATCCTTCATGAAGTAAAGAGCAATGTGTCATATTAATGGTCACATTCCCTATCCACGGTCTAATTCATATTCCCTGTCATTGTGTGGTTCGCATTGAACATGAACCTCGATGCTTACCCCTGAACCGGTGATAATTCCAACCCGGTTTGGGTATAGTTTTGACGTCCTTGTGCTTGTTTCAGCTTGGGCGTTCACTGTTGAAATGCGACCGTGGGTGAATATATGAAAAATAAGAAACATAAAATGGCCCGAATTATTTCCTTCCTGTTTCATAGACTCCAATTGATTGGACCGAATTATTTCCTTCCTGTTTCATAGACTCCAATTGATTGGAGTCTATGAAACAGGAAGGAAATAATTTGGGCCATTTTATGTTTCTTGTTTTTCATATATTCACCCACGGTCGCATTCCATCAGTGAACGCCCAAGCTGAAACAAGCACAAGGACGTCAAAACTATACCCAAACCGGGTTGGAATTATCACCGGTTAAGGGGTAAGCATCGACGTTCATGTTCAATGCGAACCACACAATGACAGGGAATATGAATTAGACCGTGGATAGGGAATGTGACCATTAATATGACACATTGCTCTTTACTTCATGTAGGATATACCACGCACGCCTAGAATAGAGGGAAGGTATGTACCGGCATGCCTATATGAGTTTTCTTTGCGTAGTTCACCAGGACACAAGGGCTGATCTATACGTTCTCTTCTCGAATATCCTGTCGGGTCTTTTGGCTTTCTGATTGGGGAGCACAAAACCTTTTCAATGAAAATGGCATATGTTCATAGACGTGTATTTTTTCCTTCTGTGAGAAATGTTTAAAGAATTGCTATAACATACTGTAAACAAGGACTGTAGTGCGCTCATCTCGGTGAACTCATTGTGTAACTCACACCCATCTTCTTCCCTGCATGCTCACACATCATGCTTAAATGGATCTTTGTATGAACAATTGCTCCATCTCAAAGGGAGTATGTTGTGTTTTAAGAGTGATCACATTCGATAAACCATTTTGCATGATGAATTAAGGCTCTCAAGCCTTGGGATAATTTGTGTCCCTTGTGAGATACATTATCCAATGTATAAAGAATAAGATGTGATGCAGTAGAACACCAGCTCATCCTGTGTGAGGACTGGTATAATGGATATTCTGGCTAGAATATTCATTGTAGTACATTTTGTTTTATTCTCCAGCCCTGAAGAATCAAAGTGACATAAGCTTTGACGAAACACGTGTCGGCTGGCGCGGTGTGACTTGAATATTAAAAAAGAAATTATCTTCAAGAAGAAGTGGACACTAATTTATTATCTGTGCTTGATATATGAATGTACCTATCATATGTTTGAACCTGTTGTGTGTGCACAGGAATTGTTCTCAAATTCAGGTGTTGTGTAAACAACATCCCTAAAGGGGTTGGAAGGGTCACCCCTTTCCTGTGGCACCACTACCAAACATAACGAGCCCTACAGGCAACAATCAGCAATAGAGCAGAGCGCAATCAGTCCCTAGAGCAAGAACCCTGCTCTTTGTTTTTACTAAGTTAGGAAATATGTTACCCGAAGATCAACAGTGCTCTCCCAGAGAGTTTGCCATGGTCTAGCAAACTGCTCGGGCATGCCTCACTCGAAGTAAAGGTTGATGTTTGGCTATGTGGAGTTAAAGCACTACTCCAGCCAGTGTGAAGCATTTGAAGATAACAAAACCCTCACTGAGAAGTTTACTGATCGTTGGGCAGAAACCTGCTTGTAAGGAAGTGAAAGAGGTACTGCGCCACTATGCAACACTGAGCTATAAATCATACATATGAGAACATTAAAGGCAGCAAAAACGAGAAACAGAGAAGCGCTAAAGACAGTGATAGTCGAGTGCAAAGAAGCGCTAAAAACAGAAACTTTTCAAATACAAGGAAACACAAGGCAGGAGGAAACAAATACAATGTAAAGTGTCTAGAATGGTGAAGAACCCATGCAAGAAACAAATCTGCCACTCACTGCTATAGAAGACAGCACCTCACCGACAGAGAGTGGGTGCAATGGCCCAGGTGGCAGCATGCAGCTAGTGCATGTTTAAGGTGCCAGTACAAGTGGACTGCAGATGCTGCCAGAGCGAGCTCTGCTCTCAACAGCAGAAAGTTCCACAGGTTATGCTGTCACATTGCTAAAACCACCACCTCCCTTCGATACTGCCAAAAAGTAAAATATGGGTGACAGACGGACTGCCTGGATAGAAACGTTTGATTATTTCATTGACGCACTGAAAGGAACAGACAACAAAAAGAATGTCAAATAACGCAAAATTCTTGCCAGTGAAAGAGGTAATAGAGAAACTGCCACAAACTGACAAAGTAACATACCATCAAATCAAAGAATTGTTAAATCTCAAGTTTATTCCAGTGCTGAATGTCAATTGCGAACGATATATTTTCAGTCAGGAACGACAGAACGTTGGTGAAGCAATTGACAAATTTGAGGAGCGACAATACGCTCATCAACAGTGTAAGTTCAATGATGAAGAAGCTATACGTCTTTGAGTTATTGACAGATTCATTCAGATGACTGATGCTGACAGAAACCCTTATTCTGGAGCAAGTTTCCATGGCTGCCAGAGCTGAGGAATGTGTTGATCCACAAGCTGCTGAGATGGAGGCCTGAGGTGCCGAGAGTCAGTCAGTCATGAACATGAAAAGTAAGCAGAAACACAAAACAGAAGGACACAAAGAGATGTCTTCAGAGAAAAAGACCTGAAAACAAAGCGATCCCCTTGATCTAATTTAAGCTCTAGCCAAATATAAACACATTCAATAACAATTGCTAGGCAACCAAATATAGGCAAGTATTACTTTATTCCAAGAACAGACTGATCTGGTACATTAAAAATACAATCTAATATGCATCACACAGTAAACAAATTGCCAAATACAAAGTTGTGCAAAAAACGTAACAATTAAAATCAAGCTAATACATCCTAATTATGACCCGCATAATTAAAATAGACAGAAACATGTAAGACATCAGACTTGTTCAATACAGTTGTACATCTAACCTCCTATATTGCCACTTTGTTTTATACATAGATGCAATCTATATTACAACAACAGTGTTGGATTCCCAGATTGTACTAGTAAAATTCGTCAACGCGTTTCGATGGATACAGCTTGTTACACCATCTTTATCAAGACTTTGCAATTTTTTCTGTCATATACGAGGGGTCAACAATTTTCTCCCTACAATAGATATACATAAAATTAGTGCATATACAGTTATGGTACAATAAATTAAAGCATTGTTCTCTATAGTCAACCTCTATGATGTTAACTAGATCAAGGAGATTATGACTCTCTGCTAGCTAATTAGATAATCTTCAAGTCTAGTTCAAATCATCCTTCTTCTACAGTACTAATTCCTGCTCTACTTATACCGGAAATCTCGGAAATTTATTGGGGGTGAATGTCTGTCTAAGTTATATTAATATTGTTGTGTTTTGTAACTATCTCCGATATTAATCCCTAAATGCACCCTTCTATTGTACAGGAAATGCAGGTTCCATATGTATAAAAAAAGGGAGAGAGACTCCGGGTTCATGGTTTTATTATTTGTTCAATAAAATCCCTCGGCAAAAACATTTACACTTCTTACCGTTGTTTATTGTTTCTCTGAAAGTTCTTTGACTGCTTCTAAGAAGATATAACGTATTCAACTTCGTAAAAGTCTTGTGACCCTTGGCAAACTGGCCCAATACTCTAGGGGTTCAGAACAAGAAAGTGTGAGAAGACTTATTTGTATATCACATATTAGTGCCTCAGGATTGGGTATATATATATGATTACCTGAATGGAGGTGTTTTAGTTTGGAACCTCAGTGGTCAGTTCGCAATGCTATGTTGGTTCCCTCTGTTGTTATCTAAAATGTATACATTGTCCTTTATGCAATGCTGTGGAGAAAATAATCACAATATGTAATGCTGCGCTATTTAAACTAATACCTCTATACGCTATTGTATGTTACTGCTTACTAGAAAGCCACTTTTCCCTTCTCGGTACAGAAGTTCCCCCTTTCCTCACCTCTAGGGTTACTTGGCGTTGCGTCTCTTCTTGTTAAGCATAGTATCGCCAAGCAGTACTTCGTAACCCTTGCTTTTAACTCATGTAACCTGTTGTCTGATTGGTTCATAGCTATCTCTCTCCCAACCGCTGCGTCACATGGTGGTTTTTAATGCATGCACATTCTGGAGATTTCTGAAAGGGTTTCTTATAGGCCGCTTGCAAGCCGGAAAGCAGAAGCACCCTATGCTACTCTTACTGTTAGGTCCGGACAGAGCAGTCCATATCAGATACTTGAAATCCCTATACTTATTCGCTACTCTCGGAGTTTTAAAGTAGAATGCACTGTACGACTTCATCGGTTGTAAATTATCACGTGGCTCAGAGGCCGGGCATGCGATGAACCAATCGCCTGGATTCAAACTGAAGCCAGACCATCACTACCGCTAAATGCGTGGGGATAATGGGCGAAATCGTGTTACCAGTCTATATCATGCCTGGTGTTAGGGGAAAAACTATACAGGGTCAGTAAAATTATCGTTCTAAAACGAGATAGCTTTTATAGTACAGATGGACTGATATATTAATACGATCGTTCCAACAAAGAATATTCATATTAACAATCGATATAAATCCTAGCGAGAGCTTATTACACAGGAATAAATTCTATTTCCTACATCTTAGATACATTTTGACCAATCTTCTCTGGAGTTAAGTCCCTTATTTACCGTATTTAAATAGCACATGAACCACTGTTCTCTGGTTTTTCTAAGGGCATCTATATCTCCTCCTCGTCTGTTTACCATAATTGTTTCTAATATGAACCTTTTTTTATTATGTTTGAAAGCTTTATTGAAGCAAATAATCAATCCAACAAGGTAACATCAGCATAAATAAATGAGGAAGAGGAAATATGAGGAGAGAATAAAAATAAAGCTGATGGTACAAATGAGGAGCAAAGCATTTTAAGTATTTTTAAGAGGGGGGGAAGTGGGGGGGAAGGGGGAGGGGGAGTAAGAAAACCTAGTAGTAATTCATAAATGGAAAATTGCAGTAATTATAAACAACAAGCATAAGAAAGTACAGTAAAAGCACCAATAACGATAAATATATGGCCTAAAAGGCAGTATATAAAATATTAGGAAGCCATAAAACGGCACAAGTGAAAGAGTAAGGAATGTAATTACATGCAGGAGTACAAATATTCAAGGGGGTTTAAAATTGGCAGAGGAAAATGTAGAGGGTTTCGTCTTGGCAGATTGGTCCAAATGGAGAGTTAGGGGTAACCAGTATAAATCAACATTACGAGAGGGTTTGCACAAGGCTGCGAAGGCAACGTCGAGCCTATGGGAATGACAAAGTAAGTTCCACCAACAGACTATGGAAAGTTTGTGTAGAGATTTCCAATTAGAAGAAATGTGTTGGAGGGCAAGGGCAAGCATGAGGTCAAGGAGACCTCTCGAGTGTGGCGGGAGGTCAAGGGAATCTGACAGACTACCTAGAAACACCAAAGAGGCTGAGAAAGGGAGAGAGAAGTGAAAGATATGAGAAATACGGGTCCACACCTGTGTCCAAAAAAGGCGAACTGAAGGACAGAGAAAGAAAAGGTGAAAGGAGTCCGCATTGGTAGCATTACAGGTCCAGCAATTAGCACTAGAAGAGGAGAGAAAACGAGATAGGGAAAGTGGAGAAAAAAAGAGTCTATGATAAAAGAAAAAGAGAGATTGAGTAAGAGAGGCATTGCGGGAGGTTTTTAGAGATTTAGCCCAGATTTTATCCCAAAGACAAATCGGCCATATGGAATCGAGATCTTTTTCCCAAGAGAGTTCCAGTTTCGATTTGGGGCGATCAGGGTCAGAAGCAGAGAAAAACCGGTAGATAAGGGAGGCCTTAGGAACAGTGGAAAGAAGTGTAAGTAAAGAAGAAGATGATGGGGGTGAGACGTTCGATTCAAGAGAGTAGTACCGTTCAAGAACAGTTTCCATAAGAATGAAGTACTTCTTTGCGAAGGAGGAAGGACAGTGGAAGGAGGACTGAAATTGAGGAAAGGAGCGAGGGGATAAACCATCGAAAAGATGATGGATCCAGATAATACCCCTCGATCTCCAGGTAGGCCAGGCAATAGGTCTGTTCCGTATGAGAATAAGTGAATTATACCAGATGGGCAATAACAGAAAGGACTCACGAGAAATAGGAGCAGATGAAGTCAAGGGTCGCAAAAGAGATGAAGTATGTCGAAATAAAGGGGAGATAAGACACAGAGCTTTAGCGGTGAATTGGAGAACTTCCTTAAAAGAATATGGAAGTAACAGGTCACGTTCAACAGAAAGCCAAAGTGGCGACAAAGAGGAGATATCCTGTGACAACCAACGAGAAGCTTGACGTAGGGAAAAGGATTTGTGGTAAAGACGGAAATCCGGAAAATTAGTGCCACCATTAACTTTGGGATTACGAAGGGATGAGATTGATATACGTGCTTTTTTCTGTTTCCAGAGGAATTTGGACAAGACAGAGTCAATACGACGAAAGTAAAGAGCCGGAATATGGATCGGGAGCATGGAAAGTAAATAAATTAAGATTGGGGCAATCATCATTTTAATGGAATCGAGACGCCCCCACCATGAGAGGAAAAGGGGATTCCAGGAGGAGAGTAGGACATCTATCCTAGAAAGAACTGCGTTCATGTTGAGCTGAACAGAAGATGAGATAGAGTTGGAAAAAAGTACACCAAGCTATTTAATTTTCTTACTCTGCCAAGCAAAGCCAGTGGAAGAAAAGAAGTGTGGAAGGCAGAATTTAGTGAGGGGAAGAATCTCCGTTTTATCCGAGTTTATTTTATAACCGGAGACCAAAGAAAAATTCTCAAATTCAACCAATAAGGAAGGGACTGAGGTAGCAGGGTCAGAAATAAAAAGAAGGATGTCATCGGCATATGCAGATAATTTAAGGTGATTGGGTCCATATGGAAAGCCAGAGATGGAAGGATTAGTACGAATAGAGGTCAAAAAGGGTTCAAGAGCTAGGATGAACAAAAGGGGGGAAAGAGGACAACCCTGGCGGACACCGCGTTTAAGTGTAAAGGATGAGGAGAGTTTACCATTGACTAGAACAGATGCTTTGGGCATAGAATAGATTAAGGAAACATAGGAAATGAATTTCGGGCCAAAACCATGCCACTTCAGGGAAGCCATCAGAAAGGACCAATCAACTCGGTCGAAAGCTTTTTCAGCATCCACTGAGATGGCCGCAAGAGGGATAGAGGAGGGAGCTTTACTAAGAACATTAAGGAATAGTCTGGAGTTGTCCGAAGTGAGACGACCTTTTACAAAGCCACATTGCTCTTTCCCTATGAGGTGTGGTAGAAGGGGATCACGTCGAAGAGCGAGAAGTTTAGCAAACAGTTTATAATCCACGTTGACTAAAGAGATTGGCCGATAGTTTTTGCAAAATTTGGGATCTCGACCTTCTTTAGGGATGAGGCAGATAGTGGCATCCTGGAATGAACCTTGAGCCAGGCCGTCGGAACAAAAGGACTGAAAAAGGAGAAGAAGATGAGGTAAAAGAATGTCGGAAAAATGCAGATAAAATTCAACCGGGAAGCCATCGGGACCGGGGGTCTTGCCTTTGGTAAGAGACGTTAACGCAGTGGACAATTCAGAGAGGCTAATGTCAGAGTCTAGAGTCGAAAAGTTGAGCTGGGAGGTATCAGGCGTAGGCAGACGATCAAAATATGACTGAAGAAGATCTGAAGTAGGGGGATTTTCAGGTGTATATAAAGATTCATAGAAAGAGTGAAATTGCTCCAAAATGTCTTTATCTGTATGTAGGAGAGTATTGGAAGGGGAATAAATAGAATCAATAATAGTCCGTTCCTTCCGTGATTTTAGGTAATTAGCAAGCAGTTTACCTGACTTGTTACGACCACCGTAGTACCGAGCACTACTGCGTAGAAGATAAGAAGAGGCTGAATCAGTGGTGAGCTTATTAAAGGCAATTTTAGATCGAAGAAGTTCAGGAGACATCTGATTTGGAGAGGAGGTATAAAATTGGTGTTCAAGTGACTTGATATGTGTTAGGGCGACCTTGCGTTTTTGAAGAAACGCTTTCTTTTTCTTGTAGACAAAGTCGATGATGAAACCTCGGGCCGTGGCTTTAAACGAATCCCAGAGGATGTGTAGAGGGGTGGTAGGGGTAGAGTTAAGTTGGAAAAATTCTGAGGTGAAAGAGCGAAAGGAGGAGGAGAAAAGAGGGTCAGTGAGAAGAGAGGAGTTAAAACGCCAGCGAGAGGATTTAGGAGTAGGGGGAAGAAGATCAAAGACAGTAAGAATAGGGGCATGATCAGAAATGACAATAGGTTCAATAGAAGAGGAAAGAAGATTTTGAGATAAGGAGGAAGAAAGGAAAATGTAATCCAAGTGGGAGAAGGAAGAATGTGGGGGAGAGAAAAAGGAAAAATCTATGGTGTCAGGGTGTGTGATCCTCCAGGAGTCTATGAGATGAACCTGAGAGATAGTGTCAAGAAACTGTTTGTGAGGTTTATGAGGAATGAAACGAACAGAAGATTTACGGTCTAAAAAGGGGTCAACAATCTGGTTACAGTCTCCGCCTAATAGAAAGGTATCATCCTTGTATTGGATACATTTTGCTGTGATCGAGGGCCAAAAGGAAGAGTCAGGGCATGTAGGACCATAAACATTCAGTAAAGTGATCGGGATAGCATTGATAAGTAGTTTAACCAAAATCCAACGACCCTCTTCATCCCTCTCTTCAAGGAGTAGTTTACATTTAAGACGTCTGTGAACTAGGATAGCAACCCCATTTTTTTTTTGAGAAGCAGGTGAAAAGAAAACATCACCCACCCAAAGTCTTTTGAGTTTCAAAGATTCAACGTCAGAGAGGTGGGTTTCTTGGATAAGAGCAATGTCAGGATTATAAGAGGAGAGGTGGGAAAGTACTCTCTGCCGCTTAATAGGATGATTAAATCCTTTCACATTCCATGAAATAACGTTAAACATGAGAACGCATAAAACTATTCAGAAATAACAGGTGCCAAAATATACTGTACATGCAATAAGGCAAAGTAGAGAAAATAAGAGCCATTATAACTAGGAAATGGAAAAATAGATAAACATACTGTATAAGCAATAATTCAAACTGCAAGAGAGTGAAAAATATGTAAACCATTGAAAAGGTAGAAGGAAGAGTAGGAGGAAAAGGAAAAAGAGAAGGGGAAAGGGAGAAGGCGAGGGGAAAGGAAAGAAGGTCAGCAAAGGATGGTGAAGAAGGAAAAGAGAGAAGGCATAGAAAAGACAGTACAAATCCAAAAGGATGACTGTAATAAACATACCTGAAAGGGGTAGATACACAAGGGGGAAGGTGGGGAGGTGGTGATGCGTTACAAGACGGGGGACCAGGAACAGGAGCAGAACCACACCGAGACCTCACAAAAAGGGAACAAAGGACGGAACAAGATGGTGAAGGGAACATCCGATACAGATCTGCATAGGGAAAAAGAAAACAATTAATAGCATACGGAACATGTGACACAAGATATATAACCAGAAAATAGAAAGAAGAGTTATGTAGAGCATAGTCAAGGAGACTCAAGAAAAAGAAGATATTCAAGAGGAGAAAAGTGAGAAGATCAAGAGAAAAAGCAGAGAAGAGTACATGGAACCAGAGAAAAAGAGAGCTAGAGAGCAAAACATGAATACAACAGAAACATTTCAGCCACTGTTTGAAGGAGAGGAAGAAGCTTTCATCCCATCCTCATTCTGCAGAAGAAGAAAGTTACGTAGTTCACCAGGATCCTGAAATGTCCAAGTCTTATTCCGATGAGTGACTCTGAAGGTACAAGGATGAAATAAGCCATAACGTGCTCCAAGAGATCGCAAAGAGGGACGCATTGCTAGAAATTCTTTACGTCTGGAGGCAGTAGAATTAGAGACATCTTGAGATAAGTAAATTCGCTGACCTTGAAAAGTCAATTGTTTTTTGCCTCTTGCTGCTGAAAGGATCGAAAGAAGATCAGTGAACTTCAAAAACAGGATAATGACCCCACGAGGTTTGGTAGATGAAGATTGTCTGGCGCCAAGTCTATGCGCTCTTTGAATACTGATGGACGTAGAGGTGGGCATGTCCAAAAGTTTCGGAAGGAAGGAGGTAAAGAAAGACACTGGATTGTCACCCTCAAGATTTTCTGGCAGATTGTAAATACGAAGGTTGTTTCTTCTGTTGCGATTTTCCAAATCCTCCGTATGTTTCTGCAGAGAGAGGACGGTCTTTTCTAATGTTTCAATGCGTTGCGTGTTGGATTGAACCTCAGGTGTAAGTAGTTCCACAGAAGAAAGGCGAGCATCCATGGACTCCCATTTATCCTTCAGAAGCTGCATATCCTTGCTCGTCTCTTCGATAAAAGGACGCATTGCACGAAGTTCTTCCAAAATTTGATCAATAGGAGATGAGGAAGAGGGGTCTTCCGGTGTGGGAGAATTTTGTTTGAGACGTTTGCCAGCTGGAGCCGGTGGAGAGGTTCTACTGGAAGCTGAGTGACCCGAGGGGGCACGCAGAGAGGAAGAAGTCGACATTCTTGCAGACTGAAGCAATGTAGACGCAGCAGTTGAAGAAAGCACCGGAGTACTCACTGAGGGGTCAAAGAGAAACTTAGGTTTACGTAATGTCACCATAGGGAGTTTCTCCTTCAGACAACAATTGAGTGCAAGGCGCGTAGAAGTAGAGAGAAAGGCGACAGTAGTGAGTCAGAAGATCACCGTAGTATAAGGTAAGCCAGGCACTATTGATACACAAGATGTTCCAAAGACATATCACTGTGGGTATTGCCGACAAAAGTGAAGTAGTATCTTTGAAGACTACAGCTGAATATGACAGGGTTGCACCAAAACACACCTATCAAGTTCAAAGCATATACTTGGCATGAGAAACTAGCACAAAAATAATATGAGGGGGATTTGAGCCAAAGGTGCCAAAAAATTAGGTAAATAACATGAAATCATCTGTCTGAGGAAGCGCAAGTAAATTGCATTGGAAAGCGCCAGCGAGCTGAATGGTGCGTATGCTGGTAGTAGTGAATAAAAAGGGCGCAAAACATGACATTGAAGAAAAAAGCTGTGAGGCAGAAAGTCAGTAAACAGTTAATGAGACCAGCCGTGGTACACCGTCAATGATGAACGCTGAAGTGGCAAAGCGTCTGAGGGAAGCGGGTCTCACAGCGGAAGCCTCATGACGTAGAGCCTGAATAGACGCTCCTCAGAAGAGAGAGTGCAAAAATAAACACAACGGAGAAAAACAGTCACTGAATAGTGCACTTGCTCACCCCCAAGGTCGTCAATGCCGAATGGGACATGTCTGTAGAGGTCGTCTTGGCGGGTGGTGGGAGCAGAAGTCCGGCAGCCGACGGAACAGCTAAGATGGCGGCTCCGTGAGGAACGGTATAAACATCATGGAACAGATGAAGCGCGGCACTCCAGAAGCCGCAAAGCCACTCCGCTCGCTCCCCTGATGCTCCGATGCAAAACTCCGGGAAAGAGGCGCAGGTAGCGTCCCGTTCACATCGGGAAAAACGGCTTTGAGGTAAACGGTGCGGCGGAGCTCAGCACCTAACCGGCCATCTTGCGCGGCATCCAAGCCACGCCCCCTAATATGAACCTTTTAAGGTCATTACAGTCGTGGTTTTTACTTTGGTAATGTTCTGTGAGTGGGGCATTAATTTTGTTAGTTCGAATAGCTGACTTATGTTCTAATACCCGTGTGTGGAGTTCCCTTCTGGTCTCCCCCACATATCCTAGATCACACGGACATATGAGGAGGTAGACCACATTTTTGCTGCGACAGTTATTGAGGTTCTTCGCAATGAGACTTTTGTCAGCAAAGGTCAAGTTTTTCCCTTCTAAACACTGGGGACATATAGAGCAAGTCCCATATTTGTGGTTCCCTATCGCTATCGTGCCTCCTATGGTGATTTGTCCTTCCTTGGGGATTTTATATGTTTTAACTAAGGAGTTTCTAATTGTTTTATTCCTTCTGAAGGAAAAGAGAGGTTTCTGAAGTTGATTCTCTGTATTGTAATTTAACATTTTCCAGTTCCTATTTACAATATTCATTATGTGGTTGCTTATGTGTGAATATTGGGTGACGAAAACGACTCTACCCAAGGTGGTATACCTCTTTTCTTTATTTTGATCCAATAAACTGTCTCTATCATAAAATTGCGCTCTTTTTAATGAGTGTTTGATTAATTTATTGGGGTAACCTCTTGCTTTTAACTTTTTTTTGGTATTATCCGCATGATGATTAAAGTCTTTCAAGCTGGTGCAATTTCTCCTCAACCTCAAGAACTCACCAAATGGGATATTATTTTTTTGTACATGAGGGTGATTACTCGTGTATAGTAGCAGGGAGTTCTTATCCGTGGGCTTCGTATAAAGCTCCACTTTCAGCACTCCATCCTCATTTTTAATAACAATATCTAAGAATTCTACTTTCTCATTGCTGTAATGACCAGTAAACTTGAGATTAGGATCTCCTAAATTGATCCATTCAAGAAAGGCATCTAAATCAATGCTGGCACCGCTCCATATGAATATTATGTCGTCTATGTATTGGTGCCAGCAAGTGATGTTTTCAAAGAATGGGGCCACCTCATTAAAAATGTGCTGTTGTTCAAAATTGCCCACATAGAGGCAAGCCAGACTGGGGGCACAAGTGGCCCCCATACTGGTGCCCTTGATTTGTAGGTACAATTCGTCTTTAAAAAGAAAAAGATTTCTTTTTAATATCAATTGGATGCAGGACATTATAAAGTCCTTATTGCCACCTGCTAGATCTTCTGTCTCTAAAATAGTGGAAATCACATTGATAGTGCTATCTTGCGGAATGTTGGTATACAGAGCTTCAATGTCCAGGGTGATCGAAAACTGGGTCACCCTGTTGAAGCTCTGACCCTCAGAGAAAAAGAAACTGTGCTTTAGATGGGACTTTTCATTTCCACACAAAGGTAAATGTCCCACCATTGGACAAGTATGCAAAGGCTATGGGAAGGAAAACCATTTTGTAATGGCTTGCAAGGGTGAAGGAAAAGATAAGTGCGTCACAACAAGAAAAATAATGGACGCCTGAATGTTCCAGAAGCGACGTTCTACGCATGCTTTCGAAGGCCAGTGGGCAACATCAGTTAAGACAAATCGACACCAAACGAAGTTGATCATTGTCTAAACCGTCTTCCAAGAGTTTTTCAGTTTCATTGTCAAGTGACAAGGAAGACGGATGTGCAATCTTCACCTCAGAAAAACATGCATGTCGGACTGGCCACATGCAAAGAATAATATGAGTCAAAGCAAAGTCGGCGAGTAAGATCACAAGTCATTCAAACATTTTCTGAAAATTACGCTCAAAGTAAACGGTTGCTCCATACCCTTTTTATTCACAGTGGTGCATCAATAAACATTATACCTGAGGAGAAATATAATGAACTGTCTCCATTGCCTGTCTCACACCGTCAAATACTAAAGTGTATACATGGGCTGCATCAACACCATTAAAGAGTCAAGGTTCATTAGTAGTAACTATAAAACACAAAAAGACAAAAGTCCAGGTACCCACCATGTACTTTAATGTACTGCGTCAAGTGCCTGTTTATTCAGTTTCAATGCTGCTGCTGATATGGGACTGATATATGTGAACTACAACATGAATGCTCATCATGAAATAGAAAGTCAGTTGTGAGAAGCTGGCCTGATATATGATGTACTCTTATGTAAGTGGACACGTTGCACCAGTCAAGACAACCCTTATGGTGATTTAAGAGGTCTTAGACTACCTTAGAAAGCTCTCTAAGGGGTAGCCGTGGAGTGCAGCCTTCAGGCTTAGTCCAGAAGGAGTATAATGCAGCTTGTTTTACCAGAATGCCATCTCATAGTATAGATTAAGTGAAAAAGAACCACACCAAGTATTTATAAAAATATATATTTATTCTACAATACTCTCTAGAATGTTCAAATATCCCCAACACGGAGATAAACACAATGCACAAAACACTTCAGTTAGAAATGCAATAAATAGCATGTTTTTACACAGGGGGACAAACCATATATCAATAAAGTGGTATAAGAACCACGACTCGAGTCAGGACAACGTCGAGAGGACATAGACTTGCTGGGGACCTAAAGAACCACCCAAGATAAGTAGATAGGGACCCCACGGAGAGCATGTGTAGTGCGAGTATACGACAGCGTGCTCCGTACAACTCTATGTGCAAGTCACAGTTGGATTTTTTAAGAATAGGGATCCTTCGCAATGGCCCCTCAAGAAACCCCTTGGAAGTTTGAAGGTTGGAGAGCCACCCTGCCTGTGTATACCTTAGTACCCACGTTACCTACACAAGGGACGCCGGGTGCATAGGGGTGAAGTGGTGTCGGAAACCTCTGTAGATTCCAATGGAGTACTTCAAGAAAGTGCTGCTGTTGGAAGGGGAGAAAGTGTTCGTGGGAATACAAACATGGATTTTTGAAAAGGAGTACCTGGTAGCAGAGGGGACAGAGTCTATGTCACTCGAGAGTGACCAGGAGCCCGGAAAGACGAATGCCCTCCGATGTCGGGTGCTTCAGGTGAGATGACGATGACTCTGGGGACCAGGCGACACTGAGGACAACCAGGAGCTGGATACGAACTGTCCCACGAAGGATGTCGTGTGCTGAAGGGTCGGTGTCCAGCGGGAGCACCAACAAGCCTTGGCAAAAGCCAACCCTCGCAGGAGGTCAAGAAGGTTCAATGTTGGAACCAGCAAGGTCCAGGAGACTAACCACTTGCAGGCCCCAAGCAAACAGAGGAGCCCAATAAAAACAAAAGTGACCCTCAAATGGAACCACAGGCCGGAGGCACTGGAGTCCCGAGAGGACCTCAGGCAGCTCACCAATAGGAGCAGGCCACGGTGCACACGAGGTGATGTGGCTGAAGGTCTTGGTGCAATAAGTTGCTGGAGGTTGGAGCTACTTGGCGCCCAATACACTTGTTGCAAGGATGCCAACAAGCAATGGCAATTGCAAAAGTACGCAGTTCACAGGAGTTCAGGTAATACAGCCCCCACAAGGGATTCTAACCTCAAACTCAGTGAGACGACAGCTCGGACCTCGAAGGGATATAGGATTCCACCACCTGTGTTGTTGAACCCTTCAGAGTCCGCAGAAGCTCAGCATCAACGGACCGGTCAGCAGTGTTGAGGTGCCTGCGAACGCAGGGAAGTTGCTCTTTCACTTCAAGGGAGATTTTCTTCAAGTGGCTTTGATGCTTCACAGGTCCTGTATGGGTCCTGTATCGTGCACAGACACAGACGATGCAGCAGACTGAAAGGGAGACGAAGTCAGGCCCAAATGAAGTCCAGCGAAGTCCAGAGTGCCCTGACGGTAGAAGGGCAGTGGTTTCAGGTCTGAATCTTATCCCATGACTAATCTAGGGTCCCGCACACAGGTAAGCCCTTAAGTACCCTAGGTAAAGGTTGGGATGATTCAGGGGACCCTCCCAGACGAGGGTCTGGGCAGGGGGAGGTTACTCCCATATCCTTTGTCCAGTTTCGTGCCAGAGCAGCAGCCAACTGCTCCCAGAACTGGTTTGAACTGGACTATGCTAAGGGACACCAAATGTGCCCCACATGTAGGCAAGCGCACCCACCCAGTCCCAATAGTGACAGGATGCCTATTGTTCCACCTTCCTCTGCTCGAGCTTGGCTCAGCAGCAGGAGGGCAGAAATGTGTCTCTGGTCGACAGCAACCATTTTGTGCTGTCCGGGGCTAGAAGGTTGGCACCGGGAACACTGAGAGCCTTTACCTGAGGGCTCTGGCAGTCCTTTGAATCACACCTCCCACACTGTTTACGCTATGATTTCAACATGTTTGATACCAAACATGATAGGATTCGTTGCAGCTGTTTTCATGATGGTTATCACGTAATTAAGCGGTGCCCTTCAATATAGTATATGGCTACTTTACTGACAACCTGGGAGAATGGACTCCGGAGGCTGCAGGGTAGTCCTGCTCATGCCGGGGCACCCTCTCACTTAGAACCAAGAACCCTTCCTTCAGGATTGCAAAGGCCTGCTATGGGGGTGACTTATAGGTTTTAAATGCAGTAACACTTCTATATAATAAACCTATATCTTTAGTAAGTGGTACATGCACCAACTTACACAGGCTGCAATGGCAGGCCTGTAGATCCATTTTGAATGGTCTCTCATGGATGGCGTAATACATGCTGCAGCCCATGGGAGACTTCTGGGGTACCTAAGCCCTGGGTACATGGGTATCATATACTATGGACTGTCACGGGTACCCCAGTATCCAATCTGGGATGTACCTAAGTACTGAACAATCCAATTTAGGGAGAAAGCAGATAGACCGGTGTCCTGATTAGGAGGGTCCTAGTCAAAAACAGCATCACATCAGCAAACTGTGGGGGTAATCATAGGATGCAGATCCTACTTTCCTACACAAGTTGTTTCACGGATTAGGAAAACTTAAGACCATGAAAGTACACCAAACTGCATATCACGCCTTCTCAGCAGCTATTTGTAGATAAAATACAATTTGTCTAGGTCTTTGAACAACAGGACACTTGTCCTGTTGCTCAAAGACCTAGACGAATTGTATTTCATCTAAAAGTAGCTGCTGAGAAAAAATGAAGACATTACTGAAGCATGATATCATTGAGCAATCTACTGGTCAAACTCCGTGGATTTTGCCCATAGTGGTAGTGCCCAAAAAGGACAGTGAAGGAACTGTATGCATCTGTGTTGATATGCTTCAAGCTAACAAAGCAATTGAAAGAGAAAGACATCAAGGTCCGCCTATTGGCGAAGTTATCTTACAGGTAAATGGCGCCAAAGTTTTCTCTCGCCTCAATGTTAACAAAGGGTATCATCAATTGGAAGTCAAAGAAAATTGTAGGTATATTACCACCTTTTGTACCCATATTAGTTTGTTCTGATATAAGCGATTACGTTTTGGTGTGTCATCAGCTACAGATCTTTTCTAAGATATCATTCGACGTATCATACAACCAGTCATAAATTCTTTCAACTGCAGTGATGATACATTTGTTTTCAGAGCTACCCAAAAGGAACATGATAATGCTGAGAAATGTGAATTCCACATAACAAAACTTAAATTCTTTGGCCATATCTTTTCTGTTGAGGGTATAATGCCAAATTCAGCTAAAGTACAAGCTTTGTCAGCCACCAATCCGCGACAAGATGTTACCATGTTACGTTCCTTCCGTGGCATGGCCACAGGTATTGTTCCAGATACATGTGTGACTTTTCCATAGTAAGTGCTTCCTTAAGAGACTTAACAAAAGAAATGCTTCATTTTAATGGTCACACAAATGTGAGCAAAGTCTAGAAAATCAAGCATGCAATTGAGAACACCACTGAAATTGCGTACTTGATCCAAAGCTTCATACATATATTGTTGTTGACGCAAGCCCAGTTGGGTTGGGTGCGATCCTTGTCCATAACAGTGGACACCCAAATGCTCGAAGGCATATTGTGGCATATGCAAGCAGGCATTTTTTACAAACTGAACATGCCTGTTCACAGCCCGAGAAAGAAATGTTAGCAGTGGTGTGGGCTTGTGAACATTTCCACTTATTCTTATATGGAAAACCTTTCACTCTTGTAACACATTATCAAGCCTTTCTTACCATCTTTGCTAACCTAAAAGCCAAGATGCCTTCATGAATTGAACGTTGGGGTTTGTGATTACAGGAATAGGACTACTCTGTTGTGCACCAACCAGTAAAAGATCAAAACTCTGCTTGCTACTTTTCACTAGTGCCAGTACAGTATCCTGGTACCCCTTCCAAAGCGGTTGAAGCATGCATTAACTTCATCATGAAGTCCAGTACACCTGTCACTATTTCATTGGAACAAACGTTACTGCAATGAGCAAACATAGTGATATGTTGATATTAAAAGACATGATTGCACATCAATCCTGGAAACAGCACACTCAATCTCTCACACGTTTACAGCAAATATCAGAAGATTAAAAATGTTCACGAAGACCTGTCCGTTACTCAAGAACGTATTGTCTTGTAAGGTTTGAGAATTGTCATAATATTCACTAAGGGGTAGCTGTTACTAAGGTCAAAGAGAATCACAACCTATTCTGGTTGGAGAGGAAGTATGAGAGTAGTCAATCTCAACAAAGTTGGGTTATTTAGAGTGATGGGGAATCCCTCCTTTTTGGATATAGTGCCCTCACACAGCCTTGCGAGTGTCATGCTTCATCATCTGTGGTTGCTTCTCGTGGGTGTGGCGCTGCTGTCCTCCATGGGCCCTGCAAGAGGGCTCTTTATCGGAGATCTTTTAAGGAGATGCCGCAGTTGTGCATGTGGGTACGTGGGCCTAGGATAGTGAGTGAGTGAGTTAAAATTACCAGACGATACCTAGAACCTAATTTTATTCAGGGGTTCGAATGGTAAGGTTAAAAATAGGGTGGGATGCTGAAGCTCCTCTATGGAACAAATATAAAGTGGGGATAGGTGTCTTCCCGCTGCTCTCAGAATCCGTGTCAGTGTGTGTCAAAGAAAGAGTTTGATCAACATGTTTTGCCTCATGTCGTTCCATATGGGATATAAGGGCGCTTTGTCAGGGCCGTGAAGGGTGTAAACAAAGAAAAGTAATCAGGAATCAGGGAGGAGAAAATCCTGTATACCTGTACTACCTATAGTTAGGTGCAGATGCGTCCTCGCGCTGAAAGGAACGTGTATTACATGTTCCTAAACCCAACCTGGTGATATAAAAGAGAGAAAGACATACAGACATTAAAAAAATGGTATGTACAACAAATGTTAACAGTGGAATTCACTGGAACTTAGTTGTACTCATAACCTGGCATTTGAATCTGTATGCAGTCACGTGTGCATGCTTGGTGCAGTATGCCTTAATAGACACACTGTCACGTGACGATCAGAACCAATCTTAAGGCGCCGCTGCCTTCTATGTAATGAAGTTGACACACGTGTTGTGTCAGTATAGGCGTGCTGCACTGCGCCTATGGCGTGATGTGTTAGGCACAAAAATCACCGGAACATGGCTATCCCGCTGTGGGTCGATGGGGTGATCAATACCATTAAAAATACCAATGAAAGTTGGAGGCCAAAGGACTTCATTGGATAACGATTAGTATCACACCTGTAGTTTGTTAGACGCTATACTGAACTCGGTGTGAATCTCATATGCCGGTCGCTAGAGCGTGACTGAATTGCGGCGGTAAACATTGTAATACTGCGCCCAAGTAAGGAGGCACCTCTATCGTGACAAGGGTGCTCTCAAAGTGTTATGCCAAGCCCTAGCACACCAATGTACAAATTATCAAAAGTAAAACAACTTCAAAATCAAGATGCGCCCAATAATACATAAGAGGCTTTAATATTAGTGTCTTGTTCAGAGTCCAGCCAACACGTGTTTCGTCGTTCGGGACAAAAAAGCCGCAACTTCCTCAGGGCTTTCAATCTTCAACTTGAAATAGAATGCCTTCTGGCTGGTTATACTTCTGTCCCAGCCTCAATCTGGCTGGGTGAATTAATATTATTCAGTATGCAGGTCTTTGGAAACAAACAATTCTCCTAATAGCACTATCACAAACTCGTGCATTAGATGCGGACTAGAGTCATGTCCGCTTAGTATATGCTGAATATAACATCAGAAGCACCGCATACATGCTCCCCGGCAACTCTGTATCGCTGCACACTATCCAGGATATAATCATCCCCAACTTTGCTTTCACGGTGCTCTCAAAGTGAATGATCAATCTGTCCATATTCAAGGTAGTGAGTATTGTGAGAAAGGTGATTCAGCATGGTCTCTCATACAGATCACACTGCGAAAAGTACATTGCTCGTGAGCAAAACATGACGCCTACCTCTAGATTCAGCAAGGTGGTCCACATCGGCGCTCACTTAGGTTATGAGGCAGAGTATCTGTGGGCATTAAAAACAGGAAATCATAGTGAACTTCTTAAAGTCGCGTCTGCCCTCCATAGTTAAAAAAGTCTGGTTACCTTTTATCCAACAGAGGGGAACAGCAGGGAAACACTTACAGTTGCTCGCCTCATCCAGGTCTGGGACCTACCCGTCCGTCTGTGAGAATTGTCATACCATAGAGTCTGCAACAACAAATAATCGAAGCGGCCCATGAAAAACATCATAAAATTGTTTCTTTCTGAGACCGAGTTTGGTTTCCTGATCTTGACGCGATATTTCAAAGACAGTTGAAGGCCTGTCATCTGTGCAATTGCTTCTTTGTCAAAATCACTCAACATACCTTGAACATTTTGGATTTACCAAAACATACATTGGAGAGAATCACTGTTTATATCTTTGGTCCTCTTGACAATGGGCATCACCTGATAGTGGTTATCGATGGAGACTCCCATTTTCCATTGGTAGAAGATCTACCATCGACCACTTTAAGAAGAGTTATCTAGAGGTTAGATGGAATTTTGGCAACATGTGGTGTTCCTTCAATTCTAAAGTCTGACAATGGCCCACAATTCAAAAGTAAAAAATTCCAAGATTTTCTTGATCATCGCAATGGGAAGCATCAGAAAAGCACACTTATTTGACAGAAGCAAATGGTGTTGTCGAACGCTTTATGAGCACACTTAAAAAGACTGTCTAGCTTGCTGCATTGGAGATGCTTGATCTGAAATCTGTTCTCCATGCTGCTCTTCAGGCTTACTGGTCAACTCCGCATTCAATGACAGGAGAAAGTCCTGCTACCCTGATATTCAGGAGAGCCATGACAACCAAGTTACCACAATAGACCAATAGAAGATCTACAACAGATGTTGAACTTCGTCAATCAGACTTGTGCCGTAAGCAAAAGATAAAAGTATATGCCAACAAGTGTTGATGTGCCAAGAACACTACTTTCAATGAAGAAGATCAAGTATTGGTGCGACGACAGAGAAAATGCAAATCTGATGCTCCCTTTGATGCTGAAACCTTCAAAGTCATGACTAGTAAATGACACATGGTGACTGCTCACCATCCAGGAAAGTCCATTATGTAAGATTCTTTTCCCACTCCAGACTTCTGTATCATCATTCACCAGCTCCTGATGTCAGAGATGAGACTGGTTTGATTGAGGCTGTAAAGAGCCTCCTGATTACATCTGTCCCGACATCATCAGTGCCAGTCATGTTCTCTTCTCTCTTCACAGCCTCTGAGGACACAATCTGGGTGTTTGGTCAGAGCACAACAACAACTTATAGGAGTTGTAATATGTATGTGTGAATATTTATATATATTCACAAATAAAGTTATAATATGTGAAAAAGAAATATATATATTGGTTTTGTAACCGTGATCAGGGACAGTTGATGTCTAAAACGCATAGGTGGGGAACCTACAGGAATTAAAATCAAAATAAAACTATCGAAGTGGAGTGTGGCGTCTTTCTTATTGAAAGTTCTTGCTCAAGACATTAATTGTGAGTCAGTTCCAAAACTCGCCGTCAGCACCAGCTGTTCAGCTGCTCCCCTCGAATTGGAACATTTGCTCGTAATATATATATATATATATATATATATATATATATATATATATATATATATATATTCACTAAAAAAAACATAGGTTTTAGGGGTGTTATAGTTAGTTGGACATTTCACTCGTACAAAACCATTGAAATTCCCCCGTTATAGTTAGTTGTACTAACTATAACTCGCACGCCCGCAATCCACTGCTGATGATGTCACATATTACATCATTCATGACATCACTGATGACATCACTGATGACATCTGAAATGACATCACTGATGACATCATCCAGTGAATATATATATATATATATATATATTACAATCTGCCTTGAAGACTGAGTGCATGTATGTGTCTGAATGGAGGATTTAGTAGCAATGTGTTTGACTGTGTAAGTGACGAATTTAAAGTATTTCACTAAATATATGGGATAGTGAATACCTGTATCACTTTATCTCTTGTTGTGAAAACTACTACATAAGTTGGGCACTAGCTATGTTAAAGTCTATATTAGTTAAGTGAATATTTGTATGGGATAGTGAATGAATGTGTGTGTGGTTGGGTGGGAGGTGTGTGACTGTCCATAGTTGATTTGGTAGGTATATAATGTTAAGACTGTATGTGGAAACAGTTGTTTAGGTGCGTGAATCTCTTTATGGGTGTGGTGATGAGTAAATATATTTCTCAATGATACATGTCCAAGAAACTAGAAATATAAAAGGCAGTGTATGTGACAGTTGTTATATATAAATAACTATACATAAGACTCACTGATTGTATGAGTGACGTATGATAACTGTATACTTGTAATAATGATTTTATAACATACTAAGTATGAGTTACTATCTATATCAATAAGTAAAGTGGTGTTTGCGTAAGTGTGTAGCTTAGTAAATATAAGTATGATCAACTGTTTGCATAAGTGCGTAGAATGACTGCATAAGTAAATAGGATGTGTGCTGGTCTGTAATGTTGATGTAGGTGTATAAGTATATTTAATAGTGTTCTATTGATCTTTGTTAGCATGTATGAGGGAATCTATAGGTAAGTGTTTAGATGTGTGTGTAGATGTAGGAATCACTGAGTGGGTTTTTAGAAACTTGTATTGGTGTGTCAATGGTTTCAAATATGGTACTCCATATTTTATAATGAGTGTTGAAAGGTTATACTAGTGTATGATAAGATGTATCAGATTGTCACGTGGATGATGTCAACAATGATGTCATCAGTAATGTCATTTGAGATTTCATCAGTAATGTCATCAGTGATGTCACTGACCATGTAATGAATGATGTAATATGTGACATCATCAGCAGTGGATTGCGGGCGCACGAGTTATAGTTAGTACAACTAACTATAACGGGGGACTTTCAATGGTTTTGTACGAGTGAAATGTCCAACTAACTATAACACCCCTAAAACCTATGTTTTTTCAGTGAATTTCTAAGCTTTTTAAATGCTAATTCCTAACTATAACAGGTCTGAAACCTATGGTTTTTTTAGTGAATTTCAAAGGTTTTGTAAATGACAATTTTTAAATGTATTCATTCTTATATTTATTTTTTGATACTGATTTACTACATTTTTTAAAACTATTTATTTTTAGATATTTTATTTTTTTAATTACATTATAATTACGTTATACATTAAATTACAAAATATATTTTCTCAGAATTAATTACTTTAGTTTAAATACTTTGCAAATAGGCAATAGACTTTAAAGTACAGTAGTTACAGTTGTTGTAATGCGTAACACAATTTCAGACACAATGCAACATTGAGCTCAATGTGAATTTCTAGTTAAATGCAATTAGTTACTTTTCGGATTACTTTTCTAACCACAAGACTAGATCCTAGATTCAGTCCTGGGATATCTCCTGTAGACAGCTGAGTAAAAACATTTTGGTTACAGTAGTGATTTTTAAGGAATATTATTGTATTTTAAAAGTTGACAGAAACTTTTTCACATAGAACCACCAATGTTATCCTATGGGAGGAAATTCACGTATTAGGTAAGTAGTGTTAACATTACTTTTTCTTACTCAGTGATGGATCCTGGATCCAGCACTGGTGCATCTCCTGTAAACAGTCGAAAGAATGCGTTTAAGTCATACAGGCAATTTTTAAGGAATATTTTTACTTTGTGAAAATACACACTTAGAAACTTTTCTGGTGAAAACCACACAATGGATTCCTATGGAAGGAAATACAGGTTAGTGGTAAGTACGGTTAGAATTACTTTTCAGGATCACTACTGGGCTCTAAGAAACAGCACTGAGGTCACTCCTGATAGCAGGTGAGTAAACTGGAATTCGTCGTTCTGCTGATTTTATAGGAATTTTTGTTTGTTTAAAAAATCGACACTTAGAAACTTTTCTTCTGAAAACCACACAATGGATTCCTATGGAAGGAAATACAAGTTACTGGTAAGTACGCTTAGAATTACTTTTCAGGGTCAGTGCTGGGCTAAAAGATGCGGTACAAAAGGGGGTGGTGATGCTCAGACGTGAGTCCCTTGCTCACTTTGCCACTGGATTCAAGCAAGCCTGGCTGAAGACGGCTGGAATGCCAGAAACCGGTCCTAGGAAGCTTGTTTCTGGTCCAGGGAAGGCATGGCTTGGCAGTTCGGGTTGGACTGTTCCCATGAGGCACAGTGTCAGACTGATTTGCATATGGCCATGTCTGAACTGTGGTGGCAGAGTGGGCTAAAGAACGGTGATGGATTAAACCCAGATCTGTTGACTGGGTGTGAGTGTTTGATTGGTTTGGATGCTCCGTCCATCACCACCCCCTTTTGTACTGCTTTGTTCGCCATAAGTTGGCAGGGTAAAAGATGCAGCACTGGGTTCTCTCCTGATAACAGGTGACTAAATCGGAATTCGTAGTGCGGATGATTTTAGAAGAATATTTGTAAGTTTCAAAAGTCAACACTTATAAACTTTTCTGATGAAAACCACAAAATGGATTCCTATAGAAGGAAATACAAGTTACTGGTAAGTTCGCTTAGAATTACTTTTCAGGGTCTGTGCTGGACTAAAAGATACAGTACTGGCTTCTCTCCTGATAACAGGTGAGTAAATCGGAATTCGTAGTTCGACTGATTTTAGAGGAATATTTGTACAATGGTGAAGGAAGGGGGCGGAACATGCAGTGACATGTGTGCAAACACGCCCTGTGGCGCGTTTTAAGTTGGGGAATTAATTCCTCTTCAATGCTGCGGTCCCCTGGGGGCCAACTAGCCCACCAGGTACCTCCAGTATGCGCCAGGGAGCTGCGTTGCAGAGAGGTATTCAGAGGCCATGCCCCTTTTTACAACACTCTGCAACACAGCTCCGTGGCGCTTACTGGAGGTACTTGGTGGGCTAGTTGACTCCTAGGGGACCTCTGGATTGAAGAGGAATTAATTTCCCAACTTAAAACATACCACAGGGCGAGTTTACACACATATCCCCTTAGGCCCCGCCCTCTACCTTCACCACTGTGCAAACGCGCCCCGTGGCGTGTTTTAAGTTGGGGGATTAAGTCCCCTTGAATCCTGAGGTCCCCTGGCGGCCAACTAGCCCACCAGGTACCTCCCGTAAGCGCCACAGAGCTGTGTTGCAGAGAGGTGTAAAAAGAGGTGTGGCCTCAAAACATCTCTCTGCAACACAGTCCCCTGGCGCATACTGGAGGTTCCTGGTGGGCTAGTTGGTCCCCAGGGACCCCCAGTATTCAAGGGGAGTTCGTTCCCCCTCTGCAAACACGCCAGGGGCGCATTTGCAGAGAGGTGCAAGGAGGGGGTGGGGCCTAGGGGCGATCGCGTCTTTTTCCCCCAAAAAATATTAATAGTTTTTGGGCCCTGGGGCTCCTTGTGGGACCCCCTGAGCAGGCCTAGGGGGTCAGGGTGTGTCTTCCCTGCCCCCTTTTCACATGTTCCACACATATTTCAATGACTTCCTCAGCCTCACTTCTACCGAGGCACAAAATGGCTGCCAACAGTTCCTGATTTCGAATGTTTACAACCGCTTGATAGCCAATTAGAATTGAGCGCATGATCGGGACGGTGCTCTTATCCTACGAGGCCAATCCTCGCACAATCTGTGGATCCTCCGCGCCCATAGATATATAAATGACTTTAACCGTAATTTTCAAAGAAATTACTGAACAGATTGACACCAGATATGCCAAAGGCACAAGTCGGAACTGAGGACTACCTCTCTGCCAAATATGGTGTCATTCCATTCAGCCGTTCGAGCTGTAGCCGTGGCAAAAGCTCCTATAGGAAATTGCATGGGGAAAACACGTTTTGGGACCCCCTTTTTCCTCAGCCCCCGCTTGATCAATCACCCCCAAACTTTCAGGGAAGAAGTGGAACTGGTCTGGCCGTTTGAAAAATTTCAAGAAGATTCATGAATCGACGCCAAAGTTATTGCCATTAGAATGTTGCGGATTTCCTATGGATAATAGGTCCTAACTATAACTACTGGCGACCGCCAGTAGATTTTATATATATATATGTATATATATATATATATATATATATATATATATATTCACTGAAAAAACCATAGGTTATAGACCATATATAGTTAGGAATTAGCATTTACAAAACCTTGAAAATTCACTGAAAAAACCATAGGTTATAGACCATATATAGTTAGGAATTAGCATTTAAAAAACCTTATTTTACTCACACAAAACCATTGAAATTCCATATATAGTTAGTTGCACTAACTATATATCGCGCACCCGCAATCCACTGCTGATCATGTCACATATTACATCATTCATGACATGGTCAGTGACATCACTGATGACATCACTGATGACATCTCAAATGACATCACTGATGACATCACTGATGACAACATCCAGTGACTGTATGTTTCTGTAAAGTTAAAATATGTCTTACATATTGAAGAATGAGTGGATGTATAAGTGTCTGGATGAAGGATTTAGTAGGTGCGTGACTGACTGTATGAGTGAGTGATTAAATGTGTCTCACTGAATGCATGGGTTAGTGACTAAACTGTCTTAATTTGTGCATCATTATGTCTGTTGTTCTGTAAACTGCTGCATGTGTTGATCATTAGCTATACGAGAGGCTATATGTGTTATTAATTGGTTGCCCAAGTATTTCTATGGGAGATTGAGTTTGTGTGGGGGTGGCTGGAAGGTGTGTGACTCTATGCATAGATGTGTGAGCAGTTTATTCACTAGGTGTATGAGTTCAAGAGTGCATGTGGAAACAGCTACATAGGCAGTTGACTGTGTGCATGAGTGAATGGATATCTCAATGCTACATGTCATAGTAAGTACATATGTAAAACACAGTACATGTGAGAGTTGGCATATATAAATAACTGTGCATGAGAGCCACTGAATGAGTGAGTGGTTGTATCGATCATTGTGAACTTGTATCAGGGATTGTATAAGAGAGTAAATATGTGTTAGTATATGTTTCAATAAGTAAGGTGTGTTTAACTGTATAGTTGAAGAAATGGAGGTGAGATTGTTTCTTTGCATGACTGACTGGGTGTGTGAGTAACTCCATGGATGAGTGGCAGTGTGTGAGTGTCTGTATACACTGAGTGTATCTAAGGTTATATTAGAGTCTGAAGAGGTTTATCGTATTAGCACAAGAATGATGTCATTTGAGATGTCATCAGTGATGTCACTGACCATGTCATGAATGATGTAATATGTGACATGATCAGCAGTGGATTGCGGGTGCGCGATATATAGTTAGTGCAACTAACTATATATGGAATTTCAATGGTTTTGTGTGAGTAAAATAAGGTTTTTTAAATGCTAATTCCTAACTATATATGGTCTATAACCTATGGTTTTTTCAGTGAATTTTCAAGGTTTTGTAAATGCTAATTCCTAACTATATATGGTCTATAACCTATGGTTTTTTCAGTGAATTTCAATGGTTTTTTAATAGCAAATATCATAAGCTGTCGAATGTCAAGTACGTGGTAAGTGAAAACATTTTCGCGTTTATGCACACTGATCTGCTTTGAATGGTGCCCCCCCCCCCCTCATTTCTATTAGGAGTACTCTCTCTTTGCAGATAGTGAAAGGTAGTTAACGCAGGCCTTTGCCCCCGTTGTAATCCGTCGTGCCTGCTTCTCTCTCCATTTGATTGATTGTTATCCAAGTATTTACTGTTTTAGAATTAGTTCTCTTTGGTTCATTCTCTATTTACAAACAAACACAGAGTCGCAATACTCTGTTTAGTCTTTGCAGATAACGAAAAATCGTGTAAAAAAAAAGAAAAGGAATCGAGCAAAATCAGTAGGCCACTAATGGGATCTCTTTTTGACCTCGCTAAAATAGAAACATTAGGAACAACCCCTCATGACAAATACAAAACTAGTGAGATGAACTGAACTCCACACAATGATGGCTGCAAAACAGCTTGGCTCCGCCACCCACCCCGCCCAAAATAACGATAAAGAACGGCTGCCATGATTGGTTGCGGAATGACCACGACGGAGCTACAAAATGGTGCTGCTCTCATGCTAACCCCAGCTTCAGTCTGAAACATCCAGAAACACTGTAGACTACCAATTCGATCAGTTCCGGTAGCGCCCCAATGTAACCCGGTAGAGAAGAACTAGCCCTCCCCTCTTTGACTGATGGTTCTTGTTGCCTGTCCCTTCTGTTGTCATTTAACAGAACTATTTAGCCTGCTGAAAGGGGTTGTGTTCCGACCGCTGGTTGGTGGAGACATTTTGACTATATTCTGTACCTGCGTTGTCGCGTAATGCGTCATATGACACGCCGCGTTAGCGCATCCGGAAGTCATCCGGGGCGCGCAGCGCGTAACGTAAGCATAACAAGTCATGTGACTTGTTAATAAAACTTTTCATTGGTTCATTTTACTTTTCTTATTGTAATGATGAAAGGCTTGGTCATATGACCTAAAAATTACGCTTTTTATTACTTCCGAACATTATTTTTTCTTAAATATATGTTATAATGTTCCAGGCTAATGTACTTTCCCGGAAATTTTACAATTGTCCTGCAAGTAAAATATATTCTTTTTTCGAGAAAAAGAGCGTTTCTTCGTCCCATGACGGAGCCGTTGAGCAAAAGAGGGTCGACCTGCTGTCTTAGTCGCCGATACGCCTGAATATGAGATTCTTATCGATCACTTTATGTTGCAGGAATAGAAAACACAACAGCCCTTGACCATTTATCTTTACTGCGTTCCTTCGTATTATACCTTTTACCCTTCATGTAATTGGTCTGCTTTATTTCACTTGCCTTTTAATGATTCTAAAACAGTCACTATTATTAAAAACTTTACCAATGTATATACTACTACCATGTTTTCTTTTAAAAACCTTTATTGTGAAAATTTCATTATACAAATACTTGCCTATAACCACGTGGGCCTGCCACAGAGCAAACTGTAATCGTATATGATGAATAGACATTTACACTGTAGAGGAACGTAACGGGCGGGCCATTAGGTTGCAAGAACTAAGGTGTCTAACAGTTACGGAATCGGTGGACGTACATTTTATAATTAAAATACGACAGGGCCAGTTACAATAAAATTATCTAGATATACATTTGCGGGCAAGTACCATGGGTGACGTTAATTCGAACTTTCAACAGTACAGTAATCAATAACACATCAGAACTTAATATCAATAGGGATGTCGAAATAGTCAATCAATTCTCGTCCCCGCCCGCCATGTGCTTCAAAACTGCATACGTATCTCGTGATTTCAAGGTTCTGCAACCAGTACACAACAAGGAGTTACGAGTCCCATTTATTCCGGCGCCATTTTGGGCGAGGACGGGCAGGTCCAGGATATAGTCAAAATGTCTCTACCAACCATCGACTATGATGATGTTCATATGCTGTATTTATTAGAGTAAAACTCATCTGTCCACATGAAATTAATTTGCCACAATCTAAACATGTCATTTTAATCTTTCCAAAGTTCTTCTAAATATTTGGGACCGTTTCCCTTGCCTCTGAAGCTCTCAGTGCCACTTCTTTGATGAATGTACTAGCAGGTCAGGGGTTCTCCTCCAAATCTCTCTTTTATGCAGCACTATAATTAATTGGTGCCACCTCTCCATATGACGATGCATGGTATAGTTACCACAACTATATTTTTTTTCGGTTCCTCTGGAGAGTTCATCGTGGCAGATGAAGCGTGTAACGTACCGGGCATTTACCTTTTTTTGCATGTACAGGAAAGGAAAAAAAAATCGAGCGTCCGAGTTCTAAGGTGTCCCAGGGCCATTTTAGTGGACCAGGCCCAAATCCAAAGAACAGCCATCTCACAGGCTAATGGGGCGACCCACGCCGACTTTCAGCATTGTAGAATGACCACACCAGTACAGCAACTTGCTAGACATCACCTCGGTGCCATCCGGATCTCGGCGCCCCACTGCAGATGAAGTGCCTCTCAACTATGAAACCACCACGGTGACATCCGGATCTTGGCGCGTTGTGCTGCCTTCGGCCTATTCGCACATCGGTCCGCTACTGACGCCATCTCACAGGCTAATGGGGCGACCCACGCCGAGTTTCAGCATTGTAGGATGACCACACCAGTACAGCAACTTGCTAGACATCACCTCGGTGCCATCCGAATCTTGGCATCTCAACGCCTAGTGGTATCTTCCATACAAAAAATATTGTTACGCTGCCTTTGGCCCCATTCGCACATCAGTCCGCAACTTAGACATCACCTCGGTGCCATCCGGATCTTGGCATCTCAGCGCCTTGTGGTGTCAGTCAGAAAATATTGTTGCGCTGCCTTTGGCCCCATTCGCACATCGGTCCGCTACTGACGCCATCTCGCAGGCCAACGGGGCGCCCCACGCCGACTTTCAACATTGTAGGATGGCCACAGAAGTGCGACAACTTACTAGACACCACCTCGGTGCCATCCGGATCTTGGCGCGTTGTGCTGCCTTCGGCCTATTCGCACATCAGTCCACTACTGACGCCATCTCACAGGCCAACGGGGCGCCCCACGCCGACTTTCAGCATTGTTGGATGGCCACACCAGTGCGGCAACTTACTAGACACCACCTCGGTGCCATCCGGATCTTGGCGCGTTGTGCTGCCTTCGGCCTATTCGCACATCGGTCCGCTACTGACGCAAACTCACAGGCCAACGGGGCGCCCCACGCCGACTTTCAGCATTGTAGGATGGCCACACCAGTGCTGCAACTTGCTGGACACCACCTCGGTGCCATCCGGATCTTGGCGCGTTGTATTGCCTTCGGCCTATTCGCACATCGGTCCGCTACTGACGCCGCCTCACGTGCCAACATATTTTCTCCGCATTTTATACCCTATGCCGCATAACAGGTCATGTGACTTGTTTATAAAACTTTTCATTGGTTCATTTTACTTTTGGTTTCCTAATGATGGAAGGCTTGATCATATGACCTAAAAACAACACTTTTCATTGGATGAAAACTTTTTTTTTTTTCCCAAACGATGAAAGCCCCACCTTGTTTCTGGATGTTTCAGACTAAACTGGCGTCAGCATGAGAGCACCACCATCTCGTAGCTCCGTCGTGGTCATTCCGCGAGCAATCATGGCAGCCGCTCCCCACCAGAAGCCTGCAGGAGTCGGGCCCCCAAAACTTTTGATGAATTCTCAAGGCAGAGGGGACGCTTTCGAGAATGGGGTCCAAGACCTAGCAGCCAAGCGTCCGATTTCCAAGGTGTCCCAGGGCCATTTCAGTGGACCAGGCCCAAAAAGGAAAGAGCCTGCCGCCATTTTGAGAGTCCTGTGACAGCCGCCTATCGCTGCACTGCAAGAGTGGGCGCAACTCAGCTGAATTGCGGCTTTTGACACAGTGGACCAAAAACGGACGGAATGGCAACTAAAAGGGGCGCCCCACTACAACAGATGACACTCCACCTGGAGAGGCCCGTTCATGCCGCCTCCCCCGGGGCGCCCCACGCCGTTATTCGGAGCAGCATTGTAGGATACCAAAACCAGTGCGGCAACTTACTGGACATCACCTTGGTGCCATCGTTCTGCTGCCTTGGAACTATTCGCACAACAGTTTGCTACTGATGACCCACCCCCCGCGACGCCCCACGCCGTTATTTGCTGGGTGGCAACTTACTAGACATCACTTTCGTGTCATCTAGATTTCGGCGCGTTCTGCTGCCTTGGAACTATTCGCACAACAGTTTGCTACTGATGACCCACCCCCCGCGACGCCCCACGCCGGAAATCTGGACGTTGTGCTGCGTTGGGACTATTCGCACAGCCGACCGCTACTTCGTTGTTTTTCCCTAAAAATGTTTATATGTTATTACTATTTTTGTTTTCTTGTATATATTTATAAATTATTAAAGTTTTATAATCTTACTACTTTGTCGGAGTGCTATATATTTTTAATGTGACACATAATTGTAAAAACTTTGATGTACAAAGAGTCATCCCTGGAATCTTCCGCTTCACGCTCGGTCCCCTCCCCAATCACAATACAGGATGGTTTTCAGATAATAGCAACGCTTCTGCTGTGACGGATCTCATCGAGTGTGGGCCTTGATCTACTATAACTCCTTTGAAGAGGGGTGATTCTTTACAGCTGTGGCCATAAACTACATCTGCAGGGCTAGCTGATAGCCTAGGACCGGCCTGGACAATCGGACACAGAGGAAAAGGAGTGTCAGAGGGTGCGGTAGTGAATAGGGCGAAAGGGAGGTGTCGGGCGGGCACAGGGTGTGATTCTCAGGGAAGAGCAGCGCAGATGGGGGGAGGTTTATTACCCATGCATAAGACAGAGAGCGGGGGTGACCACTGCCTGGGTGAGATGCTTGCGAGGGTGGGGAGCCATGCTAAGGATCGACAGCGTGCACAGAGTGGGTCTGGTCAAGGCATCTAAAATGGCTGCCGTGCACGACAAAAGTGTGGCATTTGAAAAAAGACAAGATGGCGCAGACAATGTTTTTCAACACTTCCTGATTTCCTTCGAATCGAACGTTAACAGACGTTGGGGCATATTACCAAAGTTAAGCGATATTTATCCCTAACGATGCATTGCAAAGATTTTTTTACCGTCAGAAATTATCGCAGATAAACCTTGCTATTATCAACGTTTATCGCAAATACGATAAAAAACGACCGCAATGCATTAATATCGCTGAAAACTCAGCGATATTCATGCATTACCGAGCTAATGCTCTTAGCCATGTTATCCACCTCCCATTGGATAACATGGCTAAGAACTGCTCAGGGCAGCTGTTACTTTTTGGAGATATTCGCGCTTATCTCGAATATTTCCAAAAGTTGATAATAGGAGATAGCGATGTTAGCGACTGTTTCCAGTCGCTAACATCTTGGCATGCCCACTTTGCATGTCATTAGTGATAAATATCACTCACATGTAAAGTGGGGCCCAAGATGGTCGCTATCTCCTACTAGCCGTCGCTAACTGGTGTTAGCAACAGCTAGGTAATACAGATATAATTTTATCTCCGCGAAGCTGAGCGCTGTTACAGATATATATCTTGTTTTTGAACGTTAATTTCTCAAAATGCACTGAAGCACATATATTGAGACCTAGCAAAGGCACATCGGGCTACCAGTCCCTAATATTTTACCAAGTTTCGTGCAAATCCATTCAGCCGTTCGATTATTATTATTATTTTTTTTTTTTGCCCCGCGGGGCCCTTTTAAAACCTCCACATCAAACCTAGGGGGTCAGCGAGGATCTACTATGCCCCCTTATGGTCATTTGCCCCTTCGCTTTGGCCTCCTCTTGTCTCTCGATCCTACCGAGAGACAAGATGGCGGCCGCTACGTACTGTTTGGAATGTTTACAGACACCGGAGAGCCAATCAGCTTCGCTTCGCAAAGCTCCGTAACGCGAAAAGTACGCGAAGCGGTGCGGTGTTACAGATATATATCTTTTTTTGAACGTTAATTTCTCAAAATCCACTGAAGCACATATATTGAGACCTAGCAAAGGCACATCGGGCTACCAGTCCCTACAATTTTGCCAAGTTTCGTGCAAATCCATTCAGCCGTTGGATTATTATTATTATTTTTTTTTTTGCCCCGCGGGGCCCTTTTAAAACCTCCACATCAAACCTAGGGGGTCAGCGAGGATCTACTATTCCCCCTTATGGTCATTTGCCCCTTCGCTTTGGCCTCCTCTTGTCTCTCGATCCTACCGAGAGACAAGATGGCGGCTGCTACGGACTGTTTGGAATGTTGACAGACGCCGGAGAACCAATCAGCTTCGCTTCACAAAGCTCCGTTGCGCGAAAAGTACGCGTCCTGGAGCGCTGCCCGGTCCGCTGTTACAGATATATATCTTTTTTTAAACGTTAATTTCTCAAAATCCACTGTAGCACATATATTGAGACCTACAAAAGGCACATCGGGCTACCAGTCCCTACAATTTGCCAAGTTTCGTGCAAATCCATTCAGCCGTTCGGGCTAAAAGTGAGGCCAACCGCCCTATGGAAAACTCAATGTTAAAAACACGTTTTGGGACCCCCCTTTTTTCTCGACCCCCCCTGGACGAACCCCCCCCCAATTTTCAGGGGCTGCTCAGAAACAAAATGTGCCATTTTCCTGAAAATTTCAGCCAATTCCGTCCACAAACGCCAAAGTTATTAGACATAGAATTTTCAAAAATCCCATAGAGAAAAAATCCTAACTATATATACCTACTGGCGACCGCCAGTAGGTAATATATATATATATATATAAAACTCGTACACTTCTCTTACATCAGGAAGATAACCAGGGACACTGCGGGGCTTTTCACAGATGATTTATTCAGGATACATAGGCAGACCGGTTTCGGCTTGTGCCTTCTTCAATGCCGTAGTCCTTAAGCAGCGATAACACCCACTTTACAATTTATATGGCTCCTCCTTCCTAGTGGTGGTGGGCTCACCTGCAACATATTCCCTCTGCTCGCATCCAGTATTAGGGACTACCAGTCCCGACATGCAGCGTGCTTGAAAATACAGATGCAGGGAAGTGGGGCTTTGTTTTATTAAAACACAAATGGTTGCTGTTTCAGTCCCATACTTTCTGCCAGAGCCTCCGAGGTATAGCTACAAGAGCGCAGGCAAAGTACGGCGTCTCTCCGCACCCTCTGCACCCGATGGTCAAAGTTGCCAAAAGTTCCTCGGAGGTTTCAATGGCGGACCGTGGTATTTCTCCGATCCCTCGGTAATCTCAGTTCATTTCCAAATTACCCACGGTCTCTTGCTGAAAGGGTCCCTCGTGCACATATTGGAACCGTGCTAAATATAACTCGTACACTTCTCTTACATCAGGAAGATAATAGACAGCGTTATTCTGCAATTCTGAAAAACAAGCCGTCTTCCCTTTCCACTACATCGCGGGCACAGGCATACTTCCAATATGGCCGCCATGTGTTGTACCGGTCTAGCTGTTGAGGGCGTCTCCGCCCCTGCACTAACAACGGAACAAACAAAACAACACGCCGGTGGAGTCGAGGTAAGATGCGGTCCCGGGGAGGTGCTGAGTAGGTAGAGACGAGCGATTTCACAACACAGGATGTAAGTACCATATCTCTGGTTCTATGGACAATGCCAGTCCAAGGAACAACGTGATTATTTACGAAGGCGGAATTCCGACCTAACAAACCTTGTATACATATTTACCGTTCTTCCAGCAGTGTATCCCATAAGTGAAATTGACCCCCCCAGCGAGACCATGAAGTGTCATTTTTCGCTTGAATAAGTAACTATTGGAGATTTTTCCTTTCTGTGTATCTTGTATATGTTGTGTATGTCTAATGTTTGGTCACAATAAGTCCTGTCTTGTTTATTTTTGTGAATTCCCGAACAAATTTCACGACGTTTTGGACTAATGTTTTGGTAAGCCTGCACGCGCCAATATGACGCAAATCATCTTTCAAAACACAGAATGCGAGTGGCATGCAAATGTACCATGTGTACCTTCCCATAGGGAAGGCTTGTCATTAACAATATGTTTTATTTTACAGCACCTACTAGTTGAGAGGAACGTATGTATTTTAATATAAATGCATGCATAAAATCACTTTATTGTTATTCTATATTCACTGTTCCCACATTTGGGATTTAGGAGTGGCATATGCAGGGCTGGTCCCTGCATGGTCCCGAAGAAATGCTAGGGGTAGCATGAAACATGTCGACCATATTGATCACTGAGTCAACCACATTATAGGTTGCCACACAGTGACATTAACCCCACTTTTAATATACCTGCATAGGAGCTCAATAAAACAGTTAGGCCCACTAAGTATGGTATTTTTAATACTCACACACACCCACTCCACTTATTCTTTTTGCACCACACATAGTCATTCACACTGAAGTGCTCCTGCGTAGTTCGTGAGTCGCAGCATGCCCCTTTTCGTAGAGAACTGGGATGGCCCCAATGATGAAGCATGTCACCGTGGGGAAACCCCGGTGAGTGAGGGGACACTAGAAAGAAATTTTTCTTTCCTGAAGGTACAGTGATTGTAAGCAATCATACACCTGAGCTGAGCTAGGTCTTAGGGTCCCATTACTGGGATCCACTCTGTTTTGTACTGACCCTTAGGAGGACGACCTGGTCTCATTTATCTTCCTTCTCCCGCTGTTTCTCATAGTTATCTGGCAGCAGGAGTCTTATACTGATAACACCTCTGTTATTATCAGTTATCTTGTATCTAAGACCAAACTATCAATACCCAACACAGAACAGTACACAGAATCAAGAATTAACAATTCACAATGGCAGAAATTACAGGTCTCTCCTTTTCAGAGGATGAAGTAGACAGAATTATTGCCTCCATATTACCACACTCAGGGGCACCAAATAGGGAAAATAAAGATGCATCCCAGATATGGGATAAACTGACAGAACTCAAACGTAATCAGATTAAAACATTGATTCATGGTGTCATGATGGCGGAATATTTAAAAGTGAGTGCAGCCCCAAGGGGTCTCATTGTCAAGAATGAACCATTTATTTTCCAACACGACCAACAATTTAAAAAAGATTGGTCACTTATCTCGTGGCACTGTACCAGGGACTGGTTAGTGCTCATAGTGAAGACAGCTGCCCGCCTCTCAGAAACACTACTGGAGGAAATTCATGCTTTAGAGATACGTTTAAAGTCTTATCAAACTCCCAGTGAACTAAAAAAGAGATTGGATGAACTAAATAAAAGCATGTCAGAATTTGAAGTATCTCTGAAGGATACAAAATATGATAAACTTTCCAAAGATCATAAAGCTTTCTCACATGAAAAGGTGTATCCATACATCAGAGTGGATTACAAAGTAAACAGTAGGAATCCCTGGTATAGCACAGACAGCGATGGATCCGATACAGGTTCAAACAGTTCGGGATCTTCATCGAATTACAATTACCCTACTAATAGAAGATCAAGAAAAGGTAGAGGAAATTACAACAGACAAAGAGGGTACCAACAATTCCCCCAATGGCCACCATTTCAGGGTCCACAACAATATGGCCCACAATATGGCCCTCCACCTGGACCGTTTTACTATGGCCCCCCGATGTATCCACAGCAACCACCCATAAATTGGGGCCCAAACCAAGGTAACCCGAATAACCAAGGTCGGCCTTATTTAGGCAGGGGCCAAACCCCCAACAGAGGGAGAAACAAATCAGGACAACAACTGAGATGGGCACAACCAGTAGCAACAGAGGGACCACACACACGGAGCAAGGGACCCTTGGAAGCGTCAACAAGCGAACCCCAGATTTAGTAGTGAATCTATCAGATACAGTACTGACACAAATCCAAACCAAGATTCTCAATAAAGGATTGGGTTTTGTACCAACTGCCAATGTTGATAAATTCAAATTATGCTGTGAATTAAAGGAGTTTGTAAGGAAACTGAAACTCCAAGTCTTCTTCAAAGACCAAACAATAAAGGACACCACAGACACAGGTCTTAAGAAAAAGTCCACCTTTGTCCCACCTTCAGTAAATTTACCAGTTGAAATCTTAGCTTTTGAAAAAGCAGTAATGATGGAAATAAAGGAGTTAGACCCACGAACAGTAAAAGTGTTTCATAACACAAGTAATCAGGAAATTCAAGCCATCCAAGAATTATCAAATCTGAGTACGATAACGATAAAACCAGCGGACAAGGGTGGCGCCATTGTGTTACAGAACACTACTGATTATAGAGAGGAGTGTCTCCGCCTTCTGAGGGATCCCAGAAATTACACTATCATTAAGGATGACCCCACTGAACGTCTAAGGATATCTATAGCATACCTCACTGAAGAATCCCTGGCAAACGACTGGGTAAGCAAAAAAGAAACGGAATTTCTAACAAACACCAGACCTGTTACTCCGTACTTTTATACGATCCCCAAAATACACAAGCGCCTAACAAAACCACCGGGGAGACCCATAGTCTCGGGCATTGGATCAATTCTGGAGCCACTCTCCAAGTTTGCAGATGCTTTTTTAAGGCCCTTGGTACAAAAAACAGACACGTATTTAAGAGACACGAAAGATGTACTCTGCCTATTAAAGGATCAGATTTTCGAGCCTTCATCTAACATACTCATAAGTCTGGATGTTGAAAGCTTGTATACAAGCCTCCACCACCAAGAAACCCTTGAAATTCTCGAGGAAGTACTATTTGATTCCCAGTGGGATTACAAGACTCCCAGGCATGTGGTGCTTGAATGTTGCCGCCTGGCACTCACCGAAAATTTCTTTAGGTTTGAGGATACCCTGTACCGTCAGCTACATGGGACGAGTATGGGCAGCACATTTGCGCCGAGCATAGCGGGGCTTTACGTTCATCACCTTGAAAAAAACAAAATACTGCATGAAAACAATCCTTACCGAAAACATATTAAACTATGGAAACGTTATATTGATGACGTCCTGGTAATATGGAATGGCAACGAGGATGAAGCAGAATCCTTTTTTGAATGGCTGAATCAACAAGATGAATTCCTAAAATTCACCATAACCCTCAGCAGATCCCAACTGGTATTTTTGGATCTTAACATCATAGCAGAGGAGGGACATTTGAAGACCACAACACACTTCAAAGCTACAGCACGGAATTGTCTATTGATGTATGATAGCTTACATCCGAGACATCTGAAACAGAACCTCCCTTTCGGACAGTTCCTTAGGTTGAGGAGAAATTGTTCAAATAAAGATGACTATAAAGTGCAAGCGGATGACTTGAGTAAAAAATTACAGGCACGTAACTATCCGAGGAAAATTGTAAGGAAGGCTAATACACGGGCATCCAACAACCATAGGGATGCACTTTTGGAACCTAAGGTGAGGAACACAAATGAGAATCAAAGACCAATCTGCATTACAACATTCACTAAAGTATCAGACCAAGTGACTAAAATAGTGAAGAAGCACTGGCCTATCGTTAACAGTGGTGAATTGACTATACCAGTCCCTATGTTCAGCCATCGTCGAGCCAAGAATCTCAGAGATCATTTGGTCCATACTCGTCCAAAATCCAACCAGCCTCCTACCAGACAGCAAACCCTACCCACTGGCCACTATGCATGTAACAACTGTAGTGTCTGCCATCTGACAACTAACACTAAGAATGTGATCTTTAATGATGGAACGAAATGGGAATTGAGGCAAATGTCAAATTGCAATACCAGTGGGGTGGTATATATGATTACATGCACTTGCAATCTACATTATATCGGAATGACCACACGCAAGGTGAGCACGAGGACAGTAGAACACCGCAGCACCATTAGATGCAAAAGAACCACAACAAGAATGACAAACCATTTCATCGAATCAAATCACACGCCCAATGACATGAGGTGGGTAGTGTTGGAAACCGCAAAGACAAAAGAAAACCAAGAAAGGTTTCTTCATGAACGTGAACAAAGATGGCTGTTCAGACTTCGTACGGACACCCACGGTTTGAACGATGACATCCCCTGGGGTGCATTCATATGATTGGATGTTGAGAATCAAGAATTCCCTTTCCTACCACACTGTAGTTGCACTTGAAACCTAGTATAAACTCTAAACATAGCTTAATGAGAACTCTGGTCTTATGTATGGCACGCCTATTGATCAGGAATCTGTATGCCAATTTAAAAACTAACCACCATTCATATTATTGAATGTTTAGTATCATGAATTCCCTTTCCTGTCACACTGAAGTTGCCCAGTAACTCTAGTGTAAACTCCAAGACATAGCCTAATAAGAACACGGTTTTATATATGGCACGCCTATAGATCATGAATCTGTATGCCACCATCACTAGTTATGTACGGATTGCGCAATTTCTATACACTAATCACCCCCAACAATTTTTCAGGGAGAACAAACAATCCATGGAAAAAGATATGACCCTTACTTGACAAAGTGCCAAGTTTTTTTTTAGAGGTCCTACTACTATGATACCTGGTATTATCTTCCTAGTCTGTTCTTAACTGAATTTTGCATGTTACTACATGAATTGTAAAGGCGATTAATTTTGTAGTTGTAAAGAAACACGGTTTTGAAATAATATGGGAATAATGATATTAATTTCCACCCAACGCCTAAATAATTATCCGGATTAAAATCCGGAATTTTGTTTGGCTCGAAACCGGCAATAGACAGCGTTATTCTGCAATTCTGAAAAACAAGCCGTCTTCCCTTTCCACTACATCGCGGGCACAGGCATACTTCCAATATGGCCGCCATGTGTTGTACCGGTCTAGCTGTTGAGGGCGTCTCCGCCCCTGCACTAACAACGGAACAAACAAAACAACACGCCGGTGGAGTCGAGGTAAGATGCGGTCCCGGGGAGGTGCTGAGTAGGTAGAGACAAGCGATTTCACAACACAGGATGTAAGTACCATATCTCTGGTTCTATGGACAATGCCAGTCCATGGAACAACGTGATTATTTACGAAGGCGGAATTCCGACCTAACAAACCTTGTATATATATTTACCGTTCTTCCAGCAGTGTATCCCATAAGTGAAATTGACCCCCCCAGCGAGACCATGAAGTGTCATTTTTCGCTTGAATAAGTAACTATTGGAGATTTTTCCTTTCTGTGTATCTTGTATATGTTGTGTATGTCTAATGTTTGGTCACAATAAGTCCTGTCTTGTTTATTTGTGTGAATTCACGAACAAATTTCACGACGTTTTAGACTAATGTTTTGGTAAGCCTGCACGCGCCAATATGACGCAAATCATCTTTCAAAACACAGAATGCGAGTGGCATGCAAATGTACCATGTGTACCTTCCCATAGGGAAGGCTTGTCATTAACAATATGTTTTATTTTACAGCACCTACTAGTTGAGAGGAACGTATGTATTTTAATATAAATGCATGCATAAAATCACTTTATTGTTATTCTATATTCACTGTTCCCACATTTGGGATTTAGGAGTGGCATATGCAGGGCTGGTCCCTGCATGGTCCCGAAGAAATGCTAGGGGTAGCATGAAACATGTCGACCATATTGATCACTGAGTCAACCACATTATAGGTTGCCACACAGTGACATTAACCCCACTTTTAATATACCTGCATAGGAGCTCAATAAAACAGTTAGGCCCACTAAGTATGGTATTTTTAATACTCACACACACCCACTCCACTTATTCTTTTTGCACCACACATAGTCATTCACACTGAAGTGCTCCTGCATAGTTCGTGAGTCGCAGCACGCCCCTTTTCGTAGAGAACTGGGATGGCCCCAATGATGAAGCATGTCACCGTGGGGAAACCCCGGTGAGTGAGGGGACACTAGAAAGAAATTTTTCTTTCCTGAAGGTACAGTGATTGTAAGCAATCATACACCTGAGCTGAGCTAGGTCTTAGGGTCCCATTAATGGGATCCACTCTGTTTTGTGCTGTTTCAGTCCCATACTTTCTGCCAGAGCCTCCGAGGTATAGCTACAAGAGCGCAGGCAAAGTACGGCGTCTCTCCGCACCCTCTGCGCCCGATGGTCAAAGTTGCCAAAAGTTCCTCGGAGGTTTCAATGGCGGACCGTGGTATTTCTCCGATCCCTCGGTAATCTCAGTTCATTTCCAAATTACCCACGGTCTCTTGCTGAAAGGGTCCCTCGTGCACATATTGGAACCGTGCTAAATATAACTCGTACACTTCTCTTACATCAGGAAGATAATCAGGGACACTGTGGGGCTTTTCACAGATGATTTATTCAGGATACATAGGCAGACCGGTTTCGGCTTGTGCCTTCTTCAATGCCGTAGTCCTTAAGCAGCGATAACACCCACTTTACAATTTATATGGCTCCTCCTTCCTAGTGGTGGCGGGCTCACCTGCAACATATTCCCTCTGCTCGCATCCAGTATTAGGGACATGCAGCATGCTTGAAAATACAGATGCAGGAAAGTGGGGCTTCGTTTTTATTAAAACACAAATATATATATATATATATATACTACACATACACATTACAACACCTCTATAAGTTGTTATAAGATAGGGTTATAAGGCAAAACGGTCGTAATCTCACCTAATATGGGTTCTCCACAAATATCACCCTGTGCACACTTTTCATTCAGTTTGTTTTGTAAGGGAGTTTTTATTTTGCCCCACCATTTGCCATCACCTGATGGCTGAGCAGAGGTTCAAACATGCCTACTCAGGACTGAGTAAGCAATCCGTGTTACTCCTGGCTGAATAGCCCTGCCACAGGGTCCAATCCCCTTTAAGTGGGTGTTGCTAAAATGCAGCACAGGGCCGGACTGGTGATTCCGGGCACTGGGCAATCCCCCGGTAGGCCGATGGTGTGGAGGTCGTTTTTTTTCAGAGGGGGCCGGCTTTGCTGAGGCAGCCCCAGAAAAACCGGCCCCCTCTGAGTGTGGCTGATTTTCGGGCCGTGACTGACTCCGTGAGTCAGAGTCAGACTGTGCTGCGGGCAGTGGTAGAAGTGGGCGGGGACGGAAGGGCACGGCGTGCCCCTACTATGAAAAATTATTTCAGTCCGTTCCCCTACTTCTTTCATTCAAAAAATCCTCCCGGGACGGCAAGAATAGTCCAACTTACAAAACGATTATTCTTTCATGTTCCAGGGGCTGCGCGCACTTCTCTGTTGAACTACAGAGGCTGCAACAGCCCCTCCCTGAGCTCTCACAGATTTAGGGCGGCCCATTGTCATTCCGATTGAGGATGATTAATCCTTTCGAATGACAATGCGCCGCTGTCTGCCTTTTGCATATCATGCTGAGTTAGTGATTACCGAGGAGCTTTCCCCAGACAGAGGACTGTCAGGAACTTGCCACCAACTCTGCGAAACCTGCAGGATTTTTTTTTGGTTAAGGTGGTAACATGTCCTTGTAAGAAGTTTGTGAGGAAAACAAACGCATGAAAAATTGTGACGTGTTTTTAGGCCTTAATATCTGATCTAGTTTAAACTTGATACTCCTTTGTCCAGCTCCTTGAAGATGTCCATTCCTGCGAATTGTATGAAGCAACCAGGGACAGAAACTATAGATCCACAGCCACACTGTGGCTGTTTTTAATCTTTGCAAGTGCTTAAATGCGCCCTGAATGTATCCCCTGATGAAACATTGGCACAATCCTAAACGGGGTCACTAAGCAGCCCCAGCTAAAAACATGCTGGTGGAAGCCAATCTTAGGCGATCCTTACAGCTGTAGCCACCAGAGTAAGAAGGTGGCACTATACCACATTTCTCCTTTGAAATATAGCAACATCTGTGCCCTTAGTCAGGTTTCTCACTGACCGCACATGACAAGATTGCATTGGTGCTTCAGACAGGGTTGCCAGTTGTAATGTCTAAGTTTTCAAGTTGAAATGCCTCTTGCTGCTAAGTTACTGCTGCTGCACTCCTCACAGATGGATAAGGGCAGTGAACGGATAGGGGCAGGAGAAGTGATGGTACAGGAGAAGTGATGGGGCAGGAGTGGTGATGGGGCAGGAATGCTGACTGGACAGGAGCGGTGACCGGACAGGAGCGGTGACCGGGCAGGAGCGGTGACCGGGCAAGAGCGGTGACCGGGCAGGAGTGGTGATTAGGCAGGAACGGTAACCGCGCAGGAGCGGTGACCGGGCAGGAGCGGTGACCGGGCAGGAGCGGTGACCGGGCAGGAGCGGTTACCGGGTAGAAGCGGTGACCGGGCAGGAGTGGTGATTAGGCAGGAACGGTAACCGGGCTGGAGCAATGAAAGGACAGGAGCCATGAAAGGGGCAGGAGCGGTGAACGGGGCTGGAGCGGTGAACGGGGCCGGAGTGGTGAACGGGGCAGGAGCGGTGAACGGGGCAGGAGCGGTGAACGGGGCAGGAGCGGTAATTGGGGCAGGAATGGTGAATGGGGCAGGAAAAGTGACAGGAAAAGTTACGGGCAGGAAAAGTGACGGGGCAGGAGCAGTGAATGGGCAGGAGCGGTGAATGGGCAGGAGCGGTGAATGGGGCAGGAGCGGTGAACGGGGCAGGAGCGGTGAACGGGGCAGGAGCAGTGGACGGAGCAGGAACAGTGGACGGGGCAGGAGCAGTGGACGGAGCAGGAGCAGTGGACGGGGCAGGAGAAGCGACGGGCAGGAGTAGTGACGGGGCAGGAGCGGTGATGGGGCAAGAGTAGTGATGGGCAGGAGAAGTGGTGGGCAGGAGAAGTGACGGGGCAGGAGAAGTGACGGGGCATGAGATGTGACGGGGCAGGAGAAGTGACGAGGCAGGAGAAGTGACGAGGCAGGAGAAGTGACGAGGCGGGAGCAGTGAGTGGGCAGGGGCAGTGGTTAGGCATAAGCAGGAGTGGTGAATGGGCAGGAGCGGTGAATGGACAGGAGCGGTGACGGGGCAGGGGAAATGACAGGGAAGGAGCGGAGACGGGGTAGAAGTGACTTGTACTTATGTTCCTTGCCTATTTATTTATATACTATTGCATGACATTCACTGATGTGTCTGCAAAGCATAACTGTTGCCCCGAATTTGTGTGCTGAATTTTGACCTCCTGTCCTGAATTTTGACCCCTTGTCCTGAATTTTTACACTCACCATCCTGAATTTGCGTCCATGCCATTGTTCCTGCTATATTTCGCACGCTTTACATAAACCTGTATTCGCTATGAGTATTTATTTTTCCTGAATTAAACCTCAAATAAACATGTTTATCCATTGTTTGAATTAAATCTATACTACTATTATAAAGAGAGAACTTTGTCATTTGAGCCAGGTAAACTCGAAAAGTACACCACCAATCCAAACACCCAAGACATCTTTGAAAACCTCAGGGCAAGCAGACGGACATAGGCTATATAAATTAAAAAAATACACGTTATTTAGAAAATTTATATTAAAAAAAAAGTAGTCCCTCCAAAGTAGCGCCGGCCGCGACGTGCGTGCTCACGTCAGGAGCACTGTGAGGAGCGGCGTCCGAGGAGCTGCGGACCTGGCGCGGGGGAGAATGGTGACCTGAGGAGCAGCGGACAGGCCAGCGGCGGTGCGAGCAGCGGAGAGGCGGACATGGCACGAGGGAGGAGCGGCGGCGGACAGGCGGTGAGGAGCAGAGAGGCGAGGAGCGGTAAACTGAGGAGCGGCGGATCAGGTAAGCCTCCGGGGAAAATGTCGGGGCAGGCGGGTGTCGGGCCGTGGTGAGGAGCAGAGAGGCAAGGAGCGGTAAACTGAGGAGCGGCGGATCAGGTAAGCCTCCGGGGACAATGTCGGGGCAGGCGGGTGTCGGGCCAGGCGGCGGACGGGGATCGGCTGAGGAAAGTTCACAAGATGCACAGATACTCCTGCTACCATTTGGGGTTACTGCAACATGCTGTAGTATGTCGGGCCAGGCGGGGGACGAGATGTTGGGATGCACAGATACTCCTGCTACCATTTGGGGTTACTGCAACACGCTTTAATAATGAAGGCGGGGGACGAGATGTTGGGATGCACAGATACTCCTACTACCATTTGGGGTTACTGCAACACGCTTTAAAAATGAATAAATGCATGTGTGTCTTTATGGAGCACAGAGGCGAAAGTCAGAGTCTCAGAGGCATAACAATCATCACCTCATCTGTCTTCCCATTCACTGTCAGAATCTACTTGGTAGTAGACCCCACCACGAAGACAGGTGAACGCACCTTACACTGGGGCAAGCGGGGGACGGGGCGGGCGGGGGCACGGGCTGCTGGGCAATGTCGGGGCAGGCGGGGGTAGGGGAAGCCTGAATGCTACCGGACAAAGTCGGGACGGGCTGCTAGTAACGTTATAAGCTGTAACTGGTTAGTGAAATGCTAAACGTACTAAAAACTGGTATGTTTTGCTATTTCTAGCCACACCCCTGACTCCGCCCACTGATCAAATCTTCGGTTATTCCAGCCCCCTGATTCTTCACCCACAGTTCCCCTACTTTTTATTCCCCACTTCGACCACTGGCTGGGAGGGGAAGCACAACTGCACTGCTGGCAGAGGCAGGCAGGCTGGTGCCAGTGTGCAGCGTGCAGCACAGATGTCTCTGTGTCTGCGCGCCGCGCTCCTAGTCTTCACCCTTGGGGTGGGGCATGGGGCTGCACATTCGTCATGCGCATTAAGGCCTTGAGGGCGAGGCTCGGGCTGGGTGCGAGCAGCAGCCCAAGAAACTGCATGGGGCTGGCCCCGCGTCCGGGCCGAGTAGAAGGCACGCCAAGAACAGTAATTAAATGAACACAGTGCCAGGCCCCCGCCCGGTTCTGCGCTGTAATTGTGAGCAGGCAGGCCTGAAGGTAGAGAACACACGCACACACATGCAGATGGGGAGGAAGACATGATACCAGACGCACACGCGCACACGTCTGTAAACACACAGTTCGGGGACAACGAACACACAGAGCAACGAGGAAGCGCGCGCCGAGGGGTGAAAGAAGCACACAGACACCAGGACATGTCGTGTCCTAACCAATCATACGAGGACACAGGAATGATAACTTATCATCACCTTTATTCAGCACGTCTTATCTCTTCCAGGTCCCTACCCTATCTGCCCTTTTCCTGCCTACACTCCTCCTCTTCCCCTGGTCCCCTCTAGCTCCGCCCACCCAACTACTAGACTGCTGACTACATAACATCTCCCCCCTTTCTTGACAAAACAACAACAATAGTAAATTGGTTCAGATTTCTTCAATAAGTCTTTTTGGTCGTTGGACATCTCGGCGGGGCCGTGTAGACACGGTTCGACTTTCAGTTATCGTGTCCACTGGAGAGTCTCTGGCTGGCTCCCGCTCTCCTGGTTAGACTGGTCATGCCCTTCAGGGGCGGACACTCCAGTCATTTTTGTCATGGCTTCTCTCAGGTCTGGAGGGCATTTCTTAAAGTGTGATACGTTTCTCGTGATCCGCCGTTGGTCAGACTCCGCTGTTATCATGGTGCCCTTCTGCTGGGTGACCAGCAATGGTTCAGCTCGAAAGCGACAGTCAGTCTTACTTTGTTGTTCTTGCTTGACAATGACACTCCCTCACACAGGGATGGTGATTTCGCTCTCCTCCTTGTGTCCGCGTATGTTTTCATCTTGTCTTTGTTGCGGCTGTCCGTCTCCATTACCTCTTGATGACTGCGGAGGGGCGACACAGATCGCAGTGCTCCCTCCCAAGTCGGAATGCGATTCTTCAGAGGACGCCCGAGCATCAGGGTTGCAGGGCACTTCCCAGTGGTCGCATGAGGGGTTGTTCGGTATGCTCTGAGAACTTCATTTAAAGCTGCTTGCAGATCCCGTTTTTCAGCAGTGGCTTGTTGAAACGTCTTTTTAAGTGTGGCCATAAATCTTTCAATGGTGCCATTCGCCTGTGGCCACAGAGGTGTAACTCTCCTATGTTTGAAGTCCAAGTGCTTTGCAAACGCACTGAACTCGTGTCCGTTGAAAGGAGGTCCATTGTCTGTTTTCAACTCATTGGGAACACCCCATGCTGCAAACACTTAATCCAACACTTTGAGAGTGCTGGAGGCACTTGTGGATGGTACAAACTGCGCAATGTGGAATCGTGAGTACTCATCAATGATGGCTACGACATAGTTTCCAGATTGCAATGGTCCGTAGAAATCCATGGCGAGTTCTTGCCACACTCCACTGGGTAAGGTGGTCATTTGCAGTGGGGCCGGAGGATCCCCCCGTTGACCAGCTGGCACTGAGGGCAGTCCTCGAGAGTCGACCATCTGATCGAGAAGAGGAAACCACACTCTTTCCCGGAGGGCTCGTTTTGTTGACACTACTCCTCTGTGGCCTTCGTGGGCAAGATTGATGACACCTTGTCGTATAAGTCTGGGGACAAAAATCCGCTGACCTCGCAGAATCAGCCCATCTGTGGTGACAGACAGTTCGTCACAGACGTGTCGGAATGCTTGCATCTCCTGCTTGACAGTCGGATCACTGGCTTCGTCCTCATATTCAAGTCTCCACCGGTTAGTCTGAATCCGACGTAGCACCTTCTGCAGGATGACATCTTGCGCAGTGGCATTTCGGATGGCTTCCATGGGAATGGCAGGTGGCAGCGCTGGATCGGCCACGAAGTGGATGTACTCCTCTGCAATGGAGGGCTTGGATTCAGATAATGCAAGTGGGTGACGCGACATGTAGTCTGCCGGGTTCTCGGACTTCCCGGGTTTGTGGACAATCATGAAGGTGTATTCCTGGAGCCTTAGGCCCCATCTCTCAATTCTTGGTGGTATCTTGGATCTCGGGTTGCCGTAGATAGTGACCAGCGCCTGGTGATCGGTGATCAGGGTAAAGTGCTTGCCATAGATAAAAACATGAAAATTTTCACATGCCCAAACCACAGCAAGACTCTCCTTTTCAGGTTGCGAATAAGCTTTCTCGGTATCAGAGAGACTGCGACTGGCATAGGCAACGATGCGTCTCTGGTCAGAGTCATTATCAAATTGCGCCAGGATCGCCCCCAGCCCCACAGGGCTGGCATCCACCGTAATCTCTGTTTTCCGGCGAGGACTAAAATATGAGAGATTGTCAGCAGACTCCACTGCCAGCTTGATCTCCCTGAACGCCTGTTCACACTGGGAGGACCAGGTAAACGGCTGACCTTGTTTTGTGAGAGTTCGAAGTGGGTGGCTGATTGTAGCATAGTCCTTGATGTAGCGAGCACAGTAGCTGGCCATGCCCAAAAAGGACCTCAGTTCGCTAACATCTTGTGGGCTCTTGGTTTCATTTAGAGAGTTTACCTTCTCCGGATCGGGTTTCATCCCGGCATCCGAGAAAATGTGACAATTTTTTTTTAAAGTGGACTGGTGAAACTCACACTTGTCTTTGTTAAGCGTCAGATTAGCCTCCAGCAGGGCATGGCAGACACGGTCAAGAGCCTTGTCATGCTCACGGACATCTGATCCGTACACAAGGATATCGTCACTGTAATTTACGGTGTTGGGGACGTGATGAATGACTTGCCGAATTGCCTCCTGAAAAATTTCTGCACCCGAGGAGACACCAAAGCTCAGACGTTTGTACCTGAAAAGGCCAAGGTGGGTTGCAAATGTCGTGATGTAGCGAGATTTGACATCCAACTCCAACTGGTGGTAACCTTTGTTTAAATCCAGCTTCGAGAACACTCTAGCTCCATTTAGTGCAGAAATCATGTCGCTGAGATGTGGCCCAGGGTGGCGCTCCCTTTCTATAGCGGTGTTGGGTAGCCGCATGTCAACACACAGTCTCACCTTGCCAGGAGTGCCCTTCTTCGGTACAATGACCACCGGCGACACCCAAGGCTTCGGACCATCAGTCCTTTCGATGATATCCGCTGCTAAGAGTTCTTGAAGTTCATCCTCCACAGCTTGTTGTAGATGAAATGGCACATGTCGAGGGTGTTGCGCCACCGGTCTGATTTGTTCATTAATGTGGAGACGGATTTGGCAGCCTTTCATTTTTCCTAATCCCTGAAACAGTCTGGGAAATTTGCTGATAATATCTGGGTCATCACTGACCTTGAAGAGGATCTCGACAAGCCGGAGGCGCTCCGCAGTTGGTAGACTAAGTAGACAGTCTGCCTCCGGACCTTTAATGACATGTATAAACGCTGGAATGGTCACAGTTTTATGTCTGAGGGTTGTTGGAAATTTCCCCAGGCACTGGAGTGGCTTCTTGGCCATCCAGGTGAAAACACGGACGTGCGCAGGAGTCAATGGTGGCTGAGGTTTCATTCGCTCATATTCCGTGACAGGAATGTAGTTAAGCGACGCTCCGCTGTCCAGCACAAATTTGGTATCGTGATTCCCCACACTTATGTCCAAACGTGGATACTTCTTGAGCTGGTCGGGGTCTGCAATCATGTTCACATATTCCACTGTGTATTCAGAATCTCTGGATGAAGATCTAGAGTCTCGGGACGGTGACCTCCGCTCCCATCGCGATCTTCGTGACTCTCGGCTGGAGTGTGATGAGCCGGACGACACCGTCGATTTGTCCTGGACTGCTCTTATGTGATGCTTTCTGGTATAAGAGCGAGACGACCTCGTCATTCCACTCCTTCTCTCCTTGTGATAGTCTCCACACATCACCTCAAAATGGTTCGACCGCCCACATTTTCTGCATCACTGGCCCAAGGCGGGGCACGCATCAATGTGTGGATAGTCATATCCGCATCTATAGCATCTTTTTGTCCTTTCTGGCCTCCTTTCCCTTCGACCAGGGTCTCGCCTTCTATATTCTGTGTGTCGTTGACGGGATGATGGCCTCGGCCTCCATTGTTTTTCTTTTGAGTGTCGACGACTGCTGCTACTGGCTTGAACTCGACACGCTTGTTCGCGGCTTATATTGCGTCCCGATTCAATGGTAGTAGCCTGTTCCTCCGCCTGGTCGTAGACGCGAGTCATTTCCTCAATGTCGTCTAATTCATGAGGCTTCCGCAGCAACCGTCTCCGGAGGGTTTCTGAGTGACACCCATCTATGATTTGAGATTTGATGGCAGCATCAGTCAAGAAAGTGTCGAGCTCACAGTATCTCGAGAATCGCCGCAGCCTGGTGATGAAAGTGCCCATGGCTTCATCTTTTCCTTGACGCGCCTGATGGAACGCATGCCTTTCATAGTCCACATTCCGTTTGTGAAGGAACTTTTTGTTTAGGGCCTCACGCACCTTGTCATAAGTTCCTACATCTGCAGGAGGAAAGTCCTTGATTATCTTACTGATTTCTCGGCCCGCCAGATTGCGGAGGGTAATCAATTTTTCTTCATCGACGGTTACCTTGGACCCCTTAATGTAGTCTTCGAAATCCTCGAGCCACTCTTGCCATCTGGGACCCATGCTCCCTCCTGTGGTCAGTGTTAATGGTTCCGGGGGCCGGAGATGCGACACCCCAGTGACGATTGGTTTGACTTCATTTCTTTGTGGTGAGGTATTTGGCATCACCATTGTGATAGCTCGTCCACTTCGCCTTACGTAGACTCTGCTTGACTTATTGTTTCCTCTTTGTAAGTGTTCAGGTTAATGGATTTGCGTCTTATTTGTCTTGGCTTGCGTTCGTCTATTCTGTTGCATTTACTTGTGCTTGTTCTGTGACTTTCGGCAGTCTCTATTTGTCACTACTTGCTAGTCCGGTGATACGCCTGACTCTAACATGGCCGCTCCTGATTTTCACATGGATGTTCCATTAGTCTGCCTGACTCCAAAATGGCCACCCAATTACCACGAGGCTTGACTCCCTTCAGCTTGTCTCCACATGCAACTCTCCACATGGATTCACCCGGGCCTTCATTCGGGTCCTGCACCTTTCTTCTGGTGTTTTCTTCTCTCCACCACCAGGTAGGCTTGAGGCGTCAGTCCGACTCGATCTCGGGACACAGATGCGATAGCTCACGCATCGGGGTGAGATTTTCCGACATGGCGGCAGAGTTTCTTCTGGCGGGACAGCGCTTCCTTTCACAGCGCTCAGTCAGTCCCCGCATTCATTCACGCAGCATAGCAGGGTCGGGGTTGGGCTCCCGATCCCTCGCTTGCTTTCTTTCGGCCTCACTTCTGCCCGTACTCACTTGGGCGCTGGCAGTCTTTTGGCGCGAACAGCGCTCGATTTGAAAATCCCTCTCTGGCGCTCGGGCAGCACTTTACTCAGCTGCGCCAGAGGAGCTCCACGTGATTTACCAATCGCGGAGCGCAGATCTCGATCGCTGGTTGTTCCGAAGGCGATCTTGGCGGGCTCGCGTGTCGCGACGGCGACTTGATCAGCGCGACACCCAGGGACCGGACAGTGCTTGCTTCTGGGGTCTTGGGATAGCGGACTGCTACATCCCACCCTCGTCGCCAGTTGTCGTGTCCTAACCAATCATACGAGGACACAGGAATGATTACTTATCATCACCTTTATTCAGCACGTCTTATCTCCTCCAGGTCCCTACCCTATCTGCCCTTTTCCTGCCTACACTCCTCCTCTTCCCCTGGTCCCCTCTAGCTCCGCCCACCCAACTACTAGACTGCTGACTACATAGCAGGACACACCGCTAAGGACGTGGTCAGGCTTTCACCTTCCGGAAGGGTCCTCTGGATCCTGCTGCTGGCCGGACTGTCGTGAGTGTGACCTCTGCTCCGAGCGATCTTTCTTTGCTGCTTCAGCGCCTGAGAGGGAGTTTGCATTAAGGGGAGGTCAGGGTGCGTACATGTCCTGTCTCCCTCTTGTGAGCTAGAGAAGAGTTAAGAACTGAATGCCAGAGGAGAGCTGAGCCAGCGCCGAGCCACGGCTGTTCCTGAGAGAGAAGAGGGGAGCCACAGACATAGCAAATAAAAAGCTCATAGACGGCATTTGAAAATATCAAAATGCCTCTTAAAATTTGGAAAAAAATTATCTATTTCTGTGCAGAAGTAACTCATATAGTCTTAGAAGTTCCCTAAAGATAAGTTAACTGCAATGAGTTACACTAGCAAGTTGTTGGCCTAGAAGCCCATCATTTGGGATATTAACCCACTTTTTTCACCGCACCATTAGCAATACACACCAGAGCCTCTGTGTTCACTGTGAAGGACAATCAATGCTTTGTGCCTGGTTATCCTTCGACAGAGTTCATTAAAGCTGTCTTGCAGTCAGTGCTTTAATTGGGATGTAAAAGGGGCGTGGCTAAATAAGCTTAACTAGGAATCGGCTGGACTGGGACAGAAATACACCCAGAAGCAAAATTGAAAGTGGCCCTCATTTGTGAATTAGATGGCTAATAAGGAGCCCACACTCGCAGATATAGGGGCAATACCTGAACTTGTAAAGGTGTTTTACACAGTATTAGAATCTGCGTGCAATTGTTCCTGCTTTGTGGTAATATTAGCAGTAAAAACTGACCCACCGGACAATAAGCCATGCCCACTAACAGACAAAGAAAGTGGTCCATACATTGACCTCTTAGACCGACACTTTCAGCACTGCAGATTACCCTTTAGCCCCATCCGACCCCGAATGGTATGTGTAATTAAAGGCACAGTTTATAACTTGTGAACTAAAGTCTTGTGTATCATCTGCCAATATATGGGTGTTTCTGTGTGAGTTTTCTGTTATTTCATCCACACTTATAACACAACAACCTGCATACGTGCCATTATCAAGCAAGAACTATTGCCTGTACCATTGCTTGTTAGAGTATACAATAAATGGTTAGCTACAAAGATCTTGCTGTGAATAATTAGAATTGAAAGTTTCCATTCCAGAAACCTGAGGCTGTGAGGAAACATTAATAAAATATGTGGGAGGGGGCGGGGCAGCACACTACAGAATGTCTCAATCACTCTTGTTCACACCACTTTCATTGGCCATTTCTTACTTTGTTAGTTAGACAGGACCTTTTCACCCCACATCTTTCTGAAGTGCTCCAGCTGCATATCGGACACCTCATTTCTTCCCTCTTCAACACAATCTTTTCCTTTTCTTCTTGCCGCTATTTCCTTTCATCACCTCGACTTCACAATCCCTCCCAAACACACACAAGCAACTCACCTGTAGGCATTGCATTTTATTTTATTTTATCAATATTTCAACGGTTGTGTACCTCCATCACACACAGTCCCATAGCATCATCATTACAATTGGCACATATACTACCACTGCTTTGTGCACGCTGCAGAGATGCCAGGGATTGGATGACCATATATTCTGAACACATTTCTGGCCTACTGGCAGGCACTGAGAAGCTCACACTGACATGGCACCCCGTCGTAGACATCCAGCAGCCACCAATAATCTGAACTCCCCCAGACACCTAGAGATGACCCCAATCATGGTTTGTACTGATCAACAGCCCTATACTACATGTAAAAAATACTGCAGAAACTCAACATGTGGAAAAAGCAAATACTCTCATGGAATGCAAGATGAGGCAAAAGATGAAATGTAAACAGAGGCAGCATCGCTGACAGGATTTGCTATGTTCGATCTTACAGTTACTGAAATCAATATGTGTTTCGCCTAGGAAATTAGGGCATTAATCTAAGGTCCTACCAGGACCCTGTCAAAGTCAGACCCAGCCCCCTTAAAGTCCTGCTTGCTAAATCAACTATTAATCTATAATTTTAGAAGTCCTGCACATCAGTAGAGGCAGTAACCTAGACTAACAAGGCATAAAGTCAGAGATTGTGGCACAGCGCTTGCTCTCAGATTACTAAAAACAGTATCTGTAACAATAACTACTGGATGGGAAAAGATTAACCACATTAGTACCAGTTTAGCACTTAAATTCAACAATCAGCAACTCTACGGTGCCAAATTAAACTTTATAGAGGACATGCCAGTGCCCATCACCACGTGGCATGCTTTTTATTTTTTGTTTGAGCTACAATGTGTTGTAACCTAAGATTGTGCAGAAGGTTGTGGATTATGTGTCATGTTTGTGAAATACATAGCCCAGTTTAAAATCTTGAGGCTTCAAGAGCAAATAATTCCACATGTACTTTTTGACGCAGCCAGCATATTACTCTTGTCTCCCCCCCCCCCTATAACCTATTTCCCATTTTCTAGTTCTCCAATGCCGCAAGGTCATATGAATAGAAATAGCACTATGCAAATATCATCACTCCACTATATACAGAAAACAACATTAAAAACCTTTGTAATTTCTAACACCAAAAACTCTAATTTTCAAAATTTGTAAGACCTATTGCATTGCAAATGCTCGTCATTTTTCAGCGCTGGACTGGGGCTCTTCTTTGTGGGGCCGCGCTCCTCCACTCAAATGGAGAAGCCGCCCCTCGTCATACCCACAGTCGACCAACAACCCCAATTTCTTACAATGGTCAAAAACAATTAAACAGACCAAAAAGGACTGCCCCCTTTATCGAATCTATGACAAAATATAGACTACAAAAATATCTACCTACCAAAATATCACGACAAAAATATTGATTACATTAATATCGAGATCCTATCTCTAACAAGGTAAGTACAAAAATATCAAAAAAATAATATCGATGTCAAAAATATAGTTTTAAAAAAAATATCGTTTTTTTTTAAATTAAAAAACATGGAATAGTAACAAAATAATACTTATAAATGTAATGAACATAGTTAAATATATATTATAATATTTAAAATTAATAAATAATGTAATAAAAACTAATAATATAAAGATATAATACATAGTATATACTTCATTAATAATACCTCTAATAAATTATTTTAATAACTTATAAATAAATGAAAATATAATAAATTACAAATACATTTATATACATCAAATACAAATATAAATAACAATTAATAAAAATGTAAAGCAAATGAAAAAAAAAATACATTTTGGATAGCGTACGGTACAAATTACTATTCCCACTCCAGAGACTGCAACAGTAGGGAAAGTGTTGGATAGCGTAGGAGTAACCATTACTATTCCAACTCCAGAGAGTGCAACAGTAGGGAAAGTGTTGGATAGCGTAGGGGTAAAAATAACATACTTATAAATAAATGTATTTTTTTAAATAATAAAAAACGTAACTATTAAATAAATATAAACCATTTACAAATACCAATACATAATTATTAAAAACATGATTAGCAAAATATATTTAAATAAAAAAAATATTAAAAATACAATTTAATAATATTTAATTACCAATTAATAATTAATTAACAATTATATATTTAACAAAACAATTAATAAAAAAATTCCTTAATTACATTTAAATTACTTCCCACCCTATTTATAATTCCTACTAATTAATAATTAATTTAACATAATTAAATTACTTCCCACCCTATTCCCCTACAAACCCACAACACACTACAGAACATAATTATCAATTAATCAATTACTTAAAATTAATTACCAATTTATTAAAAATAATTACCAATTAATTAAAATTAATTTATAATTCCTAATAATTAGTAATTAATTGAACATAATTAAATTACTTCCCACCATATTCCCCTATAAACCCACAACCCGCTACAGTACTAAAATACAAAATTACATAAAAATAAATTAAAAACATTATAAATACATAATAATATACACAAAAATAATATAAAAATCGATATTAGTAACATCTAAATTATTAACATCGATATTACTAACATCGATATTTAACACTTCGATATTACTAATATCGATATTAAATCTATCGATATTACTTACCTTCTATATTATGTCCCTTCGATATTTAAACTTCGATATTATTGTATATCGATATTTAAATATCGATATTTTGTCTGCATACCCCTTTATCAATAGAGGTTTGTATGTTTCAGTCTATTTCTGGTGGTCTCTGTAAGAATGTCTATGAGTACACATATGACTGAGTGGGTAACCTGGTGCTCTTTAAGGTAATCATCTACTATTAACTGTGCTTTGAAAGTTGATCAAATTAAATATGTAATGAAAATGTGCTTTAAAATGCACCATTTCGGTCTGTCTTTTTCCAGAATTTTCTTGGGGGAAAACCCCTCCAAACCTCCTTAGAAGTGGTGGGGCTAGCTCACTGCGGTCGCTCGTGACGCGCCGGACGAGGGCTGGTCTGGGGAAGGTTGCCAGGGCTGCTTTCAGTTCCCAGTCCGGCCCTGATGCAGCAGTCTTTTTCGTGCACACAAGGCAGCTCATTCACTGATGTCTTGCGTCATGAGACTCCCTTGTTTCCACTTTATAAAGGGCCCCAGAGAAGTATGAGCATATCCTATGAATAAGGCACATACCGGGTAGCCTCCTGCTCCGACAATTGCTGGCCACAAATGTCTCTTTCAGTTGCACTGGCACCACTTGGATTCAATTACACACTAACTGCCAATTGCGGGGACAGAACATACTTGGCGTTCTCCTCTCAATCCACACGGCTCCTCATCACCAGTGAAAGAAGACGGAGATTTCTTTATAAAAAATAGGCGAGCTCTTTGTTGCCTGGAGAAGTCGCCACACAACTGCCGCTTATCGAACCTCCTCCTCCTCCTCTTCTGAAACCTCCACACATGCCAGATGCTCATATTATTTCCGTGCAGAAGAAGGAATCTAATACTTCCACAAACTACTGATTAGATAGCATATTAAAATTAAAAATTGCTGTCTAATTTTCAAAGCATTAAAGGGATTGGCCCCATATATTTTAATAGATCGACTAGTCAGATAAGTTGGGGAAGAAGGGGAGCAGAACAGACCACTGACTCCAGGTTTGCATGAAAAAGGCTGCTTTATTGAAACAGGTGCACATAACAAAAGCAACCTAGGCTTTTGCCTTACAAAATTAGAGCCTCACTATACAACTTTACTCACCTATGTTAAGCTACCCACTACCCTAAAATCTCCCTCCCCTCCCACAACAATTTAATACAGTAATAGTGTACCCACTCCAGAGCTGCTGAACTGCAACTGTGGCCTTCGAACACCGCAGCCCCTTTGCTAAAACTTTTATCCCTTACTCAACTAAGCTTCCTACAGAACCTTTAACTTTATGGCTCCTCCAGGCATGAACTTATATACCCGTTCCCTTTCAGCCGGCATTGCCGCTCTAAACAAGAATAAACCTTGTTAAACTATTTCAATTTCTCTGCCAACTGCCTAAGCACCTGCCTCAAAGCGACAACCCTATATAACATAAAGAACGTTCTGCACACCTATTGTAGTGAACCCAGCTCAAATTAAAGCCCCAGATAACCAGCACTCCCGAAACCCAGGCTCAAGGGATGGGTGACAGGGCAAAAACTCTCACTAGCTTAGCAGTAGCCACCGTGTCACCAAGAGAAAATAGTGGCTGGTACCACATAATTCCCACTTAAAACATCCTTGGGCTACAAAAGTAAGGTTAGATGTGACATCTGCCAAAACTAACATTGAACAGATACCCTGCAATACTAAATGGTAACACTAGGCCCAGTTGATATCTGCAGAGATTAACCCAAATGAACATACATGCACTTTCTATTCTGCAGTACATAGCTTCCTTTTGAGGATAGATGTGCACCTTTGCACAGAGAGATGAAGAACTGGATGGTAGAGATGACTCATTTGCCTTATGCACTGGTGTGTTATTCACCAGCAGAGTTAAATAAAGCTACTCCAAAGAAGACTAACAGTGCAAATTAGTGATGGTGCTCTTCTGAGGCACCCATGAATACAGTTTTGAACATGAAATAGTGACTAGTTGGTTACTATGTTTACCTATGGCACTCAGTGGGTATCCTTCAAGGCATGTATAAGATGGCTTAGGAAGTAGGACAAGTAGGAGAAAATAGCAACAACTGAATGGGAAATACAAGAAACATGCAACACTGGTGAAAGGAAGGTACTCTTGAGGGAATGGATAGAAGTATTCTAGTAGGCAGCAGATAGAGAGGTGCCTTTTTTGGCAACAATACACAGGCCAGTAAACAATTTGCGGATGAATGACCAGGCTGTATGCCTGCCTTAAATTCTCAAAGTCCCAGGGAGATAAACATAGTGACTAGACTCCAAAATGACCAAAGGCAGAATACAACAAATTCAGAAGAAGTTTCACCTACAAGTATTATGACCTCCTTTGTTAAATTCCTTCCTTCCCCAACTAGGCTGTGCATGCTTTCAAGCCTTTAAATCATGTGTTTGTATATTTGTGAACTGCTCTAGTTGACAGTCTCACTTGATGTCGCAATGATGGTAGCTAGCACTGTTTGCTTACAAACTATCTTTTGTCTTCTGCAGAAATATTCAGAAATCTTGTGTGCCTGGATAAGGAGGTGATCAAGAAGAACTTACTCAAGGCCTTACCAGCAAGCTGGATGAGTGGCTCTGAAGAGGTGTCCTGGCACTTAGATGAATCGCTTCAGCCTCCTAGAGAATGGCTACATGTATTTTGGAACTTCCTTCAGCAGAATGTTGATGTCTTATCACCATTTGAAGGCTATCCCCTGGTGCCCATGAGCCCAGTGGATAATGGGGCCCAGACTCTTCAGCTGGTAAGGCTGAGGCAGAAATCTTGTCTTCTCTTCCTAAACAAAGATGGACACAGCCTGACAGAAACTATGGTTAAGATATTAGAAACCATTGGCTGCACAGTAATATGCCAATGGGACCCGCAGGTTTGGCACAAGAATCTTTCGGACTATGTTCTTGCACCCACATCAAACAATATTCTAAAGGCCTTTTCAAATATAGGTGTGGCCACAGTAATCCAAAAGCTGACAGCAATGACAGTGGAACAAAAACTAATGCTCCGTGACTTGTTCTCACTGGCAACCAGATTGAGCACTGAAGAGTGCAAAGTTATATGTCAGTTGCCCATCTTTAGCAAGATGAGTTCCCTGCAGTCCACTGGGTTGGATCTAATTCCAGCTCTTAATACCCAAGCTGTAGATAAATGCACTGTCCCAACTATTCCCAGTGATCTTGTGCTGCCAGAAACGCTGCTTACATGCAGAAGTGAAAATGATCGGAGACTACTGATGCAGATGAGGGTACCCTTCTTGAGTTCATCTGATGTTGCTATACGGTCAGTTATGGCTATCAAAACCAAGCAGTATATCCATCACAATAGTAAAGCAGAAAGCATCATGCTGTGGATCTTAAGAAATGGTGATGTGCTGTTCAGCCTGAATAATGAGCTCAGGAAAATTTGCGAAGGCCTGCCCTTCATACCTTGTAATGGGGAGATGGTCAAGCCGTCTGCTCTTTTTGACCCTGAAAATGTAACATTTCAGGATATATTCGCTTCCTGTAGGTTTCCTCCTAGCAGCTTTCAGGAATCACTAACATTGAAGTCTTTGAGAGTTCTTGGTCTGAAGGATACTATTCAGGACATCTCCCTGGGAGATGTTCTACAGATTGCAGAGGAGGTGAACAGAAACTGTGGTATAAAAGATCCTAAAGTTCTAGAGAGAAAGGCAAGAGCACTTATCAGAGTTTGTAATGATACCCAAGTGCTCTCTAGCTCTGATATCAAGAAAATGAAATCATTGTGTAGCATGGCGTGGGTACCGTGGCTTGCTTCTAATGCTAAGGCAACATTTTGCAAACCTTTAGACATGAGAAATAAGAAGCACTCTTCTCTTGTGGAGTTCTCTATGCCCATCACTGATGAATTCAATGAACAAGCAAGTAGTAGTCTTGGCTTGAATGAATCACCACCTCCCAAGAAAGTAATAGAAAACCTCACAGCCCTTAGCCTTCATTACCAGACAATAGATTACTACTCATTGGTCATGAAATTGCACAATATTTACAGGCATGTGCAAGACAAAGTAGGTGAGTTCCGGAACATGTTGGACAGTATGAGGATCTGGAATGGTGCTGACTTTTCTGCCCCATCTGATATCCTTATGTCCTATCCAGAAGACTTAGATCTGAGCACCCAGATCAAGAAGGTGCCCCCTGATTTCCTGATCTACAAAAGGCTCTTTCAGCAGTGTGGAGTTCGTGAGACCATGGCAGACAGTGATATCAATAATATGCTTCAGAAAATGATGAAGGACATACAGGTCAGGAGTTCTTGTTGTGGCACCAATGTTGAACTAAAACTTGCTATATCTGTTTTGGACTGGATGAAGAGAAGAGGCCTTCAAGGTACAGATAATCTTCCTATTCCAGTACATTCAGTGAGAGGAGTGTTTACTTTAAAACCCTTGTCTACTGTCCTGTTCTGTGATATGCCAAAGGAACATCTGAATGACCTTGGACATGACCTGGACTATAGCATTGTTCATGAAGATATCACATTGACCACAGCTGCCTTTCTTAAAGTTCCATTACTCAGCACCAAGATACTAAAGCCAGAGTATTTTGAACCTTGGGGGCCATCAGAACCCATTACACTTCGAATAAAGAACATCCTCAGAGAATACAGTGAAGAGGTTGACCTCTTCAAGGAGTTGATACAGAATGCTGATGATGCAGGTGCCACGATCTGTAACTTCTTAGTGGATATGAGACAAAACCTTTCATTTCGAAACAGTCTAATAGACCCAGAAATGGCCTCCTGTCATGGGCCTGCTTTGTGGTCATATAATAACAGCAAGTTCAGTGATGAAGACTTCTGTAATATCACCCGGGTTGGAGCAGCTACTAAAGAGCTCCAGGTTGAGAAGATTGGAAAATTTGGACTTGGTTTCAATACAGTGTATCGTGTAACCGATGTGCCATCTATACTCAGTGGTAGCAGTATACTGATGTTTGACCCCAATGCAAATCATCTCAAGAAACACATTCAAAGTGAAGCTAATCCTGGTATCAAACTAAACCTCCAGAAGCACCCTCAAGTACTTCAATTATTTGCTGATCAGTTTCACCCATATGAAGATGTTTTTGGCTGCAATCTGAAGGGAACACAAGACTACAACGGAACACTTATTCGTTTGCCTTTCAGGACAGAGGAAGATGCAAAATGTTCAATGATGTGTGATCAAAGTTTTGATGTACAAGAGATTAAAGCACTTGTGAATATCTTCCAAGAGTCTTCAGAAAACCTGATAATCTTCCTAAAAGGAGTTCGGGAAGTAAGTCTTGGATTTCTTCCTCCTGAATTATCATCACCTGATAACCCTATTTTGCAGCAGGAACTATACAGGGAGCAGGCTCAGAAGTTGGGCATTACTGAGGACTTCTTACTTCAGAAGGAACAGAAAGCTATCGCAGCACTCTTGTCCAAAAACATGGTTGTTGATGTCTCCGAATCGGCAATCATCAGGGTCGCTAGGATACAAAGGTCAAGGACTAATGAAAAACATTATCTTCTGCACTCCAGCTTCGGCATTGGAGAGTCTTTAAAAACATTTCAACAGAACAGGCAGAATAAAATTAGGTTTTCACTCCCAGTGGCCGGGCTAGCCCTGCCATTGAGAAGGAACGTTGACACTGGGAAATGGAGACCTGATTTGGATGACTTTATTGGCCAGGTTTTCTGTTTTCTGCCTCTTTCCATTTCCTCCGGTCTCCCATTTCACCTTAATGGAACCTTTGCTGTCATGTCCAACAGGAAAAACCTATGGGACACAACTGAAAAGGGCGAGTGGAACAGGAAACTTCTTTGTGATGCAGTTCTGGTGGCTTGGGTAAGATCTCTAGTCCTACTTCAGAACATGTGCCGGGATGGTTTATTAGAAGGCTACAACTACTACACATATTGGCCTGATATTAGAAAAATTAAATCTTATTTTGTTGGAGCGCTGAAAGCTTTCTACAAAGCTGTAGCCCATGGGCTTCTTGCAGTATTTAGCAATGGACATGAATGGTGCACAATTGAGCATACATGTTTCTTAAGCTCAGATATTGTGAAAAATGAGTACATTGGTGAGACTGCAACACAGGTATTCTCTGCAATGCTCCCCAAACCATTTGTGGCTATCCCGCTGCCAGAGTGGGTCAAAGATGGTTTCATTGCAAGTGGTTGTGGTGAAGCCTTGCTTCGAAATACTTACAACTGGGAAAGGTTTTACAGCGAGATTATATTCAACAATGTAGGCGATGTAGCCTTAGAAGCAAGGGATGCCCTCATTACACATGCCATTGATATGAACAATAAGGAACTAGATCGATTGCTAATGTCTGTCCCCTGCATTCCATCGACCCCTTATGGAACCCTACAGAGCATTGGTAATCTAGTTCACCCAGAGGGTAAAGTAGCTTTCCTCTTTGGGAAGGAAGATGGACGCTTTCCTCAGGGAACACCTGAAACCTATCTGAAACTTGAACGGTTGTCCCGCCTGGAGCTTCTCGGAATGTTAAAAGACCGCCTCCCCATGATGCAATTGATGGAGCGAGCCCAAAACATCTCAGCAGTCTGGAAGCATGATAGACAAAAGGCATGCAGCCGCATACACCATATCCTGGAGCTGCTCCGGGACCTTGTAGCACAAACCTCTAGTAACACTGACCAAGCTCTGTTTAGGAACATTTCGTTTCTTCCTGCTATTCTTCCTCCCTGCAGCAATATACAGAATGTGGCTGAAATCGCACTCAAGAAGCCCGTAGAGATTTTCCATTACAAGCACCTCAGTTTGGTTAACCTTAGTGAACCGGTCCTTAGTAAAGAACATGTTGGAAAGGATTTTCAATTCTGTAAAGAGATCATGGAATTTTTGGGGCTGAACAGTCTTCCATCAATTCAGACAGTGATGTTACAACTAGCAAAAGCTCATAGAATGTCCAATGTATTGCCCAAGCAAGAACTTACACAGATGGCCAGAAAGTGCTATACCTACTTGAACAAGGCCATACAGGATAGACCAGGTAAAAGGAATGAGATTAAAACTAGAGCTTTTGACTTTCCCTTCATTCTTATAGATCATCAGTTTGTACATTTGAGTTCAGTTGCAGGCAGTATATCATTTGAAGCAGCTCCCTACCTGTATCAGTTGCCCAAGCAATTTCAAGAATTTGATCTATTGTGGAAGTGTCTAGATCTCCGAGACAGTTTTACAGTTGAAGACTACATTGCTGTCCTTCAGAGCATTGCTAGAGAGCATCAAGGAAATCGCTTACCCAAAAATGAGTTTCATTTAACAATGAAACTCATCAATGTGATATTTGAAAAAACAATAGATAAAACTGCTGTTAGCTGCTTTCAAACTCAGTGCATGCTCCTTCCAGATCAAGATGGAATCTTGCGTCCTGCAGACAAGCTTCACTACAATGACACTCCTTGGTTACCTTGTGAGAGCGATATGCTCTTCTGTCATGAGTTGATCCCTCGGTCTGTGGCCTTGCAGTTTAGAGTACCAACTAAAATTCACAAAACTCTGCAGAACCTGAAAATCACCGAGTTATCCTGCTGGGTGTCAGACTTTGGGGCCAAAGAAGACCTTACAAGGCGTATCAGGAATATTATCAGTGAATACTCCTCCAGAACCGATATTCTTAAGGAGCTTATTCAGAATGCAGATGACTCTGGTGCCACAGAGATCCATTTTGTATGGGACAGGCGGACACATCCTACGTTACGTACTTTTGGGGAAGAGTGGAACCCATTACACGGCCCAGCCCTTTGTATCTATAACAATAAAGTCTTTACTAATGAAGATATTGAAGGGATTCAACAACTAGGCAAAGGTGGGAAAGGTGATAGACTAGACAAGACTGGGAAGTATGGGCTTGGGTTTAATGCGGTCTATCACTTGACAGACTGCCCATCTTTTGTGACGGGTGACAGTACATTGTGTATATTTGACCCCAACCTTCTGTTCTTGAAAACTGCGCATCATAGCTCTCCTGGTGCAAAGATGTCTGTCAACCCAGAGTTCAAAAATACATTTCAGGATGTGTATGATACTTTCCTTCCTGCCAACTTTAATCTGGAACAGGGTACGCTCTTTCGCCTGCCACTAAGGACAGCTGAGATTGCACATAAATCTGAAATCTCAGATCAGACGGTATCTACTGGTGACATCGAGGCACTATGGGGGCAACTGGAGAAGGACGCAAGCAACTTTATACTTTTTCTAAATAACATTCAGAGCATCACATTCTCAAAAATCACACAGGAAGATGGTCAGCTAAAGAAGATTATTTCTGTTGATGCACAAACTAGCAGTATTAGTGAGCAGCACCGTGTGACTTTCAAGAACAAACTCAAGGAGTTTGCAGAGGCAAAATTGACCATGAATGAGACCACACCGTGCCAAGTGTTTTACATTGTGGACATACATTGTAGCTGGTCTCAATTAGCTACTAAATGGGTTTTAGCCAAGCAAATTGGAGTTAAGGGGGATGATAAAGTGGCTGATATACGTAGAGTCTGTGAGAGCTTGAAGTGCTGCCGTATAGCGCATGGTGCTGTGGCAGCATGCATTAATGACTTAGTACCAGGTAGGACATTTTGCACTTTACCACTTCCAGTGGAGACAGGCCTGCCTGTTCATATTAATGGAAATTTCATAGTGGACTCTGCCCGTAGGGACATCTGCAGAGAAGATGGTGGGAGTGCAAAAACAGAATGGAACTCTGTGCTCCTAACGCATATTCTTGCCCCACTGTATAGTGATCTCCTGGAACACTTGTGCAAATTGTTTTATAAAAACACAGCAGGGCCTTTAAGGTTTGAAAACTTTAAGGTATGTGAATATTCTCTTAATGAAAAATTGTTACGCTTTTTCCCCCGCATATCTGATAAAATACCCTCACTGTTGCAGAAGATGGTTAATCACGTCTACCGTACAATCTTCGAAAAGCGAAGTATGCTCATTCCTGTCTATAAGAAAGAAACTGTGCAAGTTCGTACCTTTACTAAAGATATTGTGATTGTCGAATGGGCAGGAGTCAATCAGATGATAACAAAAGAACCCCACTTTCTTTTGGGAAAGCTAAATACAGAATTGGAATGTGCTCTTCAAAACATCAAAATGAAAATGGTGCTTCCCTTTCAGAGTCTTCAGAGCATCTTTGAGGAGTTTAAAAAGGCACGGATACAGGTTATATCTGTGCACCCTGAAACAGTCTGCAAATACTTAAAGGCCCAAAGTCTTTGCCCAGAAGGGCACACCTTACCTCACCCAGTCTCCGACACCCTCCTTGGAAGTGAAACCTGCTGTCGCTCTCTCTTGAATTTTTGTCTTAAGGTTGAAAAAAAAACGATTGGTGATTGTTTGAATGATCTTCCTCTTCTTGTGACTCTTGATGGAAAACTGAGAAGGTTCTGTAAGGCTAAGCCTAAGTACCTTACTCTATTTTCATGTTTATTTCCGGCACAGAAGCACATATTTATCAGCCATGATGTTGTTGATGTTGAGAATGCTTTACCACTTCTGAAAGCAGGCTTCTTGAAAGATTTCACAATTCAAGAATCAGCGAGTTTCATCAAAGACTTTCTAGGGCAATGTTTCAAAGTGTCAACAAAGAATGACATAGTTCACCATGAATTACCTAAAACGGCTGAAGCCTGGATGAAGGCAGTCTGGAAATTCTTTGAGACCAAGATTAACAAAAGCCTTGAAAATTATGAAGTCCACCAAATAATGTTTCAAGAATTGGTTGCACTTTTTTGTGACTGGGCAATTGTACCAGTGTCCTTTGAATATAAAAATGGCATATTTCTATTGCCTCCTGGTAGCCTCAAGATAATTTTCTATGAATTGAAGGATGATCTGGCCAAATGTCTATTCAAGTTAGGTTTTCCAAATCTAAACACATCAATAATTCCTTTTAACATAGGATACCACACCATCAAACCTTATTTACTGCAGACTAACAACTGCTTCTCTGTCCTGGAGATGTTGTGGTCCAGAAACAATCTCCTCCACTGGAACAAGTTGAATAGTAGGGAAATCAAAACCCTACTGAGTTTACTTGTGGATGGGTTACCTCAAATCAAAGATAAGACCTGTTTTTTTAACCGAATCCAGTATCTACCCGTATTTGAGACGATAGATGGAAAGCATCAGTCCCTGAATATCTACCAGAAGAGGTACATCCTTCATACAAAGCTCTCAAAGGAACTGAATGATGTCTACAGAGGCCTCTACCAGATAGATTCACAGACTGTCTTTTTACGTGATTGCAACCTCTATACAGTTTTGGCTAAGAACATAAACATTCAAACATTTGATGATTTGCAATTCCTTGTACATTTTCTGCTTCCCCTGCTTCCAAACATGCGTGAAGATCATCTAATAAAAATTCTAAACCTCCTACTGAATCTAAAGCATCAATATCCTGAAGCATTTGAAGCTGAAGAGAAGAACATTTTCTCTTCACTTAGATCGGTCCACTTCATTAGAGATGGACAAGGAACACTTCAGCAGGCATCTTACTATTATGATCCTGACTGCTCAATATTCAAAACTTTTCAGCTGCAGACAAGGTTTATTCCAGAAGAATTTTTCACCCAGGTAGGATACACTTTTAGCAGCATTAAGGAGGTCCTTATTGGTATTGGTTTGAGGCATAAAGTATCTGCCCAGGACTTCATTACATTTGCAACTGAGGTTGAACAAGAAGCACAAAGAGGTATCTTGGTAAGATCACTGGAGCCTAAGATAAAAGTATTGTTTTTACACATGCTTACATTGAAAGTGGACAATCTTACAAAGGATTTCATTGAGAAAGTCTCTACTATCAAATTTGTAGCTGCAGTTAACACGAATACTGACTTGCAAAAAATACACCCAGCATATGTCAATAATACCCATCTGATTCCTCTTAAAGATTCCATTGTGAAGTCACGTGACAGTGATGAAATGCTAGTGTGGACATCTGTGGCTTTTTTGCAAACAAAAAGTCTGTCATCAAATCACATTAAAATGCCCTACTTCACTGAGCGGGAAACCAATGTGTTAAAATCATTTGGTGTCCTTTTTGATCCACCCCTGGTGTCAGTACTGCAGAACATAAAGAACGTTTGTCAAGCACCATTCAAAAACGTAGAACTTGCTCAACTACGACGTCGAGTTCTAGAAAAAACCTACAATTTTCTCGAAAGACATCTTCCATTTGATCCTACTCCTCTTGCTAGCTTACCAGTGATTTTATTGGAAGACAATACCCTGGCAGAACCTCGTCAGGTACTATTTTCATTGCCTGAAGACATTTTGTTCAAGCCATACCTTTTCAGTGTGCCTTCTCAGTTGGCTAGGTACAGGGCGTTGTTCGAAAGTATTGGGGTAGAGGCAGAGCCAAGTGTGTTCCACTATACCTGGGTGCTTGCTGCAATATATGAGGAAACCAAAGAGAAGGAATCCCCACATGGCAACCAAAGAACTACTGTTCTTAAAGCCATGGAAAAACTGTTCTTGCTGATAAAACAAAGTTCACCTAACGATGATCTTCAAAGTCTAAAATCCCTTTACCTACCTGCTACAGATGGGAGACTTTATGATTCCGCCAAGTTGGTTTACAATAATTGCAATTCCAGGAGGACAATCAGTTCTCTAGAGGGTTCTTTTAAGTTCCTGGTGCACATTGAGAAATGCAGTCTTTTTAATGATCAATATGAAATAGAAAAACTCCTCCAACAGCTTCCAGAGGATATTCGGCCTAAGATGCTCTCAGAAGTTACATCAGAAAACCTTCAATCGTGGAGCCCATGCAGTCTTGGTGATGACTGTGAGTTGAAAGGACGATTACGTGGCCTCTTCTCATCCAGTATCTTCCAGGAAGGTCTTGTGAGCCTACTGAGAGCACAAAACAAGGGAAAAATGTCTGCCGGGGAGGCTGCGAAAGAATGCAAAACTGCTTTCAGAAAACTTGAGCTTATTTGTTGCAAGTCGATAGAGACAATTCTCTTTAAAGGATGTGAGCCTCTACAGGACACATGCTTGTTCAAAGACGTGTTTATCTTGAAGACAATGGAAGGAGAGTGCCAAGTTTATCTTGTGCACAAGGAAGCAACTTGTTTTCGTGAAACCATAAACATAATAACATCTCTGGCAAAGGAGATAAATGGGTTAATGATGAATGTGCTCAGCCATGATTCATTGTTGGTCCTAGTAGAAATGCTCACTTGTGAAAATCCTCAAGATATAAGCAACGTTATGAAAGATCATTGTATTCTGACAAGGAATTGTAGAAGCCAGACAAGCTTTTCTATGCCAAGTCCAGGTGAAAAGATTCCTGAAGAGTGGCATGACTCTCTAGAAATGATCATTGTCAACAAATTTAATGTAGATGAATTTGTCGGTTACATGGATCCTGATGAAGAAGGTGTTTATCTCTATGCGATCATTCTGGAGAAGTTGGAATCAAGGGTTAGTGGGGACATTGAAGTGGAGATGTTCAGAATTGATCTCGGGCCAGATCGTATTATGAACGTCAGTGCTCTAGATCTGTATCAGTTCAAGAGATGTCTCATCAGCAAGAACAGCTGCAGAGAACTGCTGATGGTGGAGAACCTACAAGACCAAAAGGAAAATCAAGCCAGGTGGTTTGACAAATCTTTGGGGGACATAAAAAGAGAGATAGATGAGAAACTCCATGAGATATACAAACTGTCAAAGAAGGAGAAGACACAGTCCATTCGAAGGCTTTATCTTTGGTACCACCCAGACAAGAATATTGGGCAAGAACAATTAGCTGCTGAAGTTTGCAAATATCTGCAGCAGAGAATAAGAGACTTAGAAGATGACGGGGATTACAGTGGCATGGGCAGAGGTTTCAGCAGTCCAAGCAGAAGTTACAGTAGCTCAAGCCACTCTAGAAATGAATACAATCCTCATAGAGACTTTCCAAAATTCTGGAGTAGATGGGATGGCGAGGCTTCTCGGCACCGTCAGCATCATGAAAACTTTACAAGAAGATCTAACTGTGAATATGATTTTTGGGGTTACCATAACAGGCAGCATAGAAAGCCAAGGGTTGGTGAAGCTAGCAGGTGGTTCCGGCAGGCCGAGTGTGATCTCAAAGCTGCTTTCCACGACGTTGACCGCAGCAGTCCTGAATGGGTGCTATACAAGATTCACCAGGCGATCCAGAAAGCTTTGATTGCGGTTCTGTGTAAGAAATCTCACAGATTTGATACCGATGTTACCATCTATGATTTGGCATGCAAAATCTCTGTTTTTAGCAGCAGCCTTAAGGAAGTACAGGACATGGTCCTGGAACTGGAAAGACTTGGTGTGGACAATAAAAAGACACAGTATCCAAATTATCATCAGCCACCTGACATACCTAATGACATCTTCTCAACAAGCCAAGAGAAAGCTTTAGAGCTGGCCAGAGATACACTTAACAAAATCAATGAATATATCCAGCAATGACAACTCTAAATGGGGAACGTTATGCTGTCTGTAGGGGGGCAGATATAAATATTGTAACTTGAATTCTAACTCCAGTGATAGAATCCTGTCGGTGCTGCTGCCACAAAATCTGTTAAACCGTTACTTTTACCTTGAGATTGGGTTATGTTGCAGGCAGTGTATAACATCCTATGTGCTTGGGGAATTTCTGTTAATGTTGCCTGCTTTCATTCATCCATTTTCATTATCAGTTCATTTTCTCCCAGGTAAAAATGAATAAGCTTGCCCCCTTGTACCACCCTCAACTCTTCAACAGCAACCCTCTTTACACTCATGCAAGAGAATGGCAAGGAGTGGAGTAAACTGGGCTTCTAGGGCACTCTTTAATTTCCGTTTCTGCCTTTGACGCCCCCATCCTGAAACCAGACTAGGGAATGTCAGTGCTAGGTGTAGCATAGGGCTAGCCAGAGGGAGCAGGTAGTGCCCTAGGCTACCTATAATTGGAGTCCCTGTTCTCCAAATTTGACTTATCAGGATACCCCTAGTTTGCTTACAGATTTGTTCACTATCTGATCAAAACCCTAAACTGCACAATGAAATCTGTGTGACAAATTTCCATAGTGTTTAGAACCTTTTAAAAGAGCAACATTTTCTCTGAATGCACGAGAATATATCTTTAATAGGCATTTCACTTTTGCTCTTATTTGACCTATTGCTGGGAATCCATTCTTGGAATGAGGCCAAAAAATACAAAGAAACATAAATAATTGAGCATTGAGGCACTTTCTCAATACTATAACCATTGATGTCCTGCATCACTGTGACTAGGCAGTCCCCAGTGCGTGTGCTGATATATGTATTGTGTCGAATCTGCCTTTGCCTCTACAAAGGCACCCACATTTCTATTAAAGATTTGAATTCCATTGTTGTTAAGCGAAGTTGCCTTTCTGTTTCATGATGTCCGACAGCTCTTCTAGGCTGTTTCAGCATAGATAAAGGTGCTGTAACCGACAAGCTTGCCACAGTTTATAAATATGTAGGCGAATGTTGAACATTGATGGTGAAGTCCAAAGACAGAGTCATGTGTTTTGGGTAGAGGTGTCCTTTAGGGCTGTACTGCTGGGCTGGATATTGGTCTCAGACTGTTCCTAGATTGTGCATGATTTGTGTGAATTAATGGAAAACAAGAAGTGGGAAACCAAATTGAAAGAAACCAAATCATTGAAAACCAATTTTAACCTTTTAGTGCTGCGCACGTTCAGCGGACGTCGCGTGCACTACCTCGGTAGTGCTGCGCACGTCCGCTTAACGTCGCGGCCCTGCCCGCGCTATAGAACGTTCTGCACCAGCGCGGAACGTTCAGCGCAGTGGAGGGGTTAAGGAAATACAAAAAAATCGAAAATTAGAGGAAACATTTTAATGGAAATCTATTTTTAATTAAAAAAAACAAAATTACAATAAACTTGGATAGAGTTTAGGACTTCTATGGGGTTTTTGTGTTCTGGGAGGGGTGATGAGTGTTTTTTAGGAGTGAGGAATAATTAGCACTTGGGCATAGAAAGGGGTTATTAGGGTTTAGAGATGGGCGGATTGTAGGGGTGGTGAGGGTTTTTTAGGGTTCATGGATGAGTGGTGCTTAGATTTATGTGGTGTTTTTAGATTTCAGGTATGGGTAGAGCATAACGGACCTAAGGGGGTTTAGGGTTTATGGATATGCTGAGTTGAGGGCTGGTGAGGGTTTTTTTTTTTTTTTAATATATATTTTTATTATTTGAACACAAGAGAAATAATACACATATCAGGCGCCACCAACAAAACACAGCGCAGCTGTGGGTGTGCGAACAAAGTAACGAAACACCATACAGTCATGAGCGGAAGAAAAATCAATACCAGCAAAAAACTGGAGCAAAGCAATTAAATGTCAATGACCGCAGGCATCCCCCCACATCATCCAACCACCAGAAATACAGGATATACGATGCATACACGTGACACCCAGATACGCTAGGAAAAACAGGAGAATAAGCCACAGCTCTTGCGGAGAGGGAAAAGGGAAATAGAAAGGTCATAGAAAATAACAAAGGAAAAAAAAAAAAAACACAACCCACCACCCTACACCCCTGCTTATGGCTACGACCTAACCCCACTAGCAGTGTGCCTGTCGCCCCCTAAACTACACCCCAAGGATGGGGAAAAAGGTGGAGGAGGAGAATGGTACAATACGATACGAGCTCCCAGACTCCCCTCCCCCCGCCAAAAGCAGACACCCCCTACCGTCAGAATAACGAATCGCAGCAAATCAAGAGATAGTCTGTAGGGGAGCCGCAAACAAAGAAAAACAGAACATCCCGTCCGACCCCTGCTCAACAGAAATAGCAAACCCCGTCCAAACACATTAGAAAGCAGTAACCAGGCTAATCAAACGTACAGCCAGCCCCGCTCCCACAGATACAACCCAGCAAAAACAAAGGGAAACATTGCATCGAAGCCTGATCAAGTTCAGCCCAAACCCTCACGATCCATCACGAAAACCCCTTCCAGCACACACAGATCACCATGATTCTTCACGTTGAGTACATCCATTCGGGCCGCCATCACAACAGGAATACCAGAAAACAGTAGAGTGTCAAAGTTAATGCGAGGAGAGGGAAAGCAGGATAAACGGACACAAAGTTCGAAAGTCAGAGCAAGTCCACTGTCCACCGGTGAAAAGGTAGCAAAGCAGCGACGATCGGTTACAGTAAGAGGCGAATGTCGAATTTGGCAGTCGTAGTAGAAGGCACACTGTCCCATAATGGCAGTAACATCCAACTCGGGCGACATCAATGTAGGGCTTAACACACATCCAGTCCTCTCGGCCTTGGTCGCCGCCATCTGAGGGTTGCTGGGAAGGTCCAAATCAATATTCTGCACGGGGACCTCGGTGTCAATAAAGACGGTATCCTTGGGTGGAGTATCTCGGCATTCTAACAACAAAGGGTCGGAGTCCGGTCTCGAGCTGATTCGGTCTGCAGTTACGATCATCCCTTGGACGTTGGCGGTGAACCGTTTGTGAAGCTGCAAAATGGCGACCAGTACAGTGTGTAGCAACGGTGTAGTTTCAGTCCACTCCATCGCCCCTCAATGAGCGACCGGGCGGGTCTCCGAACCCCAGAGGTCGACTTCTCCGGGGCACAGGGCAGAATCGTTGTAGCAACCACTGTAAAACACGTCCACAGCACAGTAGGTGCACCGTCGCCGCCCACGAGGAACCGAGCCCAGAGAACCACCGGGAGCTCAACGGGGTCTCCGGGAAGCGGATCCCCGAACAAATAGACGGTATTAACAGGCCACTGTAGTTGCAGGGTAACGCCGTCACCGGAGCAATGGGGAAGAAACAAAAAAGCCACTTCGGGAGACCGGATCCACCCACTTTTCACAGCCGATGTTGTTCGACTCCAACCCGGCCAAGTTGAAACTCGAGGCCCCGGCGTCAGATCCGAGGCAGGCCAAGAATGGCGCACGGTTTAACTTCGCCGTCCGGGCCGCCAGAGATTTCGGGTTTGCACCTTTCGATTCAGACGCAGTTCACCAGCACGGGAGTCCGGCGGGAGTTCAGAATAAATTTCAGGATTTATGAGCCTCTGGCGGAGGTCGACGGAGCCGGGAGCTTATGCGGCCATCTTGGTTGCGAGTGTAGCTCCTCCGTCGGTGAGGGTTTTTAAGGTTCAATTATGGGACGGCTGGAGTGTTGAAGAGTTTTTAGGGTTTATGATGGGGTAGAATTTAGGGTGGTGAGGGATATTAAGGATTCAGCGATGGGTGGAGTTTTGATCTTGAAAGTGGTTCTTAGGGTTCATGGGTTTGTACTTTAGGTTGAAGTAGTGTTCTTACGGATCATGGGTGGCTGGTGTTTTAGGATGGCGAGGTTTGTTTAGGGTTTGGGGAGCTTGGTTGTCCTGAGGTGTTTTAAGGTGTATGTGATGGGTGTGTGATGGGTGGGGTTTAGGTTTAGACTGTGTTTTATATGGTTCAGGAATGGGTGGAGTTGGGGGTAGGGATTGATTTTATGGTTCTGGGGTGGTGGATTTGTGGGGTAGAAAGTGCTTTTAGGCTCAGGGATGAGTGTAGTTTAGGCGTTGTGAAGGTGCAGCGATTGATGGTGTTTTACCAACGTGAGTTGAACACCGCATCCCGACCTGGCATCATGCCCGAGATTTAAGAATCCCTAGGATATTGTTATTTACCCACGATGCTGATAGAATTTAATAAGCGTCTACCCGCCCTGAGGAAGCCCCCGGCCGAATGGCCATGTAAGGGGGAGAACCACGAATTGGCTGTTTTTCCTTTCAGCCACTCCTACGAATAGAGTGCAAATAAATTTATAAACACCTCATGACAAACCAGTGCGTAATTGGAATTTCTTCCAGGAAATTCAGATGAATCAAATCTTGCCCAGACAAACATGTTGAAGCAGCGATTGATGGTGTTTAGGGTTTATGAGGGGGCAGCGATGGACAGTGTTTATTGGTAGTGATGGGTCAGCAAATTAATTGTTTGACCATGTAAAAGATATAAATATGAATATATCTCCTGGAGTAAAGCACTGAAATAAATATGTCTGACAAAACTGTTTCCGAAAGTAAGACCTGCAACCATTGCATTTACACTTAGGTGAAATAGTTTGTCAGCAATGGTATTCAATGAAATCTTTGTTCTATGAAATCACATACAACCTATTGTGCATTCCAGCACGGAGGCCATTCCCAAAATCTAACTGCAACTGGTGTTTAAACTTTCCGATACCCCTTGTGTCCTAGTGTGTCGCAGGATTAAAACAAGCGTTCATCTGTAACCCTGTCTTAAACATGATCAAGCCTTTTCTCAACATTCCACATTTCAACTGTGTGGTGTCAGTCTCTCATTTTCAGAGGGGCCGAGAAAGAGTGCTCTGATTACCAACTTAAACCAGCTCTTTTGCATTTGCTGTCTGCGCCCTTCTGACTTTACATTCCCTGTCACTGTTTGCATGTGTTGGCCATCAGTTATCCTGGTGGTTGTTCGGACTGGACAATGAGAGATAATGATGGTCTCTCACATCGTAGTGTTATGTCGACATCTTTCAGCCATATATGTGTGCTTTTTGAGTCACAGTGGCTTTCTTCAGGACCAAGTTGTTAGGGAGACCCGAGTCAATGGGCACATGTGCTCCAAGGTAGGCGTAAAGGGTGTTAAGTGGTTGTAACTAATACATTTTCGCCCAACCTTCTTGTAATGTCTATGGTGACTATAATAGAAAAGCATTATACAGACAATTAATGGTATCATATAGCACTGAAGAAGTTATGCAAAGCCAGTGCTGTGCGCTTGTGCCATACAAATGTGTTCATCATGCTTAAACACAGTTCTCCATACCATGTCAGAATACTTGCGCTAAACAGGCACTATTATCCTACCACATGAAGCATACCATGCCATTCAGCCATTGCTTTCCTCCACTGGCAAAAAGATATTTTTCGGAGGCGTGATCCTAATTCAAATCAGGCAGAAAAAGTACAATACAGACAATCATGCATCGCATCCCAAAGCTTGTAGTCAAAGAAATAAAACAAGCATTTGCAATGCAATAGGTCTCGCATTAGGAAAGTTTAATCTATTGGTATTGTAAATGACAATTTTTTTATTTATCTTTTGTTTTTGAAAATAGCGAAATTAATAGCTTTGTCATTTACAATGCCAATAGTTATAACTTTCGCAAATGTGACACCTATAGCATTTGTAAAGCAATATGTCTTGTATTTACATGACTTACATGTATTGATATTACAAATAACAATGGCTTTTCTTTTTTTTAAATAATTAATACTTAAATAAAAGTTATTGTAATTTATAATGGCAATAGCTTAAACTTTTGTAAAACACTTTTGTGAAGATTATGTTCAGTGTATTTTATTGTGATGAAAATCCAAGAACAGAAGTGAAATATTAACATATTTTTGTTACATTTGTAATAAAGCTTGAAACATTGAGAGAACATATTTGAACCAGTTGTTGTTGAATGGTTGCACAGATTGATGCTGTGGTGGCGCTGAGTGATGTTGTGATGGCGAAGGAGTGATGCTGTGGCGTTCAGTGATGCTGTGGTGGCGCATATGTAAAACCTAGGGTCGGGGACAATCGATATTTGCCCGGCGGTATTGCCTCTGTAACCCACGAATTATTAATCAATGAAGAGGCAGGCGCTGGAGACTGGAAAGCAGGAAACAAGGTTTTATTCTCTCCGGAGGAGAACACAACAAAACAGACAGCAGGTATCGTCATGAGGTGCTCTAACTTCCCTCTGAGGCCTGGCCCCTTATATACAGGTTTCATGGCTTTTATGACAGTTTACATATTCATGGCAATGCTTTGATGTACGGAAAGACATTCCCGGGATCTCCCCTTCGGGCCCGTTCCCACACACATTTACAGTAGAAGTCCCCACCCCGGTCACAACAGGTGATGGTTATCGCGCAGCTGGATATTCCGCCGATTCATGGAAGGTGGGAGGTTCGATTGGATCTAGAGGGGTGGGGGCTTTGATCAACTCGGGGGTCCTTTGATGAGGGAAGCTTCCTACTGTACGAAGAGGGGCGAGGAATAGTATCGGCAGAGCTAGGTGTTGGCCTGGGAGCAAGGAAGACAAACGGGCACAGGAAAAGGGGGGTTTTTGTATCAAAGGGCCGGGGACTATAAAAAGAATGAAGGGAGGGGTCGCGCTGGGAACAGGATGGGGCTTTGAGGCAGAGCTGCGCTGAAGAGGGGTTTATGACTCAAAAGCATGTGCGAGCGAGGGGGGGGGTTGGTCAGCGTGCAGGCTTGGTGAGGGCGAAGGGCTATGTCGGGGGCCAGTGGCATGCAAAAGGGATGGTCCTGATCGAGGCACCTAAAATGGCGGGCGCGCACGACAAAAGTGTGGCATCAGGGGAAAAGGCAAGATGGCGCAGATAATGTTCACCAAACCGTACTAATTTTCCACAGTCCTCCCTTTAACATATTCAAGTCATCTTGCTGATCTATTTCCTATTCAAGTCTATTATGGTGGGCATAAGAAAAAGCAGTAGGAACCCAGGTGAAGGAGTCGTAAACATTACATTTAAGATCTCTAGTTTTAGGAGGCGGGTCTATTGAAAAACTTTGATAAACTTGTTAGCAGGAAAGTCATAGTAATGTAATACAAAAAATGATTCTGTAGCGGGCAGTGAGTACATTGCATACAGGTTATTATATACGGGCTCTATATATCTTTGGTTGGAGCATAATCAATACAATGGTGGCTGGGAGAGAAACGAGACGTAGCAAAAAACGATGATTGAGGGTGTCAATGTTCGAAGTTAAAATGAGTTCTCAGTACTGTTTGTCGTCCTTTGTTGGCGCTGTGGAGCACCGGCGGTGGAGCTAAAGGTCCAGCTCTATTCTAGGTCCCGTGTTGCAGGGCACGACCTTTTCCTCGCGTTTCTGGGCAAAAAGGTCCTTTTCCCCCTGTGTCCTTTGGAGTCGATAGTCAAAAAGTTCAGATGGAAGAAGAGTGTAAAAATAGTCCATAGGGTAGGTCGGAGAAAAAGGGGGATGGAGCAAAGGCCAGACCGAGAACAGACTAGGGGAACGGAAAATTTCAGGTTGGCGGGCTCATGACCGAGTTTAGGGAGCGGGGACCTTTCGGCACACATTTGAACATTAGGCAGGGGCATCAGGTTAGCCCTTTCCTCTCACTTTGTCGGAAATAGTGCCTCGTCCTGCAGCTCCTTTCTGTCGCGGTCTCGCCTCGGCCAACGTCGCAGGTGTTCCAAGATCTGTAGTCAGGCCACGTGCTCCCACATCCGGTCCTTCTTTCCTCCGACAGTCGTACCCTTAAATGAGTTCGAAAAGACAGTCTTTAGAGAGTTGGCAAAGGAAGGTAATCACATAAGTCTATTTCTCTCCCAGCTCCAGGTAAATGAGAATAGAAACGTCCGTTATATTAGGGTTCACAACTGACATATAAATGATCGATGGTGGGCCTGCTGGATTTTACTACGACTTTCCTTCACAACTATTTATTACAGTCACAACAGTTCATCTGATGGAGACCCACCTTCGTAATACAAGCCTGACAAAGCTATACCATTCTCTAGGGGTTTATATTTACAAAGGGTGTTGCGAGCTATCAACATGGTACTAATAGGTATCTCGCTGAGGGACGAACATAGGCTAAACATCTTTCATTTTATCAATGCATCCTGCCTTTTAACTAAACATTTTCGCTTTCCACAAGATTCATTGCAATGATTTTCTTCGTTTCGGTCTAATCCTTAGCTTTGTAAACCATCATTCTGGTTCCTATGCAGTCTCTCACGGCCTGATTACTAAATTAGAACAGACAGGGGTCTCATGGGAAAATAGCTAGGGACATGGAAAACTGCGATGGGGGTGGGGACATCACCTTACTTTTTGGGTTATAAGGGTACTATCAGCAGAAGGCCACAGTTCAGTTGGTGAGCGTTCAGTGGCATTTCTCGAATTCCAAACTCTGAAATTTGCCTATCAAAAATCACTTCTAGGAACCACAGCTGGCCTGCGTTAGTTGCAAGTCGGCTCATCTTTTACAATCGGGGGTGGAGGATAGTAAAAAACTCTTATCTGGGGCAACTGAACACAATACTGGGTGCGTCCTGGGAAGATGGGCAGGTTTCGATTACCTTTATGGTTTGGAGATTGTGACAATTCGGAACGGGGAAGGTCGCGTCATCTGAGACATTTTATTCCATCATAGGGGCCGCTGACATGTAGTTCCCTTATTACGGGTCAGATTAGGGAACCTCAGTCGTCTTACCTGTCCTTTCCTTTATAGCCAAATCTCGGTTTCATCGAAATATTTTTTTGGAAAGGAGAGGTGGTGACACAGCGTTAGGGTGATTGCATTAAAGACAAGTTTTGAGCAAATACTGGCGGTATTTGAAGCCAATTGGGTGGTGTGCTAGGGGTGGCGGTTTGCCAATTTAGGTGCTAGTCGTTCGGAAGAGTGAGAGTGTGGAGGAGAGAGAGAGAGAGAGAGAGAGAGAGAGAGAGAGAGAGATGTGTAACAATAGGCTAGATAGTACACGTGCAACATAGGGAGCGGCCGTGTATTTAAGATAGATTATTCAGCGTATTACTCGATACAAGACATCGCAGGTCTGTGTTAGTATTTTGTAAGCATGCGGTTCAGGACGGGCGAGCATTAGGTCGGGTACGGGGGACATGCGTTGAGAAAAAGGAAAAGGGGGCAACATCGTGTCGCCCTTCTTGCATTCTTGGTCCTTTGACCAGTTGAGTCAGCGCTTCAGTCACACACAAACGTTCTCTCATAGTTTCATTCACACGCGACATGTGTCCATTCACGCATCATGGATTAAGGGTGATCATTTTTCATCGAGTCATACTATTTGTTGGTTTGTCTGTTACATTAGTAGTTCGTGGGTGTGCTTAGGTGCCACCTTGCGGCGTTAGTCTGCTTCGTGTATCAGACATAGCAAGGCTTCAGATCTTCGCCACACCTCGGCTGTGATCTCTGATGTAACCTGCAGAGGGAGGGAAAAGAGGGGAAGGGAGGGGGACAACATTCGCGCATATCAAATAAATGGATTCAAGGGTCCTTTACTTACCTCATACCCGTCTTATCTCCTCGGGATAGAATCCCTGAGGTTGTGGTTTCTGGAGTCAGGGGGGGGGGTGGGGGCAGTGTGTATTTAACTATCGAGGTCCTTAAATCTCTTTCAACGCTGTGACGTTCTGAGGTTCTTCAGTTCTTTGGCCCGCTCTGTTCCCTAATACCTTTGAGCGTCGTACCTTGTAACATTTACATCGTTTTATTTTACCCTACTTTTACATTCCATCATTTATACCGTTTCGTTTTACCCATCCTCAGAAGTCGAGTTCTTTCTCCACGCGAGAGTTCATGAGTCAGTCGCGTACCTTGAAGGCCGAGTATCGTGTCGTACATCCGATCCTTCCTCCGGGGCTGGGCAACCATCTTCTAATAACCTTAAAGAGAGAGCAGAGTAGGGTGCACAGAAAAGAACTCTCCCGCCGATCCCACATTTTTAAATAAAGCATGCAGTACCCGTTCATAATTTCGAAAACCTTTATTTTGCAAAATCATTTCAGCACGTGGATTTATGAGGGTGCAATCGTATTTGGCCGGACACGGCAATGGCTAAAGTGCGTACAGTGGGGGTGTTGTTTTGCAGCAATAAAAACATTCTATCAAGTGGTTGGGGGATCGGGGGCATTTTATTTCATAATAGTCAGACTAGTGGCAATCAGATTTCCTATATGCATACCGTGTGCGTGCGTCATAAGCGGGGTTATACATCAGCTATAAAAATATAATACATCGTACATTTGTAATCAACATTTTTAACGGGGTCCTTTTACATGTTCGTCGAGTGAACTCTCCTCCTTTCTCGTCAAGTGTACAAAGGATCATATACATGTCTCAGAACATCAAGTTTTTTATTTAGCAAAAAGAAACACCACGAGGTGTTCGTAAGTTCCTATTGATACCGGCGCCATTTTGGGCGGGGCCGGGTCAGTCCGGAAGTAGCATCAGGAAAAAGTTTCCTACAACCGGCGGTTGGACCAGAGTCCTTTTCGGCAGTTCTAGAATTCATGCTAACAGAAGGAGTGGCAATGTCATGTTTATTTCGCTGGTGATCAAGGCAGTTGTCCCTTACCGGAAGCCTGCAGGGGCCGGGGGGCTCCGCCGGGGACCTTCGTAGACTCTTCAGGGCTGTGGAGATGCTGTCGGAGGTGGGAGCTCGTGCTCCGGTGGGCAAGCGACCGAGTTACATTGCTGGTCAAAGTTACTCTAGTGGCCGAGGCCCGCCTTCCAGCGGACCCAGACGCCATTTTGAGGCCCTGCAGCGGTCCCCTCTCGTCGAGTCTGCAAGAGTGGAAGAGACCTTTCTGAGGACAAATAGGGGATGGAACTCGGTGTTGTGGAAGCGGGACGTTCGGCTGGGGTGCGGCTGTGATGCCCCCACCTGGGGGGGTGAGGGAGACTCGTTCGCGCCGTCTCCTTCTCCTGGTGCACTCCATGCTGCTCTTTTTCATCGGCCTGCACGAAGGTCTCTCCACATCCGGTGCTCCCCAAGTCTCGTGCTCAGTGCTGTGGGAGTATGGCCACCTGCGGCGCACATTCGGTGCTGCACAAGTATCGGCGCAGCCATTGCATATTCAGTGCTCCGAAAATATGGGCACCATTGCACGTTCGGTGCTGCGCAAGTACTGGGGCACCACCATGGTATGTTCGGTGCTACGCAGGTATTGGCACCGCCGCCTGGCTGGGGGAGTTCGGCGTTGGGCCGGGGGCTGGGAGACCTCCTATCTATGGAGGTGGGAGAGGCTCGTCCGCGTCGCCTCTCCCTCCCAGCCCAACTTGGACTAAATTCCATGGAGGTACGAACAGGACATCCCGCCGTCCAGAGTTGCCGCGGTCATGGTTCATAACAGAAGTGGCGCCCGGCGTGTTGCTGCTGCCACAACGGAGGAGAAAAGGAAGAGGTGTCTCGTCCTTCTCTGGGCTGGGCTTCCTTAGGTTATCGGCTGCAGCCGGATCCAGCTGGCCCCGGTCCCTGGCCATGGGTGGTCGTACCGGGGGGGGGGGGACATGTGGCGGGACTGCCAGCAACTGTCCAGGGCCGCTGTGGCTGGGCCAGGGAGGCATGTGGCGGGACTGCCTGCAGCTACCCAGGGCCGCTGCGGCCGGACTCCGCTGGCCCCTGCCTCTCCTCCGGCTCCCCCATATGTTAAGATTTCCTGACCGAGTGTTGGCAGCGGGGCCCGCCTTATATGGGTTGCCGCCGGTTGGGCGTAGCCGTAACCCTGCCCTACTTTGGAAGGTTCCAGAATGTGGGGGGGGGGCGAATGTTCTGTTGACTTTCATTTTCTACAGTTTACCGTTCTTGTTTCTAGCGTTATTGTTTCTTGCTTGTTATGTTAAAAATAAAAGTTCGTGTTCATCAGTGGCTTACTGATTTCGTTTCCCATTCCTTTCTTTCCAGGTTGTTTCAAGCTAAATTTCTGTTAACAGAGTTTATGTAACACGAAAGCACGTGTAGAGGGATGACGCAGATTCATACATTACGTACACACAAACTCAGACGGGGAGACAGTAAAAGTATGACATACAAGATCCAAAGACAAGCATAAAAACAGTTATTGGCCATAATTATCTTTTTCCGTCTGTTAATTTAGAGCTAGGCTGGGTTCCCGTCTTTACATTGTCCGACCTAGGAAAACTCGAACATGTCGCTGAAATTGTTCTGGCGAAATCTGTGCCATCGGGCATAATCGAACGTGGTGGTTCTATCTGGTCTGTCCATGTGAGTCTGATTCTTCTTTGTCTCGCGCCTTTTCCCTTTCTGTCGGCCTGTTACTCCTATCGGCCCTCTGCCCCTACTCACGCTCAGTAGAGTCGGGCATTGGGCTTTCCAGTGTCCGACATATCTACAAAAAGCACATTGGTCTGGCCCTAAGTCTGGCCGTCCTGTGCGTAGTGTCGGGGGATAACCTTCGGGTCGTGGTGTCCAGGGGTTGTCCTGTTGATATGTTCCTCTACCTGCTCTGTCCTCGTCTTTTTTCTGTCGTTGCATTGCCTCTTTTCGCCACATACCGAGACTGTCGAGCATAATAGGCATTGTCTTATTATTACGAAGGGCTATTTCTAACGTTTCTATTTTATCAAGGTCGAAGGATCCTACCAGTGGCCACTGTTTGTCTTGACTTTCTTTGGTATACCTGTGCCACAATTTATTATAGGCTATGGTGACTAATCCATAGTTTATGAACATGTCCTTATTAGGGGTACCTTCCAGCGGAGCTAGATGATCCACCTCTAATAAACGGTCCGGGCTGAACCAATTATCAATCAGTGGGGAGAAGACAGACATGACGGCTCGCAACGAGGGACAAAAAGTCAGCACTGCCTATCTTATCACTGTGTGCAAAGACTAGACAGAATATTTCTATTCTACGTTGTTTGCAGGCAGTGAATACCTCATGAACCAATAACAAAGAATAACCAATAACAAAGAACAACCAATAATAAAGAACAACCAATAATAAAGAACAATCAATAATAAAGAACAATCAATAATAAAGAATAACCAATAATAAATAACTAGAATATAATCAATGGGGAGAGTAAGCAGGGGCGCAAAAGTCTGCGTCCTCTACCCTTTCACTATCCGTAAAGAGGAATCTGTTATTTCCTGTTTGCAGACAGAGAATCTCCAGAAGACAATCCGTGAACAGTAGTTCGGGGTCAAAGAACCCAGTTAATCAGTGTGGGAGAGGGAATCTCCTGAAAACCGTTAATAAATAATAGAATCAGTGGGGGAGAAAAATAGGCACGACGGCTGCGTTACCTATCCTTCACTGTTTGCAAAAGGGAAAGAGCCTACTGTTTCTCCGCGTGCAGACAGTGAATCTCCAAATAAGTTAACAAAGAGTAATACTAGTATTTTCCGAACGATCAATCAATTATTTTGCAGTTTGTCGTGCTTACACGACCTTACCCGGACCGTATGGACAGTTTCTTGTCTTCCGAATCCAGCGCCCGTTCGTCCTCTTCTTCTCGTATTTCTCACGGCACTCCTAATGGTTCCCAGTCAGGACCGTAGATCACTCGAGAGAGGTCTGTTCGGAACTAGTGAAGTTCGGATGATCGGCTGCCAGACGAGGGTCTATTGGGCAAGAGCTCTCCTGATCGTTGCAGTCGTTCACTCTGTCGTCGGGACCTCTCCCACTGGATCCACGAGTCGCTGATGGGTCCCACGCTTGGGACGCCAATTGTAAAACCTAGGGTCGGGGACAATCGATATTTGCCCGGCGGTATTGCCTCTGTAACCCACGAATTATTAATCAATGAAGAGGCAGGCGCTGGAGACTGGAAAGCAGGAAACAAGGTTTTATTCTCTCCGGAGGAGAACACAACAAAACAGACAGCAGGTATCGTCATGAGGTGCTCTAACTTCCCTCTGAGGCCTGGCCCCTTATATACAGGTTTCATGGCTTTTATGACAGTTTACATATTCATGGCAATGCTTTGATGTACGGAAAGACATTCCCGGGATCTCCCCTTCGGGCCCGTTCCCACACACATTTACAGTAGAAGTCCCCACCCCGGTCACAACAGGTGATGGTTATCGCGCAGCTGGATATTCCGCCGATTCATGGAATGTGGGAGGTTCGATTGGATCTAGAGGGGTGGGGGCTTTGATCAACTCGGGGGTCCTTTGATGAGGGAAGCTTCCTACTGTACGGAGAGGGGCGAGGAATAGTATCGGCAGAGCTAGGTGTTGGCCTGGGAGCAAGGAAGACAAACGGGCACAGGAAAAGGGGGGTTTTTGTATCAAAGGGCCGGGGACTATAAAAAGAATGAAGGGAGGGGTCACGCTGGGAACAGGATGGGGCTTTGAGGCAGAGCTGCGCTGAAGAGGGGTTTATGACTCAAAAGCATGTGCGAGCGAGGGGGGGGTTGGTCAGCGTGCAGGCTTGGTGAGGGCGAAGGGCTATGTCGGGGGCCAGTGGCATGCAAAAGGGATGGTCCTGATCGAGGCACCTAAAATGGCGGGCGCGCACGACAAAAGTGTGGCATCAGGGGAAAAGGCAAGATGGCGCAGATAATGTTCACCAAACCGTACTAATTTTCCACACATAGTGATGTTGTGCCCCTGAGTGATGCTGTGGTGGTGCTGAGTGATGCTGTATGCTATGCTATGTTTTGTTTTGCTATCCTATGTTTTGTTATGCTATGCTATGTTTTGCTATCCTATGCTTTGATTTGTTATGCTATGCTATGCTGTGTTTTGTTATGCTACGCTATGTTTTGTTATTCTATGCTATGTTTTGCTATTCTATGCTTTGTTATGCTATGCTATGTTTTGTTATGCTATGCTATGTTTTGTTGTGTTTTATTATGCTATGCTTTGTTATGCTATGCTATGTTTTGTTATGCTATGCTATGCTATGTTTTGTTGTGTTTGGTATGCTATGCTATGTTTTGCTATGCTATTATATGTTTTGTTTTGCTATGCTGTTTTGTTGTGTTTTGTTAAGCTATGCTATGTTTTGTTGTGTTTTGCTATGTTTTGTTATGCTATGTTTTGTTATGTTATGCTATGTTTTGTTGTAATGACATCGCAAAATAGGGGTATCTAAGTTCTTGAATTGGGCTTGGGCTTTGCGGTAGAGAAATGGGGGGTTGCAATAGCTATACATTAATTTCTCCAGGGTTCGGTTTTTAGTAAAGTCTTGTGCGTGTGATATATTTCATCCTGTTTTAATATATTGATTCTAAAAATTGTAAATAGGTATTTATATTCTTACCAAATTTGTCGGACAGTTTTTATGGTGTTTTAACGGTTGAGTTTTGTTGTAACATGTAATTATTTAACTGTCCTGTCTTTTAAGATGAGAAATCGCAATAAAGACTTTTTCAATTGAATTGCGATGTTTTGTTATGCTATGCTATGTTTTGTTTTGCTATCCTATGCTTTGTTTTGTTATGCTATGCTATGTTTAGTTTTGCTACCCTATGCTTTGTTTTGTTATGCTATGCTATGTGTTGTTGTTTTGTTCAATATGCTATGTTTCGTTGTGTTTTGCTATGCTATGCTTTGTTATGCTATGCTATGCTATGTTTTGTTGTGTTTTATTATGCTATGCATTGTTTTGCTATGTTGTGTTATGCTATGCGATGCTAAGATTTGTTTTGCTATGCTATGTTTTGTTTTGTAATGCTATGTTATGTTTTGTTGTGTCTTGTTATGCTATGCTATGTTTTGTTATGTATGCTATGTTTTGTTGTGTTGTGTTATGCTATGCTATGCTTTGTTGTGTTTTGCTATTTTTTGTTATGCTATGTTTTGTTATGCTATGCTTTGTTTTGTTATGTTATGCTATGTTTTGTTATGTTATGCTATGTTTTGTTCTGCTATGTTTTGTTGTTTTGTTATGCTATGCTATCTTTTGTTATAGTATGCTATGTTTTGTTTTGCTATGCTTTGTTATGTTCTGCTATGCTTTGTTTTGTCATGCTGTTTTGTTATGCTATGCTATGTTTTCTTGTAGTTTGTTATGCTATGCTATGCTTTGTTGTGTTTTGTCATGCTATGATTTGCTTTGTTGTGTTTTGCTATGCTATGTTTTGTTTTGTTATACTATGTTTTGTTTTGCTATCCTATGCTTTCTTTTTTAATTCTATGCTATGTTTTGCTATGCTGTGTTTTGTTATGCTATGCTATGTTTTGTTATGCTATGCTGGTGAGGGTGTGTGAGGGTGTGGGACGGTGTGTGAGGGTGAGTGAGGGTGTGTGAGGGGGTGTGAGGGTGAGGGGTGTGAGGGTGAGGGGTGTAAGGGTGAGAGGGTTGTGAGGGTGAGGGTGTGAGGATGAGTGAGGGTGTGTGAGGGTAAGGGTGAGAGTGTGTGAGGGTGAGGGGGTGTGGGGGTGAGGGTGTGTGAGGGTGAGGGTGTGCGAGGGTGAGGGTGTGTGAGGGTGTGAGAGGGTGTGTGAGGGTGAGAGGGTGCGTGAGGGTGAGAGGGTGTGTGAGGGTGAGGGGGTGTGAGGGTGTGAGGGCGAGGGGGGTGAGGGGGTGTGAGGGTGAGTGAGGGGGTGTGAGGGTGAGGGGGTGGGAGGGTGAGGGTGTGTGAGGGGGGTGAGGGGGTGTGAGGGTGAGGGGGTGTGAGGGTGAGGGTGTGTGAGGGTGTTTGAGGGTGAGGGTGTGTGAGGGTGAGGGGTGGGGTTTTGAGGGTGAGGGGTGTGAGGGTGATGGGGGTGAGGGTGACGGGTGAGGGGTGTGAGGGTGAGGGGGTGTGAGGGTGAGGGTGTGTGTAAGGTTGAGGGGGTGTGAGGGTGAGAGGGTGTGTGAGGGTGAGAGGGTGTGTGAGGGTGAGAGGGTGTTTGAGTGTGTGGGTGTGTGAGGGTGAAGGGTTGTGAGAGTGAGGGGGTGTGAGGGTGAGGGGTTGTATGAGGGTGAGGGTGAGAGGGTGTGGGGTGTGAGGGGGTGTGAGGGTGAGGGGTGTGTGAGGGTGAGGTGGTGTGAGGGTGAGGGTGGGTGAGATGGTGTGTGAGGGTGGGTGAGGGTGAGGAGGGTGAGGGTGTGTGAGGGTGAGGGAGGGTGAGGGTGAGTGATGGTGTGTGAGGGTGAGTGAGGGTGTGTGAGGGTGTGTGAGGGTGTGTGAGGGTGAGGAGGTGTGAGGGTGAGGGTGTGTGAGGGTCCGAAGTAGATGGTGGCAGGGCAGACATCATAAGACAGAGAGAAACACAAATGTTAAGATAACAGTGCTAAGATACTCTCAGTGTTTCTTTCTAACGCTGACTCTGTTGCAACTCGGTACAGGAGATATTTACCATTCGTGGTAAACACGTCACCTTGGTGAAATGTAAACGCAAAAAAGGTGGAATGATACACTCGGGACCCACTAACATGAAGCGAGAGAGCGATACGCTTGATTATGTGCATCCAAAACCCGCTCAATGCATATTTTAACGGATTGACAACAATAAGTCATGCAGACAATAGTGCAGTCAAGCCAAACCTAACAAGGACTGGGCGAGGAGCGAGGGGGGAATGCCAGCAGGTAGGGAGGGGTTGTCAAAGCAGCTGGAGTGTTGCTTGTAAACAACGAGCTCTGGCATTGCACGGAGGGGGGCTGGGGAGCGCATTCCTTTGAAGTCTGATTGGGGGGGCGGCTTCCTTTGAAGTCTGATGCTGAGGATGTGGCTGGTTATGTGCACACGCCCAGCTCACATGAACTGCACCTAATCCGCAGTGGGTAGACCTTTGAAAGTCTCTTACTATAATCTCGCCGACAATGCTTACGCATTGGTTCAGCGAGACCTAAAAAAGTGAATGTGTATAAAGACACAAAAGTGAATACAGATGTGCAAAAATGATCATGACAGACCACTTCCTTAGGGAAGGCCACACACCGAAAGATATGCGATGGGTTGTCATTGAACAGCTGGAAGGAGGTCTGACCAAACTGCAGAACCTCCTATTTGAGAAGGAACAACCGTGGATTTATTGCCTATCCACGCACAAAACTGGATTAAATGCCAGCATACCGTGGAATGGAATTCGCGTGTAAAGAGGCCCGACACCACGAATCACGCTCTAAGGAACCTATAATGACATTGTCCCCCCAAACTACTATGGCACACAGAGCAGGTCTGTTCTCTCTAATTAGGGTGTAGGGTTTTTATATCACTCATTACTACCTAGGCTATCACCCATTATGGTGAATGGCAGTACAGCACACAATATCTGCCATTTAAGTTACATGCCAACCATTTCTTGAGATCAACATCTGTGATCTTGCAAATGATGTGGGTGAATACCACTGACCTTCACACTTGCTTCTGCTCAGCTGAATTAGCACCCCAGATCCACAGGGGGTTTATAATTGTCCTCAAATAGATACTGTACTTCAACATAGTGCGCATCTGTATTCAATTATGTCTGAGAGGCAGCACATTAATATGCACATACTAAAACAGTGCATTCTCTGCTCTGTTTGTTCATTTGCCAGTCTTTTTTTTTTTTTTTTTTTTAAAACCTTTATTGCAACAAAATTAGGAGATACATGCGCAAGCCCACAACCATCACGGCCGGCTGCAAAAACAGATGAGAAAAAACAGGAGAACAATAGGTCAATTTACAATCAGGATATTGCGAAATACGCCAGAAGTGAGAACGGGGTGCGCAACACAGGATAAAGGGTTTTCATTTTAAAGTGTAAATGAAGCAAGGGGGCTGCAACAGAAAGGACTGCACATCTCACATAAAGGGACACCAAGGAAACGTAGCAAGAGGGACGTACCCCATATACAAACAAAGTTAGGCGAAATGTACCGCAATTATATCGGCTAAACAACCGCAGCAATAGGACCGGATAACAAGCAGTATCACGAAAAATAACAATTCCAAGCATAGTCCCGGAGAACCCATCCTAAGAACAAGAAACCAAAATTTATTGAAACTCAGGAAGAGAAAAAGTGCAAGACCCAGAAACAGCCAACCCCAGAAAGAGGAAAGAACCCTCCCAAAGCCGGAAAAGAGCAATAGGGACCATAGAACAAAACAAACTAAAATAACAAACCCCCCCCCGTACCCGCCACCCTGCACCCCTGTAATGGCTACGGCCAATCCCACTAACAGTGTGCCTGTCGCCCCGGAACTGCCCCACAGTAGGGAAAATTATAATGTGAAAGATAGTTAAAGAAAAGGTAAAGAGAAAGGAAAGAGAGGAGGAGAAGAACAACCAACACATGTATTCTCAGCCGCCCAACCCCGGACCCCCGACCCAATGTAATACCAACGTTCATCACAGTCCAAATTTCGTCCGTCCGTCACAATCCCAGCAGTGCAGGCAACAGTAAGCAAAAAAACGTCCTCATCCTTGCCCCCTTCGATCCGGTGCGTCGACGAAGTCCAGCCGCGCAGACGCCATCTTAGATGAGTTAGGCGTACGGGAAGGCCACAACAGAACGGGGTGCTGTCCGACAAAGTCTATCCAAACCAACGCTGTACATCCAGGAACAGTACAGAGAGCACCAACACACAGCAGCAAACCCCCAAGGCCGGCAGGCCAGAACAGCAGCAGCAACTCCAGGAAATGGTTTGGAGGCACGCCATCATACCACAAAGGAGTCGCCCAAGATGGTGTCCGGAGACGAGTCCCCAGCAACCGCACAGATCCACGCACACCAGACCTCCGCACAACCATTGCGGTCAACACTGCGGCTGTATCAAGGCCCTTCTCCTCCAACGCCTCCGGAAATACCCGGTTAGGTAGTCCACCGCAAGCGGACACAGGATGTGGCGCAGTGCCCCGCACTCGAGAACAAGCATAACCAGTCGAGGGCACATCAAGTAGAATGGCATCCAGCCGGCCCCCCAGGTTCCGGGCATTATCGTGCAGGGCATCCCGCAAAGTACCCAGCGCGTCCAGGATATCGCTGGTTACCAACGGCGCCCCAGGAAGAAAGGAGGCAGCATTCAACTCCACCCGGGGCTCACAGGCTAGTAATGGCCCTCGAAGCTGATATTCAGCGCCTCCTGCGATCATCCGGTCACTCCGCCGACACCCCTCATAGCACATCAGGGCCAGATGCTTAGGTACAGCAAATTCCATATCGCCACCACCCATGGCGCTGATCAATGCCGGCAGTCACCCGGACCTTCAATCGTGTCCAGGGTCATCAAAAACATGTATCGAGTGTGCGAGGTATAAAATGGCTCCCACCACGGCGTAGGGAGAGATGAAAGAACTGGCCGGGTCGTCTACGGGCTGGGGAGAAGATACAATGTATCACGCTCTGCAACGATACCTTCCAGGCGTGCCGACTCAAGGAACAGCGAAGACCTCAGCAGCGGGAAGCGCAGTACGGCAACCTCTCTTCAGCCGTCCGACTCCTCCCCGCCTACGATGGCCGCCACCGTTGTGATCTGGGCTGGCCGTCCCTCACGGACAAAGACCCGGTCTCACCGCCATTAGGAGCCGGGGAAGGAGCGAGGACGTTACACCCCCTCCGCCGCTGGTAACACGCCGGGGAACACACCATCGAGATCGGAGTCACCTCCCCATTCCGAAAACTCGGCTTACAAGCAGGATAAATTCCAGGAGAGATTGCAATGCGGGAGGAAAGCGAGAGGGTCGGCGGAGCCGAGGGTTTAAGCGGCCATCATGGTTGCCGGCTAAGCTCCTCCCCATTTGCCAGTCTTTGATGACGAAAGGGGTAGCCTTGGACACACCCACACGGGGCATACATTACATGTTGGAGGTTTGGGTGACTCCTTCCAGCCTTCACCGAGCGCATGATGTATTTTGTATTTCTGCATGTAGAAACGCGGAGCCCAGAGGAGCCGGAGGGTTATTTAGACCAATCCATGTAGAGGGCAAGTAAAATTCGGATCTCTATGAGGACGGTAAAAGGTACTAAGACGGGTGGTTTGATGAAGTACGTTGGGGGGGTCATAGTGTGGGTCTCTGATAGGTGTAGCGTTCTAGTGGTTGTGGCTGGAAGAGCAACCCGGATACTGTCCCACACCTTGTATCACTCTCTGGCCAGGTGTGGCCAGAGAGCTATAAATAAAAGTGCCGGGGTCGCTTGGGACTTCCGGTCCGACTAAGCAACTGTTGTGTCCTGTGTTGGTTATTGCGGCGTCCAGCTAGTTACAGCGTGCCTGTGTGACCATAACCCCAGGTCCCCTCAAGCATCACACTGGCGATGAGGGGTAGGATCCCCAGAGGTGTCACCCACGCCGAGGAGAGAAACGCTTACCGTAAGGTGGAGAACAGCGTGGGGTCGGCGAGGCCTCACCGAGCCCAGCAGAACCGCCGCGGCAGATGACGAGTCCGAAGACCAGCCATCCGCGACTGGAGTGTGAGGGGAGCGAAATCATCCCAGTCTGGAGGCATACCTGCTGGTGAGGACTTGGAGGAGGCAAGGCAGAGACTGCGTGCATGTGTGGCGGCGCCCCGGGAGCCATCGGTAAGCGCCGCGATCGCAGTGCGCAGGAGAAGCCCCCACCGGCCTGAACACGTGGAGGGAGCGCGAGGAAACACCGCGCAAGACTGCAGCCGCCTTGAGGGCAAGGGAAGAGCTTGAATAAATCAAGGAGGGAGGCAGAAAGACAAAAGGACACTACACGTGCCCTGACAGAACCCAGGCACAGATCAGCCAACAAGCAGCAGCAAAGCCATCAAACAACCACTGGTAAAGTCAACCAAGCTAAGTTACCCCAAGAAACAGGCAGGGGTGGATACAAGTAGCCAGGCATCCCCAGCAACGAAAGAAAACACAGCAGCGATCCCCCATAATAAATGAGCACTGGCAAAGGCAAGTGACCCCGCAAAGGTGAAGACAGAAAAACAGATAGCGGCCAGCACAAGAGCCAACTAAAGGCAGCCCAGCACATTAGGAACAACGCCAAGACCCTAAAGCCAGTTGAAGTGGAAAGAAAGTCTGAAACACTCCAAAGTTAAAAGCCAACAAGTAACTGAAATATGTCGAGTGATCAAGGGGCTGCGGTGCAGCAACCAGCAGCACCACCAGTAGTGACGCACTCAGCACATTCCCAAGTCACCGCACTCCCACCGTTTAGCGAACTTGGTGATCCAGCCACTGCGTCCCCGAGGTGGAAGGTATGGGTTGGCCGCCTCAATAATTATTTCGTAGCCACAAGAGAAACAGATGGAGCGGTGAGAAGATCACTGTTATTACACTTTGCTGGTGATGAAATATATAAGCTATTTCAACATCTCCCGAACACTGGTGCTGCCAACAACTATGACGCTGCCGTCACTGCACTAAATACTCACTTTGACCCCCAACTCAACCCTCATTACGAACGCTTTAAGCTTAGGCAAGTAAGACAACGAGAAGGAGAATCGATGGACACTTACCACGCGCGCCTCAGGGAACTAGCAAGTACATGCACGGAGGATGACCAAACCAAAGAAGTGACAGCGCAACTAATCAAAGGGTGTCGCAACAAGACGCTGCAGACCCTGATACTGAGGCAACCCCGGATCACCTTAGAAGAATTACTAATCCTTGCACGCTCGCATGAACTGTCAGACGTCCGAGCAACAGCCATGGAGGCCGCGCTCGCTTCCCACCATGATCAGACGGCCAGTGTCAAGGTAGAGCGGGCTCACGCAGTACGTGCAACATCTCGAGGTGGGAGAGGCCGATGGCCAACCAGAGTGCCCCGGCGAGGGACATGTGGATGGTGTGGAAGAGAAGAGCATCCACCGGAGAGCTGCCCGGCAAGAGGAAAGTCATCTTCAAAGTGCGGAATCCCAAACCACTTCGCAAGTGTATGCAGAGGAAGCGCACGAGGAAGAGGCAATACAGGCAGAATGCCACCAACAGGGGCTGTAAGAAACCTGACGCTAGCCGATCCCCCAGCATCACGGACAGACAGGACCCGCCATCGCCTAGAAGACTCATCAACGGAGGAAGAAGAGGAAGAATGTTATTTCGTATCGTTCGCGAGTGACCTCTAGAAAAGGCGGTGGCCGCAACCGAAGTGCAACATCGAAATTGACGGTCCCCAGGTAACTGGACTAATTGACACAGGAGCGACCGTCAATGTGATGGGATCCCAGCACTACAAACGGTTAAGCTTGAGGTCAACCCTCACTCCATCCAAAAGCAAGATACTGACTTATGGCAGCACGACTCCGTTATCTCTCAAAGGGAAAATGACCGTTCGAGTGAGGTCGGAAGGGCAGGAGGTAACGACAATTTTCCGCGTCGTGGATAGAGAAGCTGACATACTCGTTGGCAGCCACACAGCGGAGGACCTTAGGCTAATTGCCTTTGTGAATGCAGTCAAACTTCTACAGGCTGACGACGTCCTAGTGATGTTCCCGCAACTATTCAACGGACTGGGAAGCATACGGAGACCGCCTGTGAAACTACATATCGACAAAGCAGTCCAACCGGTAGCCCTGAGGCATCGACGAATCCCATTTCATCTTCGACCGTTAGTCGAAAAGGAATTACAGGAGCTGGAACAGCAAGGGGTTATTGAAAAGGTGACAGGCCCGACCCCGTGGGTGTCACCAATGGTGATTGCGGAAAAACCGAAAAAGCCCGGGAAAATCCGCATATGCATAGATATGAGGATGCCAAACCGAGCTATCCGGCGAGAAAGACATCTAACCCCGACAGTAGACGACATCTTGGCTGACCTAAACGGTGCCCAGTGGTTTTCGAAGCTAGATTTGAACGCCGGCTATCACCAACTCGCGCTGGCAGAGGAGAGCAAATACATAACTACCTTCTCAACGCATCTAGGGCTCCGGCGTTACAAAAGGTTGAACTTTGGGATATTATCAGCGGCAGAAATCTTTCAGAACATCGTGAGAGAAATACTGTCTGGCCTAGGAAGTGTACTCAATGTAAGTGATGACATATTGATTCACTCGAAAACCATCGAGGAGCACCATCGACGACTACGGGCCACTCTGCAATGGTTGGCCGAGCAGGGCGTGACACTCCACAGAGAGAAGTGCCAATTTTTCCAAAAGTCTATCGATGTCTTTGGATATGTATTCAGTGCAGACGGAGTCAAGGTGGACCCCGGAAGTCTCAAGCAATACACCTTGCACCAGCACCAATGAACGCATCCGAGGTGAGAAGTTTCCTAGGTATGGCAACATATTGCAGACGTTTCATTCCGAACCTAGCAACCATCGCAGAGCCACTACGTAATCTCTCGAAGAAGGAGACTCCCTGGAAGTGGACCCAGGAAGAATACAAAGCATTTAAACAAGTGAAGGCTGCCCTATTAGACAGTACGACGATGACCTACTTTGACACGTCACGTCCCACGGAACTGATTGTGGACGCCAGCCCAGTTGGCCTAGGTGCTGTGCTTACCCAGGGGACAGAACCAGGAACCTGGGACCCGTTGGCGTTCGCGAGCAAAGCTCTCACTGCGACTGAGGCAATATACTCACAGATAGAGCGGGAGGCGCTTGCAATTAAATGGGCGTGCAATCACTTCCACCTCTACGTCAGCGGCCACCCATTTAAAGTGATAATGGACCATCAGCCCCTCCTGCTATTGTTCAGAGGAACAGCACCTCACCCTCCCCCAAGGATTGAACTATGGGCAATTCAGTTGCAACATTATCAAATGGAAGTGTTGTACCGACCAGAGGCCAAAAATCCTGCAGACTTCCTGTCCCGCCATCCGGCCACCACGACCGAGTCTAGCCTGGAGCAGGAGACACAAACAGAGAACTTCATCAATATGATCTCGCGATGGTCGTGTCCCCGAGCAATCTTGCTAGAAGAGATCAAAGAACACCTGGACAAAGATGTCTGTCTCCTGCGGGTGACAGCCGCGTTGAGAGGAGGATCCTGGGAAAAGTTTCTCAAGGACATTCAAGGGTGGAGTGAACCTAACCATAATTGTCTCGGCAAGCTCTGGAAAGTAAGACACAAGCTTAGCTTGACAGAAGATGGGGTGATTCTAAGAGGATCACGAATTGTGGTGCCAATCAGCCTGCAGGAACGAGCGACTGTCCTTGCTCATGAAGGACACCAGGGCATCGGACGGATGAAGTCCCGAATGAGGGAAAAGGTGTGGTTTCCAGACCTGGAAAGTCACGTTGAGGAACTGGTACGCAACTGTAGCGGTTGTCAACTTACCGGAATTGCTGAAGCTCCAGCACATGTCATGACGGAAGAGCCGGCTCCCTCTCCGTGGGCCTGGCTAAGCCTGGATTTCTGAAGTTTCCCTGACGGGAGAGTCACTGCTGTCATTGTCGACAGCTATACCAAGTACCCCATTGTCGAAGTACTACCCTCCACATCATTTGACAACCTGCAACCTGTGCTAGAGAGATCATTTGCACTATTCGGCATCCCGCACATTATCAAGACTGACAATGGCCCTCCTTTCCAAGGGGGGGAGTTCAGAGACTTCCTAGCACGCCTCAGCATTAAACATCACCGGATAACGCCCCAGTGGCCCCAGGCCAATGGTGAGGTGGAGCGTTTCATGCGCACGATAAAGTATTGCGAATAGCAGCAGCAGAGGGGGCTGATCCTGAATGTAGGCTACACCAGTTCTTGAGGGAATATCGTAGCACACCCCACTGTACCACTCAGAGATCCACGTGGTCACTCATGCTGGCCGGACCCCGAAATGACATGTTCCCAAGCGCAGCATGTGGAGAACAGCAACAATATGACCTGACCAAAGCTCAGGCGAAAAGACAAAACACCAACAACCGAGCCAACCAAAGTCGCAAAGCAAAGACCCGTGTCCTACTACCTGGATGCTCTGTTTTGATCCGAAATCGTTGGAACACCGGGAAGTTCAAAACACCCTACGAACCCGGTGTGTGGGTGTTGAAATCCACCAAAGGAACGGCAGTCACGGCGGAAAGAAACGGCGAGACAGTAACAAGGAATGTCTCATAGCGGATCCCCACTCCTGCTACAGAACCATCAGTGGCTGAAAGGCAGGAGCCTTTGGAGACCCCCGTAGAGGAGGCAGACGGCATGCCAGAGGCCAGTGCCCTGTCGAGTCCAGCGAGGCCCCAAGGACGAGAACAACATAGTCCTGAACGCCATGCCATCCGAGCGAGAGTTCCAATCCCACACAATCCAACAGACACTCATTTTCACCAATACATTATCAGGCCAAACTCCAAGCCAAATCAAAGACTGGCCGACTTCATGTGCTAGATTGTTATGTTTAGTTTGTTCAATGACCAACCTGATAAGGGATGTAGCGTTCTAGTGGTTGCGACTGAAAGAGCGACCCGGATACTGTCCCACACATTGTATCACTCTCTGGCCAGGCGTGGCCAGAGAGCTATAAATAAAAGGTCCGGGGTCACTCGGGACTTCCGGTCTGATTAAGTAACTGTTGTGTCCTGTGTCGGTTATTGCAGCGTCCAGCTAGTTACAGTGTGCCTGTGTGACCATAACCCCAGGCCCCCTCAAGCATCACAATAGACAGAGTGTATGTGCTGGGGAAGGAGCAGAAATGTGACAAGAAGAATCCACATGGTTACTCAATGAACAGTCCATTAAAGTGCTGTGAGTGGTGGTGGTGGTGGTGGAAAAGGCAGAGAATAGGCAGAAACTTCTTGTACCACAAATTTCCGCATTCCCGGCCTCATGGAATCAACACTTTTGAGCCATTGCATCCTTCAAGAGTGTCTCTTTGAATGACCCAGCCTTAGGTAAGAGCTTTTGTGGTGCTGGCAGCCAGCGTCTGGAATGCTCTCCCTCTCTGTCTCCGCCTCCACCTTGACTATTTAACCAGTCAGAAAAGATTAAATACCCGATTATGGATTCATTGGTGAGCACTGCTTGGATGTCAGTTTCTTGAGTACTTTTTGACATGTTGACCCCTTAATAAATGTAAAAAAAAATCCAGATAACGTTTATGGGTGTTGGCGTAGGGGGCAAAGTGGACTTAGGGTGAGTATCTGCTTGGGACGCAGTGAGTCAGTAGTAGGGTCACGGTTCGTGCTATGGAGCTATTGTAAGCTTGCAGGACTGGGAGGAAGTGGGTGGTACCACTGTAACTCGCAGTTGGCTTTGTCGAGAAAATATGGGCGGTGCACAAGTTATCTGTTTACTGCTGTCGCCAGGAATGTCTGGCCCAATTAGTTTTAGACAACCTGAGTTCAGCATGGATGGAGGGGGTTTGTTGAAGTCCCCCCAGGATTATTTGAATAGTGTTTCACCTGGCTCTACATGTAGGTACGTGTCACACCTGGGGAATCATGATACTGGAAAGGGCAGGTAGGCATAATGAGAAGAGTGGAACAAAATCTTGACATGAACACCTGACTATAATTTGCATGTTACCATATGTAATCCCAAATCAGGAGATACAGCTAAATATGGTTTTATTCCCTCTAACTAGGGGATATTTGGTGAAGAGCAATGTACACTATCACATAATGGCACAGTAAACCAAGCCCCATTTCAGTCCTAGCCAGGGTACTCTTCTTCCCCCTAATCGTTAGCTGTATTAGCAGGCAAGCATCAAGCCCTGGGAGGGTAACACCTACAGGTGCCTAAGGGTTTCTTGGTAGCACATGATGTAGGCATACAAGATCACTGAAGGAACCTCTCTCCCAATGGAAACGTTCCTCACAATTGTAATGGGCCCTGCACACCAATCTCTGTCAGTCTCTTTGGCAGTCTGTCTGTCATAATCTTCGTTCTCCATTATGCATGACTGGCTTACAATCCAAGTGAATGTGGGACAGTAGGCAGCAGGCTTGCCATGGAGGTCACACACATACACTCGAGCTAGAATTTTTCTTTAATTGCAAAGTGTTCACTACCTCTGTCCCATTTTTCGTATTGCATGTAAAAAGATTAGGCTTTCCCTGATCAGAACTGGTAACGCGCAGCACCTAGAGTAATTTGGCTTCTGCCTGGAGATTCAACCAGGCGAGCAGCATGGTCCCTTCCATGAATTGTGGCTATGGGTCAACAGGTACAGAGACAAGGTCTCTCCAGTATATCCACACCGCTGGAGATGTGAACAGACCCACTACCCTTCACGCTGCCCTGTGTTTTAGAAAGTAGGGGCTGGACTCCCTGACGGCCCTAAGAGCAACAATTAGACTCCCGAGCTGCCCTTCCCCGTCTGTACACACAACCAGTGGGAAACAGGGTCCCCGAGTATCTGGCTCCTGTCCCTCACCCATGTGTGGGCATGTTCTGGAAGTTGGGCTGCGAACAGGTGGGAACTGGATATGGCGAGAGTTGGGGGCAGATGCAGCTCCTGCCCATTTGACCCGAATCTGGTATTTCTCACTGAGTAGGGGTGGTGTACCGGTGACCCCTCAGATATGCAGAACTTGACATGGGACTCACGGGGATCTGCAACTGCGTTGAAGCGGCAGCACCACACAATATCAGACCTTCAACTTCACTGGGAAATGAGGTGTGGCATGCTGCAGTGTCAACAAAAAGCCATTACCCCTGCTGCTACAGCAGGGATTGCCACTGTCATTTAAGGTATGTCAGTAAGTCCTTTAAGATTCGTCACCCTAAACCCTCTAATAGTTCTTTATATATGCACTTCCGTTTGTAAGCCTCGTTACAAATGGAGCAAACCCACAGAAGTCTCTCTAACTAGGCCAGCTAGGATTATGAGTATACACCTCATCAGCAGCTTGTCACAAGCTTATTTAGAGATTTGTACACTATCCGCCAATTACACCTAGATGTGTTCAAAACAATTCTGGGTAGTTATACAGCATAATTTGGAGTTTCTGTGCAAAATATACAGAGAGCATAATATAAAGCACAGCATGTGGTAATATTGTTATAGCACATTTTACTACCGCCATGAACCTTTTGTTAGAGACAAACACATGATTTCGGTGAACAGTAATGCTATAGCTTTTCGCTACACGTGCATTAACACCAAAACCACATATTTTTACCATCCCCTTGCAACTCTACATGAGCACGCCAACATTGTGGGGAGAATCTTCCATAGTATTTTATTTAAACAAACTTTATTGAAAACGACCATTTATCAGCAGCATAATATAACCTTTTCACATTTAAGGCAGTCAAGAGACTGCAACTCACTCGGCACATCAATTTTGCCTAATCAAAGAACATAAAATGTTACAGTCACAGAACCTAAAATGGTAATCAGGTGAAGGAAACGCAGCTTTGCAACGGCAACCGGTATCCAGCATCGCTACACACAGCCTTATTCAAACCCTTTCAAGTACATCCACCCCCATGAACTAGTAAATTGCAACATGATTTTAACTCATTCATTATAAAAAGCAGAAGCACACCTTGTCCCTACGTTGGGGTGTAAGTGAACCCTGATTTAACAAAACAAAAAAGAACCAGCATTTGCAATGAAATAGGTCAAACCTTTACGCGAGTTTAAGCTGTTGGCATTGTAAATGACAATGCGTTTTATTTGTTTTAAAAACAAAACATAAATAAAAGGCATTGTCATTTACAATACCAATAGCTCAACTTCACATAAATGCAAGACCTATTACAAATGGTAGGCATCACGGACAACAGGAGGGAGGGGTGTGGGGGGGGAAGGCACGGACAACCGGTGGGAGGGCACGGGGGGATTAAAGAAGGCACGACAACAGGAGGGAGGGATTGAGGGTTTTGTTATAAAGAAGGCACGAAAGCACGTTGTGCCTGCGGTAAGAGAAACTGGATAAAGAAAATAGTGCTCACAGTGATAACATGTACCATGTAACAACTGAAGTAAAGGGGCCAGTCGCCATGGGAGGTGACAAATGAAGAGGAGGCGGCACTAGGGAGGGACTAAGAAGCCTATTTATGAATCACAAGCCAGCATTTAGGACGGACAATGACACAAGCCAATGGCAAATATGGGCAAAGAGTGAGCAGGGCTTCTATTCCCTACTCCACTACAGCAGATCGCCAGAGCAACGCATGCGCTCTGGCTCAGGCTCGACCTCAAAATTAATATGTAGGTGTTGCTGAACTCTGCCTTTATTTAAGCAATGCTGCTATTAAAATAAATAGATCCATGGTGCTAGTCCATGTTCATAGATGCTACTATGGCTGACCCTCTTTGGTTCCAGTCCTCCTCCTCCCTTTATGTTTCGACACTCTTACACTTGCTTGGAAATTCAGACAGAGATGGGAATTCTGTGAGTAGTTTGCGGTTTTACTAATTTGACAGGTTTTTTTAAGAGTAATTGCAAACAGGGTTTTGAGTGGGATGAAAAAACTTGGGTGGGGGGTGTCTCTCAAATGGGTGTGGCCTATGTAATTAAGGGCATGGCTTAAAAACACGAAAGCTATAAATCTGTGCTTAGCATAGGCTGCTACCCAACTGGTATGTTGCTGTTTCTGTCAGTGTATCCACATATATAAATCAACAAGTAACATTACACAACAAGCCTGGACTATTGGCCTTGTCAATGGTTCTTAGCTGCATAAGGAAAAAAAGCAACTCCTACGGCCTTGTTGTATATAATATTGAAAATGCTTCAGTTCTGAAATAAGGAGACTGTGACAACTAAAACGAGTCTCTTTGAAGTAAAATCAAAAGCAGTGAAGGGTGGTACTGCTGCAGAATTAAGATTTTTTTCCACCCAGAAGGTGAGGGCAAAAATGGAGAGCCCAATAGGGACCCCTCCCAGCTGCTATTTTTTAGAACTGCCGGTGCTCAGCAAACATTAGAAGAAATGAGCAAACAATCTGCCAAATATCTAAAATGTGCCGGGAAGTTATTTGCAGGGATCTAAAACATCTGGTTTTCACAGAACAATCTGGCCAGTTTTAGGAATATCCCTACATATGATATGGGGCCACTGGACAATTATGCACACTAACCACTAGGTCTTTATGACGGCCGAGGTAAAGGTTCAGACTCTATGCCCATGGAGTACGTTGCCTCGCTGCCCATGCATGAAAGGTCACATTATGACTTCGGTAGCAGGGCCAGTCACATAGCTGTGGAAATTGTCACTGTTTAATCTGTTGCATTTTCAATGTCCAGCTTCAATTTTGGATCTTTTCTATGTATTATTTTAAGAAAGTGAGTGAATGTGGCTTAGTTTGGTACATGCCACTTTAAAAATATGATGCAGTAACATTTTCTGCATTTCTTGCAGATTTCATAAAAAGTGCAGCACAAATGGTTCAGAAGTTCTAAAAAAAACATTCCACATGCACACTTTAAAAGGTTAATGGGTACTTTGAAGTTTTTGACAGGAAAGGGAGACCCCCAGGCTGGGTCCCACCACAATCCCACTCATCTGAAACAATGACTGGTCTCAGTCTTTTTATTGACTGTGGTTACAGGTGGTGCAGCCCTACACCAAGATCTGCTCCGTCGTGCAGCCACAATAAGAGATGGAAGAGCAAGAAGGCCTGGCTTTAAATATCCCTGGTCAATCGCAACAGCGGGTGTGGCCACACCTGTCAATTTTGGCCACCCTATCTGTCCCCACGCTTTGCAAGATTTTTGTGAGGCAGAAAGCTAGAAGTGGGCCCATTGTGGTACCCACAGTTCTCTCCCCTGCCTGCCCATGCTAAACAGCCATGAGGGCTTGGGAGTGGCTAAAAACCACGGGTGCCCCGGGACCTAACCACGTGTACACCTTAAGGGAGTGAACTCTGTTCATTGCTGAATTCTTTTTTAGTCCTCATATAACATCAATAGGCGTATTTAGACTTAGTTAGGCAGATTAAGCAGGCAATTCCAAGGACGTTATCCCCTGTATTGAGGCTTATCCCTATTACATTGCCTTATTGCTAAAAACTTTTATGTTTAACTTTGTTTTATTGATTTTCAGACAACTGAATAGGCACATTACAGACCCCAAATTAGCCTGTATTCCGTCAATTGGGCCCTCCCCCACTCCGGATCCAACCCAACCACCCCACATCTTGAAGACCATTGAATGAATCTGTAGTCGAGGCAAGTGTCCAGCGCGGCCGAGTAAGGCGAGGGCCCATGCTAGATAGGCAGTGTGCAAGGCCCAAAATAACAAAAATACCCAACCAACCCATCCCCGAGTCCCGACCCCCACTCCCCTCGAACCGGGGTGCTATGTCTGTACCTTAATGAGTTAGTGCGTGAGAGGTCTGAAGTGTGCCATGCCTCAGGAGACCACCACTGCTTGCGAGGTATCAGTGAGTCGAAGCAGACAAAGGTATTTCGGGCATGTTATTTCATTGAATTCTAATGCTAGCAGAGATAATAGAGGGTGCCATGTAGTGTTGAATGAGGCAGTTGAATGCATAAGGTTGGCTAGTATGCTCCCCATTCCGATGATGTACCATAACTTCTCTAGCCAACCCGTGTGTGTTGGACGAGTCGGTGTGCCCCACAGAGAGGATGTGTTGGACAGCCGCTCCCAATGCCATTCCCATGTGTTTCCCCCTAACTGACTTCAGTGGAAATGTAAGCTCGTTGGGGAGCCCCAATAGAGGGCTAGGTAGGAGAGCGAGGTATTTCGGTCTCATATTGTTCGTCAATGTCATCGAGGACAGCCGTTCATTATCCCGTCAATTCCTTACAGTCTCAGAGTATATGAGTCAGTGTACCTTCCTCGTCACAACCCCGCCAGCACGTCGGACTACGGTCAGGATTACCTCTATTCAGTCTGACAGGTGTCAAAGACGAGTAGGTTGCTACCTTGAATGCTGCTTCTCTGCTTACCGTATTTCTGGCCGTGTGATGCGCCCTATAGTAGAGGGTTTGCCATTCCTTTTCTGATAGATCCCTTCCCAGTTCCCTCTCCCATTGTCTCTGCCCGGCCGAGGGCCCTTGGAGAGCTGGGGAGCGTAGCATCTTATAGAGTTCGGAAATCATCTTTTGGTCTGAATGTTTGGTTAGAAGCATTTCTCGTAGGCCGTTAGTTTTGTACCAACCAACTGGCGCATCTCCGGGTGCATTAACCAGTGATGAATTTAGAAGCATTGGAACCGTTTCAGGTCTTTAATGTTGTGTAGTTGTGACAAGTCGGAGAACTTAAGGAACCATTCTAAGTCAAATAGATGTCCTGCTGATTTGCACGCCGAGGCCCGCCACTGCGGGAACGCTCGTCCCTCCAGCCCAGGTGAAAATTCAGGATTTTCGAACAGGGGCGTTAGTGGTGAGGGTAAGGAGGTGAGTCCCCGTTTGATCGCTACCATGTCCCATATCCGCATCACTATGCGTCTAATTGGGGAGCTGTCTAGGTTTGTCGGCCTATCGGGTCACTTTAGGAAGGGTTCTATACAAAGGGATAGTTGCGCCAGCACCCTATCCTGAAAAAGCCACTGCTTTTCGGAGTCGGGTCTGCTCCATTCTACTAAGTATCTGAGTTGTGCCGCCCGAAAGTAGCTCAAAAAGTTTGGAACCCCCAGCCCCCCATCTTCAGGGGGACAATAGGATAAATCCCTGCGCATCTGTGGCCGTTTCCCGGCCCATATAAAGTGTTGCACAGCTCCTTGCAGCTTATGAATAGTTCCCATGGGAGGCCCATCCAGAATGGTCTGAAAAATATACAGTACTTTGGGCAATATGGACATTTTTACGACAGCAATGCAGCAAAGGAGTGACAGAGGTTGCTTCTGCCACCGGCGCAAATCCCCATGTATTTGGGAGTTGAGATAAGCGTAGTTTTTGGCGACTGTTAAGGGATCGAAGCCTGGGGTCGGAGTTCTCCATATTTCTTGGATTCTCCTCCTGGCATGTTCTCATTTAGACCTAGAGGTAAGATCATAGATTTACCCATGTTTATTTTAAAACCGAACACGCTACTAAATGTAGTCAGCTCCCGCAGGAAGGCTGGCACTGAACACTTGGGTGTTTCAAGAGTCGGCAATATGTTGTCTGCGTACAGAATAATTGGGTGTCTTTCTCCTCCAAAGGGAATGCCAAGGATATCGGGGTTGTCTCGTATTTCTGCTAGGGGCTCCACATAAAGCGCGAAAAGGAGGGGTGACAGTGAGCACCCTTGCCTTGTGCCCCGTCTAATGTCGAAGGGTTGTGAGCTTGTCCCATTGACCCGTACTGTCGCCTTAGGCTTATTGTTACAGCTCGCAACCCAGGCCCTAAACCGGTCTCCAATGCCAAAGTGTGCCAATGTTTTGTCTAAAAAGCTCCAATCTACCCTGTCGAATTCCTTTTCAGCATCTATCGACAGAAGCAGGGCATCCAGCCTGGTGAGGTGGGCTTGTCTATTAAGTGCATGAGGCGTTTGGTGTTGTTGCTGCTTTGCCTATTCGGTATAAAACCAGATTGGTCTGGTTCGATAATACCAGGCATTCCAGGACCGAGTCGGGCCGCAAGGACCCCTGTAAAAAGTTTCAGGTCCAGGTTGAGTAGGAAAATCGGCCGGTAAGAGGCGCATTGGGTGACGTCTTTCCTAGGTTTAGGCAAAACAATTATATCCGCCTCAAGCATGTCCGAAGGGATAGAGCCAGGGCACTGAAAAGAATTAAAAAGGCGAGTTAAAATCGGGGCTAGGATTGGGCAAAATGTTTTATAAAATCAGTCCGAAAAGCCATTTGGCCCAGGTGATTTCTGACGTTTAAGGCGGGAAATCGCACTTATCGCTTCCTCGATCCTAATAGGTGCGTCTAGTGCTTCGGCCCCGCTACTTTCAGAGCTGTTGTGGCAGCCTGTCGGAGATAGGCCTCCCCACCCGTGTCTATTTGCGGGTCCTTGCTATATAGAGAGGCATAAAAGTCCCGGAGAGCATCAGCTATCTGGTTATCGTGTTCCACCATCTCTCCCTCCGCGTTGTGAAGGGCCGCAATTTTAGAACGCTGGGGGCAGGCTCTGAGTTTACTCGCTAGGAGATGCCCTGTTTTATCTCTTCCAATGTAATATACGTGTTTAAGCCGTAGGGCGCATATTCAGCTCTGTCTAGGTCTAGGCTTGCCCGCTGTGCTCTGGCCGCTTTCAATTGCCACCATACCCTAGGGGCTCCTGTTCGACTATGCACCCTCTCGAATTCCACCACATTTGCTGTGAGTAGATCTCTCTTTTCTTTCCGTTATCATTCTTCCGCAGGGGAGATAGCTATCTGTTCACCCCTCACCACCGTTTTAAGGGCCCCCGATATTGCTGTCATGGGTGTGTCCGTACTGTCATTGATCGTGAGATAGTCAGTGATGCATTTGTGTAGCTGTTGAGATACCCCTTCTCGTTGTAGTACAGTCTCCCGTAGTCCCCACCTCCCCTTTGGTGTACAAGTCGGAGGTACGGCGATGGTCACTGTTACAGCGTCATGGTTGGAGAGCGCAGCTGGGGTGATGTCCACTGTGCTAACTAATGCGTTGATCTCGGACGACCCAATAAAGTGGTCTAGTCTGCCGTATGTGCGGTGCACATGCGAGTAAAAGTATTGTGTGCTCTGGATGTGAGCCTCCTGCCAAACAACTACCAGCCCCCTGTGTCTCAGCCAGTCCCTCCCCTCTTTCGATATGGCTTCTGTGGAGCCATAGCGTTGACCCGACCTGTCTTTCTCCAGATCCATAACCAAGTTGAGATCACCTCCCACTAATATATGCCTGTCTAAGAATCTCGGACATGGGACCCTTAAGGAAAGGCTCTTGACCTGAATTGGGGGCGTAAAGGGACCCCACAACCATGGAGGTTCCGCTCACCCATACCTTATATGACCGCAACCGACCCTTGATCTCTGCCACCTTACAGCCCACTTTGCCCTGGAAGTGCCTAGCAAACAATATAGCTACCCCCGCTTTCTTATCCGTTGTAGAGGAGTAGAATTGCTCGGGAAATGCCCGGGACTTCATTCTGTGCCAATCTATGGAAAGTAAATGCGTTTCTTGTAGTAGACACACCGAAGCCCCAGAGTTCTCTAAGTTAGACAAAATAGCTCGCCTTTTAACAGGATTATTTAACCCCTTCACATTCAGGGTGATAACCTGAAAACTAGGTCTCGACATATTGTCTTTGTGAGTATGAACTGCAGTGTCAATGGGAGTCTGACTTTACCGGTTGTATGTCTGTGCCCCTGAGCCGAACTACTCTCCCGCAGTGCTTCTGGCCTCCAGCTATGCCCCTTCCCCAGCAGCACACCGGTTCCCCTCCCCATCCCCTCCCAAGCCCCAACAACCCTCCCTCAAACTTTCAGGGCTACACCTCCCCTGTATTCGGATTTGTTCGGATTTTGATTCACATTCTCTCGCCTCCCTCTCCTTCTCCTGTGCGGTCCCCCCTCTACTCTCTTCTCACGGTTTCCCCCCTCCCCCTCCCTAACCCCAACTGAACATTCCCAACATTTTACCATAGTCCAATGCTCACCATTCAAAGCCGCTGGCACGTGGTGAGGAAAGATCACGGTGACCGTGTAGCCCTACCGACCTTGGCCCCCTTCCCAGCCAGCTATAGTTTGGTGCGTATATGTCCCCGTGTGCACATTAAAGTTTCTCAGGAGATGAGGTGTCCCTTGACACCACTTCCAGGGCCGTTGCGAGGTCCGACCTTGATTCCATGGTGGGAGATCACCTGCGGCCCATTCTCTGCCATCCTCCCCCGATGATCGTTGTGAATGGCTGGGGGAAGCGTCTGGGCTTTGGTGTGCCAGGCCCAGGAGAGTACATGTCTCTTGGAGGCATCGCATCTGGTGCAATTGGCTGTTCCATTTGAAGATCAGACGAAAGATGTGGCCCCATGAATATGGCACTCCTTTGTCTTTCAAGAAGGCGGTCACTTCCTTGAATGTTTCCCTTTTTTGTAGAGTGATGGAGACAGAGTCCTGAATGAGGGCTATGGAGTGCCCTTGGTTTTTGAGGGGTTGTTTCAATCTTGCCTCGCGTAATATACTCTCCTTCAGTGGGAAGTCTGGCAGAAAGGCCAGACTGTCCGGCAGAGGGGCAGGCGCCCGCCTACCTGTGCCCACCATGTGTGCTCGATCAATGCGGATATCGAGGTCCGAGGCCTCATCCAGAATCTCCCTAAATAGGCCCTGGAGGTATTGGGCTACATCTGCCCCTTCTTCTTTCAGTGGGACCCCTCGGACGCGGATGTTGTTACGCCTTGACCGATCTTCGAAGTCTTCTGTGTGCGCCTGTAGGTCCACCAGCTGGTCCTTGAGGTGGATGAGTTCCTGCTGCAAGTGTTCTAACTCCTAGTTTTTGGAATGTTCACTGTTCTCTATGACAGCTATATGCTTCCCGAGCTCGTCGACGTCACAGCATATCTCTCTCACCTCTCCTGCTACCTCTTGTTTGAGCATTTGAAAGTCCTCCCGAATTGTGTTGAAAAGTGTTTTGAGAAATGCCAGAGTGACTGGCACTTCCCCATCATCTTGTTTTGCTTGCGGTTTAGGGGCCAGGGGGGTGTGACCTCCTCTGTCCCCTGCTGTGGAGCCTTTGGTAAGCATCTCTTTTAGTGAACGCTCCCCTTTCTTCCTTGTTATGGACATCTTGGGGCCCTCCGTCTGTCGGTCCTAGGCCTCTGTTCCTTGTCCACGTGTGCGCCACCAGGGAACTCCTCCAGGTGCAATGGGAGGTAGATGGCTGCTGGACTCACTACGACTCCTTGTGGATTCTTCCTCCCCTCCAAGCCTCGTCGGATGCTTAACTGCTTCCTTGGGTTCTCTGGGAGCGCCAGCTACCTTGTGCCTCGTCTCGTCGCTTTGTAAGTCTTGGGGAAGCGCGTGTGTACCAGCGATGTGGCCCTTCCTCTTGTGCACTCACTTGATGACTGTAGAGGGCTTTGCTGATGGGTGGAGGGGATGGTCAGCGGGCGCACCCCGTCACTGGGGTTTACCCTCGTTAGTCAACCGTGGCACTATCAGTTCGAGCCACGTGGTCCTGGTTGGCTTGTAGGGCAGCTGTATTGGTCACTCCCTTCCTGTGGCCCCCGACTGTAGGATATCTTGCACGGCTACCCCGCGATGTCATCTGGTGTCAGCCTGGGTCAGACCGTGATCCTTGCCCCGAGTGCGTTTCTCCAGGTAGGGGCCGCTCTTGGCCCCTAGGTCTATCTCTACCCCCGTCACTATGGGTATTGGCCCTAATGGTGGCATCTCCGCTCGCGTAGCACCTGTCCTTGTGCGCTGCCTGAAACTGTGGAATCGGGCCTTATCCTTCTGCCTGTGTGTGTCCGCTAACAGCATGTGTTCTCCTGGGCCCCGCAGCGCTCCTTTCTGCCCTACCCCACCGAGGGTGTTGCTGTGCTCAGTGTAGGGGCCCACCGGCTCATCTGGCTGCTAACGTCAGGCGAGCCCTTTCTTGTGCGGCCTTAATACAGTCCTCTTTTGGGCGGCCCCAGTCACTGGGGCTTATGGATCGCAATCACGTTGAGGGTGATGGGCGTCCCCAGATCTAGTCGCCGCTCTCTTTATGTCCCCAGAAAGGGTCACTTTGCAGCCCGTCTCTCTACAGATGTCACAGGCACCGAGCCTGCTCCCATGCAGGCCCACCAGCCGCGCCCTCGATTTTCGCGCTGCCGCCCTGGTGGGTACCTCCGGCTCACACTCGCCGCTTCAACCCACCTCCAGGGCAGGCTCTCACTCGTTGTTTTAAAGGATGTCTTTGCGGGTAGCTGTCTCAGGCCTGATGGTTCCTCCGCTGATCGCCACTCTCCTTGTGTCCCAAGTGAGAGCCACTATGTAGCTTGTCCCTCCGCAGATGCTACTGGCGCCTGACACGCGCCCGTGTAGGTCCACAAGCCGCGCCCTCAATTTTCATGCTGCCGCCCTGGTGGGCACCTCCGGCTCTCAATTGCACCACTCCCATCTGCCGCTTCACACCACCTCCAGAGCCGGCTCCCAATCACTGTCTTTAAGGGCGCCGCTTTGGAAGTCCTTCTCAGGTCCGGTGATGCCTCCGCTGATCAGGAGCCTGGTCGTGTTCGTTCCCTTTGCTCTACTAGGCTCCCGGCCTGGGCGCCATTTCCTGCTGGTGAGCGCCAGGCCGCTATGAGGGTCGCCCAGAAGCACACTTTATCCAAAACTGCTCTCTGGGACAGCGCTTTGCCCACGCACGTCGTGCCTCCGTCTGCAGTGCACAACTGGGGACTTTACTCTTGAATTGGGTGGAAGAGGAGGCTTGCAGTGAGGAGCCTCCATGTTCTGCGTCAGTTCAGGTCGCCATCTTGGCCACGCCCCACTAAAACGTTTAGAGTGCATTTCTCACTCCTAAGAGCTAGCTATTGATATTTTAATCATAGGACCAATGTCTCATTTAACATTTTTATTCTATATTTTTGTTTCCTATTGCTCCTCCCATTTCTCCCAAAACTCGTTTTCCCCCCTATAGAACTCTTACACTCTAGGGAGTTTATTCTTCGAATTGACGATACCCACTCTAATTTAGTTGGGGAAATAGGTAGGACCCATTTTATACAAATCTCCCTCCTTGCCAGCAACATTAATATGAACAGTAAAGATTTTTGTTTCTTGGATAATTTAATTCTACCCCAAATATTACCATCAATAGGCTAAACTCAATGTCTTGATTTATTATCCCTTTAACCATATTACTCAATTCCAGCCAGAAGGATTCTATCAAAGGGCACCACCAGAACATGTGGACTTCGTCGGCTCTTTCCTCACCACACTTAAAACATTTCTTCGGCTCTTGTTTCCCCAGCTTGGACGACTTCTTTGGAGTTCAGTACGCCCTGTGCACTGTGAAGAGAGGATTTTTCTTGAGGGATGCATATTTTACCATCAACTAAAAAGTAGTCCTCGATATTTGACATAATGTTTCCAAATTCGGGCTCGGCGGGTCCCTCTTCCAGATCTCTCCCAGCACGGAGTAAGGTTCTTCTCCAGACTCAATACCCATGACCACTTTGCTATCTTCTTCTTTTGAGGGGATCTTGGTTGGTACTCCCTTTCAAAGTCCTTATTACTTTCTCCTGTTTGCCCAGCTCAAAAGCTGACAATATTTAAACTTAGAAAGGCCTCCGACCATTGCCCTTTCTAGCGTTTCCCAAGCGACTAAACTGTTATCTTGCAGTAGTTCCCCCCATTTGTTTATTCCCGCAAGACCTAATGGAGTTGCCAATTTGTCTGCGAGGCACGTAGGAGTCCCTGGGAGTCCCAGATAGGAGCAGAAGCGCAATAATAAGGAATCACCAAGGTCTGCCTAATCTGGTACCATAAGCTAGCAGCAGCCCTCAAGACTTTTAATCTCACTTTTTTTTAATATTTCGGGTGCCAAATTTGTATAGAAATAAATCCTTCAATGTCTTGTCCTCCATCGTTAAGGCCTTAAAGAGTGGAATATAAAAACATTCTCCAAGAGAAGAGCTCTAAAAGTCTTGAATTGAAAAGCCCTGCAGTACATTAACAAATCAGGACTTGAGATTCCCCCATAGATCTTTCTCCGACGTAGTTTTTTCCATGCAATCCTTACCCCTTTATCTGCCCAAATAAAACTGCACAATGTCCCTTGTAGTTTTTTTTAACAACTTCCACGTTGAACTCCAAGGGGATGTGATCGAAAATAAATGTAAACTTAGGTACAATGGAAATTTTCAATAATTTGATATACCTAGGAAGGATAAAAGGAGACTAGTCCAAGCAGTGCTTAATTTGTAAAATATTTAGTGCCAGGGCTCTGACCAGGAGGCCACAGCAGCTTGCACCACCCATCACCCAGTCATCGCTGCCAAAACAACTACTAAGCATCTCTCTCGCATGTAAATGCGACAGTTCAGATTATTCCAGGTCCCCAAAGCTAAAAGGATGGCTGGGGAGGCAGATATTAGCAATTGATTTAATGTACATTGTTTTCTTAAACAACGGTAATACTGCTCATCTCTAAATTACATGAGCAGAGCCATCTTGTGGCAGGCTGCCCTAAGTGTGGTGTTGACAATTAGATGTAGGTGCCGAGCACCGGAAACCAATTAAGTGCCGGTGCTCAGCACCGGCTCAAATTAGGCACTGAGTCCAAGTTCTCAGTAGCTTTATAGTTTCTTTTTTTGCCTTTACAAGATTTATCTGAGCCAGGTCACTAAGATTCTGTACCACCTGAATCCCCAAGTATCTAATCTCTTGTTTCACCAAGTGGCTAAAAGTTACTGTTCTACTCCATTATTTCATTGTTTTGCTGGTTTACAAGGTAATTTGATACTTTCCCAAATTCCTCTACCGTTGTAACAATCTCTGGGTAGGATGTTTCCATCTCACAGGTATAAATCATCAAATCATCTGCCACCCTCTTTTCCCAGCTTCTATATTTAAAAGGTCTAATATTTAAATGTGCTCTTATTTTAGTTGCCAACCGCTCAACATCTATATTGAAAAGTAAAGGTGACAAAGGACATCCCTGACGTGTCCCGCGTTTGATTTTTATCTTATCCGGGAGATTCCCATTTACCAGAATTCTAGCAGTGGGATTATTATATATTTCTGACACTGTTCTTGAAAAGTTCTCCCCTAAATCATGTTGCCTAATCAACCAATGTAGAAAGGGCCAACTGACCCTACCAAATGCTTTGGCAGCGTTGAAAGTAAGGATTGTCAGAGGGATTTTACTTGTTATGGCTAGGTCTATTTTTCCAACCAATTTCTTGGTCAAATCATGCAGATGTCTCCCCTTTATCAAACCCTTTTGGTCAGGATGTATTAGTTGACCAATAACACTCTAATCGTTTTGCCAAGATCTGCGTATATATTTTATAATCTGAATTTAAAAGAGAAATTTGCCTGTATGATTCGCATAGCTTGAGATTTTTATTTGGTTTTAGGATAATGCTAATTGTTGCTTCTTCCCAGGAGTGAGGTAATTTTTTTCCTTCCTAAAATGCACTGTTTATCAATTCCTTAAAGCACGGGCCAGTTCCTCTTTAAGAATTTTATGTAGCTCATTGGGGAGACTGTCTGGGCCTGCTGCTTTCCCTTTTTTCGCTCTTCCCATTCCTAGTATGATTTCTTCTAAACTTATCTATGCACTTAGGAGTTCTTTTGAGGTGGGAGTCAACCGTGGGATATGTGTCCCCTCAAATTAGCTCCATAATTGATCTTTAGATACTACAAAGTCTTCATTGTACAAGTCTTTAAAGAACCATACGAAGGCCTCCTCTAATTATTTGTCTTCCTTACACAGTTTCCCTGATTTAGGATCTAAAATGTCAGCAATATTATTCCTACTCACTTCTGATTTAGTTTTCCATGCCAGCAACTTCCCACAGCCCTCTCCGTATTCGTAGAGGGAAATCTTACAAGCCTCCCATTACTTTTTAATTTCTTCTGCTAGAAAATTGGATAATCTAAATTTTGCTTCCTGTAGATTACCCCGTATTAGATTCTGGGCTTGTGTGTTCAAGGGGTTCTCTAACTACTTAGACCACTTAGTTATAATATATTCTAATTTTTTGATTTTAACTTTCCTCTCCCTAATCTGATTAACTGAGAGACTGATTAAACCTCCCCATATAAAAGCTTTGTATGTGTCCCAAACTATGTGCATTGGGGCTGAGAGTCTGTTAATCCGGAAAATTCCTTTGTGTCTTTCTTTAAAATTTAGACTAAGTTGGTATTCATTAATAGTACACAATATAATTTCCATCTCTTTTGAGTCAGAGGTTGATTTAGTATAAGTACCAAACTGACCGCTGAATGATCTGATAAATGTTCTACTATGTGTTTTATGTTGGAAACTTTATTGCCAATTCTGATGTAACTAAAAAAAAACACATTGATTCTTGAAAAGTGCCCATATTTTTTGTTATTAAACGTATATCTATCATCCTTGCTTACCTTTTCCCTCCAAATGTCTATTAAACCCAGGTTTTCTATCATGAGTTTTAAAAAAGATCTAATTTTCGGAATGTTAACTGTACTCCTGGGGACGATTTATCAAGGATTGGGTCAATCAGAACAGTAAAGTCACCCCCTAATATAATTTGGATGTTTACATCCAGGAGGGAGTTATATAGGTCCTAATGTGGTACTGGGTCGTCGGTATTGGGACCATAGTATCCTACAACTGCAAGCCAGTTATCATACAATTTAACTTTAGCTATGGCCCATCTCCCCCTTTTATCTACCCTGCATTCCCCCAGGCGTGCCCTAATAGATTTTTTAGATAGAATTGCCACCCCTTTTGTGTAGCACTCCTGATCTTTGCACACATATTGATTGATTCCTTTTGGTTTTTATTTTTTATTTTACTCCATTCTCTTTTCAACAGATGTGTCTCTTGTTTTATTATTATCTCGCTATTGGACAGCTTCCAGTATTCCAGAATTTATTTCCGCCTTCTAGCAGCCCTTAGACCGTTAACATTCCAAGTTAAAATGTTCACAGCCTTGTCTTTAAATACCCTTATCATTTCTCAACTTAGTATATACAATTAAGAGGTAAAGTGTCCCTGTCACAGAGGAATCTGACGCTTTTGTGTCATTGAGGACCTTATTTTTTTACCTCATGCTCCCGCACCCTGTGCTAAACATAACATAAGCATTGGCATAGCCAATAGGTCTCGCCTTTGGGACCTTATAAGTGTTTAGCCATGCAACAGTTGATGTTGTTGCACCAAGGATATTGTGCTGCATAACTAAATACTTATAAGGTCCCAAAAGCGAGACCTATTGGCTATGCCAATGCTTGTTTAAAGGGGGCCTCGAAACGGGTCCCTATCAGGCTCTCTTTTGTGCCCTGGCACAGGTGGTCCATTTTTTTCTGGTCTGCATTCACACTGCTCACTTCTCACTAGTGTGTGCTGTCCACTCTGTTGGACTGGAAAGTATTTTCCTTCGACTCCTCCTTCTAGCATTATGCTTTAGTTAGCATTTGCGGCCCTATTTTGCTTTTAGACGCCATCTTGTGTGATGATCGAAACTAAGTTCTGTTTCATCCTGCCTGCCTCAGCAGAAAGCAGCTTCAACATTTTTCTTGTATTTCTTCAAGGCTGAACCTTGTTGCCCTAATGAATGCATTATTGTACCATTGCATACCTTTCTTGTTAAATAGGCCTGTTCTCATACTTACAGTGGCGGGCACAGGCGGGGTGGCCTTGAAGCTGAAATAGCATGTGCTCGATCCCAGGAGTGTAGCTAATCTTCTGTGCCTCCTTTGGTAGTCTGCTCCAACTGGAAATTTCCAGTTATGGGCGGGTCTTCGAAATGTATAACCTCAAATGTCATATTGGCGAGGGTCAGTCCCTCGACAGCTATCTGAGCAGGCTGGTCAGACTGGACTCCGCTCGAGCGTAAAGCGTAATACTAATTAATAACTTGGTTTGTATACTCTATTGTCTGGCCAACTCCTCATTTGTATGGAAGGCTGAGAGGTGGTCGTGAGTGACCCGGGTGGCCCTAATCGGGTCACTTCCTTCAACACTGCTCACTTCTCGCTAGTAGAAAGGTTACAGCATGACGTCCAGGGCCGAACTGGAACCACAACCGGCCCTGGCAAAGTGCTCAGCCGGCCCCTCCTCCCCACTGGGGTGGGGGTTGGAGGTGCCGCCGAGCTCTTTGCCGGGGCCGGTTTTCAGCCGATTTTGTTACAGGGCCGATTTTGCAGCTATGCTGCAAAAACGGCCCTGTAACAAAAACGGCCCCCAGTGGTCCAAAACCAGCCCCCACCTGTGCGGCGCACCCAGGGATTGCCCGGTGCCCGCTATGGCCTGTCCGGGCCTGATGACATCATACAAGGTGAGCGCTGTAGGGGAAGGGAAATCATTTAAAGAGAGTCATTTTCTCTCTGGATTTCCCTTCTTTTTTAGAAAATCAGAAGCAGCAACATCATCGTGGTTTAAACTAGGGGTTTAAGTGGAAGCATTTTCAATATTATCTACAAGCCATAATTGCTCCTTATTTCCTTATTTATCTTAAGCAACTACAACCAATGACAAAGCCAATAGTCCTGACTTGTAGGTATGATGTTACTTGTTGTATAATTGTATCATTATATTTGGATGCAATGACAGAAACAGCAAAATACAAGTCGGGCGACAAACTATGCTAAGCACAGGTTTTTAGCTTACGTGTTTCAAGCCACACCCTAATTACATTGGCCACGCCCCTTTATGAGCCCCCCAGTTTTTTCATCCCACTTAAAGATCTACATATGTGACTAACTCTTTCCACTCCAACTGGCCTTTCAAAGCCACTGGCCTTGCTCGACGCATGGCTCCTTCCCAACCTTTCAGTAACACCATTCACTGTGCAAGCATTGTGACTGACTCTGCCAATGCCCTACTGGCCTTTCAAAGATTCATGCCTCTGGTCTGACCCGTGGCTAACCCCATACCATGTCAGAGACAACGGACTTTGTAAAAGTCCTGTGCCTCTATCGTTTGCAATACAATAGGTCTCGCATTTATGCGACTGTAAGCTATTGGCATTGTAAATGACAATGCCTTTTATTTATGTTTTAAAAACGAAAACAAAAATAAAAGGCATTTTTTTTTGCAATAACAAAAGCTTAAATTTGCGTAAATGCGGGACCTTTGCATTACAAATTTTTGTTTTCTAACTTTTGGCTGTGCTTGTGTACAAAATTGCTAAAAGAAATGGACAAAGCTATAGCTCTCCCATAGGCAAGACCTATTATCTTTTCCAGTGCTTGTTACACTGTAATACTCATGTGGTCCACATGACATTCTAAACACAATGAACATCATGTAACTCATGAAGGCCTTCCCAGATCTAACTCACGTCACTAAACTCAGTGTCTTCCTGGCTGCAGATTTACGGAAAGGATCGCAGTGAATGCACTGTATATCTTCTTCTAGTGTGTCAATTTTGAGATTTGAGATAAATTCCTTTAGTAAACCTATCACAGCTTTTTTTTAATGTCATCCCCTTCAAAGCCTTCTGGTACATTTAAGATCCTTATGTTGTTTCTCCGCACGTTATTCTCCAGGATCTCAATCTTGTCTCTTAGATCCTTGTCACTAACCCTAAAGAAGAAATTTCTTTTTGGTTTATTTCAACCTCCTTACTTAGTTTCTCTATGGATACTTCCATGTTTTCCAGTGTCTCCACTAAAGAGTTCACCTTACACTCCAAACTTTCACATACCTCATGTAACTTTCCCTGATTCTTTTCCGATATATCAAACCGTTCTATTATTTCACTGAAGAGAGACTTAATCATTTTTTCCAGCTCTAGGGTGCCCCCTTTTCTATTTGCATGTGGGATTATCAACAGGTGGAGTTGGGCTCCACTCCTGCGGCATTTCCTCTATGCCTTTATCTGCCTATACTTGATATCTATTTGTTATCTCTAGATCTCCCAGAGTTTCTGTAACATTATTATTACTGGTAGGTTTGTCCCTTGTTGCCTCTGCCTTATCTGCCTTATCTGCTTGATGTTGATTTTAACTGAGTGTGTCCAATGGTGGAGTCTGATTTGGTGCCCCCTTTCCCTGAGCTTGAACTTTAAAATAAGACCACAAGGATGGGGTTATTTTATCGCTTGCAAGGGATTTTGGTCCTTTTCTCCCTCCTACTTTTCCCGTTCTCTGCTCCTCTACCCATTTGTCAAGCTTAAATGGGGTCTTGGGGGAGGTAGTAGAATCCAATGGAGCCTGTGTATTTAAAGGGGGTTCTGATGTAACATGATTTGCTAAAAGTTGCTTATTTCTCAGGGTGTATCTGTTGACCTGCCCCTTTGGATCCCCCACCAGCCTCCTTACCTCAGTGTTAATATTTATACATGAGCTATCCACCTTCTTCTCAGGTACTGGAGGGGTGCTGAGAACTCCAGCAGTTCTCCTCAGCTTTTCTTTTAAGTTGGTGTCATAAATATAGACTCATTCCTTTGTATAGGGAACTGGCTACTTTGCCGTACTTCCTCCCTAGTTTCTCCCGGTTCATATCCCTTCTGTGTTACACCGCCTGGGACTCTTCGATAGCAGATTCTACTCGAGGCTTGCCAGTCCCAGGAAAACCCTGCAGCAGCCCACTCCCGAAGTGTCCGCAGCTATCCCAGCTGATTGGGAAGGAGGGGTGGAGGGAGAGAAGACGACAAACCAGCTTTTGTGTGAAAAAGGCCGCTTTCTTGAAACAGGTGCACATTAACAATTAACAAACATCGGCCAACGCCTTACAAAACTAATCCTCACTAAATAACCAACTTCCTTAACCCCCAATCACCGCCCCGCCCCTAACATTTCTTTGACCCCGCCCCCACCCATACATTACAATATTACAAAATACAAACAATGCAAATCCTTGCATACCCGTCTAAACCCAACAATTCTAACAATCAGATACACAAACTCCCCTGCCTGACCCTTAACAACTCTTTATCCCCCAACCAGTGGGACCACCCCAGCAACTTAGCCTGCCCAACTTATCCTGTAAGTGACCCAACTACTCAAATGAACAACCACAATTCTGCAAATCCTGACAAAACACCACTAACCCCCGCACAGCACCTGTTCCAAGAGACAATACAACATAAAAACCCCTGTCCACCTGTTCCAACCAAAACTGCCGGGAAAGAAAATAATCTGGAACCACCAGGAGAGAAAAATATTTAAATAAACCCAACCAAAAAAGAGGGAGGGAGGGAGGGACAAAAAAGAAATAGCCTAAACTACTCCCAGCCACCAGGTCACCAAACCTAAAATGGTGGCTGGGAGAGGGAGCCCAAAGCATTTATGCTTGGGCTCCCTTTGGGCTATAATACAAGCCCCAAGTACAAAAACCCACCTTGCCTACTGCAAACCCACTTCCCACCCGTCTCTCCCAAACTGCCCGGGGGGAGACCTCCCTGTGGTCGGCTGCCCCCCCAAGCCTTCCCTGGGAAGGAGGGTTGGGGGGGATAGCAGACCACAAACCAGTTTTTGTGTGAAAAAAGCCGCTTTATTGAAACAGGTGCACATTAACAATTAACAAACCTCGGTCAACGCCTTACAAAACTAATCCTCACTAAATATCCAACTTCCTTAACCCCCAATCACCACCCCCGCCCCCAACATTTCTTTGACCCGGCCCCATCCCCATACGGGATAAAGTCTGCCATGACAAGGGGTTCCGAACAGACCGTTCTGTTCCAGGCTCCCTAGCCCAACCTTCCAACAGTCTCCTCCCCTGCAGAAGGAAAGTAGCCCCAAAGGAGTTTCCCCTTGAATGAAATACCTTCTAACTTCCCCACTATGGTAACCCTAGACAGGCCTTTGTCCATTAAGTCCAGGATAAACTGTACCACATCTTCAGACCAATGCCATCCTACCTCCCTCTTACAAGCCCTTGATGCCAAAATTTCTTTCCAAGCCAGCGCATATGCTGCCCGGGTTGATGCAGACAATGAACCTACCACCAATTGTATACATACCACAAGTGATCCGGCATGGGGTTCGGTGTCCTGTCCGCCTCCTTGGCCAGCCCATGGAATCTCTCCCACTGCGAACGAGACAAAGCATCCGCAATGTCATTGTCCACACCAGGGATGTGTAGTGCCCTAAACACAATATCATACCTGAGGCAACCTAACACAAAAACTCTCAGCAGTTTTAAAATCTGTTCATCCCTTGCCGACTGACTATTGAAAATGTCCACCACAGCCATATTGTCAATCCTAAACAGAACCTTCTTATGTGCCAAATCTTGCCCCCACAATGTCAAAGCCACCAACACCGGAAAAAGTACCAAAAAAGCTATGCTTCTACCACCATCCTTCCACTGAGCCGGCCACTTCTCCGCACACCACCTCCCCTGCCAGTAAAGATCGGAACCATCACTGCCCGCTGCATCCGAGAAGATCTGAACATCCCATTGGAAATCCTCGTCCTTGGCTAAAGGTACTCCATTGAAAGAGTGCAGAAAGACCGTCCACATACGCAGAGATTCCTTCACTCCAGCGGACAAACGGACATGATGATGAGGTAAGCGCTGACCTGACAGTGCCCGACCCAAGCGCCTACAAAAAGTCTTCTCTGCCCTGACAACCCTTCAAGCAAAATTAAGATGGCCCAGCAGAACCTGTATATCCTTCACTGTCACCTTCTGTCTGGCTAGAATTGTCTCAAAAGCTCCAACATCTTCACTTTCTTTTCAACCGGCAGGCGAGCCTGCATTGCCCCCAAATCAATCTCAATCTCCAGAAAAGACATGGTCGCGCAAGGACCCATTGTCTTCTCCGGTGCCAACGGCACCCCTAAGTTGTCCATGAGCTCTTGGAACATGTCCAGGGCTGCCTGGCACTCCGTGGAGCCCGGTGATCCAACGAAAAAGAAATCGTCCAGATAGTGTGTTACCAACTCATGACCAGTGCGTTGTGTAAAATACCATTTCAAGAAAGTACTGAAACACTCAAAAAGGGCACACGACATCGAACAACCCATTGGCAATGCTTTGTCCATGTACCATTGCCCAGCAAAATGGATCCCCAGAAGATCTCCCCAGAAGATTCCAATCATCTGGATGGACTGGAAGCAATCTAAATGCAGATTTTATATCGCATTTTGCCATCTCTGCAGTTGCGCCCGCGGTCACCACTAGGGACATAGCCACGTCAACTGAGGAATTTGAAACAGAGGCCGCCTCCTCATCAATAAAGTCATTGACTGAAGACCCCTCCGGCCATGACAGGTGTTGGATTAATCTGTACTGCCCTGCCTCTTTCTTGGGGACTACCCCAATTGGGAAGATAATTAAGTCCTCCATCGGCCAATCATCAAATGGCCCCACTATCCTCCCCTCTCTCACTTCCTTGCTCAATTTCTCCTGCACCACTGCCTTATGTTCATCGGCCTATTTCAAATTCTTGGACCATCGCCGCGGCCCCTTGTAACCTAGCCGAAACCCTTCCTAAAAACCTTCCAAGAGGACCCTTTTTGCCCTTACATCTCCATACTCCCTCAAGCCCTGTCAACTGTACCAACTTAACTGGAGTATGAGCCTTTGGGCCCAGCACCTTGTGGTCCTTTACCCACTCTAGCGCCCTGGAATGACTGAGAGGGGCCCGCATTGCTAGCGCCCGGCTGCTGCCACTGCTGACTGTTTGTATTTTTAACTCCCCAGCACTTGACCAAGGGATGCTTCTTACCCCATTGTGAACACTCATGCTTGAACCTACAGTATTCTCTTGTGCACATGCCCTTGTTAAAATCCCCATCCCTCTCCGGGTGGGCTTCCCCTGAAAGGGCCGGTAAACTAACGGTAGACCACTAGCTGTGAACATGGTCTTACCCCCTGCTGGTGCGCCCATTGTGTGCTGCTACAAATCAGTAGCCAACTCTCCGAGTCCCAAGTTATACGGGCCCGAAACTCCTCATCGTATTGGGCCTATGCGAAACCACTACCAGTAATCTGCGCCTTTCTAATAACATCCATATATTTAAAAATGGCAATACAGTGCTCCGGGAACTTTTCACAGTACACGCTGGCGTAAATTAAGAATACTGCCGTCCAATTTTCAATTGTTAAAGGCAATTTTGGACGTTTAGCCAACTCATACCCCTCCTCCTTAGATCCCTCTTTGGATCGTACTTCTCTGTGTAAAAGTTTAAGAATTTCAACGTATTCCCCTTTCCAAATTCTTTCCTTGGTGGCTAACATCAAATGTGCCCCCAGCGGTTTCGTAACCACCATGTAGGGGAGTTTTTTAATCTTTAACTCCTTGCTATGTAAAGCATCTTTACCTGTTTCAATCACCTCGGTGTTCACCCCACTCTCCACCTTAGAACTCAATGCTCCTTCCAACTCGCCCGTCCCTACCCCATGATCTTTAACATAACGACCTTTCTAAAGCTTCCCTTCACTGGCCCCCCCAACTTCATCTCCCCCAGTCCCCACAGACACCATTTTAGGTTTGGCCCGTGGTTCACCACTCTCACCTGGTTCTAACAAGGGGGCCCGACCGGGCGCTGACCTCCATGCCATATTCTCTGCGTTGTCCACCGTCCGAGGAGCTTTCACCGAGGGGCCGTGCTCTCTTCTGGGTCCAAACACCACTGCTCTCTTGGACTGCACCACCTCCGGTGCCTTCAAAATACTATGACACACATGAGAAGGGGCCCCCCCTTCCTCGTTATCCCTCACTTCACCTTCCTCTGGACTTTCTTCATCATAGTCCAGTACCACCGGCTCCTCTATCAATAGAGGGTCCGAAACCAACACTACACCACGGGCCTTACCGGACCCTTTACCACCTGTAGCGGCCCTACCAGCCCTTGCCTGGTGGGGGAGCCAACTGTATGCGCCGGTACTCCCCCGAACGTTGACCACACCTAGCATCTCCATCCGTTGACCATTCCATTCGTCGATTCCTGTCTAAAGTTGGGGCCAGCGAGGTCACGCTTGACCTTTGTGTGCTGGCTGCACCGGGATCCCTCGAAGGTACGGAATGTGCCGTGCGAGGCTCCACCTTCCCTTCTCCTCGGCGCAACTGGTCCGCACTCTGCCCTACCGAGTACCGAGTCTGCTGTTCCAGCGCGCTCCCTGACCTGTGGAGAAAAAGGTCGGACTGATGTGCTGGGACCCTTACTACAGCTAGCCTCTCAACCCCCTGAACCACCATAGGATGCCTCCCCAGCCCACCTGGTCCTGCTCCGCTCTACCTGCCCTGGCTTCCCCTTACTTACCCCCGCAGTTGGCGCGGAAGTATGCCTTCCGTCACCCTCTTCCTCACTGCTCCACTCCAGCATTACCTGTATCACAGCCCCTGCCGGCCCCTGCACCTGGCACCCACTACCACTACCACCTGAGCCTGAGAACTTATCCATGACTAGACTGCCCCCCACAGTGCCTGAAAAAGTATCCCCTGATGCAATGCGCTGGGGAGAAACCGGGGGTATATTACTCTCCCCCGTGCCCATGCCCCGAACCACTTCTGACCATGCCGGAAAAATATCCAGGCCCTCCCAGGATCCACCCCCCCCCAACCTGGAAGCTCTCACTTGTCCCTACTTCCACCCGTTCCCCCATGTTCCCTCCCTCCCCGTAAACCGGACTCATATGACCCCACAGGGGTGCTGCAGGCAAGATCCTGGCCACAGGACTGCCCAACTGAGGGTTAAAACTACCCCACCCTCCCACCTGTGCCCATTTCCCCTTCCCCAAAGAGCTGCCAACCACCGATCCTGCCTCCAACCTAGAAGCATATGGATGGGAAAAAAGGAGAGAGCTGGTCATGTCCCTGCCTCCCTCTGCCTCCAACCCTGCCCTGCTGGCCTCATTCCTGCCCATGCCCGGCAACCTAGAGGGGCTAGTATCTGTATCTTCCCCAGCCGGGGAGCCAACACCAACCCCCCCTTCACACTGCATATGCCTGCCGCCTTGTGCCTCCAAATTAGCACGAAGCGCCAATGTGACCCGCTGCCCGAACTTTCCCTGCCTCACGATAGCACCCGGGGCCCTGGCCACCTCACACAGTTCCTGCTCCCATACCCGGCCTTCAGCCGCTGTCGCCTCGCTAGCCGGGGCCGCGGAAACTGAGGCAGAGCGCTTCTTTGAGCCCCGCCCAGCCCCGCGCTTCACAACCAGCGCGGGGGCCAACTGTGCTCTCACCTCAACCGCCGGAGCAACAAGCAGCTCCGGCGGGTCAACGGGCCCTACCCCGCTCTTAGGCCCGCCCGCCCTCACGCTCATGAACGCCTGCCAACCCTGGACTGCTCCTTCCATTCCGGCCTGCTTTCACTGTCAGGGCCGCCTTTTTACAGCGCGGGCGGCCCCTCTCACATACCGGGTCCAGTCTAGGCCTTTTCGGGGACATGCACACCGCAACGACGGCTGCTACCCCGGCCGAGGCCTGCCGCGCGGGGCGTGACGGCCCGCCGCGTCCCCCAGCACCAGGTCCATTCTTCCTGCCTCGCTGAGAAGCCGGAGGGCTTCCGCACGCGAATATCCTCCGCTGCCATAAAAATCCCTGAACTAACAACAGCTAAACTCCTGACAAAAAAGAAATAGCCTAAACTACTCCCAGCCACCATGTCACCGAACCTAAAATGGTGGCTGGGAGAGGGAGCCCAAAGCATTTATGCTTGGGCTCCCTTCGGGCTATAAAACAAGCCCAAAGTATAAAAAACCTGCCTTGCCTACTGCAAACCCCCTCCCCCCCGCCCCTCCCAAACTTCCCGGGGGGAGACCTCCCTGCGGTCGGCTGCCCCCCCAAGAACCTCTTCTCATCTCGGCGTCTTCAACCGCCACATACAGGCTGCACGGAAGCTAAACGAAGCCAAACAAACGTTCTCCAGTTACTTTGCGCCCTCCGACACACTCCACGCCGGCCAGCTCCCCACAATGCGCCGCACACTGCCGCTTGCTGCTGCAATCTTCCCGGAAGGCGAGAGAGCTTGCGACCTGCCTAACCGCTGGCCGCCATGTTCCCATTCATTGCTTAATTTATGTATTAAATTAATATTAATGAGTTGAAATCATTACCCAGGATGGGATGAAGAACGGATTTTATTGGCAACATTTCAGACATTTTTACATATTTAAATGTAATTTGGAGGAATCAATGATTGCTTCTTTGGCACACAAACGTTTGCTTCATTATCCATGGAAATTCATGTTAAACCACTGATACTGTTTTTAAAACAGTAGTTATTTCAAGTGAGCATTATGGTTCCCAAACGTTGGACTCCTTTATGGAAGTATTGATTTATTAAATCTTACAGTGCTTCTCAGTGACACACTTTTATTAAACATACTTCATGTAAAATACTGTTCTGATACGCTTCTTTCTTGAGGAAATGGGGGATTTCTTGTTGCAAACACTGGAAGCATGGAATAAACTCAATTCTAATAGGAGGGCACCTTTTAAGTGTACAGGTGTGGACTTTTTTTCTACTGAGTGCTTTAGACAAACGTATACTATGGGATTTAGAAGGGAATGCGTTAATAAAATCTGTTCCTGTTCTTGAATCTTTATTTGTCAGTGAATAATATTTTCAACAGGATCTAATGAATGTACATGCTTTTCTTCTGTAAGAAACCTTTTTTATATTTTGGAATTGTGGCATCTCTATAGAGTAGGCATCCACTTAATGTGCAGCATTAGTTGACTGTTCTTGCCACATAAATTGATCCTCTGCTTCTGCATACTTCCAGTGACCCAGGGATTCGCGCACCCTGCCGAGCAAGCACCTGCTTGGCTGTGGGCACCACAGTATGATTTGAAAGTATTAGAGATGTTTGTTGTTTTTAACATGATCACCCAGGCCTCGACTCCACTGCTTCTGCGCCTTCACCTGGGAATCTGGGAAGTGGCACTTTATTTTATGAAGTAATTTGGCTGCCTCGCTTGGTTGCACCAGGGTATCTCTTAACCGGGGCTATTTGTTCCCTTAGATTGAGACTTCGCGTATAGCCATCAATGTGAACTAAATAACTTCTAGGTGCTTCTTTATGACATGTCGGCCGCGTTCGACACGGTCAGCCATACAATATTGATCAGGAGATTGGCGGAGGTTGGAGTATCTGGGCTGGCCCTTGAATGGCTGATGTCATATCTTGATCATAGACACCAGCTAGTGGCCATACCACCCTTTAAATCAAACATCAGAAGGGTTGGTCAGGGCGTACCTCAAGGGTCAGCCATCAGTCCCATTCTTTTCAATCTCTACCTCCGCCCCCTGATCATGTTGAATAAATCCTTTGGCATTACGGTTACCAACTACGCTGACGACACCCAGCTCATCTTTTCCCTTGAGGGTAAGGATGGGGTGTCCCAGGAGGCCTTTCATCGCTGTATGAACACCACGGCTGAATGGCTGGGCAATAACTCCCTGCAGTTCAACAGCGCAAAAACTGAGGTGCTGCACTGCTCCCTGGACCGTATCCCCAGACCACTACCGCCGGATTTCTGGCCTCCCGATTTCCAGGGCGCTAGCTCGCCCGCGGATTCGGTCCGTAATTTGGGGGTAGTGTTCAGCGCTAGCCTGCAGCTTGATGCATCAGTGAATCGAACGGTGGCCACCTGCATGGCATTGCTTTGCTCGCTGCGCAAGATCTTGCCCCTGCTCCTGTCACAGGTAAGACCAGAGGTAGTGCGGAGCATAATTCTAAGTCGCATTGACTACTGCAACGCACTACTTTTGGGAGCCCCGGCTAACTTAGTCGGTAAATTACAGCGGGTGCAGAATTTTGCCGCCAAACTGGCCCTCTCACACCGTCGCCTGGACTCCTCCGCTAAGGCACTTAGGGACCTTCACTGGTTGCCAGTCTCCCAGCGGATTGATTTTAAAGCATTATGCTTGGTGTCTAGGGCCTTACATGGGCAGGGTCCGCCCCCTTTGCGGGACCTTTTTTCTTGGTACACCCCGTCCAGACTGCTACGTTCAGCCTCTTCTCATCTGGTGGTTGCACCTAAGATTCTGAGGTCCCGGACTGGTGGTCGGTCTTTTAGATTTGCGGCTGCAAGATTGTGGAACTCCCTTCCTTTAGGTCTGAGAGGTCTGGAAAATTTTAACTCTTTTAAAAAAGCCTTGAAAACTCACCTGTTCCCCAGGGCAATGTAAATGCATCTGCTGCTGGAAAACATCATGTATGTGTAGGTGTCAGGACAGTCTAAGCGCCAGGATGCCCGTTGGGTGACAGAAATCGCGCTATATAAGAATATCTATACATACATACATACATGTAGTGCTTGCTCAAGGCACTTATTGGAAAAACGAATCCTAATTTGAATCTATGTAATGTTTACTACTAACCATATTTTTTGTAGGCGCTCACAGCGGGTTAATATTACCCACCTGAGTTGTACCAATTTGATCAATCTTGGGAAAATGAAACTGCAATGTCTGCATTTTATCAACCAGGAAGGGTGAGGTGCACCACCCTTCAGAGCAGGTGCGTAGCTTGGTCCGGAAGATTTTTGAGCTTCAGACTTTCCGCTGGCATTTAATGTTAGAATACATTTTACAACCAGCAAGGAGGGTGCGTGAGAGTGACTTAAGGGGCAGCCACAGGTGAGAGGAATGCAGATTTGTATGGATTACTAAGTAAGAGAAACCACATGATGTAACAATAATCAACATTTGGGAATACTTAAAAGACGGGGAGAGGGAGTATGTTTTTGTCTGTGTATATATACAAATATGTGGTGCAATCCATCAGGCACCTCACCATACCCGACTGAAAGCACTTGTAACCTAACTAATGACCAGAAAATATATTTATTTGGGGGTAACGCCCTTGCTTCAGAAACTTACCTTGTTATCTCGTCATTTTGTATCCCAGTAAACAGAAACCTGGAGCATTACTCATGTTGACACTATATGATACGTATATGAAATTTAGTGGCGTCATCGTTTACGGGTTTGTTCGGAATTTGGCCAATAACTCATACATGGGATGCTACCATTTAATACCCCATGTTATGTTATGTTATCCGGATTTATAGAGTGCATGGCTGCCCCGGCACCAGGGTTTCTCACCCCATAGATCGCTGACTAGGGGAAAAGACCAGGCCCGCTCATGGGGAAGCACACCAAAGAACATTATTACCTTTGTGATTATCTGGTGCTCAGCGGCTGAACAGGCGAGGGACTGTATCTATGATCTGCTCATCTTCACAACCTCTCAGTAAATTGAATCTCCACCTCTACCTCCCCCCACAGCATCTTCCTCGCACCTTTATTTGCCTCCACTTTATCTGTCACCAAGCGCCACTTTTCATACCCTACCTTTGTACCTGCACCCCTTTTATCGTTCAAGGTATTTTATCTCTGCAACTGCACCTCTCAACGCTCCATTGCATAGGTCATCTCATCCACTATAGTTTTCACATTCGCCTTTCCGTATTCCACAGTGTAGCATCCGTATTTACCGTCTGTCACAGCACTTTATTTTCTCCAAAGATGCCATGCCGCGAGGTTTAGCACTAGCAGGGGTCAGGTGGGATGCTTCCCCTATCATTTGCCATCATTTCATTCATTTCATTTCTCTCCACTTTCGAGTGTGGTGTGAAAATGGATGTTCCGTGTTCATTCTACACACTAACAGAAAGTTCACTAACAAAGCATCCATGGGAAGTGACTATGCCTGCATCTTGTGGTTGGGGGGTGCCAGAGAGGATTAGTATCCTCTGATATTTGTTAGTCATTCAGCCCCATACCACACTCACCTGTAAAAGGAAAGACGCATCTGTGAGAACAACTTCTCCCTCTTTTCACTCCTTGCAATAAAATGAACTCCGTTGTAAATAATCGTTAAAGGCCAATCATCTGGCCCCCACCCCTTCAGCTCCTACGGTCAGTTTTTGGTAAAAACAGCGCTGATAAAATGGCTTTATATATGAAAAAACTACATTCATAGTTTAAATACTGGACACATCCTCTTTAAGGACTGGTGTAAATATTGTTTATGTACAAAATAAAAAAACGTATCTTATGCTTGATGCACATCATGCACAGGGTAAATTTTTGCGCAGCGTGATTGGGTTACTCTGTACTGTATTTAGTTTGTACTTTTGGGCTTCTGTGCTGGCATTTCAACTTTTGCAAGAGCCTATAAGTTTATTTACTTTCAGTACTCCCAGGGCGTGTGGGACAAGTTACCTTTTTTTTTGGTTTTCCAATCACATCCTTTTTAAGGAGAAAAACATTTATTAACAGAAAACAACAACGCTCTTATATTGTGCCATTTGCACATTTTAAACATGTGGGAAAGGTATTTCGAAGGCGTTATTTGCGGAGAGGTGTGGTTTGAGCATCAAGATGGCGGTCGCACTCTAAGAGGGCTCCGGACCCCTCCGTCATCCGCTCCGAAATCCACAGCCATTGGCAGCTTAATCCTTTCCCCAAAGACGGATGCCTATCCCCTGTGGCAATCGAAGACCCTGCGACATCTGCCTGCCACCGTCCCTTCCTCTTACGGCCTGCAGCGCAGCCACACAAAATGGCAGACCTGACTCTGTCGCCCTGAAACCCTGAAGAGGCCAGAGATAATCTGCAGGGGAGCGGCTGGGACCCGGAGCGACACCTGCCACCCGACACCTGAACAGCGCCATACCTGCAAACCTCCTGAAGATTAGTGTTGAGGGGCTGGCCCACAACTGACTGCTGAGGAGCCGGCCTGGCCAGACCCTCGAGGCCTCTCCCCCTGGACCTGTGCAGCGACCACGTTGCTGGGTGACCCAGACTCTGAGCCGTGGTGTGAGGGTGCGACCGGCAAAGAACAGGCCCTCCTGGGGAAGCGGAGTGACGGAACAATCCACGCCACGCATCCAGTCCCAGAAGAGTGACTTTGATGCAGTGGAGCCCTGCCGGGAGCTGCTTTGGGGCTCGGTGTTGGCAGCCAACTCCACGTCCCCCCAGATCTCCCGAGCAGCAGTGAGTGCCCCCCGCTTCTGGCGCCTTTTGAGCCTGTGTTCCAACAAGATACTCCAACCCATGGATGGGGGAGTTGCTTACTTGTGCCTTGGGGTCCATGACCCTGGAGGGCCTCTGGAGGACTCGGTCCCTTGAGCCCTCCTTCGCCCAGAACCTACGACCGATCCAGGTGGCAGCCTGAGAGGATGCTTACCTGCCTTTGGCTGCTGCTCCTCCTCCTTCATCTCCTTCACCCTGATGACGGAGCTCTCTTGGGAGGACGCCCCGCCGATCAGCCGGACTGGGAAGGAGCCTTGGCCCTAGCCCGCCCCGACATCCTCTGGCTCCGCTTGGGGTGGACCGAGCCCCCGGACAAATCTGGGTGGGCCGGGGAGGTCCTGGACCGGCGACTTGCAAGGGTACAATTCATCACCGAGCCCTGCCCTGCTGGATGGCCCAGGGCAGCAGTGACTGCGTATTCCTTCCTCCAGGCACGGGCACTCTCCACTTTACTCCTCGTGGATGCAGAGCTCCCAGGAGCGTCTTGGGGCCCGTCATGGACAGCTGCTGCTTCGGAGGCACTGAATCCTAACCTTAACATTGAGCTGAACCGGGCTCACTAGCTGGACCTTGGGAGGGAGGGCCGTGAAGCAATGACCCACAAACTGTTTTGCTTGCCCACTTTGGATCCTCGGGCCGCCCCTTCACCTCTGACCACACCCTGCTGTGAGGAAACGCTGCTATCCCCAAAGATCCCACTGTAGAGCCTTGTCGACACCCTGCGGGCATGACGACTGGAAGCCCAAGCTCGCCTTCCACCCTGGGCTCTAAAATAAAACCACTTGGCTCTGGGCAGGGACATCCTCGAACCTGCCCACCTGACCAAAAAAACGGGCTTTAACCCCCCTTGCCTTTGGTGCTCATGGGCCTAGAGGCCAATCCCACAGACCACTGGGCCTGCTGGCTGACCGAGAGCCTTGCGGAACCACATTATCTGCAGACCCCAACCGCAGAGCATTGACTCAACCCTCCTCATTATAACGTCTTGGAGTCGAAGCAAAACTGGATCCCCAGCTCCCTGGCTGATTGGACCTGGGCCAAAAAATCATCGACACTAGACCTGCTGGAGACTTTCTCATCACTCACCATAGGGAAGGACCAAAGCCCCAATTCCTCCACTTCCCAAACGCAAACCAAAATGGACAAATTTACTACGATCGAGCTGGGCCCAATAGAGTGAGCTGTTGGGGCTCATCCCTCCCAGGCAGTGACCTACTGCAATCCTGCAGGTGATCAGCACATCCCAGGCCTCGGTGAAGGTCAAGATTGGTGAGGTTCGACTGGAGATGGCCCTCATACGGCAAGACCTGCGTAATGCCACAGCCCGATCTCAGTCGGAATCTCGCCTTTCTACGGTGGAGGGCGATGTCCACCAGCTAAAAGAACAGGTATCCCACCTATGGACCCACACCAAAGAACTACACAGAAGGGCCGAGGACGCTGAAAATCGATCAGGGTGCAACAATCTCCGCCTGGTAGGATTTCCGGAGGGAATTGAACAGGGTCAAATAGCAACATTCATCGAAAAATGGATAGCATCATGGATGCCTAAAAGACACACTGTCGGCTTGGTTCACCATCGAACGGGCTCACCTGTCCCTTGCATCTAAGCCACCCCTGGAGCCCCACATTGTCCCATCATCGCCAGGATCCACAACTTTAAAGACTGGTACGCTGTCCTGAGAGAGGCACAGACTCTGGGCACCCTGAAGTTTCAAAACCATACCATAATGGTGTTCTCGGACTACACCAAGGAGGCTCAGGTCCAAAGGCATTCCAACACAGACATTAAGCAGAAGCTTTTTGCCCTTGACCTCCAATATAGACTGCTCTTCCCCTCTACATCACCTGGCTCAATGACTCGAGAACCTGGAAACACCATCAGCCCAACGGGTTCCCAGCCTTAACAATGGAATGTATCCACGGACAATTTGTCGATCGCGCAAAGCCCCCCCAGAACTCTGGATTCAGTGCCTGTGGACTCAGACCTCTCTCGAAGTAAAGCGATTTCAAGATCCATTGGAAAAGTAAAGCAAATGAAATGAAAGACCTCATTCCAATGGGTCCCGGGATATGTGTCCCACTGAACTGTAGAACTCCGAGAAATCTGCCGATGCTGCAGCCACATCCGACACCGGAGGAGGGGTCCGCCACGCAACTCCTAAGCTAAGCATTCTAGTTTAACCTGTTCTTTTCTAGGTTGTAGGGTGACAGATGTATAGGGTGGGGGATGGTAGGGGGGACCTGGACCATTGTCCAATGCTTAGATTTATGCTTTGTATTGTTATTCTTTTTGTTCATTGTTCGCAGCACTCTAACACAGGAATACCACGCATGCATCTCGACCCCACACATTGCAGGTTGGGCAAGGGTACCACACCCTCTTAGCACCTTACAAACGACCCCAGGTGGGCTACTGCTTCATAACACCCTTAGACCACACACTGCACATGACGCACACAGACCATAGGTGCAATTCTCTCTGAGTCATATCATGGAATGTCAACGGGTTGTTTGATCGCATCAAGTGTACTGCAGTCTTGAAGTATGCCCAACGGCATTCCCGACGTCCTGCTGCTTCAAGAGACCTATCTCCTGGGGACCCAATGTTCCTTTCTCTCACGCTACGGATTTGACAGGGTGTGGCACTCGGACTTTGAAAGAGGCTCATTGGAACCCTTTGCTTTGTCCCCACCCACATCAATAGAGACCCGCTAGGTTGGTTCATAACTATATCTGGAACGCTGGAGGGGATCACCCTTAACCTAGTATCCCTATAAGTCCCATTATCTCCACCCTGCCCTTGGGACAGACGATTCTAGGAGGCCGCTTTAAAGCGGTTATGCAGCCCACGCTTGACACTACTGGCACACCCTCCACTGCTAGGGCGTCACACACAAGGAAACTGGTTGACTGAGCGGCCACTCTGGGCCTCTGTGATGTCTGGAGAACCTGAAACCACCGAATCCCCCAATCAACGCACACTTCAGCAGTGCATCACACCCAGGCGCAGATCAACATGATTTTTATGCCCACCCCTGAATGACATAGAATAGCTGACATTACTATTCTCCCCAGAGGAATCTCAGACCATTCAGCACTGCTCCTGCACCTAGGCAAACCATGGGCATGTGGTCACTGGTGTGGCGGTTAAATGCCTGTTTCCTACAACGCAAAGAGTTAAAAAAAGCTAAAGAAGAGGAATTGTGTCACTATTTACTCACCAATTTCCTCACCAATCTAGGCTCGGTTCCCTCCCCGAGTACCCTCGGGAGGCAAGCAGGGCCACACTCCGGGGAGTGGCCAGGGGCCACCTCCGGGCACAACGACTGTCCTGGGATGGCCAGCTGGCTCTTCTCAAAGCGCAGGCAATCTGTCTGGAGACTGACCTTGCCAGGACCCCAGACGAGACACTAGACAGGCAACTTGCGGTTCTACGTGAAGAGAGTAAACAGATCTCTTTGGAATCGGCTAAGTTGCTATGGCGCTCAACTGTCGCCTGGGTATATGGCTGAGGCGGCAAGAATGGAAAGCTGCTACATAGGCTGCCTTTATATCCCGTAGCAAACTGAATCGTCCCTGAAGTCCGTGACCCTTCCGGAGTCACACCGCACATCACCTTAGATCGCACAGACTTGCGCTAACTACTTTGCCCGCCTATATTCAGTGCGTAAACTGGAAGCCTCCCTCCCGGACCTACTGGACTCAGGGAGGGTCTGTATTCTCTGCCTGACGCACTCAGAGGTGGCCTGCTTGGACCTTCCCCTTGCCCCTGAGGAAATTAGTGATGCAATCTCCTCGTTGGCATCCCGGAAACACCGGACCCAGACAGGTTTCCTCAGGAATACTATGGCACCTACCGGGTCCCTCAACTCTCCAAACTATTCCACCACGTCACAGAGGTTGGGGCATTTCCCCCTGAAACAGACGAGCGACCATTGTGGTCAAGACCCAGCTGCCCGGACAGCTTGTGCAGACTATCGCCTGATTTAATTAATCAACTCCAAAGTTAAGATATATGCCACGGTCCTGGCTCAGCGCCTATGCCCACTAATCCACCGGACCAATACGGCTTTATGCCGGCACATAGCACCAGACACTGCCTGCAACGCCTCCACCTGGCCCTTGCAAACTGCCAAGTGCTCATCCCCTACCTAGCACTCCTCCTTGTCGATTTTGAAAAAGCCTTTGACAGTTGATTGGCTTTACCTAGAGTATGTACTAACAATGATGGGTCTGGGTCAGCATTTCAGTTGGTTCCTTCAGGTCCTGTACTCCAACCCTAAAGCTAGAGTACTAATCAGTGGGGCCCTCTTTGAGACATTTTCAATCCAGAGAGGTACAAGACAGGGCTGTCCCCTTTCACCACTTTTGTTCGCTCTAGCAATGGAGCCCTTGGCGTGCCTCTTTCGAGCCGAAGATTTAATCCAGTGTTGACCTGGGGGAGTCACCACACTGACAAAATTGCCTTACATGCGGACAATTACCTGCTCTTCCTGGTGGACCCGGGGACCCGGTCCGCTCTGGCATTAGATGTCTCTGAACTTGCAGGCCTTTGAGAATGTCTCTGGCCTCCGACTCAACCCGGCAAAATCGAATATTGTACTCCTCCACCTCTCTAGGGAGTGCTTTGATTGGCAGTCAAACATTCACATTAGATGAAAGTCATTTAAAAATCTAGCCATATGGGTCTCTCTTCTCCCCGAACTAGAAGGGGCATTAAACATTACCCCACTGGTCAAGAAGGCCAAAGAAGACCTATGGCGCTGGCAAACTCTACCACTTAACCCACTCGGGAAGGTGGCATTATTTAAGATAATGGTCCTGCCCCGGTTCATATATTACACCCCCTTCCACTTCCTGCGAAGCTGGTTTAAAGAGATAGATGCCTTGGCCACTAGGTTTCTGTGGGGATGGGCAAGACCATGTATAGCCCTCACCCGTTGCCGGATCCTGCCTTTCGATGGGGGTATGGGCATGACTGATCTTTACCTATGCTACTTAGCCACTCGGCTGTGCATCCTTCACGATTGGTTCACCGGAGGTTGTTCTGACCCGGCCTACAAAACCGAACTAAGAGACATGGAATTCTCCCGAATCCAAGCCATCATGTATGGATGTCCAATAACTAGAGCATTGTCGACAGTGACTCGGGCGGTCCTACTAGTCCGGTGCTCGACCCTGCGACATACACAATGGGACAACAAATTGAGTCGGCAAACGCCTCCCTGGCGGGGTACATGGCTGGTGGAGGTGTCAGCGCTAGAGGGATTCAAAAGATGGGATCACATCGGCATATCACAACTGGGCGACATATGGCTGGGAGATCACATTAGGACCTTACAGGACCTGCTGGGGCGCTTTACCCTCAACACTTCGCAATTTTACAAATACCTACAGATGCGACCCGCCCTCAATGCCCACATATCAACAGGTACCTCACTCCCCGAGTTCAGCCCACTAGAGGCACAAGTCCTGATGTTGAACCGGGGGAAGGGGGGAATATCACGGATATACCCACCCTTACCAATAACGGCCCTATAACGCTGGACCAACTCAGGCCCCTGTGGGAGGGTTGCCTAGGCCCTCTGGAGAAGGAGGATTGGCAAGATGCCCTTATGACCCCCAAGACCATCACCACTTCCGCCAGACTCCACCTCATTCAATTACACTACCTCCATACAGCCTATCTCACCCCGGAACACCTTCACAAGGCAGGTTTGAGCGTTTCACCTGCCTGCACCCGCTGCGGACAACAGCCGGCGGATTTTTACCACATGGTCTGGTCTTGTCCCTGACTTATAACGTACCGGGATCAAATAGAATCCAAACTCACACATCTCCTGGGCTGGCAGGTACCCCATAACCCCCTACACCTCATCCTGGGAGTCATGGACGGCCTAGACGGGTCCAGAGCGGATAAACTATTCTTGGGGACTGCCACTATGGTGGCCAAACACAACATTGCTATGGCATGGACACAACCTGACCCTCAAAAAGTAGCTAAATGGCGTAGAGAATTGGATTGGTGGCCGCCCAGGAAAAACCCTTGTTTGTGGCTAGGAGATGCCCAGCCAAATACCAAAAGATATGGGTCAAATGGATGAACCTATTGGGATGATGGGGTCTGTACACCTGTCTCTTCCTTTTGAATGCTTGTTATGCGATGTAGTCCTGGATCGATATGCTTGTATGTACACAACTGTTACTGGCATACCTGAAATGTCGTCGGATACTGATCAAAGTGCTGTATTGTTCACTTTTGTTTTTTCCAAAAATCAATAAAGTTGATTATCAAAAAAAAGAAGGCGTCTTTTGCATTGCATACCCTGGATTTAGTTTGGGCTTTCGCACTTCGGTGGAATAATCATCTGTGTTTTTGGCCAACACAGTCATGTAGGTGGTAGTGCTCCTGCAGGAAGCCTGACCAGCAACATGCAGACAGATGCTAACATTTCTTTTGTTGTGAAAAACATGCCCTTTGTTGTGAAAAACATGCCCTTACTCAAAACATTTGGCTGTCTTGTTTTCCCCTTTTTTCCTTCTGTATCCTTCTGTATCCTGCTCTTCCCTCCCGTCGCTGTGTCCCCTGTGGCCCGCCCCTCCCTGCTCGCCCTTTCGCCGCCCACTACCACTTCCCAGCTGCTCCTCCCTCCCACTTCCCCTTATATGGCAGGTGTGCCGCTGGCGCTGAAGGCACGCCTAAGGCAAGCCCGTCTGCACCTGTCCGTGCCTGGACCGTGCCCAGTGCCAGACCCCCTTGCCCCTCCGAACACCACAACACCCGTCACCGCTACGATACCAGCACACTCCACGCACCCAACACCGGACGATCAAACACCTGGGTCCTGGCTGCCCCGAAGCGCACCCAATGACCCTTCTCCTGCGGATCTGTAGCTTCACCAGCATCCGATCTGCCAAACCACCCACGAGAACGGATGCAACCACCTCAGATGCATTCTACTCAACACCCGCACTGCCCGCAAGCACGCCGTAGAACTCTGGGACCTAATCGACTCCACGTACTCGCACATCGCCTTCCTGACAGAGACCTGGATGAACCCCTCCTCGGCATCCGACATCGCCATGGCCATCCCTGATGGCTACAAGATCACCCGCAGGGAACGCACCAACGGAACAGGAGAAGAAATCGCCATTGTCCACAGGAACACTCTCAAGGTCTCGACCAGCACCAACGACACCCTCAGCACCGCTGAACACCTGCACTTCCAAATCCACACTGACCCCAACACCACCCTCAGAGGAACCCTCGTCTACAGACCCCACAGAACCCAGCCACAGTTCAGCGACTCCATCGCCGACTTCGTCAGTACGCACACCCTCGCCTCCACAGACTACATCCTCCTCGGGGACCTGAACTTCCACCTCAAGAACAGCAACGACACCAACTCCACCACCTTGATTGACAACCTCCCCAACCTCAGACTCAGACAGCTCGTCACAATACCCACCCACTCTGCCGGCCACATGCTCGACCCCATCTTCTCCGCAAGCTCCTTCGTCTCCTTCAGCCACACTACCGAACTCCACTGGACCGACCATTGCTGCATCCACTTCACCTTCTGGAAACCCACCACACAATAACCGCACTCAACAGATCCCCCGCCGCCGCTGGGGCAAAGTCAATGAAGACCAGCTAAACACCGCCCGAAGCCCATCCGTCGACCCCATCAACCCCGACAACGCCACCCGCAACCTCAGACAGTGGATCGACGATTGCGCCCACACTCTCACCCTGATCAAGAAACCCTCCAACAGACACACCGACAAGAAAGCCAGCTGGTTTACCACGGACCTCCAGGCCTCCAACCAAACCTGCCATAAACTAGAGAAGAAATGGCACCTCGACCAGACACCGGACAGCTACCCAGCCCACAAGAACGCCATCCGCAGACACCATCACCTCATCAGATCCGCCAAAAGGGCCTCCTTCAAAGACCACGAGACAACAACGCACACAACAGCAAAGAGCTCTTCAACATCATGAAGGAACTCTCCAACCCCAGCTTCAACACCGACATCCCACCTTCGCAAGACCTGTGTGACTCCTTTGCCACCTTCTTCCATCGCAAGACCGCAGACATCCAGAACAGCTTCAACACCCTGACCGCCCCGACAGCCACCGAGACCTCCGACCTCACGGCCACCATCCAAACTGATCCCCTGCTCACCTGGTCCAACATAAACGATGACAACACCATCAAAATCATGAACACCATCCACTCCGGCTCTCTGTCAGACCCATGCCACACCACATCTTCAACAAAGCAAGCGCCACCATCACAGCCCATCTCCGCAAGGCCATCTACATCTCCTTTGAGACCGCGACCTTCCTGGAGAGCTTGAAGCACGCCAAGATCAACGCTTTACTCAAAAAACCCAAGACTGATCCAAAAGACCTCAAGAACGTCCGACCCTTCTCCCTGCTCCCGTTCCCAGAGAAGGTCATCGAGAAGACCGTCAACAGACAACTGACCCACTACCTTGAGGAGAACAGCATCCTGGACCCGTCCCAGTCCGGTTTCCGCCGCAACCACAGCACCGACACTGCCCTCATCGCTGCCACCAATGACATCAGGGCCCTGCTGCACAACGGCGAAACTGCAGCCCTCATCCTCCTGGACCTGTCAGCCGCCTTTGACACTGTCTGCCACCGCACCCTACTCACACACCTCCACAACTAACAGATCCGAGAACAGGCACTGGAATTGACCATCTCCTTCCTCTCTGACAGAATCCCGAGCGTCTGCCTCCCCCCTTTCCGATCCGAAGCCACCGAGATCATCTGCCGTGTACCCCAAGGTTCATCCCTTAGCCCAACACTGTTCAACATCTACATGATACCGCTCACCCAAGTCTCTCGACGTCACAACCTCAACATCATCTCCTACGCCGACGACACCCAGCTGATCCTCTCCCTCACCAAGGACCCCCTCACTGCCAAAACCTACCTTCACGAAAGAATGAAAGCCGTCGCCGAGTGGATGAAGAACAGCTGTCTGAAGCTGAACTCTGAACTCAGAAAAGACGGAAGTCCTCATCCTTTGCTCCAACCCCTCGGCCTGGGACGACTCCTGGTGGCCGACCGAACTGGGAGCAGCACCAACACCCACCGATCACGCACGCAACCTAGGTAACACTCCATGACCAAGCAGGTCAATGCCGTCTCGTCCTACTGCTTCAACACCCTACGCATTCTCCGCAGGATCTACAGGTGGATCCCCACCGAAACAAGAAGAAAGATCACCCAGGCCCTCGTCAGTAGCAGACTAAACTATGGAAATGCCCTCTACGCAGGAGCCTCGGCCAAACTCCTGAAACAACTACAACGCTCACAGATCGTCTCTGCACGCCTGATCCACGACAGCCCTCGCTGCAGCCACATCACACCCCACCTGAGAGACCTGCACTGGCTTCCCGTCAACAAGAGGATCACCTTCAAGCTCCTCACCCATGCCCCAAAGGCACTCCACAACACTGGACCGGCATACCTCAACAGACGACTCTCCTTCTACACCCCGAACCGCTAGCTCCACTCCACTGACCTCGCCCTCGCCACTGTTTCCCGCATCCGAAGAGCGACCATCTGCAGAAGATCGTTCTCCCACCTTGCTGCCAAGACCTGGAACACCCTCCCCATCCTCCTACGGCAGACCCAGGACCTACTAATCTTCAGGAGGCTACTCAAGACCTGGCTATTCGAGCAGTAGCAGCACCCGCCTCCTTTCCCCCCAGTGCCTTGAGACCCTCACGGGTGAGTAGTGCGCTTTACAAATGTTCTGATTGATTGATCTTGTCGGTAACTCTTTGTTCATCATCTTCGCTCCCATCTTCTGACACTGGGGAGTCAGCACCCACACACGCAAGTTAAGGTACTTCTGACCTCGAGCTGTTACTGTTACACTTATTGGCGAAAGACCATTGGGGCCAATTCGTTCTCAGCATCTTTACAATCATTGTTAGAAATGCACAATGTTTCTGATCTAAACAATACAAATATGTTTAATTGGTAAACGTTTTTATGTTGGAAAATAACGTTTCCTTGACTATATAGTATTATTGTTTCAACAACAATTTGCTTTACAGCAGTTAAAAAGGAAAGTCAAGCCAGAACGTATTTCAAGCACTTTGGTTTTCGTTCAGACAGGGTAATTAATTTGGCCTTTTTCTCTTATGTGGTACAGTTTTGCAAAACTCATGGCATGTATCCTTTCAATTACTTTTGCCGGTCTAGTTTCAAAGGTATTTGCGAAGTATTAACATACCACACCATGCCACATATTTCAACAGCAGACCACATAGTTAAGCTCCACAACATACCACTCCACCACACAAAATGTCATTCCACATAATTACACACAGTTCCACTCCACACAATCCCAGTACACTTAATACTACTTAATTACTGTCCACGTATTTCCATTACATATGATGCCACATAATTTCCCTACACAAATCCATTCGACACAATTCAACAACTAACAATTGCGAACCTCATAATTCCACCTCACATCACATACATTCACTCCAATCTAAAACACTTGGGTTAAAGCCATTCTCATATACAGCGCCAATACCTCTAACTATCAAAAACGTGAGACCAATTTGCATTGCAAATGCTTGTCCTATTTTAGATCTCCATCCTCTCAGTGCCTTCCTCTGGAAGGAGACCCACCCCAGCATTCTTTGCTCCACCTCATCCCTCTAAAGAGGAAGAGAGACTTCATCATCTGGATCCCAAAAGAACATTTAGTTTTTATATTGATAGGGCCAAGGAACATCAAATGGATGAACAGCAGTTTGTAGTAAGGCAATGCAAAAACAGACCATCTACCGGTGTATTGTCCTCTTAATAAAGATCTGCTAAGTGCTGGCCACCAGAAGGCTTAGGCTCACTCTACCATGTCGAAAGCTGCTACCACTGCATTGGCATGTGGAGTACTTGTTCTGAACGTCTGTCTGGCAACCTCGTGGGCTTTGGTACACAGGTTCATGAAGAACTATAGTCTCAACAGTCAGGTCTGTCAAGAGGGGCTTTTTTGGCTGCTCGATTCTGCAAGACTTTTTGGTATTAGCAAGTTCACAAGCCCGCCACCTAGGAGGTACTGCTATGATATCTATTAAAAGGTGAGGAATCTGTGGTTAGACTTATCCATCAGAAAAATGTTACTTACCTTTGATATTGTTCTTTCTGATGGATACTCCAGCTAACTGCAGATTCCTCATCAACCCTTCCACCGCGATGCGTAAACTGGACTCTTTTCCATTTCAAAAGATCCCAATCTAGAAATCTGATCATACCAATTTTCTTATGAGCTCTGCATCTGGGGGCATGGAGAGCCAAGAAGCAACTGATGTCAGGGCTCACAGAATCGAAATGGAACACTGTACCTATGTTTGGGACATAATCCTGCTGTCTATAGCACATGAATTACCTTGTAAACTTTCTGAAACTCACAGAGTTTGTGCAAGTGCTGCCTCAGGGGATGCAGGGGTTTTCCAAATTAATAGGGTTATTAATCATTGAAGACTTATGTTCGAGGCATATGAGCTGCAGATTTCACACTTAGCATTAGATCGTCATCTGGTGTTGGGCTTGGATGATTGCATGTTGTTGTCGTCCTGGAAGAAGTCTTTGTAGTCACGAGATAGGTGACTCCTCCCTTGAACGATAGAGCGCGTAGTCATCGATTCCATCCTTAGATTGTTTTTTTTTTCCACTGGTTTCGGATGTAACTTTTCCGCTCCGGTTCGAAATCTACTTTCTAAGTAGTTCAACGCGAAAAAACATACTTAAATTCTTCCAAATAACTTCTAAACATCTTGACCCTCGACTTGACTTCATCAGCTCAATTTCGGTCGTCGACGCGGGCCACTGGGCCTATTCACGCCGTCAGACCTACAGCTCATAGAAAGGACGCCATTCAAGAAATGCCCCCAGTGTGGAGCAAAATTCCCGCACAGTGACCATCACAAGGTCTATAACCTGTGCTTATCACCTGAACATGACGAGTCCAGCTATCCATCCTGTGCATCCTTTCGATCGAAGAAGACCATTAAAGATCGAAGGGCCCGTCGACACATCATGCAGAGATCAGCTCCGGAACCAGTGGAGATCTTCGACGAAGGCCCAGATATACCAGAAGAAGATTCCGAAGATCCGAAATCGTATCTGAGGCAGATGACTCCAATGACTCCATCACTCCGGGTTAACGTGTGAGTACTACTGCCCCCACCCCAACCCCCCCACCGAAATCGAAGGCAATGGTCAACACTCCGCCTGCTGGGCCCAGTCCCGACCTAAAACTTACTTCAGGAGTCCCGCCCTTGAGCAAAATATGCCCTTCGAAGAAAATCGAAAAGCCTTCTGGTAGCTTGGGACCAAGCAAACCGCACGTACCCATCCCACCAGTGCCGTCGACACCAAAACCGAAAGAAGCCCCGGCTCCGAAACCGGTTCTGACACCGTTGACTTCGAAAGATAAACCGGGCCCGAAAACTCCCAAGCCCATACACAAGCCGGCTTCGGACGCTTCCATACCGAAGAAACCAGCTTTGGCTCCGAAACCAAGATCCTCTGAGCCAAAACCTACGCCAAAGGACTCTATCACGCCTCCTAAGGCTAAGGACAAAGACAAACAAGAACCCCGCTAAGAACCGAAAAAAACTGCGCCGAAAGCAGTTCCTCCAGAAGAGGAGCTTTTTCATCCTGATCCTAAGCAGAAAAAGATCTATATTGATCCAGAAACAGGACAGGTTACCACTGCACCATATAGAAAGAGGAAGGTAGACACAGTACCTGGTCCTCCAGTGCCTGTGAAGAAGGACTCTGCCACATCGCCTATGCACCCTTCTTCTCCTATACTTCCTTCTAACCCATCTCCTCTCCCTAAACCTATTACACCTCAAAATTCTCCTCATTTTTCTCCACCTCATACACATGATGATGATGATAACATGGGGGTAGGGGGTGACTCAGATGACCCTTTTACGTACCCAAATGACCAACCTAATTGGGAGTACCCGGTCCCACAAGACATACCAGACATCCCAGATCCACATCCATACCCCTCAAAATCATCTCCTCCAGAAGATAATATCGGTTTTGGACATTTAATCAATAGAGCTGCCATCTATCATGGTGTCACAATGCACTCAGATGAGGCAGAAGAGGACTTTTTATTACATACTTTTGAACAATCCCAAAAGTCAGTATAAATATTACCCATGATTAAAGGGGTCATTAAGCATGCCCCCGAAGTGTTTAAAGATCCTGTACGTGCTAGGATTCTAAACCCCGGATTAGAAAAGAAGTATAGGCCTGCCCCTGGAGATCCTGCCTACATTAAGGGACAGCTACCCTTAGATTCTCTGGTAGTTTCCAACGCTAGAAAGCGTGCTAACTCCCAAACCTCAGGAGAAGCGCCACCTCCTGATAAAGAATCTAAAATGTTAAACGCTTCAGGTAAAAGAATAGCTGCCCAAGTAGGCAATACCTTGCGCATAGCTAACACACAAGCACTGCTCACAAGATATGACAGAGCCCCTTACGACCAGTTAGAGACACTACTACAGCATTTGCCTGACCAATATAAGACACAAGCAAATGATCTAATCCAAGAGGGTAAGCTAATCTCAAATGCATCAATCAAATGTGCACTTGATGTAGCAGACACTGCCTCTCGAGCAATAAATACCAGTGTCCTCCTTAGATGCCACTCATGGCTACGCATCTCCGGTTTTAAACAAGAGGTCCAGACTACTATCCTTAACCAGCCATCAACCAACAACAGGTTTTTGGGCCGGCTGTAGACACAGCACTAGAAAAGATGAAGAAAGACACGGAGACTGACAAATCTATGGGAGCTTTACAGTCCCCACAAACATGAGGCTCCTTTCGTTGCTCCTTTTACAGAGTAGCCTCTAAACAAATGGGAGCAGACAACTCATCTTCCTTTGAAGCCAATACACAAACATCCCCCAGAAGAGGCTTTTTTATAGGTAGAAACAGAGGAAACAGCAATAAAGGAAGAGGTCGAGGTAACAACACCAATCGTACCTCTCCCACCACAAAACAGTGACTTCCTTCCGCTCCCCCCACAACATTCCACTCCTGTCAGGAGGAGATTAGCACAGTTCCTACCTGTCTGGAATTCCATCACAACAGACTAGTGGGTGAGACAAATTATCCAGCATGACTACTGCCTATAACTTACCGCTACCACTCCACATATACCACCCAGACAGCGTCCCATGTCCACAGAACATCTTACGCTACTAAAACAAGAGGTTCTCTCTTTGCTTCAAAAAGAAGCAATAGAGATAGTTCCCTTACAACATCAGGGAACAGGGGTTTACTTGCTGTACTTACTAATACCCAAGAAGGACGTGACACTAAGACCAATTCTCGATCTCAGGCCCCTCAACCTATATATACACTCAGATCATTTTCACATGATCACTTTACAACAAGTGCTCCCACTGTTACAACAAGGCGATTTCCTTGCCACACTAGATCTCAAGGACGCCTACTTCCACATTCCCATACATCCTTCTCACAGGGAGTATCTAAGGTGTGTAATAGACAGACAGCACTATCAGTTAAAAATCCTTCCATTCGGGGGACAACTGCAACAAGAGTGTTCACAAAGTGCCTTGCAGTAGTAGCAGCACATCTCAGAAGACAACAAATCCATATCTTCTCATATCTAGACGACTGGCTCATAAAAGCCAGGTCATTCAGTCAGTGTGTTCAACACACTCATCAAACAATTCAAACATTACACAACTTGGGGTTCACAATCAACTACACCAAGTCGCTTCTCCAGGCCTCTCATATACACCAATATCTGTGGGCTACAATAAACACCTCTACAGCTCTAGCTTATCCCAGTCCAGCCAGGATAACGAGCCTTCAAGCCTTAGTCACAAAATTTCAAGACCAAGACTCTCTCCCAGCCAGAGTGTTCATGCAACTCATAGGCATGATGGCATCTTTTATTGTACCATATGCAATACTTCATATGCGTCCATTACAAGAATATCTAGCACATCAGTGGAATCAGGCTCAAGGACAGCTTACGGATCTGGTGAACAACCGCACACATCGCTCTCTGCAGTGGTGGAACACCAAAAACTTGTCCAGAGAGCGTCCGTTCCTCGAACCTGCTCCACAAATAGTACTTACAACAGACGCATCTCTCACAGGATGGGGAGCCCATCTCCTAGACCATATAACTCAGGGAAGATGGACGACTCAACAAAAAGTGCTCCACATCAATCACCTAGAGCTGCGAAGGTATTCCTAGCACTAAAATCTTTCCAAGTACATGTACAGAACAAAGCTGACTTGATCCAGACGGACAACATAACAGCCATGTACTACATATAAAAACAATTAGGCACACATTCTCTGCAACTGTCCCAGCTTACACAAAACATTTGGAGATGGGCCATTCCACAAAAAATATATCTACTAGCCGAACACCTTCCAGGAGTTCACAATCAGATTGCAGATCTGTTAAATCGACAGACACAACAGATTAACAAATGGGAACTACATCCTCAAGTTCTTCTACCATTTTTCCACAATTGGGGCCAACCAGACATAGATCTGTTTGCCACACACGAAAACGCAAAATGCCCAACCTTCGCCACCAGGTTTCCACACCCGTTGTCCAAGGGCAATGTGATATGGATGAACTGATCAGGCAGATTTGCGTGCGCTTTTCCGCCACTCCCACTAATCCCACTAGTGGTACGCAAGCTCAGACAACAATCTCTCAAACTAATCTTAGTAGCTCCCACATGGGCATGACAACCGTGGTTCACAACGCTGCTAGAACTCTCACTAGTTCCACAACAAAGACTGTGCCTGTCCCCATCCCTGTTAAGGCAGAACCATGGAGAGATCAGACATCCAGATCCAAGCCAACGGAATCTGGCGATCTGGCTCCTGAAGTCTTAGAATTTGGTTACCTTAACCACCAGACTGTATGAACATCATTAAAGAAGCAAGACGACCCACTACTAGAGCTTGCAATGCTGCAAAATGGAAAAGGTTTGCCATTTACTGCACTAATAATCATATTAATCCACTGGATGCTTCCATCCAAAATATAATTTGCTATGTACTGCATTTACAAAGATGTAATCTAGCATACTCAACTACACGTTTACATCTTGCAGCACTCGCTGCGTACCTACAAAACAGACCACACTTGTCACTATTTAGAGTTCCTGCAAATAAAGCATTCATGGAAGGACTAAAGAGGATCATTCCTCCTAGGTTACCACCCTCTCCAGTGTGGAACTTCAATATTGTTCTTACCAGGCTCATGGGACCCCCGTTTGAACCTTTACACAAAAGTGAACTACAATTCCTCACATGGAAAACAGCTTTCCTAGTGGCAATTACCTCTCAACGGGGCAGATGTAGGTAACTTCTATTTAGCTATTTCTTAATAGCGATTATTACTGATTCGCTATTAAGGAATCGCTAAATGGAATGTAGGTAGGAATCGCTAAAATATTAGCGATTCCTTAACATTCCTTAATAACGAATCGGTAATTCCGATTCGTTATTAAGAAATACCAAGCCGTTCATTCCGATGGGCCAGAAGGCCCTTAGGAATGAATGGGAAGACATTCACTATTAGCAATTCGGTATTACCAAATCATTAATAGCGGGAGGTATTTCAAGGGTGCAAGGGTGTCCAAAGAACACCCTGTTGCACCCTGAATTGTGCATGTGTGCACATGTGGCACACATACATGCCCTAAGGGCATGGATGTGTGCTACATGGCGCATAAAAAAAGCAAAAAAGTGCTTTTTGTAAGGAAATTGCTATTTACCACCAATTTGGAGCTTGTAGTAAATAACGATTCCTTAAGGCAGAGGTGCACTGTTTTTAGTGCTACCTGCATTGCATCAAGAGCAAAATAAGGAATTGCTATTTAGCGATTCCTTATTTTGCATGTAGGTTTAGAGTCACCTACATCGCACATGGCTAAATACCGGTAGGTAACGCTGAAATTTACTGAAGTTCGGTGTTACCGACCAGTATTTAGCCACCTACATCTGACCCTTAGAAGAGTAAGTGAGATTCAAGCCTTCACTATACAAGAACCATTTTTACAATTACATCGTAACAAAGTGGTCCTCAGAACAAATCCAAGATTTCTTCCTACGGTAATCACCCCATGTCATCTCAATCAATCAGTGGAGTTACCAGTGTTTTTTCAAAACCCAGACTCTGTAGCAGAAAGAGCTCTGCACACTCTAGACGTGAAAAGAGACCTTCTTTATTACATTGACAGAACTAAAGGCCAGATGTATCAAGATACACTTTTGCGATTCTCAAATAGCGATTTTTGAGGAATCGCTATTTGAGAATTGCAAAATGGTATGTATGTAGAAATTCGCTATTTTTTAGCGATTTCTTAAAATTCCTTAATTGCGATTAGCAAATTGCTAATCAATTAAGGAATAATTTCCCATTCATTTCTATGGGCCAGGAGGCCCATAGGAATGAATGTGAAATTATTCTCAATTTGCGATTCGCAATTTGCTAATCGCAAATTGAGAATAATTTCAAGGGTGCATGGGTGTCCAAAGGACACCCTGTTGCACCCCTGAAATAAGCATGGGTGCACATGTGGTGCACATACATGCCCTAAGGGCACGTATGTGCATCACATGGCACTTTGAAAAGTGCCAAAATTGGCATTTTTCAAGAAATTCGCAAATTACCACCAACTTGAAGTTGGTGGTAATTTGCGATTCCTTAAGGACAATTAACAAAAAAAATTTTGCTTCATACATTGCATTTAAGGAATCACAAATTTTGAGATTCCTTAAATGCAATCGCAAAATAAGGAATTGCAAATTTGCGATTCCTTATTTTGCACTGAAATTTGCTACATACATACCATTTTGCTCAAATGAGTTTGCAAACGTTTACAAATTCATTTCAGCTTCATATATCTGTCCCTAAATCCTTTGGCAAAACAAAACATTTGTTTGTAGATTTCTCTCAACCACATAAAGGAAATCCCATCTCTAAATCTGGTATTGCAAGGTGGATTTTAAAATGTATCCAAATATGCTATCAGAAAGCAAAACGCCCACCATCAATTCCTCCTAGAGCGCATTCCACATGCAAACTAGGAGCATCTATGGCTTTCTTAGGGAACCTTCCCCTAGAAGACATATGTAAGGCAGCAACATTGTCTACACCACACACCTTCACTAAACACTATTGTGTTGATGTGCAAGCCAAGCAACAAGCTTCTGTAAGCCAAGCTGTCCTCAAAACTCTCTTTCAAACTACTGCAACAGATACAGGGGACCACCACTAGGGAAGACACTGCTGTATAGTCTATGCTAAATGTGAGATATGCAGCTCATATGCCTCGAACGGAAAATGCTACCTACCAATATGCATCTGTTCTTGGCATGTAGAGCTGCAGATTCTTACACGCCCACCTGCCTCCCCGGGACCTGTATCTGTTCCAGTTCTATCTTAAATAGATATACACACATTGACATCTTTTTTCTTTCTACTAACTCCATCATTCCCCTCATGGTGAAAAACAATCTAAGGATGGGGTCGATGCCCATGCGCACTACTGTCCAAGGGAGGAGTCACCTATCTCGTGACTACAAAGACTTCTTCCAAGACGACAACAGCATGCAATCATCCGAGCCCAACACCCGATGGCGATCTAATGCTATGTGTACGAATCTGCAGCTCTACATGCCAAGAAAAGATGCATACTGGTAAGTAGCATTTTCCTTATCAGCCAAGATGTAGGCTTATTGTCCATTCTAATACTCCCAGGCCTCTCAGGAGCCTATGTCAGTATTGACAAGAAATCCTACTGATCTAACTCAAATCAATGTACTAGGGAATCTGGCACAGCTGTAAAGTGTATACTGATTATATTGAATCTTCAACATGGAATGTGACACACAGCATTCCACAGTGATCCTGGTTCTCTCTCCTGCACTCCTTTTGTACCTGCTTCATGCTTCCGCTAGCTCAAATACTAAAGTATCCTCAGTTCCAATTCCAAATGTATGCAAATTACTCCCAAATTCATATGTGCCTAAACAACAAAACAAGAAGTCAACAAACATCACTGAATGCCTTAAACACACATTCCATTGAATAAAATAAATGTTTATGAATGGAGGAAAAACAGAGATCCTGTTAGTGGGAGGCAAATACTTTAAGAACTGTCTGTTCGAATTGCCCATAAGCCTCTTTTCTTCTCCAGCCACAGCACAAAAAGCAAGAAATCTAGGGAACTTTTTCAACCTTGATCTGTCATTCTTGCCATAAAATAATGTAGTTTATAAAGGTGCAAGGCTATATCTTTTCCAACTCAGGAAAATACTCACACTACTGCAAACCAGCCATAGACTACAATTGACCAGATTCTTAGTAATGATCCATGGTCAGTCTGTATTATTGTAATATTTTCTATACAGGGCGCCTGACTGACTGCAAAGGGTACAAAACAAGCAGTCAAACTATGCTTCGATTTTCGGAAATGTGATCCTCTGGCTCCTTTTTAAAAAAAAAAATATTTTATTAAAAATGTATTATTGGTACAAAAAAATCGATAATCATAAGTTCAATATATTTCATCTTACAGGAAGAAAAAGAATATAATAAATACAGGTAATTATCAGACAATAAATAGATATAAATATATTGGCATAAAAGAGGGAAAGAAAGGCTTCAAGCATTTACAAGGATTTAGTGGGGAATAACCGGCATCGATTAAAACACATATCTATATATATATATATTCACTGAAAAAACCATAGGTTATAGACCATATATAGTTAGGAATTAGCATTTACAAAACCTTGAAAATTCACTGAAAAAACCATAGGTTATAGACCATATATAGTTAGGAATTAGCATTTACAAAACCTTGAAAATTCACTGAAAAAACCATAGGTTATAGACCATATATAGTTAGGAATTAGCATTTAAAAAACCTTATTTTACTCACACAAAACCATTGAAATTCCATATATAGTTAGTTGCACTAACTATATATCGCGCACCCGCAATCCACTGCTGATGATGTCACATATTACATCATTCATGACATGGTCAGTGACATCACTGATGACATCACTGATGACATCTCAAATGACATCACTGATGACATCACTGATGACATCATCCAGTGACTGTGTGTTTCTGTAAAGTTTAAATATGTTTTACATATTGAAGAATGAGTAGATGTAGAAGTGTCTGGATGAAGGATTTAGTAGGTGCGTGACTGACTGTATGAGTGAGTGATTAAATGTGTCTCACTGAGTGCATGGGTTAGTGACTAAACTGTCTTAATTTGTGCATCATTATGTCTGTTGTTCTGTAAACTGCTGCATGTGTTGATCAGTAGCTATATGAGTAACTATATGGGTTATTGATTGATTGCCCAAATATTTGTATGGGAGACTGAGTGTGTGTGTGGCTGGCTGGGAGGTGTGTGACTCTGTGCAGATCAATGTGTACTTGTATCAATGATTGTATAAGAGAGTAATTATGTGTTAGTATATGTTTCAAAATGTAAGGTGCTCTATGTTTAACTGTATAGATTAGAAAATGGAAGTGTGATTGATTCTTTACAGGACTGACTAGGTGTGTGAGTAACTCCATGGATGAGTGACAGAGTGTGAGAGTCTGTATAGGTGTATGAGTGCATATGATAGTGTTGTAAAGATGAGTGATTGTATGTATGAATGATTGTATGGGTAAATGAGTGAATGTGTGTGTAAACATAGGAATCACTGAGTGCGTATGTAGTAACTAGTATTGGTGTGTCAATGGTTTCAAAAATTATACTCTGTATTTAACACTGGGTGTAACAGAGGTTATATTAAAGTGTGAAGAGATGCATTGTATTGTCACATGAATGATATCATCAGTGATGTGGTCATTGATGTCAAATGAGATGTCATCAGTGATGTCATCAGTGATGTCATTTGAGATGTCATCAGTGATGTCATCAGTGATGTCACTGACCATGTCATGAATGATGTAATATGTGACATCATCAGCAGTGGATTGCGGGTGCGCGATATATAGTTAGTGCAACTAACTATATATGGAATTTCAATGGTTTTGTGTGAGTAAAATAAGGTTTTTTAAATGCTAATTCCTAACTATATATGGTCTATAACCTATGGTTTTTTCAGTGAATTTTCAAGGTTTTGTAAATGCTAATTCCTAACTATATATGGTCTATAACCTATGGTTTTTTCAGTGAATTTTCAAGGTTTTGTAAATGCTAATTCCTAACTATATATGGTCTATAACCTATGGTTTTTTCAGTGAATTTCAATGGTTTTTTAATAGCAAATATCATAAGCTGTCGAATGTCAAGTACGTGGTAAGAATTTTTTTTTTCGTGTTTATGCACACTGATCTGCTTTGATTGCTGCCCCCCACCCCTCATTTCTATTAGGAGTACTCTCTCTTTGCAGATAGTGAAGGGTAGTTAACGCAGCCCTTTCCCCCTTTGTAATCCGTCGTGCCTGCTTCTCTCTCCATTTGATTGATTGTTCTCTTTGGTTCATTCTCTATTTACAAACAAGCACAGAGTCGCAATACTCTGTTTAGTCTTTGCAGATAGCGAAAAATCGTGTAAAAAAACAAAAGGAATCGAGCAAAATCAGTAGGCCACTAATGGGATCTCTTTTGACCTCGCTAAAATAGAAACATTAGGAACAACCTGTTGAAAATAGCAATGCGTATGTATATAAGCGGCGTTCATTTGTGTTCACAGTACCCCTTGTTGATTGTTTCAATCGAGCATTGAATTGTTCGAAGTTAATTCTCTTAACGATCTTCTCTACCTGCAAACGAGGAAGAATAGGAATATTCTATCTCCCTTTGCAGATAGTGAAGGGTAGGTAACGCAAGCCTTTAACACGTCGTACCTATTTCATTCCTCATTGATTGATTGATTGTCCGAACATTGACTGTTTGGGAATTAGTTCTTTTTGGAGGTATTCCCTGTTTGCAAATAAACGTAGGAAAATCTTTGCAAGTAGTGAAAGGGTACGTAATGCGGACCGTTCTCCCCCGTTGTAATCTGTCATGCCTATCTACTCCCCACTGATTGATGCACCTTTTTCACCCGGACCATTTACTAGAGATACGTCATCTGGCCCGACCAGAGAGCACCCCTAGTGAAAAGGACATATGCAATAATAACGAAGTGATCACTGTATCCTGTTAACAGAAACTTTACCATGAAACAACCTGGAAAGAAAAAAATAGGAAAACGAAAATCAGTAGGCCACTGATGAACATGAACTTTTATTAAACAACGAACAAAGAAACGATAACATAACGTAATGATAAAACCTATTAATGTCCTAGAAACAAGAAAACGTTAAAATATGCCAGTGGTGAGAGACCAGAAAAACAGTAAGAGAAACCAAATCACCCCTCGCTGTCCCACCGCCTGCCACGCCAAAAAAATCGATAGACTAGGGAAAATGCAAGTCAGTAGAACATCCACCCCCACTCTGGAAACTTCCAAGGTGGGGCAGGGTTCCGGCTACGCCCAGCCGGGAGCAGCCCATATAAGGCAGGTCCTGCTGCCACGCCTCGGCCAGGAGATCCTAACGTAGGGTGTAGCCGGAGGAGAGGCCGAGACCAGCGGGACCCGGCCAGGGGATTGCCTTTACAACGCTGAACAGTTGCAGGGGGGGGAATGTCTCCTCGACCCTCCCCTCTCTCTCCCAGTCCGGCCGCGGTGGCCCTTGAGAGTTGCAGGTAGTCCCGCCACATGCTCTTCCGGTCCGACCACCAACGGTCGGGGGGCCGAGGCCGACGGGATCCGGCTGCAGCCGATAAACCAAGAAACCCGTTCATGGGGCCAGAGCCAGGGGCGTCCGGCCGACATCCACCGGAAGCCCGGCCCGAAGACGGACGGGACACTTCTTTCTTTTATAATGGCTGCGACAACACTGGGGGGGGGATGTCTTGCACATGCCTCCGACCCCCCCCTCGTCCTCATCGCCTGGTCCGGCCATAACAAATCTCAAGCGAGACGCCGTGGGGTGCACTGGGAGGGAGAGACGGTGCGAACAGGCCTCTCCCGCCTCCCCAGGTGGAGACTTCCCAGCTGCACCCTCAGCGCTCCAGGCGGTGGCATCCTAACAACTACAGTGCTGCACAGTTTCGGAACGACCTAGATAACGGTTCTTCCACTGTGGCCATGCTGCAACGTCTCGCCCGGCAGGGTGGAGCCCGTCCGCTCATGTGACCCCGCGATCGCCGGTAGCTGCCGAACTCTCAAAATGGCGGTCGACCTGGCAAGAGCGGGCCCAACATAAAGAAATGGCCCGGTCACTGGTTGACTCCACCACCGTAGTCCTCCACGACCTTGAAGATTCTAGAGGAGCCGCGGGAGTCTCCGACCCCCGATGGGGAATGACTGCCATGATCGCCCGTGGAGTGACGAAACTGTATCTGCGGGACGTCGGCGCTCCCATGCTGGCGCCAGCCTCACTTTGAATTACTACAATCCTGCAGACCTCACTTCCGGTGAAAGCACAGTGTGACCCGGTAGGAAAAATTATTGCACCCCCTCCCCTTTTTGACTGATAGTTCAAACCACCGATCCTTTCCTTTGCCCTTTTAACGGAACTTTGGACTGCCTCCCCCTCTTTTACATTTTCTAGAGAAAACAAAACATTAACCACTACATTAGCATAGCAGTTGACACCAGAACTGTTTTCAAATTGAAAACCAACAACATCTTCAACAGAATCCTTTTTGTTTCTGCTGTGACCCTGCTACAGCACAGGCATTGTCCCCAGCAGTAATTCTGCAATGCCGGTAAGAATAGCTGTGGTGCCTACTGGACTCACTCACCCCCGCGGCGCCCCACGCCGTTTTTTGCTGGGCGGCAACTTACTAGACATCACTTTCGTGCCATCTAGATTTCAGCGCGTTCTGCTGCCTTGGAACTATTCGCACAACAGACCGCTACTGACAAGAATATTTCATTATTGGTGCTGTCAATTTCAATAAATCTATTGGATAATTAAAAAGAAATTGCCACGGTCTCTTCGTTGTTTAAATGTTTTTACTGTTTTTGTTTTGTTGTATATATTTATATGTTATTAAAGTTTTATATTCCTACTACTTTGTTGGAGTGCTATATATTTTTAATGTGACACATAATTGTAAAAACTTTGATGTACAAAGAGTCATTCCTGGAATCTTCCGCTTCAGGCTCGGTCCCCTCCCCAATCACAATACAGGATGGTTTTCAGATAGTAGGAACACGTGTGGTGTGACGGATCTCATCGAGTGTGGGCCTTGATCTACTATAACTCCTTTGAAGAGGGGTGATTCTTTACAGCTGGGGCCATAAACTACATCTGCAGGGCTAGCTGATAGCCTGGACAATCGGACACAGAGAAAGAGGAGTGTCAGAGGGTGCGGTAGTGAATAGGGCGAAAGGGAGGTGTCGGGCGGGCACAGAGTGTGATTCTCAGGGAAGAGCAGCGCAGATGGGGGGAGGTTTATTGCCCATGCATAAGACAGAGAGCGGTGGTGACCAGTGCCTGGGGGAGATGCTTACGAGGGTGAGGAGCCATGCTAGGAATCGACAGCGTGCAGAGAGTGGGTCTGGTCAAGACATCTAAAATGGCTGCCGTGCACGACAAAAGTGTGGCATTTCAAAAAAGGCAAGATGGCGCAGACAATGTTTTTCAACACTTCCTCATTTCCTTCGAATCGAACGTTAACAGACGTTGGGGCATATTACCAAAGTTAAGCGATATTTATCGCTAACGATGCTTACCAACCAATTTTTTACCACTAAGCATCGTCAGAAATTATCGAAGATAAACCTTACTATTATCAAGGTTTATCGCAAATGCGATAATAAACGGCCGCAATGCATGAATATCGCTAAAAACTCAGCGATATTCATGCATTACCGAGCTAATACTCTTAGCCATGTTATCCACCTCCCATTGGATAACATGGCTAAGAACTGCTCAGGGCAGGTGTTACTTTTTGGAGATATTCGCGCTTAGCGCGAATATCTCCAAAAGTTGGTAATAGGAGATAGATATCTTGCATGTTGTAATGCAAGTTATTGTGGTATATGGAACTCATACCATAATCTCTCAGGAAAGCAGAAACTGATCCTTTTGGGACCGCCTAAAAAGGCCTAGGGGGTGAGGAGTACTCTACTTTGCCCCCTTTTCACGTTCCGAACTATTTTATTTTACTCTCTTCTGTAATTACACAAAATAGCAGCGATAAGATGCATCGGAGACACACAGTGAGAGAAAGGAGGCCGGAGATGAAGAAGACATGTCAAATACACATTGGAGATAATATAGTGGCAGAAGGGAAGTAAATATGAGTAAACTTACCATGTAACATAAAAATGTTGCACTCTATACTATAAGTCTCATTTTATACTACAATCACTTCGCTACAACCTCATAAATTAAAAATAAAAATGAATAATGTCTCAAACAATTTTTGATTTCTAAATATAAATTTATTCTTCAGAATTTTCTAAATTTGAAAGAACTAGTAACATGTCCTCATCAGCAATGTCCTCATTAAAAGTCTCCAATGATGATTCTTGTAACTCTATGGTCTCCAAACACTCGATAAATTCGCCATCAAGAGATTGATCAAAAAAATCATTCAAGTCATCTCCTCCTTCTGACAATATTTCATTATTGGTGCTGTCAATTTCAATCAATGTAGTGGAATCATTCAAGTCATCTCCTCGTGACAATATTTCATTATTGATGCTCTCAATTTCAATCAATGTAGTGGAATCATTCAAGTCATCTCCTCCTTGTGACAATATTTCATTATTGGTGCTGTCCATTTCAATCAATCTAATGGAATCATACAAGCCATCTCCTCCTTGTGACAATATTTCATTATTGGTGCTCTCAATTTCAATCAATGTAGTGGAATCATTCAAGTCATCTCCTTGTGACAATATTTCATTCTTGGTGCTGTCCATTTCAATCAATCTAATGGAATCATACAAGTCATGTCCTCCTTGTGACAATATTTCATTATTGGTGCTCTCAATTTCAATCAATGTGTTGGACAATTCAAAAGAAATTGCCACGGTCTCTTCATTGTGAGCCATTTTATTTTGAAATTGCTTGCTGTAAATTGCAGAAAAAAATAATCACTTTCATTTATCGTCTTTAGTAATACATAATATAAAACTAACTTTATCAAGTATTTAGTATAACAGAAGGACTGCAAATAAATAACAGAAAACATTTTTCAAATTATCTTCAAGTGTACAACATAGTTCCCCATACAAATTAACAACTCACCTTTTTAAAAGTAGCAGAAGTGTTAGTACTGTGTAAATCAAACACCAGAAATTCACCACCAAAAATTCCTCACAAATGTACCTCAGACAGTAGTATCACAAAATGGCTGTGGTTTCCTCTCATTTGACATATATACATAACCAATTAACTTTCATCACACACAAATACAAAACCAAAGTAACATTTTAATTGGTTCTAAATTTCAACACTTTCAAATGTGTTTTCCCCATGCAATTTTCCATAGGACATTTACATACGTCTACAGCCTGAATGGCTGAACGGAATTACACCAAACTTGGCAAAATGGTACATCAAACCTAAGAGGTCAGGAAGGATCTACTATGCCCCCTTATGGTCATTTCCCCCTTCGCTTTGGCCTCCTCTTGTCTCTCAATCCTACCGAGGGACAAGATGGCGGCCGCTACGGACTGTTTGGAATGTTGACAGACGCCGGAGAACCAATCAGCTTCGCAAAGCTCCGTAACGCAAAAAGTACGCGAAGCGGAGCGCTGTTACAGATATATATCTTTTTTTCAACGTTAATTTCTCAAAATCCACTGGAGCACATATATTGAGACCTAGCAAAGGCACATCGGGCTACCAGTCCCTAATATTTTGCCAAGTTTCGTGCAAATCCATTCAGCCGTTCGATTATTATTATTTTGTTTTTTTTTTGCCCCGCGGGGCCCTTTTAAAACCTCCACATCAAACCTAGGGGGTCAGCGAGGATCTACTATGCCCCCTTATAGTTATTTCCCCCTTTGTTTTGACCTCCTCTTGTCTCTCGATCCTACCGAGAGACAAGATGGCGGCCGCTACGGACTGTTTGGAATGTTGACAGACGCCGGAGAACCAATCAGCTTCGCTTCACAAAGCTCCGTTGCGCGAAAAGTCCGCGAACCAGAGCGCTGCCCGGTCCGCTGTTACAGATATATATCTTTTTTTAAACGTTAATTTCTCAAAATCCACTGGAGCACATATATTGAGACCTACAAAAGGCACATCGGGCTACCAGTCCCTACAATTTTGCCAAGTTTCGTGCAAATCCATTCAGCCGTTCGGGCTAAAAGTGAGGCCAACCGCCCTATGGAAAACTCAATGTTAAAAACACGTTTTGGGACCCCCCTTTTTTCTCGGCCCCCCCTTGACGAACCCCCCCCAAATTTTCAAGGGCTGCTCAGAAACAAAATGTGCCATTTTCCTGAAAATTTCAGCCAATTCCGTCCACAAACGCCAAAGTTATTAGACATAGAATTTTCAAAAAACCCATAGAGAAAAAATCCTAACTATATATACCTACTGGCGACCGCCAGTAGGTAATATATATATATATATATACACTGGCCTATGTTTGTGATTGCCCATCCCTCCAATCTTTCAGAGGTGCCCATATTTTGCGCCCAAACTCACGTGTTTTCCTTCTCTTATGTGAGTACAGTGTAGATTCAATATTGTTAATACCAAGGAACCTGGTCAACCACATCTGAAAGGAAGGGGCATTCGAATCTTTCCAGGCTGCTGAAAGAAGGATGCGTAATAAGGCCACGGCCAAAAAGATAAATGCTTCCGTCTCCCTGTTGACACCCATCTCACTTTCACTCCCGAGGATCATTACTGTCGGGGATAGACTGATCTTTGAGCCTAGCAACCCCTCCAGAAATTTCTCGATCTCACCTTTGATGGTGCTAAGTTTCTCACAGTGATAGAAAATGTGCAATAGATCCGCCAGCCCTTTCTGACACCTGGGGCAATTGTTATCCGCCTTCATACCCCAGTCAAATAATTTAGAAGGCGTAAAATAGAGATTAAAAAGTGTTTTAAAATGTTGTGCCTTTAGATTTGACGACCGTAAGACCTCTTTATCCAGATGTAAAGCTTTATCCAGATCCGTATCCGGATCCAGCAGTTTTATTGCCCAGGCAGCCTCATGCTTCTCCAGATCATCATGCATACCTTCAATTAAGACCCGATATATAACTTTAATCCTGTTCCCCGCTTTTAATAAGTGTTCCAAAATGGGACAACAATTATCCGGGGAGATGCTAGGTCTTATAGCTTTAACTATTTGCGAGATATGGGCATATTTAAAGCTTTGGTTGGTGACAAGCCGTACTTCTGCTGGATGGCATCGAAGCCCATGATACTGCCTTCCTTCATTATATTCCCCACTGTCCAAATGCCCTGCTGTTCCCAACATTTCCATGCTCCATCCAGGCTCAGATTGGGAAAATGGCCCGACTTCCACAAAGGCATGTACAAATTTATCTTCGGGACTTGTAGCACTTTCTGGAGTGTTTTCCACAACTCCCAAGCGCTTGTAGATACCTTGTAGCGCATTTTCTTAAAGTATCCATGGTCTGTTTTTCTTAACAAGGCGCCTACCGCCTCCTTTCCCATTAATAACTCATAGATTGAAGGGATATTATAGACCTCAGATGCCGGATCTTGAGTTTATCCCTTGCTTGACGCTGGATCGAATAAAATTTACATCTGTGTCAACAAACAGGCCCAATGATAATACCTTAGATTAGGGACCCCTAAGCCCTCACGTTCCTGTGGGAGGGTCATATATTTTAATGACCGCCTGATCTTCCCGTATTGCCACAAAAACTGTTAAAAATGGACTCCATTTTTTTTTATCATCCCCTCCTCAATTAAGAAGGGGATGGAGCGAAACAGATAAAGGATTTTAGGCAACATGGTCATTTTCAAGACATTTGACCTTCCTATAAGAGATAAATGCAGCGTGTCCAATCTTTTTAGGTCTTTCTCGATTGTTTTTAACATTGGAACAAAGTTATCCTTTACGATTAATTCCGTAGCTGCATTAATTATCACTCCAAGATATGTTGCAGAGTCTAAGCGCGAATAAGATGGGTGAGCAGGGGCATCCCTGACGGGTGCCCCTTGTTATCTTGATTTTATCCGAACCCTCACCCATCAACTGTATTTTGGCAGCCGGGTCGGAATACATAGCCTTTATAGCCTTCAGGATTCTTTGGCCAAAACCTCTCCCCTCAAGGACATTCCACAGGTAATGCCACCTGACGCGTCAAAGGCTTTTTCCGTGTCGAGGAGGATCATGGCAATCCCTTCCCCCCCGACAGCATGAGCCCCAAGCAAAGAGATTGCTCTTCTAATATGATCAGTTGTTCCTCGACCCGGAATGAAGCCATGCTGCCAAGGGGAAACCAGGCCACCAATGACCCTCCCCAGAGGCGACGCCAGGATTTTTGCATAAAGTTTATTGTCCGCGTTTATAAGCGAGATCGGCCTACAGGACCCTGGGTTTTCTTTCGGTTTCCCTTTTTTATGGAAAACCACTATGTTTGTATCTTTCCATGTTTCGGGTATTTTTCCAGTACATATTTTCCCATTAAACAGATCTAATAACATTGGGACCACCTCACTTGATAAACACTTATATACCTCTAACGGAATGCGGTCCGGCCCCGCTGCTTTGCCGGCCGCTAGTTCTAGTAGCGCCTCACGCACTTCATCAACCGTCATATAGCTCTCTAATTTTTCCCTCTCAATCTCGCCCAGTTTGGGTCCTCCATCTGGATAACTTTCATGCGGCTCCTCCCACACTACCTCTTCCTTATATAAGGTTTGATAAAAATTTGCAAATACCCCAAGTATCTCCTGCGGTTCAACAAACTCACGCCCGTTCTCCTGAATACTAGTTATTATATTTTTTGTAGTATCCTGCCTGATCCTCAGCGCCAGCGCCTTGCCCGCCTGTTCCCCTGTTTCATACATCTTCCTTCTGTATGTCCAATATTCTGACGCCGCTTTTTCAGCCATCTGTTTATTGATTTCTGCTTTGGCAGTACAAATTCCGCTGGCTCCTTGTGGAGTTAAAGATAAAGTTGAAGATCCAAAGGACCCATATATCTTCAAAACTATTAAAAATATTTGTTGAACGTTGTGGATACCTGCAGCTCCAGCACCAGTGGGGGACACGTTCTGGAGGTGAACCACGCACCTCTCCTCGCCCAGCTGAGACGCCACCTCTCGCGTTTCCCGCTGCGCGGGAAACTCTCGCACCTGAGGGCTTGGAGTAACTACATTGCCCAGAAGGCAACAGGCATAGCACCTCCCTCCCTCCTGCAACAAACGGACCAGGTGCATAAAAGCCGCACCGTCACCTTTTACTGCGGGAATATTTGTTGAACTTTGTGGATACCTGCAGCTCCAGCACCAGTGGGGGACACGTTCTGGAGGTGAACCACGCACCTCTCTTCACCCAGCTGAGATGCCACCTCTAGCGTTTCCCACTGTGCGGGAAACGCTCGCACCCGAGGGCTTGGAGTAACTACATTGCCCAGAAGGCAACGGGCATAGCGCCTCCCTCCCTCCTGCAACGAACGGACCAGGTGACCAGGTGCATAAAAGCCGCACTGTCACCGCGTAACGCGGGACGAGCTGGGCGAAGCCCGGGCCAAGAGCGGGCCTGTTTTAGCCCGTTAAAGACCAGTTAAGGACGGGACGGGCTACCCCCCTTTCACGTGCTACAGAGTAATAAGGTTAGTGTAATTCTCTACTGTTTGGCTGTGCTTGAACCCTGTTATAGAGGAGTATAAGAGAAAGGTTCCTTACAGTAAACATGTCAACTGCACCACCTGAAGTAGCGAACGTTAGGAAGTCCACCGGAGGATCACTAATGGGCACCTTGGACAGTTTTTTGGTCAGGGTAACGTCAGCACTGGCCAAAGATATTGAACTTACAGAGCAGAGACTATCCTTGGAAACCCCATTTGATAAGAGATCTTCTTTGGGAAGCCTGGCGAGGGTCAGATCACCAATTCATTACCCGGTCGACTCCCAGGACACACTGCCTCCTTCGGGAGTTGTGGAGAAAAGCCTCTTGTTACAACCTGTTGTCACCCTTGAAACAAGTTCAAACTTCCCCATTGGGACGGACGCTCACAATGTTGTAAAGATAATCCCCTCTCCTAATATTAAAACCCGCTCGGCCTCACATGCAAAAACAGGTCTTGTTCAGCGGGATGGGGGAGCAACCGCCAAAAGGAAGCGCACATGGGGTACAAACAATCGTAGGAGGGAAAAAGCAAAAACTGGCAAAATGGATGCGCCTAATGAAGATTTAGCTGCCAGACCTCCTCCCAGTCCCGCCCATTCAATAGTAAATCTTACAGAGGGGCATAGTAGGTTTAATTTTCCTGCGGGGGGAGATGTACAACCCGATCTGGGCCCTTTGTTTTGGAAGAGACTGGAAAGCACCTTTAAAAGACTCTGCAACCCAATTTCCGCCCGAGTGGACTCAATCGAGAATAGACTGGTCTGCCTCGAACTTTCACTTGCATCAGTCCAGAAGCAGGCGGGAACGAGGGCTAATGATCCTACTCGCAGGCAGGCAAAAACGACAGGACAAACACCAGCTGACTCCAACGATGTTGTAGTATTAAATAGCTGTACTGCCTCCACACAAAAAGCCCCCACCTCGTCCTCTGTCACTAAACAGGTCTTTAATTTGGATCACTGACATAATATCGTGGGACATAATATCGACTCTCAAGAATATCGTTGACAAAATATCTACAGACAGAATATCGAGTTTGTATCTACAAACAGGTAAGTACAAAAAAATCGAGGTAATAATATCGTTTACTAAAATATAGTTTATAAAAATATCGACTTTATTAAAAACAATGTTAAATTAAATTAATATAAAAAATTAATTATTAAAATATACTTAAAAATACTTAAATTAACTTATAATAATTAAATAATTAATGAAAGTTATAAAAACAAATTTTTTCATCATATTTGTTAAAACATGTATATATAGTAACATAATATAATTAAATAATATCCAATATTATTACCGTACAATAGCGTAAGTGTAAAAATTACTATTCCCACTCCAGAGAGTGCAACAGTAGGGAAAGCGTTGGATAGCGTAGTGATAAAAATTACTATTCCCACTCCAAAGAGTACAACAGTAGGGAAAGCGTTGGATAGCATAGGGGTAAAAATTACTATTCCGACTCCAAAGAGTGCAACAGTAGGGAAAGCGTTGGATAGCGTAGGGGTAAAAATTACTATTCCCACTCCAAAGAGTTCAACAGTAAGGAAAGCATTGGATAGCGTAGGGGTTAAAATTACTATTCCCACTCCCGAGAGTGCAACAGTAGGGAAAGTAAATACTTCATATATTATTTAAAAAAATATAAATTAATATCTATAAAAAATTAATTAAAAGTTATTATCAATTTAATATAATATAATAATTAACCTATTAAAATTACTCATTATCATTAATTATCACAATTAGTTACCTATTAATACAAATTATTTACAAATTAAGAAATAATTATTTAACAATTAATTCAAATTAAATACAATTAAATAAATTTAATTATTTAATTAATTATAAATAAATTACTTCCCACCCTATTCCCCGATAAACCCACACCCCGCTACAGAAAATAAATTAGTAAAATTAACATAATTAGCAATTATTCAATTAAATTAAATTAATTGGCAATTAAAATTGTATTAATTACACATAAAAACTTAATTAACAATTAATTCTAAATAAATACCAATAATTAATTTTACATATTTAATTAATTATAATTAAATTACTTCCCACCCAATTCCCCTATAAACCCACAACCTGCTACAGAAAATAAATTAGTAAAATTAACATAATTAGCAATTAATCAATTAATTAAAATTAATTGCCAATTAAAATTTAATTAATTACCAAATATAAATTAAATAACAATTAATGAAAAATTAATACCAATAAATAAATTTACATATTTAATTAATTATAATTAAATTACTTCCCACCCTATTCCCCTATAAACCCACAACCCGCTACAGAATTAAATTACGCAAAAATTAAAAAACACAAAATTCATTATTTTAAAATTAATTATAACATAAATACACACTTTTCACACATATAATAACATAAAAAACACTATAAAAATGTTGATATTATTAAAAATTCGATAATTTTAATAACCTATATTATATACTTTGATATTTTAACTTTCTATATTTTTAACATTCGATATTACATTACTTACCTCAAAAACGACATTTTTGCTGTCTATATTCTGTCATTTCGTTATTTTGTCCAATCTATATTTAAAACAAGATATTATGTCCAATCGATATTTTGGACTCGATATTTTGACTGTTTACCCTTTAATTTGCCAGCGGATGAAAATATAGCTCCAAGGGATAGGCCACACCAAGTAGCTGCTAGCAGACCTGCACCTACACAACAAAAACTGCCTGTGGTGCCTCAAGTTCATAGCGTTGATACTCTGCCCACTATTAATCTCCGACCTGAATCAGCGCCCTACGTGGTTGTTTTGGCGGGGGTCCCCGCATTGGCCCAGGGGAAAAAAGAGACATATACAGATCTTAAAAATAAGTGCACCTTCTGGGTCAATGAGAAACGACCATTGCCAACAAATATAACAGCAGAAATTTTGTTTGCCAGGAGAGTGAGTTGGATTGGCAGGAGCACTAAATCTATGGTGGGGGACTGTGTTATAATTCATTTTAGAGACTGGAGGTGTGTTGAATTTATTTGTAATTGGCCCCAAAACGATTTGTTGCCCGGAATTCTCACATTGCCCCTGTCTTATTTTTATGAACCCCGGCACTCAATTCCAAGAGAAACATTCCCACTGGGAGAAGCGCTGAACCAATGCCCTCTGGGGAACATCATGCTGTTTAATAGATTTGATGCCCTCTCAGGACTGGGGGACTGTGACTGACGGTTTGTGCCCCAAAGCCCAGCTCAGAATAGTATATTTCTAGGTAATGGGGTTGATTTAGAAAAGTGTCCCGGCCAAGCCACTGGCCAGCTTTTACCAGATGATCATGGGAGACCAAGGCAGAAGGGAGTAAAAGGCCTTACCGATCTGTTATTATCCAGTGATGAACTCCCCCTTGACAGGGATGTATCGATGAGAGGATCAGTGGTAATTCCACCAACAGTTCATACCACTGTACCTATCTCTGTACCACCTGCCCAAAGTCCGCTCTCACAATCCACCCTAGCACAACATGGGCCTATGAATGCACCTGGTGGCTCGAATAGCCTGGTTAATTGTGGCAACCTGCCACTTAGAAATTCTAATCAAAATACAAACCTAACATTTTTATCATGGAATGTAGCTTGTCTTGCCGCCAATCTAGATATTCCAGATTGGTGTGCCTTTGTAGACCTTCATGGGATATGTTTATTCCAGGAAACATGGGCTCCTGATCCCATACATAGACTGGGTTATATCACCTATATGGAGCCAGTCATGAAAGGATCCAGAGGTAGACCATCGGGGGGACTGTGTATTTGGGTAGGTGCTCACCTTGGGTTTACCCTGAAAAGAATAGACACCAATAGCCCCGATCTGACTTGTATTCTACTGTCACACATTAAAACACCTAAACTGGCACTCATTAATATTTACTGGAGGCCAGCAGAACCGGGAGGCACCTCCCAGACTTTAGATTCCCTGACCACTCTTCTTCACTCCCTTCCGGGAGATGTTGCGTTGATGATCGGTGGTGACTTCAATTGTCACTATGAGCCACTTACCGAAGTTCCCCAGATCTCAACAGAAGAGGACGAAATATGGTCAATCCCTTACCCAAACATGTATCCAGTAAAACAATGGTCACCCCTGGTACTCCAGTTAACTTCTATAACTTACTCCTATTCTATCAGAGCATGTAATGGACGATTTGAGGGTGACAGCCCAGGGCATTCAACCTATAATGGCATGGGGCGCACTTCTGTAATTGATTATTTTATGATTAGTACGCCCCTTTGGACCAAGATTCTCAACTTCCACATTCTTAGTCGCACGGAAAGTGACCACAACCCCCTGTCAATCGAGATGAATTTTCATTTGATAAGCGAGGGTAATGAAACTTATGAAAACAGTGACCTGCAAATAATTCAAGGTGGGGGGAGAATCCGATGGCAACATTAGAAGAAGTCTACTGAAGACATGGGCAAATTGTATTTAAGTTTAATTCCTCTGCTAGAAAGGGCAAACTCTATTATGGCTCCCCCATCTGGTAATAGTGCGCAAAGGATCCTGTCAGGATTGCACGAGGAACTTACCGCACTATTGGTGAACTCTTTTTTATAAAATAGCGCCCGTTAAACCTAAGACCCAGGCTGCCAAACACACCTGGTTCAATAAGGGCTGTAGAGAACTGAAGCATGCGTTGCTCAAGGCACTGAAACAAGGCACGCCGGTCGCAGTGTCTGAAGCCAGGCGTGCTTATAAATTAATGATTTTTAACGCAAAAACAGAGTGGGAAGAAGAACGATGGCTCACCATCAGATCTGCACTCGAGGCCAAAGATTCACGGACCTGCACCTACACAACAAAAACTGCCTGTGGTGCCTCAAGTTCATAGCGTTGATACTCTGCCCACTATTAATCTCCGACCTGAATCAGCGCCCTACGTGGTTGTTTTGGCGGGGGTCCCCGCATTGGCCCAGGGGAAAAAAGAGACATATACAGATCTTAAAAATAAGTGCACCTTCTGGGTCAATGAGAAACGACCATTGCCAACAAATATAACAGCAGAAATTTTGTTTGCCAGGAGAGTGAGTTGGATTGGCAGGAGCACTAAATCTATGGTGGGGGACTGTGTTATAATTCATTTTAGAGACTGGAGGTGTGTTGAATTTATTTGTAATTGGCCCCAAAACGATTTGTTGCCCGGAATTCTCACATTGCCCCTGTCTTATTTTTATGAACCCCGGCACTCAATTCCAAGAGAAACATTCCCACTGGGAGAAGCGCTGAACCAATGCCCTCTGGGGAACATCATGCTGTTTAATAGATTTGATGCCCTCTCAGGACTGGGGGACTGTGACTGACGGTTTGTGCCCCAAAGCCCAGCTCAGAATAGTATATTTCTAGGTAATGGGGTTGATTTAGAAAAGTGTCCCGGCCAAGCCACTGGCCAGCTTTTACCAGATGATCATGGGAGACCAAGGCAGAAGGGAGTAAAAGGCCTTACCGATCTGTTATTATCCAGTGATGAACTCCCCCTTGACAGGGATGTATCGATGAGAGGATCAGTGGTAATTCCACCAACAGTTCATACCACTGTACCTATCTCTGTACCACCTGCCCAAAGTCCGCTCTCACAATCCACCCTAGCACAACATGGGCCTATGAATGCACCTGGTGGCTCGAATAGCCTGGTTAATTGTGGCAACCTGCCACTTAGAAATTCTAATCAAAATACAAACCTAACATTTTTATCATGGAATGTAGCTTGTCTTGCCGCCAATCTAGATATTCCAGATTGGTGTGCCTTTGTAGACCTTCATGGGATATGTTTATTCCAGGAAACATGGGCTCCTGATCCCATACATAGACTGGGTTATATCACCTATATGGAGCCAGTCATGAAAGGATCCAGAGGTAGACCATCGGGGGGACTGTGTATTTGGGTAGGTGCTCACCTTGGGTTTACCCTGAAAAGAATAGACACCAATAGCCCCGATCTGACTTGTATTCTACTGTCACACATTAAAACACCTAAACTGGCACTCATTAATATTTACTGGAGGCCAGCAGAACCGGGAGGCACCTCCCAGACTTTAGATTCCCTGACCACTCTTCTTCACTCCCTTCCGGGAGATGTTGCGTTGATGATCGGTGGTGACTTCAATTGTCACTATGAGCCACTTACCGAAGTTCCCCAGATCTCAACAGAAGAGGACGAAATATGGTCAATCCCTTACCCAAACATGTATCCAGTAAAACAATGGTCACCCCTGGTACTCCAGTTAACTTCTATAACTTACTCCTATTCTATCAGAGCATGTAATGGACGATTTGAGGGTGACAGCCCAGGGCATTCAACCTATAATGGCATGGGGCGCACTTCTGTAATTGATTATTTTATGATTAGTACGCCCCTTTGGACCAAGATTCTCAACTTCCACATTCTTAGTCGCACGGAAAGTGACCACAACCCCCTGTCAATCGAGATGAATTTTCATTTGATAAGCGAGGGTAATGAAACTTATGAAAACAGTGACCTGCAAATAATTCAAGGTGGGGGGAGAATCCGATGGCAACATTAGAAGAAGTCTACTGAAGACATGGGCAAATTGTATTTAAGTTTAATTCCTCTGCTAGAAAGGGCAAACTCTATTATGGCTCCCCCATCTGGTAATAGTGCGCAAAGGATCCTGTCAGGATTGCACGAGGAACTTACCGCACTATTGGTGAACTCTTTTTTATAAAATAGCGCCCGTTAAACCTAAGACCCAGGCTGCCAAACACACCTGGTTCAATAAGGGCTGTAGAGAACTGAAGCATGCGTTGCTCAAGGCACTGAAACAAGGCACGCCGGTCGCAGTGTCTGAAGCCAGGCGTGCTTATAAATTAATGATTTTTAACGCAAAAACAGAGTGGGAAGAAGAACGATGGCTCACCATCAGATCTGCACTCGAGGCCAAAGATTCACGGACCTTTTGGAACCTCGTCCATACCGGGAAACCAGAAGGCAGGACCTCGATTGATCCAAACATTCCCGAAGAATCTTGGTCTCTGCATTTTAAAGAGCTCTATTCTATCCCCCAATATTAAAAAGTGCAGCCCCTACAACTCTGGTGGTCATGGATCCTATTTGGCCTACACCGCTCTTTACCTTGGATGAGGTCTATACTGCAGTGCACAGCCTGCAATCCAATAAAGCGCCTGGGTTAGATAGGATTCTAGGCGACCTCTTCAAAGAGGAACCGGTAGTTTGGGCCCCTTATCTTTTACTACTATATAATGCAAATTTGGAGGGTCTACCTCTCCAGGGCACATGGCTGGGGCGGAGATAATACCCATTTACAAGAAGGGCTCTCCGCTCGAACCATCAAATTATAGGCCAATTATCCTTATCGATGTAAGTCAGAAAATCTATGCAAGGCTACTCTTACAACGCTTATTGGACTGGGTCAATGATAACAATATTCTGACCCCCCTTCAGGCAGGATTTAGGGCCAAAACGTCCAGAATCGATCAATTGTTTCAGCTCCAGGTCCTCTACTGGAAGCACGTTGTTCTGGACCAGGGACGTTTATATTTAACGTTCGTGGACCTAAAGTCAGCATTGGATATGGTGGATAGAAATCAACTTTGGTCTATCTTACTATCCATCGGGGTACCGCCATACCTATGCTATCAATTTAAACATCTCCACAACGGCACTTTTGCCAGAGTACGTTTTGGAAATTATGGTCAATTAACTGGGCCCTTTCCGGTTGAGAAGGGGGTCAGGCAGGGCTGTGTACTTGCCCCAACCCTCTTTTTCCTCTTTCTCAACGGGCTTATAGAAGATCTACTATCCATTAAAGACATTGACTCCCCGAAACTGGCTTCGCAGAGATTTCCCGCACTAATGTTTGCAGACGATACCTTGCTGCTTTCAAAATCCCCCTTGGGCATGCAGAGGGTCCTAAATCAGTTCACCAAATTTTGTAACGATAGAAATCTGGTAGTCAACATTGATAAGTATATGGTATTTAATGCCAACACCACTAATTGTCCCCATCCTATGATGGAAGGTAGACCACTAGAAAGAGTCCCAACCTTTGACTACTTAGGTCTGACCCTAAATGACAGAATGGGGTGGGGCGCACAAATGGCCAAGGCCCACCTAAAACTAATACAGACAAATGGGGGGATTTTAAAAGTCCAAACAAATTGAGCCTACAAAATTGTTAGTGCCCCACTGGAAATTTTTAAAGTTCAAGCAAGATCATCTTCCCTTTACGGGGCGGAACTTTGGGGGCACGTCCCTTCTACTGAGTTAACCACTACAGAAAATAACTTTATTAGGCAAATTTTAACCTTACCCAGAAATACTCCACTAGTTCCACTCAGGCTGGATCTGAATATTAGTCCTATCGCTGATGCCATTGCTTCACGTCCACTCCTGAGGCTGTGGAGCACCCCTGAGCTGGAAAGCTACAAGGAGAAATTAAAGGTGGTGCTGGCCTCCTCAGGAGCAGGTAGGATTCCATGGCTGCGTTTTGTCAGACAGTCCCTTGCTCTGATTGGATACGAAAACCTATGGACAAACCCTGAGGCATCATGCACAGCTGTTTCTAAGAAAACATTGTCCACTACTATAAAGGACTTTAACCTCAGGAAGACATTTTGTTCAGTTTCACCAACGAGCCTGACTGGTGCCTTCCTGAATCATAAGTCTCTCTACAGCTTTGAACAAGAAATAGACGTAATCCAACCCACCTTAGCAAAGAAGCTGTACTTACAGTTTAGATTTGGAACACTCCCCCTTTATTCCATGACTGATAGGTGGACGGGGGGTCCTGTACATCTATGTCCTGGCTGTAGAACTGAAAATGAAACAATTCTTCATGTCACCCTTTTCTGCCCAGCCTACTCACCCATACGGAGAAAGTGGATAATACAGCTGTGCAATAACCTGGGCATTAGGGACTATCTAGCCTTTTTCAGGATTTTGAAGTCTGACACAAATCCAGTGATAGTGTCCGCCTTAACTAAGTTTTTGTTTTCTATGTGGATTACCCGAAGGAAATTGCTTACCTAAGGATGACATATATGTATATATTTGTAGAGACTCGAGAATTAATTGGATCAACAAACGCTATCTTAATTTTTTTAACTTTTAAAATAATTTAAACTTTTACAGTCTTAACATATAGTCTTCTCCCTTCTGAATTTTAGATGATGTATTTTAGCAATTATAATCAATAATGAATTGTTCAAAATTGTTTATGTATTTTTATGTGCTTTGATGGTTAAAACTAACCGAAATAAAGTTTCTTGAATGAATGAATGAAATATCTTCAAAACCTGGTTCCGCACTCCATCCTCAGGAGTAGCCCTCAATCAGCCAACCTCCATCTACCCAACAACACAAAAGATGAAAGAAACAAAGAGCCAGATTGTTACAAGTCAAACCCCCCAAAATATGGCATTCATTGAATCCCTTGTTGAAATCAGAACCCAACAGTTGTCATTTTAGAAGAATCTTGAAAACTGAATACGTCAAGGGGTTACTTGGTTAAAGACTGGGTTATAGCATGAGTAATGCACAAGGCTTTCCAATAATTTTGGTGGTATCAAGCAAGGAATATTTTAGTCAAGTCATACATTCTATAGGACTCCTGCGATCCCAAGAAATTTGAATTCCAAATTATAGCAGTGTGGCGCTCTGGAATAACCAAAAGGAAACATGTAGCGCTACATTACACTACCAAATAAATACATAAATGGCACCTCAAAGCTAGACACTAAGGCAATAGAGGTAAAGTATGTTTTTTTTCCCTCAACCTGACTTTTCCCCCAAACCCTGTTATTATACAGCCTGCAGAATCCATTATGAGAAAAAAACAACCAGAAATGTCCCCGAGAGAGTTCAGAGATAAGAGAGCAGTGTTGGGCCAAATCTTTACGGCGACTGGCCACAGTCTCAAGGTGCAGGATTGAGTAGTGCACTCGCTCTCCTTTGACTGGTAATTCAGCCCCTCGTAGCAATGCAAACCCATGCCTCACTTTTACCAGTAAAATGTGTGTGTGTGTGTGTTTGTTGGTGTGTCTCTTTCTGCTATGGTGGAACGTTCACCTTAGAGTGTTAGGTACTTTGCAGCAAGTGTATAAAAGATCAAAAACCGCAGTTATATTTACTTCGGTCCGCTTTATAACCTACCTCAGTAAGAAAGCGTGTGCGGAGTTAGAGTAGTAAATACACACTCCACTACAGTCAAGAGGGACGGTCCTTGTATATAGAGCAAAGATTTTCAATCTTTTCACCCAGAATCTAGAACAATATCCCCAAATGTATCAGGACCCCCCAATATTGCTGCAATGTAGGAAAGAGTTGAAGACTCACCTCTTTAATGAACACTACATTACAATGCATTAACTGTCCACAAGCCCAGCTTCCTCACCTATTACTCATTGACTTTATGCTTATCTTTGATCGTGTACAGCGCTACACTGCCTTTTGGCTAGGTTTGCGCTATAGAATGCCACATATTTACATATATACATATAGGTATGTCATGGTCTGTGAGTTTGCTTTACTGAGTGCACAATGAGCCAATAGACAATGGAAGCCTGAACTGCTGTTGCTCATACTGTATCTGTGTTTTTTAAGTTCTCAAGTTGTGGATTGCCAGGAATGAGATACGAGTTCTGAAATTTAACACCCTGAATTTCAAACGGGAAAGCAAAGGTATAAGTATAAAATAAATTGAAAGTTAAAAACCAGGACTGGGTGATCCACTAATGGCTGTCAATGGACAATTTGGTTTTTAATTAGTTCTTGTTGAGTACACTGTCACGCAGAAGGTTTTTTGATCTGAAGAACCCACCTGATCGTGAGCTAGTGATAGGTTAACAAAACAGAATTGTTTTAGGTGCTTTTGTAAAGAGAAGGTAGTTTGCATCTGTGTCAGTTTCATCTGCATTTGACTCCATACTTTCCTCCGAGGAATCTGAATGAGTGCCCGTATGGCAGCCTCATCTTTTGATGCAGGGGATCCGCAGCAGGAGCTGGTCTTCCACTTGTAAGGGGCGGGTTTGGGTGGAATCACTCCACATAGATAAGGCGGGCGGTTTTACTATGTCATAGAGAGCTTCCTGTATGACATAGATGCACTTAATTTAAATTATCTGCTCAAAGGCAGCAGCTGTATTGTGCACTGATACAGCGGAAGTGGTAAAAATTGTATAATCATCCACAATAACCTCTATTATATCATGAAAGTATTTCTACCACAACCTAAAGATGGGCCATATAAATCAATAATCACTTAGCATACAATCAGGTCCTTTGATGGATCTTTGGTAGCGCTAAAAGGGACTCAATAATAAGAGATGGATGCTATTTCCTTCATGAGGCACTATAATGAGGAAAAAAGCCCAAACATCAATAATCAACATGTCAATAGTCCAACACATCATGAATAAAGACAAACGCTATGTACTTATCAAATTACTTTTATCTAATATTTCATAATATGAATGGTCAAACACAAGTACATTTCAGATTTTCAATTCTTTGTTATTTCAATGATAGGATAGGATGGTATTTGTAAAGGGCAATATACCTGAAGGTGGCAAAGCGCTGGGTAGACAGAAGCAAAGAGAGAAGCGCAATCAGCCGATTAAGAAGAGATAGCCATGTTTTCAGAAGTTTTCTGAAGACAGAGAGAGAGCCCGCATTGGCAATGAAAGGGGGCAACTAATTCCAGAGCTTGGTGGCAGCAACAGAGAAGGAGCGGCCGCCCCAGCTGGTTGCGAAATCTGGGCAAGACCAGTTTTTTCTCTGCGAATGATCTCAAGGTCCTCCCGGGAGTGTACCATTGAAACATGGATTTAAGCTAGGGCGAACCTTTACTATGCATGGCCTAGTAGACCGTGCTCAGGACCTTAAAGAAATTAAGTTTCCTGGTATGGGGCCAGTGCAAGGTTCGAATCCCCTCCCTGGCGGACTGATGTTTAGGAATGTTTAGAATCAATCTTGCAGCTGCGTTCTGTACCACCTGAAGCTTATTTAGTGATTCTGCATTGATGTTAAGGCACAGGGCATTGTAGTAGTCAAGACAGGAGGTTATCAGTGCAATGATGGTGGGCCGGTGCAGTTCAGATGGAATATACAGTGGTGTAGTGTAGTTCCTATTATCCCAATAGGCTCTGCGCATTGGAATAATATCTTCAATAGTATAGACGTAGGACTGTGGTTAACTAGGTCTTCTACTGACGATATTAGACTTAAACTTATGTGTGTGCCAGCTAGCTCAGAGTTCACTAGAAACTTTCTCGAATAGGCAAGGAGGAGTTTAACCTCCCTGGATAGACAAGAAGGGATTTAGTTTCTGACAACCATAGAACATAACAACTTTGCTCTCCCCTAATCAAGAGTATATCTCTAGAGTCGTGTGAAAACAAAAGACAACTTATTTTACTCAGTCAGTACGTGCATTCTTAGTTTCACCAGTTTGTAGAGAAATAAGAGATGGGCGTGGTTCAATAAAAAGATGTTATTTATTGATCAGTCTCTTTTCTCATACAAGAGAAATGAATCGCTATTATTGCAATACTTATAGTTAAGTAAAGTGCATACAGTAAAAACAGAATTATAAAATAATACTGTAAAAGCATTTATATGGTTTCTTAGCCATATGATACTAAAATGGATAAAAGTTATATACATATATACATTGACTAATCGTACTCAACTGGTGCTTCTAGCTACGCCTACCCCAGTGTACCTGACCTAAGCCTAATACGTGGGCGGGAGTAGATAAGTAGCTTAAGTTAAGTTTGCTTTGCCAAGGATCTGATTCAAGAATTCTCTGTGAGGGGTTATTCAGTTCAGTACCTGGGATTTAGAAGGCTGGAGGGCTGGTATCTCAATCTCAGGACTCGATATCCCAGTTGCCCGCAAGGGCGGCTAGGAACGCCGGGGCTGGATTTCTCGGCAAGAGAAAAGGCAGCGTCTCTCTCTCAGCGCGTCAAAAGGGAGGGGCAGCGTCCGTTGGCTTTTTCTGCATCAGCTGGGCTCCTCGGCAAGTATCGCTGCTCCAATCTCGTCACCACCATCGTGTTTGCTTAGGGCAATGTCGGTAATATTTATACCTGAAAGGTGCCGAGATTGACGTAAGGATGGACATAAATACATCAATAAGGATGTCATAAGAACTGGTCGTTCGTACATTCTTTACTGGAGTTCTTGGTTAAATCAAAACAATAGCTGCGGGGGATTTCCCAGGTTGCTGGAGGTTTGATTTGTTTTGAGAACTCGGTAGGCTTTCTATGGGGGCTGGGGGAATAGTGCTTGCCTAACGTGGTAGCATGCGCTATGACCTAATCAGAAAACGGGTTTCTGTGCCGTTGTATGGCCACTATTGATATATTAACCGGACAAGGGTCAGAAACAGGAATATTGATACAGTTCCCATAGGAAATACATCACACCCACTCCACGGAATCTATGTCCATATTTACTAACCTAAGCATAGTAAACATAACTAATATTGTATGTGTATTCAAAACCTCCCCAAAATACATTAATTTTGCATTAACTTTGGATTTGCGTAACACATGAAAAATGAAAATAGTTACTGTATGCATTCAAGCAGTGTAATCATTCAAAGAGGATGCACATTTTATATCTGCATGAATGATTTGCGAAAATAACACATGAAATGGCTCTTAGTACAGAAGAAAAAGTGCGAGTCCATTTCATCACATAGAAATACAATCTTATGTGTAAATAACCTAGAGGTCGAGGTAATGTCTCCTAGAGGTACCTAAAAATAGAAGTGTCTGTTCTCTAAGAATAGTTTACTTTAAGCAGAAGATAAGTGCCTGAAAGGTAAATATTTTGGATGTTTGGAGAACGTTCCTGTTTGCAGGAGCAGACTCGAAGAATTGTTAGTGGCTTTATTTTGAAATTTGAAGGCCAAATTCAGAGTTCAGAGAACGCTGTGTGCACGTTTGCTCAAAGTCATTCTTTCTGTTCTGGTGAAAACATCATATCATTTAGATGTTCGAAAAAACAGTCAACAGCTTCTGGTGAGAGTTCGACAAGGTTGGAAAATGACGCTACCATGCAGTCATGAGCATGATTGCTTTCAGTGATGGTTTGATCAGCAGAGCTGACAGATGGTCGTACCTGATCGATGCTGCTTTCATCTTGTACTTCACTACCCTTCATTCGCAGTGGTGAAGTCTCCACGAATGCCGTCATCAGGATTGGTAGCCGCTGGGGACAGCACAATGCATGAGCCTTAACTGGACTCAACAAAGTCTCTGCATCCAATGGCACTTCTGATTGTAGTACTTCTGATTGTAGTGTGAGACAGGTGTCCAACACGCATTCTTCGCCGCATAGCAAGCACCTTAATACAGGCATAACACAGGTCTGCCACAAGGGTCTGAATGAAAGAAACCAAGTCATATTTAAATCGCGTAGCCGTGCTAATCCAAGGACTTTAGTTATGCGGTCCCGGTAGCGGATAGCTAGGATCGTTTCTTCCATTGTTGTTGGAGTCATGTCTGTGACACGGTTTGCCATATCGAAGCAAAAGTAGCAAAAATAGGACGCCTGCTACTAGTCCCAACAGGAGAGGTAGTCCGCCAAAGAGAGAATGGACAAAGTTTGGAAAAATACCCAGGATCGCTTTGAATGGTGTTAAAGCGCCTGAAAAAACTGTCTTAAATACACTGGCGATACCACTGGTATCAGAAATATTTAAGATTTTGTTTAGTATTTCTGCGAAGTGTAGGGGGCTATTCGTTGATAGCAGTGAATGAATCTCTGCCGTTGTCCTTGCAACTTGGAGATCATACGTTTCTTTTGATGACGTCAACCTGGTTGGCGTCTGTAGGAGCACAGTCTTCATTCTGCTTAAAGTATCAATTCGAATAGAAGAGAAATTAAAACTGGGCCATAACCTTGCCTCCCTGTCTGGAGTATCGTTTGGGAACAATACTCTTTCACAGCACATGACCCTGGTAGTCACGCTCACGAGATAAGGTTTTCCGGGCATTAGGCTGCAACATCTGCGATCTACAATTAGAATGTAACTCCCGTTCGAGAGTCTCCTAAAGAATGGTTCTATTCGTGTTGCAGGTGTGCCTAGCTGGTGACATGAACGGTTATTTGAAGTCCCTTCACAGGCCCCATGCAAACTTAAACCCTGACACAGAAGTATACCACTTAGTGATTTTTCACAATTATTGCCACTAAGAAATACACTCTGTCCTTTATTACTAACACATGTGTGTGTATAGGGCAAGTCCCATGTCGACTTAATGTATCCTTTACCCAACCTTTCATACTGGCCTGCCTGTATATATTTTTGGCAGTATTGAAACTGGAAAGTAGTTATCGGAATATTTATTATCCCATCTATTATCCATTCAATGACAGGTCGTTCTGACATTGTCAATGGTAATCTCTCAAGTTTTTCAATGCTCAGAATTGTATAGTCAGCACCCTTCTGTGCCAAACTGATTTGTTTATCAGTAAGGTTAAAGATATTAAATAATGACGTTGTGTTGATTAAACGCCAAGGCACATAGCCTGAATGCAGATTTTGCAACGTCCAGCCAAGCTGTACAATAGAACGCAATTGAGACTGACCGTGTTGTAACATCAGTAAGTCTTGCTCTATTATATCGATTGCTGAAGACACAATACTGTCCAGTGAATATATTCTGGAAGACAGAGTCATTAACCCATTGTCTACAACAGAAAGTGATTTTTCCAAATTTACACGGTCAATTTCTCGTATTTTTTCTGCTGTCTCAATTTGAGTTTCTTTCCAAGCTTCATTATAAGCTGCATATATAGAGGCCGCTATGAAACGTTTTTGACGCTGTTTGCGTGGTCCCATAATGAAATCGCGCAAGTCAGCACCTTCTTTAAGTAAAGTTAGGTGTTGCTTAATTTCTGCCAGTGTGGATGTATGTAGCCATTGAAGGCAGAGCTTTCCCACACTGTAAGTAGTTACAATCCCTGGATGTTGTCTTTGTGAGTATCTAGGGTCTGGCCTGGTCAATGTGAAACCCTGTATTTTGTTCAGGAATCTGTCTTGACAGTTATTTGTGTCTGTGGGCCAGATCAACCATTGTTTCCATTCAGGATGTGTTCTGTTTTTGTTTAAAATACTGGTTACGTCTATCTCAACATCAGAGGTGCTATTACTATCCATTGTTGGCTTTGGAATAGACGGTTTGTTTAAGTCTTTGATTTTGGCTAGACCAAGACAGGTGGTCTGCTGAATTGTGTCATTCAAAAATATAATTTGTTCTGGAATCATGCAGGCTCTAAATAATGATTCTAAACCTTGCACTTGCCAATCTTTTGTGCCCCAGATCGTTTTCGTTTCAATGTTATTGTTCCAGAAATCAAAACCAAATGTATTCATTTTTTCAAAAAATGAGTCTGAATATATAAATTTTGTGTTTGTAAGCATGGTTTTCACCCCTGTCTTATTTAACAATTTGAAGTAGAATGTTTCTGCATTACTTGTGTTAAACCCTGAAAAGTATGAATATTTATCATAAAATGTTTTTGAACTGCCTTTTGGTGGAGTTGCACAATGTTCCCATTGGTTAAAATTTAAAACATTTTTAGGCTGGGTAGATTTATGCAGATAATGGTTACCATAATGGTTATAGCAAAACATTTGATCGTAATTTGATGAACCTTGTAAATAATCATGTTCTGTAAATTTGGCTGATATCACTAGATCAGACATCATATCATTAATACTTTCAAAATCCCAATCATCAGCGAATGTGCTTGGTTTTACAAAGTCACTTAATGAAATCTTAAATTGGTGTGGATACTTCAGGAGTTCCACCGGACCATATATTTCATATTCAGTTTTGTCCCATGCTACCCCGCCGGGTATAGGATTGGCTGTGAAGTTGACAGAAGAAAGTTCTCTTTTCTTGTCGTGTGGAGATGTGTGTGGTTTAAGGACCAAGTTGATATTCTGGCTTGCTGTGTCCATTTTAGCATATCTTCCCTCAATGAATTGTCCCAAGCATAGTACCATGATGAGCCAAAGTATGAGGATAAATGCACCAAATGCCACCCAAATTTCAATCCATGGAGAAATCAGATAGGTTTCTTTTAGTTGATGAAAAAGTTTCTTTGCTTTGTCTTTAAAAGTTCTTTTTGTTGGATGATCGTCAGGTTCATTCAGATCTTCAGAAAAATCATCGAAGTTGATGAAGTAGCCGGATGCTGTTCTGTCAATTGTTTCAATTGCATCTGGATTACTTTTTGTTTTTAGGATTTGCCTTGTTTCATTAGCATAGTCCGTTACATCATTGTAGAGTGGAGTTTCTTGATGTAAAGTTTTGATTTGGGTTTTAAGAGGTTCAAGTTCTATTGCTTTGTTGCATAGTCCTTGTTGTTTCACTGTAGAATTTTCAAATGTGATTAGTCTTTCAGTTTGAACCTCTGTGGATGTAGCAAACTTTGGTGTTCTGCTACTTCTTGGGAGTCCACTTGGCCTACTACTTGTTATTGGCCACATGATTGTGGTTTAACCAGGTCGATGGATACAACTCGGTTCTCCTTTTTACCAGCAAGGGGCGGTAGTACTACTGATCTTGTCCCGTTGACAGACAAGACAGGAACTGCTTTTCTGTAAGAAGGCCCAAATTTCTTCTTTACCGCGATCTTCTCTCTGACCAGATCCCCGATTTTTGGAATCCAGACAGGCCTTGCTGGGACAGGTAGTTTCTCTTCAGTGGTTGTTGGCTGTTGTTTCAACTTTATGTTGCTCAGGTCTCTTCTTGTTTCATTTAAGTCCTGTAAAATAGCCAAGCGATCTTTGATATCAAAGCATTTTTCTTTAACCACTGAAGTCTGGCTATCTAAGTCCTGGACTAACATTCTAGTCCCAAACAATAGTTCGTACGGACTGAGACCTCTCAGAGAATTTCTTGGCAGATTATTAAGACTACGTTGGACACCTATTAAATGTTTGACCCACCCAGCTCCCGAACCTAATACCTTTGCTGTTATCGATTGCTCTATGCCTTGGTTTTTTCTTTACACCATCCTGTTTCCCTCAGGAAGGAAGTGAGAAGAGTCCCGCAATGCAATGCTCATCTTGGCCAAGCACCCTCCCATAAGCTTTTTTGGAGCTAAAGGAAAGATTTTGGTCAGGACGTAGCCTGCTTCTAGCGTATATGCCATTATAGACTCGCAAATCTTTTATAACAGTTCAGACGTCAGCCGAAAGTTGGGGTCTACATTACAAGTGAAAATAGTCTCTACATGTTAATAAGACGCATTATTCATACTGGGTGAGTTTATGTTGTTAGCTTATTCCTTATTGAGAAAAAGCCGTGGGAATACACCGTTTTGTTCACCACTGCGATCTCTGTTGCAGTTTGAACAGTTTTTCGCGAATAGGTGTTGGTCCAGACTCATTCCTGGCCACCAGTATGTTGATTGTAATTCTGCTAGAGAATCCTTAATTGTGCGATGTCTAAGACCCTCGCCAATATGTGCGTCTACTATTAACAAGACTCTCCTGTTCATGTTTGGAATCACTCTATCCCCCACTCCAGGGATTCGAGCAAAAGGAATGGAGTTTGCATCGATTATGTATGTATAATTGAGTGGATAATTGATCGGTAATGCTGAGCAGTCGCCTTTTGATGACGTTTTCACCGCCAGCACTGTTTCACCGTCAATGTATTTTACTGAACGCTTTTTTGTAGCTACGGAAGCCGATTTAGTTGCTACCGCTGTGGCTGTCTCAGCCAATGAATTCCCTACAACGTGAACGCCATCACGCTGATGACTCAGTGAGTGTATCACGTGAGTCTTTGGTAGTTCTTTCTTTATAAGAACTACTTGTTCCCAAAGTGATTTTTGCTTTATTGTTGCACCTGTGTCATCTTTGTAACCGTTTTGAATCCATTTCTGTAAATCGTAATTGTATGATTTGATGCAGTAATACGAATCGCACACTATAAGTGTCGGGAATTCGCGATCGGCATTATCTAGCGCCATTTTTAACGCTATTATTTCAGTTTGTTGTTCTGAGTTATTTTCTACTGAGTGTGTTTTTGTAAATAGAGGTCTCAGTTTATCTCCGCGCCTTACGTCTTTTACAATCTCGCATGTGGCGTTGTATGCTTGCTCTCCCCATACTGAGGGTTGAGCATGTCCGTCTGTATAGATTACACAGGCGTACTGTCGTAAAGGCAGAATGTCGATTGGCAGAGGATATTCTCTCTCATATTCTAGATATTTTAATTCAATCAATTCCGGATCAAAATAGTATTTTATTTTGTCTGTAGCAACAGAATTTACCCACTGTATCCATTCTGGATTCAGTGCCGTTGTTGGTAAGTTACATGGGGTTGTTAATGCCTCAAAAGCTGATTCTGCTGTTCTGACTGTAATACGTCTACCGTCAGCTTGGTATTTTTCTCTTGCTACAGCTGTTTGAACCGCATGAACAATGTTTTCTTTAATGCTGAACCTTTTTTCAGCTTCTGTGTACAAGTATGATTTGTATGCTATCGGTACCTTTTCTCCCTCATTAGAGGTCAGGTATGTGAATCCGCATCTTCCTGGGATGACTCGAATCACAAGGTTGCGTGTGTTGTCACGTGTTTGTAGTTTTGTTTTAATTAACATGTCTGTTTGTAAAGATCTCAAAATTTCTGTGTGTTTTTGAGTCCAGTTGATTCTTTTAAAATCTGGTTGTATTAAATCATAGAGGGGTTTAACCCTCTCTGCATAGTTTATAATGTAAGTTCTTCCGAAATTCAGGAAACCTAGAATTGATTGCAAGTTTTTCAGTGTCCTAAGTGCTTGGATTACAGCACATTTCTCTAGGAAATCTTTAGCCAGGCTTTTGCCTTCACTTGATAATTCATATCCTAAAAAATAGGACAGTCAGATTGGCAATTCTTGACTTCTTGAAGTTGAATTTGTAACCCTCTGCTGCGAACCCAAGTATTATGGTGTTCACTCTTTTCAAGTGAGTATCCAAGTCATCGTCTGTTAGATAGATGTCATCGACATAAGATAATGCCTCATCATCATACATTTGTAGTAACTCTGTTACTCTTGCTGAGAATAATCCTGGGCTGTTCTTGAACCCTTGGGGCAAACGGGAACAAATTCCATTTCTGCGAGCCATTTATTGAGAAAGCGGTCAAATATCTGCTTTCAGGTGCTATATTTTGACAAAAGAATCCATTAGAGATGTCTAATGTTGTTTTGTATTTTTTGCGCACTATGCCATTCATTAGTGCTGCACTGTGTGAGTTTTGCACTGCAAAAGTTTTGCAACATGAGTTCAAGTGTCTGTAGTCCAAAACAAGACGATATGAATTATCTGGTTTGGAGACAGGAAACAAAGGATTGTTCATTTGTGAGGTGCATGTTTCAATCACCCCCTGGTATTCAAGTTGATCTAGGATCTCTTTTACCTGTTTTTTAGCTTCTTGCTTAATTGGGTACTGCCTCTGAGCAGTAGGTTGTGATTTTAACTGGATTTTGTGAGGAGGAGAGTCCTCATCCCATCCCACATGATTTTTATATAATGCAGGAGCTTGGGCTACTGCCCACTTTCTTGCAAGTGTATACTTTTTATGTATTGGAATATGATTAGAGAAGGCAGGCATAATTATTTCTTCGCCATGAGGGCACTCCCTGACAAACTCTGGTGGCCAGTCTTTTTCAGCTAGAAGGATGTCATAGCCTTTAGAGAGATTATCCCAAAATAGACCCCTTATTTTCCTAGTCTTATCCCCTTCTATACGCAATGTAATTATATATATTTTATGAGGTTTGCTAACTCTGGTATCTGCAGTTTCCACCTGAATGTACTCATTCGTGTCCACTGTCTCCAGATGATTCATCAGGATCTTGCGAGCTATGCTCACTTCTGCTGCGCTGTCTAGCATTGTCTGAGCCCATTCTCCGTTTTTCAGTTGTGTCCTCAGTATTCTCGGCATGGTTGATTATTTTAATACTGGCTACCTTCTTCTTTGGAAATTGTAATTTTTTATTTGGATGAGGAGGTTCCTTGTATTTGGACTTTACGTGCTCTTCCCTCTGTTCTGATCGTCCTCTTCTTTCCGATTTCTGCGAGGAAGTCTGAAAAGATTGAGAGGGACGTGTATCAATATCTTGATATCTGTCAGGTTTCTTTATATTATCCCTATTTCTAAGGTTGTATTTTTTCACGGAGGGCTCCCTTTGGGGGGACTTGTGTCCTTGGTCCGGAGATCTTTCTCTCCGCCGAGGAGACCTTCCTCTGGTTTGGAATCTTTTTTCTTTAGGAGTGGATTGTTTATTTCCATCCCAGCTCTTTTTTTGAGTGTTTAGATTATTTTTAATAAATACCTTTTCAGGATTTTCAATTAGTTGGGGTTTCACAGGTATTCCACCCAAACTATCTCTTCCTAGTTCTTCATAGGATTTTTCTATGATTCTGGCAATTTCAAATGGTTGGTCTGCTATATCTGTCTCTTTCAACCTCTGGCGGATCGCCACATTTGCTGCTTCTCCCTTTATATTGGCTAGTAATATTGCCGAGACCTGCTTGAAGTCTTTTAGTAATTTCATACCCAGAGTTAGGGCCGGTTCTGGACCGTATTGATCTTGAATTTGTTTTAGCACATCTGGTATTACTGACATGGATGGAACACCATGTGTTTTTGTGTATACGGAAGCAAAGACTGTACCCCAAGTGTCACAGTCCTCCACATGTGGTGCGATTCCCATTGGAAGACAGATAGTCAGAATCCTGTGTTTCTCAACCGGGGTGGTATCCGGAAATACCGCCTCTATTTGAGTGATTTTTTGTGCTAACCAGAATGGAATTTGTTCCCGTTTTACGGGTACTTTACCTAAACAGGACTGTATGTTCTGTGGTGTAATTTTATTTGTGTTCCCCTGATGAGGGGTCAGCTGTGGAATTTTAATAGCTGGTTGGACTGTTGAAGTCCGCATTATATATTGGACTAATTGTCTGTGTATTTTAATTAGTTGTTTTAGCTGTGCTAAAAGATCTGGTGCAGACATTTCTTCAATGTCTGGATGTGGTGTGTATCCGGCTAGGACCGGCCACGTTGCTCCTGGTCTACCTAGTGGACCGAGCCTGGTGATGTGATTATTATGTTTTAGGGCGCCTTTAAACCAGAGTAGGTGCTCTTGGTATTTGAGTGATATCTCCACTTCCTCGAAAGGAGTGTAGATATCGGGTGGTTCCTCTATTTTATAATAGTGGAACTCTTTTGTTACAGCGTTTGCTGCTGGAAAGTTTATCCATGAGTAGAATACCTCTGTCTGCCGATATTCGTGTGCCTCACTTACGAATATGACTGTACCACCTCTTGGTGTTAGTCCATTTTCTATAAGTTTTAAGGTTATAGTTTTTCTTATGTTGACCGGGATGAGTATTGCCTCCGGGTCTTGCTGTAGGAGACTATTGTCATCCGCTAGGAGTTGAGCTGCTATTCTAGCTGTCTCCCTTCCTTCTTCACTGTCTGACATTTTACCGTCAGGAAGGTTATTTTGTTTATTTGCAGATCAGGTTTCTATGGAAACAAAGATTAGATGCACAATATTTTGGAACAGTGTATCCTTCAACGTTGAATAAACCAAGAACCTTACATAGGAGTCTCCTCCTACGAAGTTTGGCAGATTTAACCTTTCACCCACTCCAGACGTCTTTGGAGTATTATGGGAAAAGGGGTCTGTGTGAAAAAGCACAACGGAGTTACTCTAATGTCTTGCGTTAGATTTATCGCCTATCCAAAACGTTGGGCGCCATGTAGTGTAGTTCCTATTATCCCAATAGGCTCTGCGCATTGGAATAATATCTTCAATAGTATAGACATAGGACTGTGGTTAACTAGGTATTCTACTGACGATATTAGACTTAAAGTTATGTGTGTGCCAGCTAGCTCAGAGTTCACTAGAAACTTTCTCGAATAGGCAAGGAGGAGTTTAACCTCCCTGGATAGACAAGAAGGGATTTAGTTTCTGACAACCATAGAACATGACAACTTTGCTCTCCCCTAATCAAGAGTATATCTCTAGTGTCATGTGAAAACAAAAGACAACTTATTTTACTCAGTCAGTACGTGCATTCTTAGTTTCACCAGTTTGTAGAGAAATAAGAGATGGGCGTGGTTCAATAAAAAGATGTTATTTATTGATCAGTCTCTTTTCTCATACAAGAGAAATGAATCGCTATTATTGCAATACTTATAGTTAAGTAAAGTGCATACAGTAAAAACAGAATTATAAAATAATACTGTAAAAGCATTTATATGGTTTCTTAGCCATATGATACTAAAATGGATAAAAGTTATATACATATATACATTGACTAATCATACTCAACTGGTGCTTCTAGCTACGCCTACCCCAGTGTACCTGACCTAAGCCTAATACGTGGGCGGGAGTAGATAAGTAGCTTAAGTTAAGTTTGCTTTGCCAAGGATCTGATTCAAGAATTCTCTGTGAGGGGTTATTCAGTTCAGTACCTGGGATTTAGAAGGCTGGAATCTCAATCTCAGGACTCGATATCCCAGTTGCCCGCAAGGGCGGCTAGGAACGCCGGGGCTGGATTTCTCGGCAAGAGAAAAGGCAGCGTCTCTCTCTCAGCGCGTCAAAAGGGAGGGGCAGCGTCCGTGGGCTTTTTCTGCATCAGCTGGGCTCCTCGGCAAGTATCGCTGCTCCAATCTCGTCACCACCATCGTGTTTGCTTAGGGCAATGTCGGTAATATTTATACCTGAAAGGTGCCGAGATTGACGTAAGGATGGACATAAATACGTCAATAAGGATGTCATAAGAACTGGTCGTTCGTACATTCTTTACTGGAGTTCTTGGTTAAATCAAAACAATAGCTGCGGGGGATTTCCCAGGTTGCTGGAGGTTTGATTTGTTTTGAGAACTCGGTATGCTTTCTATGGGGGCTGGGGGAATAGTGCTTGCCTAACGTGGTAGCATGCGCTATGACCTAATCAGAAAACGGGTTTCTGTGCCGTTGTATGGCCACTATTGATATATTAACCGGACATGGGTCAGAAACAGGAATATTGTATCTACACGCCTGAGTGTTTGGGGGTAGGTTATGAATGGCGCTGGCCTCGCGCCGCTAAGGTAGTTACCGCTAGCGCAGGCTCCACACGAACAAGCCGCGTAGATTGACACAGGGTTTTGCAACGGTCTGACGGTGATGCAGTACTTTTAGCCTGCTCCAGTCATAGACCCACCAGGTTGTATAAAATATACCCCTTAGCCCACCTCCGGGCACCCAATGAGTTTATGAGCACCATCTGGTCCTGAAGAATTGCCTTTAGGGCATGAAACATGTCGACCACGTCTGAGGGTTGAAATGAGGCCATACTAATGGTAATCTTGGTTCTCAATACCCCTCTTTGCACTTTTTAATAAAGTGGCTAGCCACACGAATAAAGGTTACTTTGTGGACTATCCAACTTTTTTTAAAAGACTCACACTTCGCTCACTACCTCACTTTTCTAGGTCCCTCACACGCTAGCAAACCACGGCAAGGAACAAAAGATCTCCATTAAAGAGTAACACGTGTTGTTACCCGTCAGGCATTGCAGCGCCGGTTGACGTAGGAGCAGGAAGCCGATGATGCAAACAACACCACAAAGGCTGAATGAGACATGTCATCCAGCCCACTAGTTGTGTGAGGCTTCTTAGTTCCGACAAGGAACGTGCTGACTTCCCACCTTTGCTTTCACTAATTATTTCTGAGAGAGAGACTCTATTACAGGATTATTCTTAGGGGAACTTTGTACACCCTTTTTTGTTACATATTGATACAGTTCCCATAGGAAATACATCACAGTGGCACCTTTCTGAGAGTTCTTAGAATGTAGAAACAAGTGCTGACTGTGCGGCTGACTTGGGCATCAAAGGTTAAACCCTTGTCCAAAATAACCCCCAGATTTTTTGCTGTCCTAACAGGGACGGGAAGGGGCCCGCAGTCGGCAGGCCACCAATCATTTGACCAGATGGAATTCTGTGAGCCGAATACTAGCACCTCGGTCTTGTCTGCATTGATATTTAATGAGTTGCCCTTCATCCAGCAAATAATGCTTGACATACACTGATTAAACTTCTCTGCAACTGATTGCAAGTCATTGGTGATGGAGACAATGATTTGTGTGTCGTCCGCATAGGAGAGCACCTGGAATCTGAAAGATCTCACCACCTCGGCCAGAGGGGTCATTTAGAGGTTAAAAAGGGTAGGGCTTAGTGATGAACCCTGAGGGACCCCTCAAGGAAGGCAGAAAGCCTTAGTTCTGAAGCCTCCGTAGCTAATGATATGTGTTCTGCCTGTCATAAAAGAGTGGAGAAGCTGCAGCGCTTTTCCCATAACCTCCACTTCCAGCAGGCGTTGAACCATGCGCACTGGGGAGACAGCATAGAATGCTGCCGACAGGTCGAGCATGATCAACACTGCCGAACCACCCTGATCAACCTGCAACCGGATACATTCAATGGCTGTGATAAGGGAAGATTTGGTGCTGTGACTGACGCGGAACCCGTTCTGGGAGCGATCTAGGATTTCCTGGCATTCAGCGTATTTCATCAATTCTATGGTGACTAATTTCTCCAAGATTTTGGCAGGAGCGGGGAGAAGGAAAATAGGATGAAAATTTTTAAGTTCTGAGGGGTCGGCGTTGGGTTCCTTTAGGAGCAGAGAAACAATGGATTCCCTCCAAATAGCCGGGTAGCTAACGGATGAAAGTATTCCGTTAAAAACCTGGCACAGAAAGTTGGCCACTAGATCAGGTTCCAATTTAAGTGTAAAGGGCATGCAGGGGTCCGAGGGCGCCCTGGATTTAAGGCCAAGTAGAAGTTCTTTAGTTTGTTGAACCGAGATTGGAGGACAGGGCATTCTTCCTGGTGACTTGTAGGAGTTCCCCAGTTATCTGTTCAACGCCATCCTCCATGGCTTCCCCACTGACAGAATCCTCGTCTTAAGTGGGGATAAACTTGGGGAAGATCTTAAGGACTTTGTCCTGAAAGTGGATTGCTACTTTGTCACAGAAATCTTGGGAGGGAATCATAGGCTGTTGCTGCGGTAGCTTAGAGATTTCCTTTATTACCTTAAAAAGCATGCTAGAGGAAATGTCTGCCGACAAAATCTTTCCTGTTAAGAAGCTGGATTTAGCCTGGAAGATGGCGTGTTTGTATTTCCGCAGAAGAGACAGCTGCATGTTTTTTCCCTACGGCAAGGGTCACTGCATCATTTGCGTTTTTGTCTGCGGCATTCACGCCTCAAGAACATGAGCTCTTCCGAGAACTATGGGTCGAAGGTTTTATCCTTTTGATGAAACAATTTTTTAAAGGGGCAACTATATCCAGGGCCCTATTGATCCAGTCACGAAAGCCCTCTGCTGTGGGAGCAGGAGTGATGTGCTTTCCCTCAGAGACTGAAGCCAAGGCTGCATCTCAATTTGCGGCGTTGATCTTATTCAGCCTTCTGCAGCATAGATGCCTAGGGGGAAGGCAAATTCACAATAAAACAAAATACAATTCAATTAAATACGTTATCAACAAGTGTAGAAGAGAGAGAAAGGAGATATATCATTGCAAAATGACAATATGCAAGATAAGCTTTCCATACGAATCTAAGATTCGGAAACACTAATGCACAGCGTGCAATTAGTCAGAAAAGGCTAACCCGTCGGCCGAAAAGGTATAGCTCAAGCAACATCGATGAAGTGCAAAGGAAACAGGACAGTCTCGTGCAAGGATTATTGCCAGCCAGAGTAGCAATAGAGAGTGCAGCAGCAAGTCTTTCATCCGTAGATTCGGCATCTGCTACAAACTTCATTCTTTCCCACTGGAATATTTATATCTCAAAATCTCTACTAAAATGTATAATTATCACAGTTCTGCACATCCTCAATGTTTAAAAAGTACATGTGGTGATCGTGGTCTGAGCTGTTTCCTCCGATGTTAATAGTTGATCCTTGGTTAAAATAGATGTCGTCATATTCTTCGAAAGCAGGAGGAAACATTCGCAACATCGTCTCATTCTCATTCCTACTTCACTTCCACATCGGTTTTGTAACTTTAATCAACACAGTTGAACTCAGAAAATTTTATTTCTCGACTAAACAGAAAAAATCTAGAGATATGTTTATACACAGCTAAACATATTATTCAGCTCTTTAGAAATGATGAAGGACAGAATACATTTGTCTTAGGCCTACATTCAGAAAAGGAAATAACTCTACAGATTTCTAAAAGCCATGCTCAGAAAGAGAAAAACACATTAAACGTGCAGTTTCTATCTAAAGAAATAAACCACATCTCAGTTAGAAAGGCAAATGCAAATCTCATTATTCATCATTAATTCCATGTCAAAATTCAAAGGTAGACTCATTTATTAATCTATTATTATTTTATTAATAAAAAGAAAACATTATCCTCAGCTTCATCTCATTTAGCATCTCTTTTTCTCTCTCTTATTCTCTCATTTCATAGAAAACATGGTTTTCTTTACTTTCTGGTCATTTGACCATTTTCAATTTCAAACATGTTAAACGTGTTTCTGTGCACATTTTCACGTTGTACACTGAGGAGCAGATTTACATTAAACTAATGTGGCGCGGTGCAGCAAGCCATTTTGCTGCGCTTTGCTGCGTTAGTTTGGAAGCACAGGGATGCAACATATTTACAACAATATGTTGCATCTCTGTGCTTCCCACTGCGCTGGTGCACAAACTGCTGCCATGCGCCGATGCAGGCACCCTTGCACCAAGGATGCCTGGGTCACAGGGACGATTGTTTTTGTGCAGGAAGGGCTCCCTTCCTGCACATAAAAAATCAGAAATAGCGTTTTACAACTTCTATGTGTCTGACATAATATCAACGTCAAAAATATCAATGTCAAAAATATCGGAGGCGGAATATCATTGTGAAGAATATCGAAGTCCTATCTACATCATGGTAAGTACATAAATATCAAGAAAAAAATATCGTTGTCAAAAATATCATTGTTAAAAATATTGTTTGTTTTAAAATGTTTAAAAATAATGTAAAATTAAATAAATAATACATATAATTAAAATAAACACAGTTAAAAATATGTTTAAAGTTATTAGTAATACATATAGGGGTCGATTCCGATTTGGGAAACTAATCCGTACGACGATTCGAATTCGTAGCCGTTTCCGTACGAATCGTACAAATCCGTCCGAATTGCTTAGTACGATCCGTAGGAAAAAAATACGTCCGAATCTTTGCGAACCGTACGAAAAGCAAGGGAAAATCCATACGATACAGGACCCTCACGGTGAACCGTACGAATCGTAAACATGCTGTACGACCCGACAAGTACGATCCGAACCGGGGAACGAGAGCGCGATTCATTCGGAAAACGTCGTATGAGCAATTTGTATGGAGAGCCACACAATCACATACCACCAAACCCCTGCAATCATAGGGGTACGCACAGTACCCCTATGCTCTGTGCCCCTACGCACCGTACACCTATACACCGTACACCTATGCACCGTACCCCTAGGCACCATATTCCTAGGCACCGTACCCCTACGCACCGTACCCTGCAATCTTGGGGTGTACTCGCGTACCCCGGGGGGGTCCATTTTGTACGCGGTTTGAGTCGAAATCTGCTTTTACGGATGTTTTCGTCTCCCGTAGAAAAAGAGTCCTACGGAGTGTTGACATGACGAATCGTACTTGCTGGGTCGGAAATAGCTGCTTCGATCCGTACGGATGTCGCGTACTGCGTGTTCCGAATGCGATTTGTACGGATTTTTAAGTCGTATGGTCTTTCGTACGATTCGTACGGAGATCTGCTTTAGGTTCGGATCGTACTTCATCGTACGTACAGGGACGTTGAAGGTGTACGATTCGTACAGGAAAAATGCTCCGTACGGCTATTCGTAGGGGATTTTACCGAATCGGAATCGGCCCCATAATGTAAAAAAATTAAACATATACATAAAATATAATATATATACTTACTTAATAATATTTACAATTAATGATTCTAATAATTATAACTACATACATACACATACAACAATAATATAAATAAAAATATCAAAACTATATATAACAAATTATTAAAAAATAAATAAATTATACAATACATTAACTAAAACATTACATATTGGATAGCGTAGGGGTAAAAATTACTATTCCAACTCCAGAGAGTGCAACAGTAGGGAAAGTGTTGGATAGCGTAGGGGTAAAAAATACTATTCCAACTCCAGAGAGTGCAACACTAGGGAAAGTGTTGGATAGCGTAGGGGTTAACATTACTATTCCAACTCCAGAGGGTGCAACAGTAGGGAAAGTGTTGGATAGCGTAGGGGTTAAAATTACTATCCCAACTCCAGAGTGTGCAACAGTAGGGAAAGTGTTGGATAGCATAGGGCTAAAAATTACTATTCCAACCACAGAGAGTGCAACAGTAGGGAAAGTGTTGGATAGAGTAGGGGTTAAAATTACTATTCCAACTCCAGAGGGTGCAACAGTAGGGAAAGTGTTGGATAGTGTAGAGGTTAAAATTACTATTCCAGTTCCAGAAAGTGCAACAGTAGGGAAAGTATTGGATAGCGTAGATGTTCAAATTACTATTCCAACTCCAGAAAGTACAACAGTAGGGAAAGTGTTGGCTAGCATAGTGGTTAAAATAACTAATAATACATTTTTTTTATAAAATAATAATGTAATTATTAAATTACAATAAATTAATTAACAATTCCAATATATATTTTTTAAATAATTACCAATTAATAATGAATTAACAATTAAATTGATGATAAATACAATTAAATAATAATTATTAAAAATGTATTACCAAATAATAATAAAATAAAAAATAAAAAGTTGCAATACCAAAAAACAATAATTAATAAAAAACTGTTCACAATTAATAATAAATTAATAATGGATTATTGATAAATACCAATAAATTATAAATAATCAAATGTAATTACCAATTAATAATTAATTAACAATAAATGAATTTTCCCCCAAAATATTCATTATTACAAAGTTATTACCAAATAATAATTGATTAACAATAAATCAATTATCAATACTCAACACTAAAATAAATAATTACTTAATTACAATTAAATTACTTCCCACCCTATTGCCCTATACCCTCACAACACACTTCAATAATACATTAATACACTTAATATAATTACCAATTGAGCAATTATTAAAAATTAATTACCAATTAATAAAAATTAATTACCAATTAATAATTATTTAACATAAAATGAATTATCAATACCAATAACAATTAAATATTCACGTAATTACAATTAAATAAATTAACACCCTATTCCCCTATAAACCCACAACTGCTACAGAACTAAAACTCAAAAATGATTTACAAATATTTACCAATCCCTAAAAAAAATCATTAATTTACTAGAATTAAATTACTTCCCACCCTATTCCCTATAAACCCACAACCCTCTATGGTACTAAAACGCATAATTTACTTAAAGAAATTATTACTAACTTCTAAAAATGTAATACGTATATTATAAAACTGGTACAATAATTAACAACAATTAGAAAAACAAACATATAAAATACATAATAAAATACATAACACTAATATTAATATTGATATTAGTAACATCGATATTTTTGCTATCGATATTACTAACTTCAATATTAACAAAAACAATATTTCTTATCTTCAGGTCGATATTCTGGTCTTCGATATTCTTGATTTCAATATTCTGTCCCTACGATATTTCCAACTCGATATTTAAATGAATTTTGTTGCGCGCGCTGCATCGCAAAATGCAATGAAGCTCGCGCAACAAAATTTGTTTTATTTATTTAAATGTTTACTTACCTCTATACATCCATATTCCAGTGTTTACTACCACCCACCCTTCTCCGCCCCGCCTCACCGCCCCACGGAACTCCCTCCACGGGCCGTGGCTGGTTACTGATATATCTCTTCCAGTCTTTGCTTTTGTCAGGGATCCAAGTGCAACATTGTTGAATTTCAGCATACTACAGACTCCTCCCTCTTTTGCCAATAATTCATCTAGGGCAAGTCTATTCTGCAAAACCATAGATCTCATAGCCACCATTGCATTGCATATTAAAGTCGTATGGTCTTTCGTAGGATTCGTACGGAGATCTGCTTTGGGTTCGGATCGTACTTCATCGTACGTACAGGGACGTTGAAGGTGTACGATTCGAACGGGAAAAATGCTCCGTACGGCTATTCGTAGGGGATTTTACCGAATCGGAATCAGGCCCATAATGTAAAAAAATTAAACATATACATAAAATATAATATATATACTTACTTAATAATATTTACAATTACTGATTCTAATAATTATAAATACATACATACACATACCACAATAATATAAATAAAAATATCAAAACTATATATCACAAATTATTTTAAAAAAAAATAATTATACACTACATTAACTAAAACAGTAAATATTGGATAGCGTACGGGTAAAAATTACTATTCTAACTCCAGAGAGTGCAACAGTAGGGAAAGTGTTGGATAATGTAGGGGTAAAAAATACTATTCCAACTCCAGAGAGTGCAACAGTAGGGAAAGTGTTGGATAGGGTAGAGGTTAAAATTACTATTCCAACTCCAGAGGGTGCAACAGGAGGGAAAGTGTTGGATAGGGTAGTGGTTAAAATTACTATTCCAACTCCAGAGGGTGCAACAGTAGGGAAAGTGTTGGATAGCGTAGGGGTAAAAATTATTATTCCAACTCCAGAGAGTGCAACACTAGGGAAAGTGTTGGATAGCATAGGGGGGTTAAAATTACTATTCCAACTCCGGAGGGTGCAACAGTAGGGAAAGTGTTGGATAGCGTAGGGGTTAAAATTACTATTCCAACTCCAGAGGGTGCAACAGGAGGGATAGCGTAGGGGTTAAAATTACTATCCCAACTCCAGAGGGTGCAACAGTAGGGAAAGCGTTGGATAGCATAGGGCTAAAAATTACTATTCCAACCACAGAGAGTGCAACAGTAGGAAAAGTGTTGGATAGCGTAGGGGTAAACATGACTATTCCAACTTCAGAGGGTGCAACAGTAGGGAAAGTGTTGGATAGCGTAGGGGTTAAAATTACTATTCCAACTCCAGAGGGTGCAACAGTAGGGAAAGTGTTGGATAGTGTAGGGGTTAAAATTACTATTCCAACTCCAGAAAGTGCAACAGTATCAGAGCTAGACCCGATGTGGATCCAAGGAGCACAGAAGGTGCCATGCATGGACCAACTGGCGGAAGTCTGACTAGAGCCCCCTCTGGTTCCTTGGGCCCTGAATAAAGAGGGAGCCAATAGAGCGCCTACTATTCACAGCACAGCCTTCCTGAAGGCCACTTCTTGCTGTGACTTTTCTGATGGACATGAAAAGTCAGAGTGTGTTTGGGACGAGAGATAAAATCAGCTCCTATGGAGATTGGGAGCACGACCTAGAGCCACGTTGATGTCCTTGTGCCCTCTCTAGAGTTCGAGAGAGACAGGAAGGGGCTGATTCCTGCTTAAGTTACTTGTGCTTCTTCTTCAAATTACCTTAGCACTTAGACCATGAAGAGTACCTACCGCGGGAATGACTTCAGGAGCGGGGAGTGACCTTCCTTTTGATGGTCACAGCATGACGTCTTCTTGTGCTTGGTGATGTAGAGCTTCACTTTAGGTTACTGTATAGCTTTTGGGTTCATCTGGGTGCAATCGCCCTAGGACATGGAGCCGCAGTCCGACCACAAGCAGACTTTGTGCAGGTCCATCACCGGCATTAGTTTACGACAGTCCCTGCACAGTTTGAACCCTATTCTGTTATGGTGGGGAGCATTTTCTCTTGCGACTTGAACAGTTTTGTGATAAAAACTCTGGTCTAAGACCAGGGAGAAGCTCTGCATCCTCATCTGAAAATGCTAAAAGAAAGGAACTGACAGCGTTCATGTCTTGCACTTATGTGCTGCTCTGCAAGTCAATTATGGAGTGGAACAGCATCAGTGCAGAGTTTCACAAAGACCTGACGGCATGCAGAGGTACTGCTGAAAAGTTTTGAGATCCCGTTTGACATCTTGGGAAGTATTTCCAAGGTGAGGAATCTGTGGTTAGAAGTATCCATTAGAAAATATTGGTGGGGTGTGAGTCTGAGGTTTCACAAGAAGCAATGAGGCGTACCCAACTAAAAAGGACAGGGTGGGCTCAGGCTACTGGGAGATAGTAAAGTGATACGCAAACAAATGATGGACTGAATGCTGAATAAATCATGCAGAGTTCTATATCAATGGGGTAACCCGATAGACCACTGGACGCGGGTAAATAGTGGCACACAAAAGGATAGTCACAGTGGAAATTATTCACAGTGTATCAACAGCCAATATACTGATACTACGGACGACGGAAAAAAGCAAGGAGGAGGGCTACCTTTCTGATTCGGAATTTCAGTACCTAAATCAGAAACAGCTGTGGTTACCAACCATCTACACCGTACCCAAGGTTCACAAAAATATGGAACAACCACCTGGCTGCCCGATTGTTTCAGGGTGTGGTTCAGTCCTGGAGCCCCTGTGTAAATATGTGGATTTGTTCTTAAAACCACTGGCAAAACAAACCGAGTGATACCTCTGAGATACAATGCAAGTAATCAATCTTGTTGATGGCATGCCCTTTGAGCCTACCACACAAATCCTCGTCACAATGGATATTGTGTCATTATATACGAGCATTCCACAGCAACATGCACTCCAAGGGATGATGAAATATTTGAACACGAGGATATCACCAGCACGTGGCCCAACCAAATTTATAATTCAATTGCTTGAGATAGCTATGACTCAAAATGTATTTTTCTTCCAGAGTTATTATTTCATGCAGACCAAGGATGTGGCCATGGGGGTCAGCTTCGCCCCAGACCTGGCTATCCTCTACATGGATGATTTTGAGCAAAACCACATTTACACCTCGTACCCCTTCAGAGACCGCGTCTCTTGTTGGAAACGTTACATAGATGACGTTTTCATGGTTTGGACAGGGAACAACCTGGAACTCCAGAATTTCTTTGATTTGCTAAATGGGAGATCGATGGATATCCAGTTCATCATCCACCATTGACTTCCTCGACATATCCATTAAAGCCACTAGTGACTGTCTGAATACCACCTTAGGCCGTAAACCCGTGGAAAGGAACACATTGCTGAGGTATGGCAGTCATCACCCCAGGGGCTTATGCGATAACTTGCCATTCGGTCACTTCCTGAGAATCAGGAGAAATTGCACTCAGAAGGAAGACTTTTATAAGGAATCAGATGGTCTAATCCATCGACTGGTCGAACAAGGCTACCCTAAACGTCTGGTCAAACAGACCTGAAAGAGAGCTTAGCATAATCACAGGGAGATGCTCCTTACCTCTAAAGACCGTCTCCAGACTCTAGACAGATTAATTATCATCACAATATTCAATACAAAGAGCAACGAAAGCTGACAGATCGTCAACAAGCACTGGCACCTAGTAGCAGGAGAGCTACAGCTTCCAGAACCTCCAATGCATTCATTTAAGAAGGGTAAAAATATCCGCAACCATGTGGTTAAATCTTTCTTGGATATACCGCTGCAACCCACCATCCATTCAAATGTGGAAAATGTAAGGCTTGTAGCCTGACGATTGAAGCTAAAAAGTGCAATCACAGTAATTGTACTGTGGATCTCAAAACTCTTACAAACTGTAACACAAAAAATGTCATTTACGCAATTGTATGCCCTTGTGATAACATCTACGTAGGACAGACCACCCAAAAGGTCAAATGCCGAATACTGCAGCATTGCAGCAGAATAAGATGCGGTACTGTGGGGGCCCCCATGGTTGACTACTTCCAAACATTTCACCATCCTCCTGAATCCATAAAATGGCTGATTATTGAAGCAGTCACACTGGGCGTCAGGGGCGGTGATCTGGGTTTAATTCTAAATATCCGAGAATGCAAGTGGATGGATCGCTTTAAGTCGGTACAGAATGGCTTAAATGAACTAGACGCTACATATGTATCTACTAAGTGGCCCATAACACACGGACCTGAAGATCAGTATTTTTAAGACTCTGATGGCTATCACACAATTCTAGACATCGAGACAACACCACTCTGCCTACTCCTGACTTAGTTATAGTGCACCATGCTCAACTCCCTTACAGATCTCTGACAATTCTCAGTCCAACCAAACTATCTCTCGCACAATAGTTCAGATCACCACGAGCATACCTCATGGGGTTTCCTACAAATTGTGCTCCATATGGACTCTATAAACGTTGTCCTAAAAATCAATCACCAGAATGTGTGCTAATTATATTGGACAGCCCTATATGTCTTACTTTACAAACGTATGACAGCATTAAGTTGGATGTATAATTGTGTCATATGTACATTTTATAAATGTTTCTCTATAAATCCACCACCGAAATGTGCGGGAACTATGTCAGGCAACCTTAAATGTTTTGCCACACAAACGCTATTACATTGCAGGACGGCAGCTAGAGACAAATTTCGGGGGAGGGGAGGCTGAAAAATATTTCGGGGGGGGGGGCTAATTCTTCCAACCTTAGACAGAGTGACTAAAAGAAGGGGTGAAAACACAACAAAAGCCTAATTTACAAGTAAATGGTCTTTTAAAGACCTGTTACGTACTCGGGTGTGGCTGCAATTAGATGGTCGCCAGCCTGCAAAGCTGTGTCAGCCTGGGCTGACACACACGACGGGGGGGGGGGCTGAAGCCCCGTGAGCCCAATGGGTGTTGCACGCCTGCGTGACACCAACTGGGGTTAGCTGTCTGATTCACCGACACTTCTCCTAAAGGTAGGTCACTGCTCCAATCTCCTTCTTTCCAGCTTGAATGCGCACGCTTGCTTCCTGCGCAGACTTCCAACCAGCCGCGGCCTGTGGAGGGAGTTCTGTGAGGTGGGGTGGGGAGGGGCAGGGTGGGTGGTAGTAAACACTGGAATATGGATGTAGGGAGGTAAGTAAACATTTAAATAATTTCGTTTTATTTATTTAAATGTTTACTTACCTCTGTACATCCATATTCCAGTGTTGACCACAACCCACCCTGCCCCTCCTCCGCCCGCCTCACCGCCCCACGGAACTCCCTCCACGTGCCGTGGCCGCTTCCAACATCAATTATCATCATTGTTCTGTGTTTCATTAATAGGTTCCGGCACACGCGCTGTCTTCCCATGTTTAAGCGCTCGCCTATTTTTAGCCATTAATGTGTACACGCTTTTTCGCCGCACCCCCAAGCTTCCATTAATAGGTTCTGGCACACGCGCTGTTTTTCCAAGATTAAGCGCGCGCCTGTTTTTCAAGCCTTTAATTATGACATGCTTTGAAATTCTCCTATGGAATCGCGAACATGCGCTACCTTCCCTTCACTTATCACGCTTTGATTAATCTTTCTCCACCGGCAGTTTTCCCTTGACCAATTTTTGGTTCTGTGCCGACACACACCCGCTTTTTAGGTCTCATCTAAACCATCCCGTAGGGATGGTGGGCGAGATTATAGTAAGGCTTCCGAAAAGTCTCCCAAAACTGCGGATTCGATAAAGTTCATGTGAGTCAGGCCCGTGCACATCACCAGCCAGATCCCACACCATGCCTTGGCATCAGACTTCAAAGGAAGCCGCTCCCCTACCCCCCTCCGCGCAATGCCAGATCTTGTTTTTCTCACGTTTTTTTCTCGTTCCTTTCCCCTCTATTCCTTCCACCCTGCATGCCTGCCTCTACTGCTTCCTTCATTTTCTCTCGCTTTCGCGCTTTATTTCCTTAGTCTTTATTCTGTCAATCTACTTCTGTTCTCCTCCCTCATAACCCCCTCCTCCTTTCATCCCTCTCTTCTCTCATCGCCCCTCCTCCTTTCTTCTCATCTTATTTTTTTCCTCCTCTCCTTTCCTCCATCGTCTTCCCTTCTCTTTCTTGCTTCCTCGGTTCCTCCGCTCCTGTCCGTGTCCAGCTCCCTCTCCCTGGCACCACCGACCTTTCCCGCTGCCTCCCGACCGCCCTGACAGTCGGGAGCCGGTGCCTGCGGCCGCGGAGTCAGGCTCGCCGTGATTAATGTCGTCGGTATAACAGCAGACACACAGCAGTCCATCACTGCAGTCCCACCCTGATTAAAATTCAGCTCCGGCCCAACTGCAGCACTCCACAAATGGAATATTCTACATCATTCATTTCCGAAAATCTCTTTTTGATCTTTGCATTAGATGTTTGCATTATTTACTCAGTATATTCTCTAAAGTGGCTTTTCATGATGTCATGATGGGTTACTGCGTCGGTGGAGTGCCGCCTCGAACCCTTGATACTACCCTACACATGCCGCCAGCATTACTGTATGCTTCTGACCTGAGTTGACCCTGATGACCCGGTGGTCCTCATTAACCCCCCAGCAGGCAGACCGTTTGCCTGTTTCTAGCGCCTTTCAAAAGTAGGTAATATAGCACTCTCACACATGCAAATAATGTTTAATTTTACCGTTTGGCATCCTTAGAGAAAGAATTTCGAGATATCATGCACTCTAGCGTCCTGGCTTAAAACTTTACTTACCTTCCATCCTCAGGCCTCTTCTGTCTGAGTACAGCCAATTGTAAACTGTGTTTATATAGTGCTTACTACCCCAGACAAGGCTTCAAAGCGCATTTTGTTGAGTAGCATGCTTGCCTTAATCTCTATTTTTGTACAACTAGGAAGCTGCCCACATCGCACCTCATAGATGGCAGTCTGTCCTTCTTTGAAAGTCACGCTCCGGAACCAGCAGTACCTACTATCCTGGAGCACAGCTACAAATAGCCCCTGCCAGCGGCGTTAGCGCACATACCCACCCCCGCTAATAATCCCACCAGGCCTGCTAATAATCACACCCAGCCCCTGCTGATTTATACCACTCAAAGACACTCCGGTTTGAAATGTTATCAATGGCAGCACAAGATTAACCCTAATAACCAGCAAATACCCTTGAACTAACCACTAACCTTGAGCTCCAGAAAGCAGTAAAGCTCCTGAATGCCTCCTCGGGGTTAGTAAGCGCTATATCAATGCAATTATAACACAATACACAAGGCCTTCCTCTGGCAGTGGGTGCTATTGTGTGTTTTTGTCGAATGTTTTGTCATGGTGAGGCTGGTGTTGGGGGACACCATTTGTCTGAGCCTCGGCATCAGACTTCAAAGGAAGCCGCTCCCCCGCCCCCTCCACGCATGCAAGCATTACATGATTTCCCTTGATGCTTTAAAAAAAATTATTTAACCAGCACGGCACGCCTCAGCTGGGTTCATGAGAGCTGCGCTTTTCTTTTGTTCATTTCAATCCTCCAACAGGGTTGCATGCCGTTAAAAAAAAATTACATTCCTGGGGCGGGCAGGAGATTACATGATTTGCCATTGCCAACAGTTTTTGGGAACCTTTTCATTTTAAATAGGCTTCACAGTTAACATCCTGGTGGCTCCTAACCCTCTCACCCTTCCCACAACACTCGTTTCTGGCCCCTCCCTAATCCCAAGCGAACACATCTAGCAGATTTGTGGTGCAGTAAGCGCCATCTTGTGTAAACAGCAGTCCGCTTCTATACAATGCGACACGCTTACACTTTAAATATGGTGCCCCGTCCACTTTATCTTCTGCATGTCAACACAGTACTCCGCGCTGTATCTTTACATTTAATGGTAGGCAGCCCCACTGAATTTATTCTCATCTGGCATATTCACCACTCAACGGGGTGCCACCACATCTCTCCTTCACCCTCTCTCCCGGAGGGCTCCTGGAATACTGGCAGCAATTACGCCGCTCGCTTCGGACGCTCCATGTGATCGCAGCAAGTTCTGCTCAGGTAAGTTGCCCGCCCTCGCCACACAGGGGCACATGTGAAATTTACACAAATGCTGTGGCCTTACCTTTTAAGTTACTCTGTACTGCAAGCCGTATGTGTTATATGGTTAAAAGAGCAAATATGTTCTTGTATGCTGCCTGTCGATTGCCTCAACCACAGTTGTCACATATTGATTATCCTTTGCCCCAGGACCAACTTTCATTTGTTTATTGTTCTGCTCTGTCACATTTCAGTGTTGTTTTAACATGCTTCAACCATCATAACATTGCAGAAGTAGACTTGTTTCATGTTTGTATCATTCATCGGAGAGTTCTCCTTATCTACCATGTCCTTAGCCTTTCCTTCTATGATTTGCTTTGGAGTGAACAGTACAATGCAAAGTTTGAGATACTGGTATTGTAAAAGACAATGCCTTTTATTTATGTGTTTTGAAAATCTGCAAGTAGTGCGTAAACACACACTTTGTACTTATAGTCCTTGCTTACGAGAAGCAAGGCTGGTAGTAAGTGTGCCTCTTTTACTGCCAGCCTTGCTTCTCGTAAGCAAGGACAATAAGTACAAAATGCATGTTTACGCACCACTTGTTTTATTGGCCATTGACTCTGTGGTTTGCGCACTTTGTCAATTTATTTTTATTTTTTATTCTCCCACTGGCAAAGTACCATTAGATGTGTGCTTAAAAATATCAGCATTACTTATTCACTCGTGCACGGCTCGCTCTTTGATGAATTTTTATTGGCCATTCACTCTGTGGTTTGCGCACTCTGTCAATGTTTTGTAAAATGTTTATATTCTCCCACTGGGCAAAGTAACATTTGCTGTGGGCTTAAAAATATCAGCATTCGTTAATTATTCGTGCATGGCTTACTTTTTTGTATCACTTGCAAGTTAAATGATAATTCAACCCCCCACACACACAACCCCCCCTCACACACATCCCCCCCACACACACAACCACACACACAAAACCACACACACAACTATCTATCTGTCTATCTATCCATCGCCCTCACTCTATCTATTGCCCTCACTCTATCTATCTATCGCCCCTCACTCTATCTATCTATCTATCTATCTATCTATCTATCTATCTATCTATCTATCTATCTATCTATCTATCTATCTATCTATCTATCTATCGCCCTCACTCTATCTATCTACCGCCCTCACTCTATCAATCTATCTATTTATCGCCTCTCACTCTATCAATCTATCTATCGCCCTCACTCTATCTATTTATCGCCCTCACTCTATCTATCGCACTCTATCTATCTATCACCCTCACTCTATCTATCTGTCGCCCTCACTCTATCTATCTATCTCCCTCCCTCACTCTATCTATCTATATGTCCATCGCCCTCACTCAATCTATCTGTCTATCTATCTATCGTCCTCACTCTATCTGTCTATCTATCGCCCTCACTCTATCTGTCTATCTATCGCACTCTATCTATCGCCATCACTCTATCTATCTATCTATCTCTCAATCTATCTATCTATCTATCTATCTATCTATCTATCTATCTATCTATCTATCTATCTATCACCCTCCCTCCCTCCCTCTATCTATCTATCGCCCTCACTCTATCTATCTATCGCCCTCACTCTATCTATCTATCGCACTCTATCGCATCACCACAGCATCACTCAGCACCACCACAGCTTCACTCAGGGGCACCATAACATCACTATGCGCTACCACAGCATCACTGAACGCCAAAGCATCACTCTTCGCCACCACAACATCACTCAGCGCCACCACAGCATCAATCTGTGCAACCATTCAACAACAACTGGTTCAAATATGTTCTCTCAATGTTTTAAGCTTTATTACAAATGTCACAAAAAGATCTTAATAGTTCACTTCTGTTCTTGGATTTTCGTCACAATAAAATACACTGAACATAATATTCACAAAAGTTATTTACAAAACTTTAAGCTATTGCCATTATAAATTACAATAACTTTTATGTAAGTATTAATTATTAAAAAAAAAGTACAAGCCATTGTTATTTGTAATATCAATACATCTAAGTCACGTAAATTCAACACATTGCATTACAAATGCAAAAGGTGTCCCATTTGCGAAAGTTATAACTATTGGCATTGTAAATGACAAAGCTACTAATTTAGCTATTTTCAAAACTAACACATGAATAAAAAATGTGTCATTTAAAATAACAGTAGCTCAAGCTTTCCTAATGCGAGACCTATTGCATTGCAAATGCTTGTTAGTTTTGTGTTCAAGCCCCTTTTAATCTTCCGCGCATGTTCTCTGCATAGCCTGTAAGTCACCCAATAATGCATTTCTTTCTGCAACTACTGACTTGGTCAAACCCTCGTGTTTAGTACATCCATGCGCTATCATCCCAGAACTGAACACCACAACTTGCAATTTTGCACCCTTGATTAGATGCACATTTTATTACTAGTGCTCTTTTCCCTCAGATGAGGTTTTAATGTGAATGTTTCCTCGATTTCTTTTTCACCTTTCCTTTCCACGCACCCAGCCACAGGTTACTTATGAACCTAGTGCCATCCCAACTGCTTAATATAGTCCAACATAGAGAACTCTGAACCTATGTTACCTACTCTACATAACCTTCCGTGAGTATATGGCTATTATCATTGTCCCCCATTGTACTCCCATCGACTAGTGTAAATCATGACCCTAGCGAAAATGGTCTTGTTTCTGTCTCTGCTACCCTGTAGGAGCAGCGCAGGCCTACAACCTTAATTTCCAGCACGAAGGAACCTTGCTGATGCTGGTAATTTATAGTCCTTAGTATACACCTATTGGATTTACTTCCCTTTACTAGACACACTCCTTTAATCATGTATCATTACCTTTAGGTTCCCCCCCCTTCACCCGCCCCCCTCGTCCTGATGAAGACCCCACCTCCAAGACGCACAGTTTGCTGGTTCCCTTAGGGGTCTAAAAGTCGACTTTTCTCTTCCTTTCACATCAAACCTGGATGACAGTGAATCATTAACTGCATCAGTTGCTTATGATTTTGCATTTATTGTTTGTGCCAGAAATCTGGCTGGATAGGTTCCCTATCATTGTATATTAATGTATATACATGCACCACCTTTCTACTGCACAACCACTTGCACTGATCCCAATTTCACCACTTGTCACCTCACGTTTATTTGCACTTGTTTTTCTAAAAAGTGCAGAATGTAAAATACAGTTTATTTTGTGAATCATTTATCTATTGACAATCGTTTCTAAATCGGTTAAATTTCAATCCTTTACCGTATGACATTTCTTGGTGTTGTCATATTTTCTTTTTCCTTTTACCATGTATAGGCTGTTACACCGAATAATTTCCACTGTGACTATCCTTTTGTGAATAAATCATTAATTCACCCCCAGTCAAAAGATCTGGGTTAAATCCATTGTTCGTCTGCTCACTACGCCACCCCAGTTTGGACCCAGCTATATGCAAATCAGTCTTGACCGTGTGCCTCATGGGAACAGTCCAGCCCGAACTGCCAAGGCAGGTCCTCCCTGGAATTGAAACAAGCATCCTGGGACCTGTTTCTGGGTATTTCCCTTCATCAACCAGGCTAGCTTGAATCCATGGGCATACCATCCCACTTAGGGCGAAAAGTGATACGCAAACAAATGATGGACGGAATGCTGAATAAATCATACTTTCACCCCCAGTCAAAAGATCTGGGTTAAATCCATCCTTCTTCTGCTCACTACACCACCCCAGTTTGGACTCAGCTATATGCAAATCAGTCTTGACCCTGTGCCTCATGGGAACAGTCCAGCCTGAACTGCCAAGCCAGGTCCTCCCTGGACTAGAAACAAGCATCCTGGGACCGGTTTCTGGGTATTACCCTTCATCAGCCAGGCTAGCTTGAATCCAGTGGCAAAGTGAGCAAGGGACCCACATCTGGGCATACCCATCCCACTTAGGGCGAAAAGTGATACACAAACAAATGATGGTCGGAATGCTGAATAAATCATACATTCACCCCAAGTCAAAAGATCTGGGTTAAAGCAATCCTTCTTCTGCTCACTACGCCACCCCATTTTGGACCCAGCTATATGCAAATCAGTTTTAACCCTGTGGCTCATGGGAACAGTCCAGCCCGAACTGCCAAGCCAGGTCCTCCCTGGACCGGAAACAAGCATCCTGGGACCGGTTTCTGGGTATTACCCTTCATCAGCCAGGCTAGCTTGAATCCAGTGGCAAAGTTAGCAAGGGACTCACGTCTGGGCATACCCATCCTACTTAGGGTGAAAAGTGATACACAAACAAATGATGCACAGAATGCTGAATAAATCATACATTGACCCCCAGTCAAAAGATCTGGGTTAAATCCATCGGTCTTCTGCTCACTATGCCACCCCTGTTTAGACCCAGCTATATGCAAATCAGTCTTGACCCTGTGCCTCATGGGAAAATTCGAGCCCAAACTGCCAAGCCAGGTCCTCCCTGGACCTGAACCAAGCATCCTGGTACCGGTTTCTGGGAATACCCATCCCACTTAGAGGAAAAAGTGATACACAAGGCTTTAAAAAAGATATGGTGGTATCAAGCAAGGAATATTGCAGTCATGTCATACATTCTATAGGACTTCTGCTATCCCAGGAAACTTGAACTTCAAATTATAACAGTGAGGGGTTCTGGAATAACCATATGGAGACATCTAGTGCTACATTACACTACCAAATAAATAAATGGCACCCCAATGCTAGGCACTAAGCCAGTAGAAGTAAAGTATGGTCTTTTTTTCCCTAAACCTGACTTTCCCCAAAATCCTGTTATTATGCAGCATATAGATTCCTTCATGAGGAAAAAAACACACCCAGAAATGGCCCAGAGAGTGACCAGAGATAAGAGGTCAGTGTTGTACCAAATCTATACGGCAACTGGCCAGTCTCAAGTTGCAGGGTTGGGTAGTGCAGCCGCTCTAATTTGACTGGTAATTCATCCCCCGTAGCAATAAAAACACATGCCTCACCTCCACTAGTAAAGTGTGTGGGTGTTTGTGTGTGTGTGTGTCTGGGGGTGTGTGTCTCTTTCTGATATGGTGGACCGGTCCCCTTATAGTGTTTAGGTATTTTACAGCAAGTGTTTAAAAAAACTACGGTCCGCTTTATAGCCTACTTCAGTATGTTATGTTATGAGGATTTATAGAGCGCATGGCTACCCAAAGGCGTCCCAGCACCAGGCATGAGACATGGTGAAGCAAGGGAGAAAAGAGGTTAGTCGAATTTATTAAACAGCCAAGTTTCAGTTTTTGTCTGAAGGTTGCTTCTGAGGCTGTTAATCTAATCTCCCACAATAGTGAATTCCATAGTTTGGGCCCCAGTTGGGAAAAGGCTCTGCCGCCCCATCTGGCCCTTTTTATTCTGGTAGTTTTTAACAGGTGCTAAGTGCCTGCCTCAGACATCTGTTGGGAAGGTATAAGCACACCAGATTTCTGATCTTACTGGGCCCTTTGTTATTTATGGCTCTGTGAGTTAGGCAGAGTGCTTTGAACTGGATTCTCGCCTCGATCGGGAGCCAGAGTAAGTTTCTACGATGTGTACTCACTGATTCCTTCATTGGGATTTGACACAGAAGTCTGGCCGCTGCATTCTGTACTACTTGTACCTTGTTAATAACATATTTGGGTGCGCCCAAAGGGAGCAAGTTACTGTAGTCCAAAGGTGACGTCACCAAGGAGTGTATGGTCATTTTCCTTTGTATGAAGATGTGTGTGGTGTTAGAGGTGCAAATACATACTCCACTACAGTCAGGAAGGCTGGTCCTTGTATATACAGCAAACATTTTCAAACTATTCATCCAGAATCTGGAACAGCATCTTCACATGTATCAGGACCACACCAAAGCTGCTCCAATGTAGCCAAGGGTTGAAGACTCACCTCTTTAATAAACACTACATTACAGTGCACTAAACATCCACAACCAAGCTTCCTCGCCAATTACTCGTTGACCTTATGCTTGTATTTGACCCTGTACATCACTACACTGCCTTAGGGCTAGGTTTGCGCTATGGAAATGCCATATACATACATACATATATATATATACATACAGGTATGGCTTGATATGTGAGTGTGCTTTACTGGATGCACAATGAGCCAATAGACCATGGAAACCTGCACTGCTGCTGCTCATACTGTATCTGTTTAAAAGTTCTCCAGTTGTTGTATGCCAGGAATGAGATACTAATCCAGTCCTGGTTTACCTTCTAGTACTGAACACCCTGCATTTCAAATGGGAAAGCAAAGGTACACGTATAAAAAAAAATTGAAAGTTAAAACTAAGATTGGCTGATCAACTAATGGTTGTCATTGGACAATTTGGTTCTTGTTGAATGCGCTGTCACTCAGGAGGTTTCATGGATCCGAAGAGCCCACCTGACCATGAGCTGGTGATAGGTTAAAAAAACTGAAAAGTTTTAGGTGCTTTTGTAAAGAGAAGGTAGTTTTCATCTGCATCAGTTTAATCTGCAGTTGACTCTATAGTTTTACTCCGTGGCATCATAGTGAGTGCCACCCCTCCAAAGAACCCCGTCAACCTCATCTTTTCACGCTGGGGATCCCCATCAGGATCTAGTCTTCTACATTTAAGGGGCGGGTTTGGGGGGAATCCCTCCACATAGATGAGGTGAGTGGTTTTACTATGTCATAGAGAGCTTTGTGTGTGACATAGATAAACGTAATTTAGATTCTCTGATCACAGTCAGAAGCTGTATTGTTTTTTTAAACTGTTCAACTGTGTGTGTGAAGAGGGTTAGTACCGCTGCTCTTCGTGTTGTACTTGTATGTTTGTGGGAAGATTATTCTGCTGTTGACTGTGGTATTTGTATGTGTTTGTGTGTCAGTGTGTTCTGCTGAGGCACCGTATTTACCTGTTTTGCATATGTAAAGAAGAATGCAGTCCTGCCCAGGTTGTGCATGGTGTCAGTGGGAGGGAACATTTGAATGCTACTGCTGTACTGTACCAGTTCTGTGTATGAGGAAGGTGTACTGATCCTCAAGTAAATATGGAACACATAAAGTAATGAAATGAAGATTTCCTTTATTCCAACCCCTGCATAGCAGGTTACATCCAGCACGAACGGTCTCCAAGCAGAACTAACTCACATAGAGAACCCCAAAATACATCATACAATTCTATAGTTCTAGAGCATAAGTAAAGTTCTAACATTAAGGGGCCGATTCCGATTCCTGTCGGAAGGGCTCCGAACCCTGTTTGGAGCCCTTCTGACCGAATCGATCAGTGCCGGTCGGACTCCATTCCGACTGAGTCATTCCGATGGGCTCGGTCGGAATGGAATCTGACTCAGATATCCGGATGGCCTACAACGGGTTCAGAAAGCCCGTCTGCCATCCGAAAATCCTTCAGCACTCCCCCGGTCTCCGCTTTACGACCGAGGGAGAACAATGGCAGGTTTTCACTGCTTTTCGAAAAGGCAGTCAGAAACTGTCTTTGTGGCCCCCCAGCAGGGCCCCCATGGGTGCAAGGCTGCCGAATGGCAGCCAGGGGGCACCTATGGTGCCCCTCTGTGGATACCTGCACCCGGTGGCAGGCACCTTGGGGTGCGGCCACATGGTGCAGGGATGAACTGCACCCCTGCTTTTCCCTGTACTGGCATGCATTCCACTCGGAATGCATGCCTGCATTGTGAAGTATACGCATCGTATTAGCAGGGCCGTAACCCACGACAGCAGGTGGTGGGTTACAGCTCCTGACCGATGTCGGACGGACCTGAGTCCGTCCGATATCAGAATCGGCCCCTAACCCTGAACTTACCAATGAAGCACAATACTACACAAGCCCCCCCTTAAAAGAAAGAAAATAAAATATTAATAATAATAATAAAAATATATATATATATACTTAATTGCAGTCAAACATTTCTAAACACTTAGGGCCCCATTAGGATGTCGGGCGGATTGCCTCCGCCAGGGTGGTGGTGGCCTCCGCCAGGGTGGCGGTGGCCAGCGCCACCCTGGCGGAGGCAATCCGCCCGACAAGCACTCTCGTTTTCCCCTCCGCCAGATTAGGATGGCGGAGGGGACAGCGGCGGACGGAAAGACCGTCTGCGGCTTTACTGCCGCGGTCGCCTTGCGACCGCGGCGGTAATGGATCAATATGGTGGCGGTGTCCAATGGACACCGCCAGCCATATTACAATGGCACAAAGTAGAGGCCTTTCCGGGGCGGCAATGCCGCCACGGAAAGGCAGGCGGGGATTGCTGCGGGGGCCCTCTGCAGGGCCCCCAGGTTGCCACCACTGTCGGGGGGCACATGGGGGGTTCCTATGGTACCCCCCCCACATTTGCATATGGTGCCTGCCGCTTTGCATATGCAAATGCAAAACAGCATTTTTAGCATTGTGGTGGGCGGTGCAGAGTGCACAATGCTAAAACTACAGGATGCGGGCACATCCTAATTCCCCCCACGGGACCCCCGCCCTTATGGCGGGTGGTCCCGTTCCCCACTATGGTGACGGGCGGACAAAGTCCGCCCGTCATCATAATGACCCCCTTAGGTTTCTTCACAATTCTTCCACTAGAAGTCTTAATTCTGCTCTGCACATTGGAATAATATATCCTATAGATTTGACGTAGGACTTAGGTCGACTAGGTCTCTATCAAATATATTAGACTTAATTGTGAGTGCCAGCTAGCTCAGAGGTCCCTAGAAACTTTCTCCAATAAACAAGAAGGGATTCGTTTCTGACAACCGCATGAACATGACAACTTTGTTTCCCCAAGATAAAACTGATCTTCAGAGTCGTGGAAACAATAGATAAATATTTCACTCAGTCAATTGTGCATGTTTCGTTTCACCAGAGTTGCAGAGAAATAGAGAGACTGGCGTTTTCAATAAAAGTATTTATTGAACAGTCTTCTTTCTCATGCAGAAGAAATGAACTGCTACAATCATAATACTGGCTGTAAAGTATAAAGCGTACAGCAAGAAGAGCATTATAAACTAATACTGTAAAAGCATGGTAAGGTTTCTAAACCATAAAATATATACATAAATAACAAAGACTAAAAGTACTCAACTATTGCTTCTAAAATACGCCTACCCCGATTTACCTAACCTATGTCTAGTACGAGGGAAGAAGTAAGTATGTGTTTAGTTGTTTTGCCAAGAATCTATCCAAGATTTCTCTTAGGGTCTAATCAGCTCCGTACCTTGGTTTAGAATGAAGGAGGTCTGGTATCTCTGTCTCGTACTCGATTTCCCAACACCCAGCAAGGGGAGCATGGAAACACTGGAGCTGGATTCTCAGCAAGAGAAAGGCAGCCTCTCTGTCAGTGAGTCAGCTGGAGGGTCGGCTTCCTTCGGCACTTGCTGTAGCGAGATGTGTCGGGCAAGTAGATAGTCGAACTGCTCCAAACTACTGTGTGTTTGCTAGGGCAAGTGTGGGCATATTTATACCTTGAAGGTGCCTGGTTTGACGTAAAGTCGGACATAATAACGTCACCAAATAACCCCAAGGGAATGGTAGTTCTTTGAAAACGCCATGATTTCTAGGACAAATCAATATTCAAGAAAGGGGATGTCCCTGACTGCTGAAGCCGAGTTTTCCAAGAAATCTTTCTGGCTTTTTGGAACTAGTGGAAGTAGCCATGCCGTATTTGGACTGGATGGGTTATGTCTAAATATGGTTATGATTTCTATGCCTATATAAGGGTAATGTGAATTATACCTATATAAGGGCATGAATCAGTAAAATTACATTAGGGTCCTAAAACGCTATACAACAATAGTAGATTCTCATCCTGCACAGGTTTGGAAGTAGACGAAATAGCTTGAATATCAACGAGTTCCGGCACGATATTACAACTGTCCAAATCAGCACTGTCCGAATGTTGAACTTCCAGATTATCTTGAGTAAATTCAGAAGTTTTCAACCCCCAAAAATTCTTGGTTTTACTCTCAACATTCTCCATTTTTCTGTCAAATCCAGATTTAACTGGTGCTAAGTGGCTAAAGTGCCAAACTTCCCCATTTTGTAGTAAAGCTGTGCTATTCATAACTTTAACAACCTTCCTAGGTTCCCTAAATTTGCTCTCTTCCTTGGGAACCTTCTTAGCATTTTTAACACAAACCCATTGACCTTCGCACAAATTTACTTGCTTGGTACCATGCTTTTGATCATAATATAGTTTGTTTTTCATCTGAGACTCATTGATGCACTTTTTTACTTCAGGCATGTCACACTCAACCATCCCACTTCTGTTCAACCACCCAGGATTTACTTTGGAATGAGGAATTCTGCCTCTCATCAAAGAAAAGGGACTTGTACCAACGATGCAATGGATGGTACTTCTATAAGCCCAAAGCAACTTCTTCAACTCCTCATCCCATGACAAACTACCCTTATTAGCTAATTGGAGAACACCTTTAATGCTACGGTTGATACAATGCAGTGAATTTTTGCAGAATACCTGAAGCAGATAAATAATTCTTCATTTCAGAAGACTTGAATTGCACCCCATTATCAGACAAGATAATACTAGGGAACCCCTCTCTTAAGAAAATGTCATCCAAAAATGTGATTACAGTTCTTGTGTTGATCACTTCTAGTACACAAACTTCTAACCACCTGGAAAAAGTGTCCACAAGAACTAAAATGTACTTTTGTAAACCATCTTACCATAAGACAGGCCCCATGAAATCTATAGCAACTACTTCCCATGGAAGTTTTGGACAGACTGGAGAAGCTAAAGGTGGATTAAGGGCCTCATTAGGATGGAGGATTCTCCGCATCCTCCGGCCCGGCGGAAGCCACCGCCGGCCCGGAGGATGCGGAAAATCCTCTGCGGACCCACCAAAGACCCACCGCCATATTAGGATGGCTGGTGGGTCCCGGTTTCCGTCCACAGCTTTTCCGCCCCGGTTGGCTCACAACCGCGGCGGAAAAACACTAATATGGTGACGGTGTCTCTCAGACACCGTCAGCCAGATTAGGATGGGCTCAGAAACATGCTTTTCCGCGGCGGCTTTTCCGCCGTGGAAAAGCATGTGTAACTTCACTGCGGGGGCCCGTTGCGGGCCCCCTAGGTGAAGGGGGGTGGGGGGTGCACATGGGGGGTACCTATGGAAACCCCCTGCATTTGTATGCAGAAAGCGGCAGGCACCGCGCGGTGCCTGCCACTTTCTACATACAAATGCAATGCGTGCATTTTTAACATTGCTGCGGGTGCAGCTTGAAGCTGCACCCGCCGCAATGTTAAAAATAGAGGATGTGACCGCCAGGGTGGCGGTCACATCCTAATTGCACTGGAGGGACCTCCGCAGGCCATGCGGAGGTTCCCTCCTTCTCTATGGTGGCGGACGGACTCAGGTCCATCCGCCATCATAATGAGCCCCTATATGTTTTAAGGGTTTTATCAGAAACTTAACACTTGATGCAAAACCTAACACATCTTTCCACCTCAATGTCCACTTTGGGCCACCAATAAAGTTCTTTCAATCAGAGTTTGATGTGTGTAATGCCTGAATGTTCTTGATGACATAAGTCAAGTATTTTACTCATTAAACTTTTAGGAGGAACTACTTCATCACCACGTAAAACTAACGAGTCCCACAAACTGAGTTCATCATGTACCTCTGAGAAACCCCTGAGCTCATCATACACCAACTTCTTGTCCATACCACCCCAACCATTCACAATTAACTGCTTAAGTTCAAGTAAAATTTAGTCAGAACTCTCAGCTTCTATCCATTCTTCTTTACTGAAACTACTTTGTTTTCTGTCAAAAGATACCAAAGCAACAGAGAAATCATTCCAAGATTTTCTGTCTACTTCAGTCAAAGGTTAGGACATACAGCTTAAAAAAAAATGAGCAGTAAACTTTTTAACGCCAGGAACTTATTGTATATCGTACATGACATCTTGTAATCTCATGGAGAGTCTGGCAATTCTTGCTGTGGCCTTGGTCAAACCTTCAGTAGTTAATAGTTTAGTAAGGGGCTTGTAGTCACAACGAAGGATACATTTTCTGCCCCATAGGAACCTCCTGAAATGCTCCAGGGCCCAAACGTACGCTAAAGTTTCACGTTCAATTACAGAATACTATTCCTCAGCAGGAGTAAGGGAACGTGATGCAAAGGCAATAGCTGTTTCTTTATTGTTACCATCCAACTGGGTTAGAACACTACCCAAACCCTTGCTCCTAGTATCGGTGGTGACAATGGTATTCGCAAGAGGATTAAAAACCTGAAGTTTGGGTGCTTGTGCAATCGCCTTTTTAATGGCTTCAAACAACTGTTGACAAGCAACACACCAATTGAATTGTACTTTGTTTTTAAGTAAAGACCTCATGACATGAGTTTTCTCTGAGAACTTTTCAACAAATTTAGCATAAAGTTCTGAAAGCCCTAAGTAGGATCTGAGATCTTCTTTGGACTTGGGTGCAGGAGCAACAGTGATGGCATTCACTAAACTAGTTTTTGGTCTAATGCCTAAAGAACTAACTTCATGACCAAGGTAAGTAACCTTCTTTTCAGCTAATCTGCACTTAGAGATTCCTGCTGTCACCCCCTTATCTTGTAGGATTTCATCACTTTCCTTAAACGTTCATCGTGGATCTTCTTGTTAGCTTTAGCTTCATAAACAAAGAGAAGTACCAGGCTGTTCCTAATGGGAGGTTGATGTTAGTGACATACGTACGTAGTGGAACTTGGGCAGGGGGCACAGTAAAAGCCTACACATGGGTATCCAATTTGTTGGATATAATGGCCTCACACACCCTTGCAGGTGTCATGCTTCATCATCGGCAATGCTCCTCGTTGGTTCGGCGGTGCAATACCCAACGGGCAACACCTCAAAGAGGGGCTCTTTGGCGGAGATCTTTTATCCAACTGCCGTATAGGTGAAGTGTGGGTATGGGGCCAGTGCTATGTAGACGTAGTGATGGATTCTTCAGGACCAATATCAACAAAAGTTTGAAGTTAATAAAACTATCGACAAAGTGCCTTTACCTTCCTATAGAATTCTAATTCCATTACATGTAAAGGGTAAAGTATACCTGTGTTGTGCTGTATTTGCCTATCTGTGTAAATGTGAGCTACAACAACAGCACCCGATGGGTAGAGCTACGGACCCGGCGGCGAGGGGTAGGTCCATCCAAGGAGGCACAGGAACAAATAACCTGAAAACTATGAGGTTGAATCTGTAGCTCTACCCGTCGGGTGCTGTTGTTGTAGCTCACCTTTACACAGATAGGCAAATTGGTCCTGAAGAATCGCTAGTCAGTGGACAAACAGCGAGAAACATGTCGACCTATTGATTCTATATATAATCATAAGGACGGGGGAGGCAGAGTGAGAATCCTTTCAGTCTCCGTAGTAAACTCTCTTAATCAGGAAGGGGAAAGGATCACTTGTCCTGCTTAAACCCCGGTTTTGCAGGTCGAAGAGGTGGTATCTCCCAAAATATGACCCTCATACACGTGTATGTTGGAAACTTCTCTGAGCGGTATATACTGTGTCCCCGCTTTGTTACACGTGCGTGCGTAATCATTGGATCATTTTTTGTGTGTGCACCCTCCACCAGGAGGTTCTTACCTTAGGTTTAAGGCAGTAGTGATCGTGGAATAGTGGGGGGGGGATTAGTTATGATTTTGTTATAAAAAAGTCCGGACAGCCAGAGAAAAATAAATTTAATAAATCTGGATTCGGACTATTGATAAAATTATGTGTGCACCCTTCGAATTGATAAGGAATTCAAGTGCACTTTTTGTAGGGTTTAAAAAGAGGTCAACATGTTTCAGCCTTGGGTAGTCAGTAGATCAATAGGCTTTCGTCAGGACCAATGGGGGTGAAAATAGTGAAAAAATTGTGAGAAGAATAAAGGGTTATTGACCTGATTCTTCGTGAGTTTTAAGGCTTCATTGTACCTGTAAAAGAGAATAGACAGACATACACACAACAACAAACAAGGAGATAGGGTATAACCAGGGTTTAAGCAGGACAAGTAATCCTTTCCCCTTCCTGATTAAGAGAGACCTATTGATTCTACCACTAGTCTAGTCTCGCATTAGGGTACATTAATTCCCTTCGAGTCTATTCTATATCTTTTTTAATTTGGAGTAAGGGACCGCTAGAATAAACCTGATCCTGGTACCCTTTGCCCCAATTTTAACCATCACTATGTCTACATAGCACTGGCCCCATACCCACACTTCACCTATACGGCAGTTGGATAAAAGTTCTTTGCCAAAGAGCCCCTCTTTGAGGTGTTGCCCGTTGGGTATTGCACCGCTGACCCAACGAGGAGCATTGCAGATGATGAAGCATGACACCTGCAAGGGTGTGTGAGGCCATTATATCCAACATATTGGATACCCATGCGTAGGCTTTTACTGTGCCCCCTGCCCAAGTTCCACTACGTACGTATGTCACTAACATCAACCTCCCATTAGGAACAGCCTGGTACTTCTCTTTGTTTATGTCCCTTTGGGCAAATACCTGGCTGGACCTACTACTCCTTTCTATGAGTGGTTAACTTGCCTTTTATTTCCTCCCTTCCTTTGAAAACACAACACACATCTTCTTGTTAGCTCCCATAATCAAGATATCATCCTGGAAAAACACTACTCCTTGCATATCACCAAACAACTCGTACACCAGCCTTTTAAAAACTGCTGCAGCAGACGCCAACCCGAATGGCATGAGATGAAATTGAAAGCAACAAAAGGGAGTGCAGAACGCAGTAAAGCATCTACTCAAAGGTGTAGAGAAATCTGATGATGTGCGGAAGGGAGGTCAATGGTTGAAAACCATTTGCGCCGTTAGTCAATGAGAGCATCTTGTCAATTCTGGGAAGCAGGAACTGGGCTATTATGATGTTATCATTTAAATCCCTCAAATCAATACACATGCAAATTTTCCCATTGGCACATCTGGCAATCAAATGGGAGGAATCCAATCAGAAGCTTCTACAAGTTCAATTATACAAACATCTTGTAATTATTAAAGTTCTTTCTTTACTTCATCTCGTACGATAAGAGGTATGTGATGCACCTTATGAATTTTGGGCAAAGCATTGGATTTAACACAAATCTTGTGTGTAAATCCAGCTAATTTCCCAATACCACCACTAAAAACTTTTGGAAACTCTTTCAAGGCCCATTTTTTTGTATCTTCAGCATCACACATAACTAACACTTGATCAGGGCTATTAGCATCAAGGATGATACTTAGAGAACGTTGATCCTTCCATCCTAAAACAGAAGGTCCATCAGCAGCTACATATAATTTACACAATGCCCTCCTACCTTTGAACTCAAAAACAAGAGATCTATACACAAACATTTAATTTTTTTCTCCAGTGAAACTTTCCGGATTAACATCAGTAGGCTGTTAGTAAGGACCAATGGTATAAGCAAATTTGTTGTCCCAGATGGATTGGGAAACATTGGTAAGCGGTGAACCAGAATCTGCTGCAACTTGTAGAACTATACCGCCAAAGGAGATCATACACAATGGTTTGTTAGTATCATCTCCATTAATATTCACAACAACATATTTCTTTGCACCAGCGGAAATTATTTTAGAATTTTCAGGAGACTCATCAGTTTCATTACTCAACAAGTCTGAACCATTATCCGTTACACAAGTGACACAAGTCTTCTTATAAAGTTTCCTTCTACACACTTTAGAAAAGTGTCCTAAAATCCCACATTCTAGACATTTAGCAGATTTCGCAGGGCATCTATCAAACCTTGAAATATGTGATGTACTTCCACATCTAAAACACACAAAACCAGAATGACTGTTTAGGGTTTTCTCCTCCTTCTTCAAGTTGACTTTTTGATATGTCTTTTGGTATTTATGTGAAGGAGTCTTCCCTCTTTTATTGTCACTGATCTTATTAACTGAAAAAGCATCATTAGAAGGAGTTACAGCCTTAGCACATCTTTCAGACGAATCTCTGACAGATTATCGACGGACAGAATATCGACCTACAGCAACATCGACGCTGGAATATCGAAGGCAAGTATATCGACACCATATCTACAACATGGTAAGTACAAAAATATCGAAACCAAAATATCGATGTTAAAAATATCGTAACTAAAAATATTGTTTTTTTTCTGTAAAAAAAATAAGTTAAATAAAGTAAATAATACTTATACATAAATTAAACATTTAAACATATTTAATAATGTTTAAAAGTAATAAATAATACATATTTAATAATAAAACTTTAATAAAAAATAAACATACAATATATAATATATACTTACTTAATAACAATATTCATTAATAATTTTAATTAATTATAAATTAATAACAAATACCATAAATTACAAATACATCTACACACATAAAATAATAACATAAATAAAAATATTTAATTATATTTAATAAATTAAAAAAATTAAATATAATTTCAATATTTTAAAATTTAATTAAATACATTATCTAAAATAATACAAAAAATATTAAATACATAAATAAATAAAAATACTATTTAAAGTCCCAAAAAAACTACATTAATGAAAACATTGGATAGCGTAGAATATAAAATTACTGTTCCCACTCCAGAAAATTAAATAGTAGGGAAAGCATTAAATAGCATAGGGGTAAAAATTATTATTCCCACTCCAGAGAGTGCAACAGTAGGGAAAGCGTTGGATAGCGGGTGGGTAAAAATTACTATTCCCACTCCAGTGAGTGTAACAGTAGGGAAAGCGTTGGATAGCGTAAGGGTAAAAATTACTATTCCAACTCCAGAGGGTGCAACTTTAGGGAAAGCGTTGGATAGCGGGTGGGTAAAAATTAATATTCCCACTCCAGAGGGTGCAACAGTAGGGAAAGCGTTGGATAGCGTAAGGTTAAAATTACTATTCCAACTCCAGAGGATGAAATAGTAGGGAAATCGTATGATCGCGTAGGGGGAATAATTACTATTCCCACTCCCGAGAGTGCAACAGTAGGGAAAACGTTGGATAGCGGATGGTTAAAAATTACTATTCCCACTCTAGTAAGTGCAACAGTAGGGAAAGCGTTGGATAGCGTAAGGGTAAAAATTACCATTCCAACTCCAGAGGGTGCAAGAGTAAGAAAGCGTTGGATAGCTTAAGGGTAAAAATTACTATTCCAACTCCAGAGGGTGCAACAGTTGTGAAAGCGTTGGATAGCGTAAGGGTAAAAATTACTATTCCAACTCCAAAGGGTGCAACAGTAGGGAAAGCATTGGATAGCGTAGGGATAAAAATTACTATTCCAACTCCAGAGGGTGCAACAGTAGGGAAAGCATTGGATAGCGTAAGGGTAAAAATTACTATTCCAACTCCAGAGGGTGCAACAGTAGGGAAAGCGTTGGATAGCGTAGGGGGAATAATTACTATTCCCACTCCAGAGAGTGCAACGGTAGGGAAAACGTTGGATAGCGGGTGGTTAAAAGTTACTATTCCCACTCCAGTGAGTGCAACAGTAGGGAAAGCGTTGGATAGCGTAAGGGTAAAAATTACTATTCCAACTCCAAAGGGTGCAACAGTAGGGAAACCGTTGGATAGCGTAGGAGAAAAAATGACTATTCCAACTCCAAAGGGTGCAACAGTAGGGAAAGCGTTTGATAGTGTAGAAATTAAATTTAACATACTTATAAATAATTTTTATATTTAAAATAATGTATAATTAATTTTTTTAATAAATCTACATCATTTACAAACAATTAATAATTATTAAAAGCAATTACATTTGAATAATTAATTAACAATAAATTATCAACAAATACCAATAAATAATTTCCAATTATTAAGAAATAATTAACAATTAAAAATATTAATTCCAATTAACACAATTATTTACCTATTAAAAAATGAATTACCAATTAAAACAATTATTTCCCAATTACAAACATGAATTACCAATTAAAAAAATTAGTTAACAATTATACCAATTCAAAAAATAAATTATCAATTAACATAATTAATTGTCAATTAATAATTATTTTAAAATAAATTATTTATCCATAACAAACAAAATTATAAATCAATAATTAATTACGATTAAATTACTTACCACCCAATTCCCCTATAAACCCACAACCAACTACAGAAATAGAAACAAAATTAATAAAAAATAATTTATAATTCCAATAAATTAATAATTAATTTAGTATATTTAAATTACTTCCCACCCTATTCCCCTATAAACACACAACCCGCTCCGGTACTAAAACATAAAATGTACTTACAAATAACATTAAATATCAATTAATAAATAATTTATCAATTAATATAATTAATTGCTAATTAATAATTAATTAATCAATTAAAATAATTAATTGCCAATTAATAATTAAATAAAAAAATACTTATCCATAAAAAAAAAAATTTAATTAATTACAATTAAATTACTTCCCACCCAATTCCCCTATAAACCCACAACCCGCTACAGAAGTAAAAACATACATTAATTAAAATTAATTTATAATTCCTACAAATTAATAATTAATATTGTATATTTAAATTACTTCCCACCCTATTCCCCTATAAACCCACAACCCGCTCCGGTACTAAAGCATTAAATCTACTTAAAAATAACATTATTAATATATAAAAAAATACACATATAATTTAAATATAATTAAAATACTTAACAAAAACATATTACACGTACATAATTAAAAACATAAGAATAATACAAATATTGATATTAGTAACATCGAAATTAGTTACATCGATATATATGCTATCGATATTACTAACTTCGATATTACTTACATCGATATAAATGAATTCGATATTACTTACCTTAGGGTCGATATTCTGTCCAACGATATTCTTGACATCGAAATTCTGTACCTTCGATATTTGCAACACGATATTTGTGTAGGTCGACAATTAGTACTCGACATTTTGACTGTGTGCCCTTTCAGACAGTTCAGCATTTTTGACTAAAGTGATGTTATCTTTGAGACTTGCTTCATCTTCGATCTAAAGCTTGTCCTGAATATTTTTATCCTTGGTACACATGACAACCTGATCTCTGATCATACCATCATGTAAGGAGCCAAATTTATATTTAATATCCACATTTTTTAGCACTGAAACATAGTCTTAAATATACTCATTGGAATCTTGTTTGTGTTTGTAAAATGTGCGCCTGGATACTGCTACACACACAACTGGTGAATAAAGGTCATCAAGATTAGCAATAGCACATTTGAAAACGTCAAACTCTCCACTTCTTTCCACTCTCTGCATTTGGTTGTATACTTTGAGACCTTCAGGACCTAATCAGTGCATTAAAATTCTTTTTTTTCTTTCAGGAGACATAACACTACCGTTGTCTTCGAAGGCAGCGATGTAATTAACACAATACTCTTTCCATTCTTGCCATTTCACATTAGGTTGCCCAAGACTGGTTAAAAATTCTTTGGGGGTATTAAGGTTAATGCTGACATTCAAAGTTTGTGTAGGATTTGGTGCAACGGACGTTGTGCTGGCAGAATTTTTCTCTATTTAAAAGTTTTGAAAGCAGAATAAATGTGGTACAATTAAACAATGGGGAGAGTCAAACTCAAAATGGAGGGTAAAGAGAAAATTCTTTCTACGGTATGTGAAGAAGACTGTTTCTTCCTTGGTAGTGGCTGAACGATGACAGCTGATGCAGCAGGATGGTAGACAGCTGACGCGAGTGGAAGAAAGCACGATTGATGGCAGCAGTAGACATGTTCTTGAAAACAAACCAAAAAAATACAGATGGCCGCTTGAGATTACGCTGCGTGACCTCATGCACTCTGACGTACACAGGTAGACACTTGAAACGCACAGAAGTGGAATAGAACTCCCAATGGAATGCACTAGGAGAATTGCAGAATACTCGTCCGCGCGTTCAATGGAGTCTGCGCGTGGAGCAAAGGCCAACGAGGATTTGAAGGTAAACAGGCAAAGCGCAGCAATGATAGAAGAGCAAAAAAAAGGAATATTTGACTCACACGCCGCAGGCGGAGTACCCCGAAGGAGTTTCCCTTCTATAACTTTGTGTGGATATATGAACAAACGCACAATGTAGTAATCCTGAATAGCATGGCGCAGTGGACCCGGACTCTATGGGTTTTCAGGTTAGAAAGTTGGCAGGGTTTGGACCATCAATTGTCGCCAAAATAATGTAGTGATCCTCAAGTAAAGACGGAACACATAAAGTAATGAAATGTAGATTTCCTTTATTCCAACCCCTGCGTAGCAGGTTACATCCAGCATGAACGGTCTCCAAGCTGAACTAGCCCACATAGAGAACCCCAAAATACATCATACAATTCTATAGTTCTAGAGCATAAGTAAAGTCCTAACATTAACCCTGAACTTACCAATAAAGCACAATACTACAGAAAGCTTGGCCTCTGGCTGCAGGTATGGTGCTTGTGTTGTTTGTGAAAGCTTGCAAGGTGGATGTATGTGCTGTTCCGCTTTATGTTTTTTTGTATGAAAATGTGCACTTCTGTGTCCCCCGCATGTCAGTGAAGCAGAACTGCTACTTCTCATGCTGTACCTGTTGCGAGTGGAGCAGATCTTACACTGCTGGTGGGCGTGATTGACCTGCTCTCTGTGAGTTAAAGAAACCCATTTTGCCTCTGCTGTGAGTATGAGTGAATTGCAACTATGCAGTACCTCGTTGTGTGTATGGAAAGCTTTCACTGGCATTGTACCTGCTCTGTCTGAGGTATACATGTGCTGGACTGTCTGAGGTATGGATGTACGGTACGGTCTGAGGTACGCATTTGCTGTACTGTCTGAGGTATGCAAGTGCTGTACTTGCTATGTCTGAGCTGTGCATGCGCTGTACCTGCTGTGTCTGAGGTATGCATGTACTGTACTTGCTGTGTCTGAGGTATGCATATGCTGTACTTGTTGTCTCTGAGGTGTGCACGGGCTGTACCTGCGATGTCTGAGGTATGCATGTGCTGTACCTGCTTTGTTTTAGGTATACATGTGCTGTAATGAATTTCCTTTTTGCTTTGTTCTGAGATTTGCAAAATGTATATATAAGGCGCGGCTTGGACGGCAACAATGGCGGTCGTGCCTTAGGCTTGCTCCGGCCAGCCTGCATTTATCCTGATTCCATATCCTGCCCTGAATGCCTAAAACTCCTCATTTTCTGTCGGAGGTGCTGCTGAACAGCTGGGTGACCCTCCGAAAGCGCTGGTGGCCCGAGGAGCGTGGCTGCATTTCCCGAGGCGGAGGAGCGACCTGGTGGGAGACGGCGGGAGCGGCGCCGGGGACTCAAGTAGAGCACCCGGCCATCAGTGTGGTGCCCGGGGCCGGCGTGGCAGCAGTGGTGTGGCGGTAAGGTGCGGCGCTGCATCTCCCTAGAGGCCGGAGGCGGCAGCTTCCCCGCGGCGATCTTTACCTTAGAGTGTGCTGCTCTGCACTGTTGGAGCCCTGGGAGGGGCGGATTTGGCACGTCCGGCTGGTCGAGATTTGGCCCTGGACCGGGCGGCCCGAAGGAGAGAGGTGGCCATCCTGATATCCTGGGCCAGCGGCAGTGGACAATCAGTTGACCGCATCACTGAAACAGAGACTCGCGTTTCAGAGGTAGAAGATGATGTCACGGCCCTGAAGAAGAAAGTCACGGCTATGGAAAAGGTACAAAAGGGTCTGCCTCTGCGGGTCGAGGATGAGGAAGGGCGAGCCAGACGGAACAACCTGCGCTTTGTAGGCTTTCCGGAGGGATGCGATGGAGATAGCGTGGAGCGTTTTCTGACCTGGTGGCTGATGGGGTGGCTCCCCTCAGACATGTTATCCCGTTGCTGTGTCATAGAACGGCTCACCGTGCCCTCATGCAGAAGCCCCCCCCCCGGGTGCCCGCCCCAGGCCAATCATAGCTAAATTTCTGAACTATATGGACCGAGACACTATCCTGTGGCAGGCCTTGGCTAAGTCCTCCCTCACATGTGACAATGCCTCTATACTTATCTTTCCGGACTACACCCGCATGGTGCAACAGCAGAGACAATCCTTCCTGGCGGCCAAGGCGCGCCTTCGAGACCTCAAGCTTCAATACGCACTGCTGTACCCTGCCAAGCTGCGGGTCATCTATCGGTCCCGCACAGTGTTCTTTGACTCTCCGGAAGAAGTCTTTAAGTGGACTGATGACTGTGCGGCTACGTCCCCATACGCCACCGGGCATAAACTCTGAATCCTCTTCCAGCGATGCGGCCCGTGGGGGTTCCGGGGCCAGAGGGGTAGCAGCAGAAGGTCCCGCTCCAGGCGTTAGTCCCGGTCCAGCTCTGCTCGCCACCAGAAGGAGGCGTCGCCGGAAAAGCAGCAGTTGGAGAAGTGACTCTGTGATTTTCCTTTTGCATAGGTGTTCAGTTAGGCCTGATGAAGCTTAAGCTGGATCCCGCTCACCTAGTCGTGGACGGGACGGGGTGGGGCCTTTTTCCCCCCAAGGTTATGGGTGTTTCATTGGGGATCCATTGGAGGGGGTGGTGTTTGTCCCCCTGTTGAGGACTAGCCCCTGATCCGACCGCGACAGGTACTTCCAAGTATGGCGCTATGGGGTGGGCGGAGGGGTGGTAGGGGGATCTGGGGGAGTTGGGGGTTTTGGGGTTTGTTTGATTGCGTATTCATGCTGCTAGTTAGCCAAGATTCGGGTGCACTGAGCCGGAGTGGCACTGGTGGGAGGAAAAGCTACTTACTATCATGTCTGACATGGGGGAGGGCGGATAGCTCCTGGTTCTCTGCTTGTGGTTAGCTGGAATGTGCGTGGGCATTAGATAAAGTGAAGAGAGAGGCCATTTTGCGATATGCTAAGAGAGCTGGGGCTGACGTGTTGTTGCTTCAGGAGACACACCTAATGGGCACGAAGGCTCTTTGTTTACAGCGGTTTGGATTCAACCAGGTCTATCACTCCAGATTCACAAGGGCCTCACGGGGTGTTGCCATCTTGATTCACCGTAGGGTCCCGTACACTAATGAAAAGATATGGTCTGATACACATGGCAGATATATTGTTATACAGGGCAGGATTGTGGGCAACCTATTGACTATTAGCAGTGTGTATGCTCCGCCACCACTACAGTGGTCTTTGGTGGAACGGCTCTTGGCGTTGTGAGGGAATATGCCATATGTCCTGTCCATAGTGGGTGGCGACTGGAACGATGTGATGGAGCTTGGAGCTTGACAGGTGGAGGAGTGGGGGGATTCCCTTGGCGGGAGGTTCTTCTACCAAACTTCGTTCCATGGTCATGGGGCTTGTCTGGGTGGATGTGTGGCGACATATGCATGGCCCTCGTAGGGAATACACATACTTTTCTGCAGTGCATGATTCCTTCTCCAGGTTGGATTATATCTTTGTTCCCAGGGGACTCACCTATAAGGTATTGTCAACTGATATACTGCCCAGGGCCCTTTCTGATCATTCGCCTGTAGCGCTTACGTTTCAGTTAGGTCCGGGACGGCAGCCGATTCGGTGGCGTATGTCAAGGTGGCGCCTCCAAGGGGGGGAGTACAGGGAGCACTTGATTAAGGCCATAGCGGATTATTTTACAGTTAATGCTGGGTCCGTTGATTCTCCCGCGACTCTCTGGGAGGCATTGAAACCAACGTTGCGGGGTGTCGATATCTCGTGGTGCGTGGCAGCAAAGAAGGAGCGGCGGCGGGACTTGATGCGCCGGGAGGCTGATATTGAGGCATTAGATCGCAGGAGCCGGGAGGCGGATGGAGGTCCGGCGAGGAGACACTTAATATTGGCCCAGCAGCAATACTCCGCGACTCTGATGGATGGGGCGCGGCAGGCCTGGCTGGCTACGTGCAGTCGGGTGTATCAATGGGGAGATAAATCCAGCAAGATGCTCCACCGCCTGTGTCAGGGTTCCCTGCACACCTAACCTTAACTTGCTCACAGGTGTGTCCCAACAGACAGATATCAAGTCACAGTGGCCACTGACAGTAGTCAGGGATGAGACCCAGGCCTTATGCCTCTCATGGCTCTCAAGCCTCTGTGGCGTTAGAGAGCGGGGGGCAGGAGCCCCAGGTGCTTGGCACCCTTTGTCCACTCTCCCTCCTGTCAGGTCAGGTATGACATCCTGGCACTGACCCACCAGCCCCAGGCCTGTACCTGGCGGCTGGACCAGAGACTGAGGAGGGCTCTCCCACACCCGGTCCTCCTCCTTGGGGCTCTGTACCCTCCCACCTGGAGTGGCACCCCCTTCCAGAATTGTCAGGGCACCTGTGGCAGGTGACCTGCACAATTCGTCCACCAGTCCAGGGGTGCTATCCTGCAACTGGGGTACCAGGTCAGGGGGGCCACCCTGCACCTGGCCCTTAAACATAGGGTATAAACCCTCAAGCTGCACCAGGGTCAGAGGCGAGGACTCCCTCCCTCTGTACCCCCTTCCAGACGGCTGTACCCTCCCACCTGGAGTAAGAACACCCAAAAGACAGACTGGTAGGGACACTGATTACAGATGCCCCTCCCTCCAGGTCAGGCAATCCCTGCACCTGTCTTCCCTACTCAGGGACCCAACTCTGCAGTTGAACACTTGCCTGGCGCACCAGGACTTCCTTGGGAGCACGCATGCCTCCCCTGAGGGTAACACATAACTCCTGTGTTGTGTGACAGTCTGCCTGGCGCAGATCTCCCGTCCCCTGTCCATCTGACAGTGCGCGAAGATCCCCCAGGACCGAAGTGGTGTCACCATGGTCATTCCCTGGGGACGCAGCCCTGCTGGCTGGCCTCTGACCTACTGGTTCTACCACTGGGGACTCTTTCCCCCTCTCACCCCTCAATCTGGACTCTGCACCCTCCCAACTGGAGCGGTACTGCCAGATACCAGAACTACTGGAGCTCTGCTTACAGAGTCTCCACGTTCTTTAGCCACTGGGAGATCCTCCTCAAATGGCAACCAAGTACAGCCTAGGCCCCTGACCTGATGTTCCCTTAAGAAACCATCCAGGCCCTGAGACTGAGTTTTGGGTACCTTTGGACAGAACCCACACTCACTCCTTCTCCTCTGAGACAGGACGTGAGCCCCTATACCCCTCCCGCTATACTGGGACCTAGCTGGGCTACATTGAACCTCTTCCATCCCACAGGACTGGAAGTTACCTGAGCCACTCTTGTTGGAATCACTCCCCAATGCTGCTTCAGACCCTCTGGAATCCACCAAAGGGTCAGCCTCCAATGTGAGCTCCCTGGGGTCAGAGAACTCACTCTCCAACTGGTGTTGGCATAGCTCTGGAAAACAGGGACTTAAAATATGCTCTCCCAGAATTGGATCACACTGCCCCCTACAAGGTTTAATCGAACTATCCTTCACCTCACCATCCAGTACCTCACACACATACTCCACACCACTCTCCTGACCTGAGATTGGCAAGACAGTATCTGACTGTCTCTGTTCCACAACCCACACTCTTCTGGGCGGTTCCCATACTCACATTCCAGGACTTCAACTAAGGGGGATCCCCTCTCCCTGTACCTCTCATCTAGAGTCAGTAGAGTGTCCCTTCTACTACTAGGACCATGAACCCCTATGCCAGTTACCCTATTCCCTTCAGGGACACTGCGCACTACGGGAGCTATCTCATGTCCTTGAACCTCCTGGTGTATGTTAACCCCCTCCAAGTCAGGTGCCACATCTCTGGGTGTGTGTACTACTCTCTCAGCACTAGATACCTGAAGGTTGCTGCCACCATCTGAGCTGGACTCCTCCTCCAACTCAGCAAAGCTCAATCTCTGAGCTACACACATTCCTTGTTGCTAGGCTGCAACACTCATGGCCTCAAGCCCTTCGAGCTCCAAATCAATTTTCCTTATTCTCAAGTCATGCTTAAGCTGAATTTTCTTTTCTTCCAGGGCCAATCTTTGCCTTTCCATTGCCATCTGTTCATTAAGTCTTGCCATCTCCCTTTCATGATCCCGGGTTGCCTGTCTGTCTGCCAACTCCTCTGGCGACAGACCTCAGGTAGAAACACTGCTACCCAATGGGGAGGTTGCACCCCTCCCTTCTGGACCCAGTGGTCCCTCCAGCTGCTGTTTTGCATCCCCAAATTCAATCTCATTTCCAGGGGCATTCCTTGCCTCGACCCAGGCCCTCGGCGCCTTTTGGAACTGCTCCCTTCTGGAGAGTCCGGTCATGGAAATTTTGAAATATTTGCAGTATCTCCTGAGCTGTTTGTTGGTGTAGTTTTCTAGTTTCTCCCAATCGCAGTTACTAGGTGAAATGGATGCTGCCTTTTCCATTCTCACTGAACCAGGCATGACTTTTCAAAAACACATGGAGATCTCTCAGCAAAGTTTAAAAAAGACAATAAATCTGTGGCTGCATTATAGGTCTGCTTTCACTATGTGGTGATCAATAATTTACTGTACATAAATCATAAATGAAAATCCGAAATCCTCACCGCTGCCTCCAATGTTAGAATCGGGGGTCTCTGGTTGGCACAGGTATGCACCTGTGACTAACAGGGACCCCTTTCCTCTAGTCAGGGTAAGAGAACTACTCCTTAGAAATAACCCTTGCTCACCCTCTAGGTAGTGTGGCACGAGCAGACAAGGCTAATCTTCAGGGCGATAGTTGAGTTAAGCATTTATGACCACACACAGTAAAATCACAGACCCACCACAAATGGACACCAGTCGTAAGTTTGGTGTCAAAAATACGTAGGCTTTATGTAAAAATAGATTTCTTATGCAGGCTTATTCACAAGACCATATAACGTTGTTACCATGAGGCCCCTTAGACTGGTTAAGGCAAAAGTTCTTTAGTCTTTGGTTTCAAGGCAATGCGACGCGGTTCTACGTTTAGACCGGCAGGAAAAACAAACGTTGCGGACCCTGGATCCGATGCGAACTCTTGGTGGAGTTGGCGTGTCACAGTACCTTGTTGTAGTGATTGTTTGCGGCGTTCAGGTGCGACCTAGTGAGGGCGGTGTGCAACTCACTGGGCGAGGCGTCCTTTAGGCCAACGAGGCGTACTTCTTCCGTACGCTGATGGATGCGGGTCTATCTTCGGGTCGACTGGGCTGAATTGATCAGGCGGGGCAGGCGCGGCACAGGGCTCAGTACTCACGGTACCGAGAGGCCTTTGAGCGTGCATCGCCGCTCGGCGAAGGTCAAGGCTACGGAGTGGGGCAGCGGCGTACGTCTTCAAGGTACGCACCGTCCGAGGCTCGGTGTAGCTCTCGCAGGGAGTTCCGGCGGGAGGAGTGCGATGCGCCCAGCGCGCATCGAGCGAGCGAGGTGAACGAGATGCAGGCGGCCCCTGACAGTGTAAAGAGAGCGACTCGGGTTGAGCGGGGCTCTCAGTAGGCAAGGGTTGCTAAGCACGAGTCGTTGACGGCTCGGGGAGGGGGGCAAAGCACAATTGTAGGCACAGCTCCGGCAGAGGGGAACTCTCAGAGAGTCAGCAGTCGATGAGCGAAAATTGAATGAGCCCAATGGTCCTGGGGCCCAGTTCAGGGGACAAGCTCGAAATCAAACCCTTGGAGATCGTTTCAGGCACAAGGCTGCAAAGTCCTTTCTGGTCTTTTCCTCTCCTTTCTCAGCAAGGCACCAACTGCAGGCCAGTCTCTCGGATCAGAGACAGTCTTTCCTCCTTCAGCTTCTCCTGGTCCTTCTAGTCGGGCAGAGGTTCTTCGTAGTCAAAACAGGTTCTGATTTGGTAGGAGCGGAGCTCCTCTTTTTATACATTGTTTCTTTTGTCTTTTCAGGCCAGGGGGGCCTTTCCATAGTCCATCTCAGCTCTTGAGCACTTTGTTTTACGAAGTCTGACTTTTCCTTTCAGTGAGCAGGGCAGGCCCCGCAGACGCTCTGCAGGAGGTGGAGCCAGCATTGTGATGACAAGTACAGTCCAGGAGTACTCTGTTGACGGTCTTCCCCTCTCTGTTGACAAGGTGTAGGGCAGAGTCGTCAGCTGCTCCCCAGGGGGCGGAGCCCGCATTCAGGTGGCACAGGCCTATTTAGAGTCAAGGGGCACTCCCCCCACCCATCCTGGTGTAATCTTTCTATTCACCACCTGTCTTCCCCCAACCCTGTCACTCACACAAACCAGACAGCAGATACACATAAGAGCAGAGGCGGGCTGAGATCGTTAGGCAAGCAAATGCTAACTTTCTAAAAGTAGCATTTGCAAACACAGGATATTAAAATAAACTTTACTAAAAGAAGTATTTTATTATTCTGAGTTCAGGCATACTAAACTTGACTTCCTACCATGTTCCCTGATTCTACTGGGATTATAGAGTGTAATAATTCCAGTAGCCCATTCTGGCCTACGAGAACAGGTAGCCTTGCAATAGTGAAAAACGAGAATGGCTGTAATTCACTATTAGGACATGCCACACACATCAGAGCTGGTCCTACCTTATGTTTACAATGCACCCTGCCCGTGGGCCTACCAAAGGGGTGACTTATATGAAGTAAAGGGAAGGGTTAGAGGCTGGCAAGTGTGTGCACTTACCCAGCCAGCATGACAGTACCAGACTGCCCGCAGGTTCTGCAGTGGCAGACATTAGACATATTTTACAAGGCGGCTTCTGTGGGTGGCACAACCAGCGCTGCAGGCCCACTAGCTGTATCTGTATTTACAAGCCCTGGCACTCGGGGTGCACTTTACTGGGGACTGATAGTAAACCCAATAAGCCAATCATGGAAATCAATTACATGTATACACTTTTACAGTAGGGATAGCATATGCACTTTAGCACTGGTTAGCAGTGGTAAAGTGCCCAGAGTCATTAAACCAACAAAAACAGGTCAGAGAGAATATAGGAAGAAGGCAAAAAGTTCAGGGATGACCCTGCCAAGAGGGTCAAGTCCAACAGGTAGACTTTTGCATGGGGCTAGAGCTGCCAATCTTTGTTGCCAGGGGATGCCCTCGTAAGCATTTTAAAATTTGGAAAAGGTGGGCGGACTATCGGGGATTGGAGCTTGACCCACCGCCGGAAGAAAGATCCATTGTACATATTTCAATTGAGATGAAGATAGTGATCTGTGGGGTGCTGGATGGACTCAGTGCGCTACATTGGCCATGCAATCCTTTAGTTGGGATGGCATATACGCAATCGGGGGTGGTGGGCGCGGGGATTGTTATTTGTTATAAAAAGTCTACGCCATTATTGTGATTTCATTGATGTATGCTGCAGTCTCTGGGTTACGGAGCTATGCGATATATGTGACCTGTGACTAATAAAATCTGTTTTAAAAAAATGTATATATAATATTACATGTACCAACCGCTCAGCCCTCCACAGGGCTTGGTCGCCCCACTCACTGCTGCCGCTCCTGCCTGCCTTTGCCGCCTCCTGCCTGCAGATTCCTTCGCTCGCTGCCCGCTGCTCCTGGGAATTTCCCGCTGCTCCTGGGAATTTCCCGCTGCCCGCTGCTTCTTGGAATTTCCCGCCGCTGCCTCCCTGCGGCCCCGCCCCCCTGTGATTCCATTCGCCACCCCGCTCCCGCCACCCAGCTGCTCCTCCCTCCCGGCTCCTTACTTATGACGCCCCCAGAAAGACCGCGCAGCGGACGCGCGCAGCGGGAGCGCCGATTGAGCGCCAAAGGTAAGCCCGTCTGCGCCCGTCTGCGCCCGTCCGCGCCTGGCCCGCGCCCAGCGCCAGGACCCCTGGCCCTCCCCGCCGAGGCAAGACGACCCGACTGACCTACGATGCCGCCACTGCCGAGCCACCCCGAAACGCACCCACGGACTCTTCACCTGCTGCACCTGCAAGTTCACCTGCCTCTGAACCTGCCCCGCACCCGCCAAGACAAACACCAGCAGCAACCACCTCAAGTGCATCCTGATCAACACCCGCTCCGTCCACAGACACGCCGTGGAACTCTGGAACCTCCTCGACGCTACATCACCGGACGTCGCCTTCCTCACGGAAACCTGGATGAACGCCTCCTCTGCACCCGACATCGCCATCGCCATCCCGGACGGGTACAAGATCATCAGGAGGGACCGCATCAACCAGACCGGAGGTGGCATCGCCATCGTCCACAGGAACACCATCCGCATCACGACCGACGCCAACGACTCCTTCGCCGCAGCCGAACATCTCCCCTTCCAGATTCACACCGACCCTAAGACGACCCTCAGAGGCACCCTCGTCTACGGACCCCCGGGACCACGCACACAATTCAGCGAAGACATCACAGACTTCATCAGCCCGCACGCCCTCCCCTCCACTGACTACATCCTCCTCGGGGACCTCAACTTCCACCTGGAGAACAACAAGGACCGCAACACCACCGCCCTGCTGGAAAACCTCGCCAACCTCGGACTCAAGCAACTGGTCAACACCCCCACCCACTACGCCGGCCACACGCTTGATCCCGTCTTCTCTTCCAGCAAGTACATCACCTTCAGCCACGCCACCGGACTCCACTGGACCAACCACAGCTGCGTCCACTTCAGCTTCAAAAGATCCACGACCCACCACCACCCGCAACAGGTACCTCACAGGAATTGGAGCAAGATCACCGCAGACCAGCTCACCACCTCCCTCAGCCAGAGCCCACCCGCCAACACAACGGACCCCAACGAAGCAGCCCGCAACTTCACACAGTGGCTGACCGCCTGCGCCGACGACCTCGCGCCACTAAAGAACCCTCCCAGCAGACCCAGAAGCAAGAAGGCATCCTGGTTCACCGACGACCTCAAGGACTCCAAGAAGACCTGCCGCACCCTCGAGATAGCCTGGCTCCTCGACCAAACCACCGACAACATGACCGCCCTCAAACACGCTACCCGCAAGCACCAAGAGGCTCATCCGCACCACCAAGAAGAAATCCCTGAAGGAACGACTGGACAACAACTCCCACGACAGCAAAGAGCTCTTCACTATCATCAAGGAGTCCTCCAACCCCAGCACCGGCACCAACGACATCACTCCGTCACAAGACCTCTGCGACTCCCTCGCATCGTTCTTCCACCGCAAGATCGCCGACATCCACAACAGCTTCGGCGCCCCACCCAAGCACCCAACCGTCGAACCAACGCCCCCCACCGCCACCTTTCGCACCTGGACCACGGTGACCACCGAAGACACAGCCCGCACGATGAACACCATCCACTCCGGATCACCGACCGACCCCTGCCCACACCACGTCTTCAACAAGGCCGACTCCACCATCGCACCCCAACTCCGGAACTTCATCAACGCCTCCCTCAACACCGCCACCTTCCCACAGAGCTGGAAGCCCGCCGAGATCAGCGCCCTCCTGAAGAAACCTACAGCGGACCCCACCTATCTCAAAAACATCCGCCCCATCTCGCTCCTCCCTTTTCCTGCTAAAGTCATCGAGAAGATCGTCAACAGACAGCTGACCGCCTTCCTCGAGACAAACGGATCCCTCGACCCCTCGCAGTCCGGCTTCAGAGCCAACCACAGCACCGAGACCGCCCTCATCGCAGCCACCGACGACATCCGGACCCTGCTCGACAAAGGGGAAACAGTGGCCCTCATCCTCCTGGACCTCTCCGCTGCGTTCGACACGGTCTGCCACCGCACCCTAGTCCAGCGCTTCAGCAACATCGGTATCCAAGAGAAGGCACTGGAGTGGATCATCTCGTTCCTCGCCGGAAGAACACAAAGAGTCCGCCTCCCCCCGTTTCGCTCCGAGGCCACCGAAGTCATCTGCGGCGTCCCGCAAGGATCTTCACTCAGCCCCACCCTCTTCAACATCTACATGAAACCTCTCGCAGCCATTGCACGCCAGCACAACCTCAACATCATCTCTTACGCCGACGACACCCAGCTGATCCTCTCCCTCACCAGAGACCCCGACACCGCCAGAACCTGCCTACACGAAGGGATGAAAGACGTCGCCGAGTGGATGAAGGACAGCCGCCTGAAACTGAACTCGGACAAGACGGAAGTCCTCATCCTGGGATCTACGCCCTCCGCCTGGGACGACTCCTGGTGGCCCCCAGCCCTGGGCACCGCACCCAAGCCCAGCGACCACGCACGCAACCTGGGCTTCATCCTGGACCCCTCCCTCTCGATGACCAGACAAGTCAACGCCGTCTCCTCATCGTGCTTCAACACCCTGCGTATGCTTCGCAAGATCTTCCGCTGGATCCCGACCGAGACCAGGAAGACTGTCACCCAGGCACTCGTCACCAGCCAACTGGACTACGGAAACGCCCTCTACGCCGGAACCACAGCCAAGCTACAGAAAAGACTCCAGCGCATCCAGAACGCTTCCACCCGACTCATCCTGGATGTCCCCCGACGCAGCCACATCTCCAGCCACCTGAGGAACCTGCACTGGCTCCCCGTCGACAAGAGGATCACGTTCCGGCTCCTCACCCACGCACACAAGTCTCTCCACGACCTGGGCCCCAAGTACCTCAATGACCGCCTGACCTTCTACACGCCCACCCGCCAGCTACGGTCCACAAGCCTCGCCCTCGCAGCCGTACCACGCATCCGAAGAGCCACCGCCGGAGGAAGATCCTTCTCTTACCTGGCTGCCAAGACTTGGAACTCCCTCCCCATCCACCTTCGGCTGACCCAGGACCATCTCGCCTTCAGGAAACAACTCAAGACCTGGCTGTTCGAGCAGTAGCATACCCCTCACCCCAAGCGCCTTGAGACCCTCCCGGGTGAGTAGTGCGCTATACAAATGGCATGATTGATTGATTGAATTTGTAAAACTGGTGTTTTTATAAAAAAGAAAAGAAAAACAATTTTTCTTTAAAAAACTTATGAAATGATTTTGTATATATAGTGAAAAGAAAAAATGTTTTTGACAAAAAGAAACTAGAGTGATTAAGACACAGACAAACAAATGAATGAATGAATAAAAACTTCTTAGCAAAATCATTATATTGTGTACAGTTATGATGGGTATTTGGCTATTTTGAACCTAATAGGTCACTTTAAAGAAATATAGGTCAGATAAGAGGTGTTGTTACTTGTTAGCCTATGTTCTTCGCCCCTCCTCTTGGACCTAAAAGTAATTTAGGGGGGACCTTTCTGTCTCTTCAGAGTCTCATCCTAGCGGCAATGAGTAATATATTTATGCAGCACTGAAACATTAATAAAGTGAAAACACAATACAATTAAACTTCAAAAACAATTTGAAAAATAGAGTGAAAGTTAATAAACAAAATCACACAAAACTACAAAAATCTAATACGAATAACCAACGTTATGAACTTTTAAAGTTTCAGGTAAAAATACCACCAAGAATCAAAAAGCGCTACTGCTGTTATCTGGTTGTAATGGACCAGATCAAGGTCAGAAGTTCAGGTCGATAGCAAGAGAGTGTGGGTTGAATACAGGGACGAGGTTTGTCCCGGTGAAGAGTTTACCTTCTCCCAGTCCAAGTGAGGAACCACTGTTGGAGCTTCACATTGGCTGGGGCTGTGAGGAGGTCATTATTGGCATGAGGAGCAGATTGTTGCCAAAGCTTTGCTTTGGTGGGCATTGTGGGTGGTTGTTGGCGCAAAGAGCAGGTAGTCTCTGGAGCTTCATGTTGGTGGGTGACGCAGACTGTTGTATCTGACACAAAGAGCAAGTCATTGCTGGAGCTTCGCGTTGGCGGGCATTGCAGATGATCATAGTTGGCGCAAAGAGCAGATCATTGCTGGAGCTCAGCGTTGGTGGGTAGAACAGACAGTCATTATTGGGCGCAAAATGTCCAGTGGCTAAGAGTCCAGAACTTCTGGAGTTTCACCTGCAGTGCAGATTGTGTTGAAGCAGTACAATTTGATGCCAGTTATGGGTCTAGGACCTGATGGGCACCTCCTTGTAAACAGGACTCACTCCAGTAGAGGCCAGAAGCAGGTATTAGACAGGTCCATGTGACACTGGTCAGCTGGGCAGGTGCAAGAGTGGCCTCTGGAAGCTTGTGGTGTCCCTGAAGATCAACAGAATGTATGCCAACAGACCCTTGGAGTCACTTCTGGGAGCCATGGGTTCAAGGCAAGCAGTTTAAGGCTTTCTTCTCAGGCCAGCCCTTCTTCTGAATCTTCCACAGACTCAGGTGTGTTCTGATGAGAAATTCTGAAGGTGCAATTCCTAAATATAGTGCCAGCCTGTGGGTAGGGGTAGGGGTAGGGGATACCACCTTTGTCTAACCTTCCTCATTATCTGGGTTTGGCTCCACTTTGTCTAGGAGGACAACGGCAGGCAGACCTAGGTGTGAGCTGCACTCATCAGTGGCAGAGCAGACAACTCTAAGAAGTTAGAAACATGTTGCACAGCCCTCAGGCTACCCCTTTGAAGCTCAGAAAGGTCTGAATACAAGACCCATACTCCTCCCCATGCCTCTCTCCCCTCCCCCAGGAGAGGAACACCCTGCCCTACAGCCAATGCTCTTTTGTACCTATTTCTGGAAGGAACACACATTATACTATAGAAGAGCTACTGCAGTCAGGGAGACCATGAACACTGGCAGAAAGGCACATTTAGGGGCCGATTATGATGGCGGACGGACCTGAGTCCATCCGCCACCATAGAGTAGGAGGGACCGTCCGCAGGGGCAGCGGCGGTCCCTCCATGCAGATTAGGATGTGACCGCCAGGGTGGCGGTCACATCCTCTATTTTTAACATTGCGGCGGGTGCAGCTTCAAGCTGCACCCGCTGCAATGTTTAAAATGCATGCACAGCATTTGCGTGCACAAAGCGGCAGGCACCGCGCGGTGCTTGCCGCTTAGTGCATGCAAATGCAGGGGGGTACCATAGGTACCCCCCATGTGCACCCCCCACCCCCCTTCACCCAGGGGGCCCGCAACGGGCCCCCAAAGTGAAGGCCCATGTGCTTTTCCACGGAGGAAAAGCCGCCGTGGAAAAGCATACTTTCTACTCCATCATGATATGGCTGGCGGTGTCTGATAGACACCGCCAGCCATGTTAATGCTTTTCCGCCGCGGTCGGAAGGCGACCGCGGCGGAAAAGCGGTGGACAGATTCAAAGACCCACCAGCCATCCTGATTTGGCGGTGGGTCTTGCAAGCATCCGCGGCGGTTTCCCCACATCCTCCGGGCCGGCGGTGGCTTCTGCCGGCCTGGAGGATGCGGGAAATCCGCGATCCTAATGACCCCCTTAGTTTGAACAGGAAAATGCCAACTTTCTAAAAGTGCCATTTTCTAAACAATAATGTGAAATCAGACTTTACTTTCAAAGAAGAGTATAATTTACAACTCAAATGAGTGGAAGAAGCCTTTCTCTGTGTGGTTCCCAACTGAAAGTATCTCCTACTAGGTGTAATATGGTAACCCAATCAGTTTATTGAAGATGTAGCCTTGCTACAGTGAAAAACAACTTTAGGAGTTTTTCACTGCCAGGACATGTAAAACTTTTTTTTTTGTTTTGTTTTTGGTGTTCAAACTGCTTTATTGCATATTTTGTACAGTACACTGCTTCAATCGCCCACAACCCGGAGGCCGGCAGCATTAAATTTAAACCCATATAACAGTCTTCATTGATGTAACACAGCCTTTTACCCGGCATCCCGGAGGCCCGGTGGCGTTTGGTATTATGTTACTATGGGGGGTCTGATAGCCAGTGCAAAGTAAAAGCAAATGATCAAGGATGCATTGCAGCAGAACAGGTTTTTTGTAGTTTTCTTCCCTTCCCAGTTCCCAACAGTAAACAAATCAGAGAGGTATCATAGTCTCTTTTGTATAAGGAATTCTAAGCCAGTACCTTAAAGTACGGTTCATTGATCGTTCTTCGCCATACAGTGAGTTGTCAGTAGTCGCGACATTAAGTGTGCGTCTGAAGTGTAGAGATAGCGCAGCCTCCCAAGAGGCCTCCCAGGGTAATGATAAGTGTGTATGGAATGAGCAGGGCAGCGAGTGTCATTTAGCAGGCGCGGGCTTCGTGGCGATATCAGCATACATAGTGCCACGTTAATAGCAGGTGGTGTACTGTTGTGTAAGGTGGTACCCTGTAGATGTGCGTGTGTTGCTTTGCAGCAGGGAGGGAGAAATGGATCCTATGCGTACCAATGTGTAACGCTCCTAGCCCCATGTGTCAGTAGTGTAACTGATCATTCTCTTGTCCTCATTCTGAAGCAGCATCTTCATCTGCCTGGGCCAGCAAGTACTCAGTCAGCGGGCTCCAGATATCTTTAGGGCGGCTAGGGATCGGTAACAGTTCAGCGAATGTAACGTGTTGTTCCTGACAGTAAGTCATATCTGCCAGCCACTCCTTAAATTTGGGTGCTCTGCCCCGACCCCAACCACACGCTACTCGGCCCTTTGCCAATAGCAGTGCGGTGTCAATAAACTTTCTACAGGTTTTCGAGATGTGTGGCGTGTGCCCAAGCAGCATGAGGAGCAGGTCTTCTGTTATGGGCTCTTTAGTCATCGTTGCAAGGGCGTCAGCCACCTGCTGCCAGTATATACGAACAGGTGGGCATTCCCATGCCAAATGCAAAAAACCTGCGCGCTCAGCCTTGCAGCGTTCGCATCTGTCGGTTTCCGGTAGGTGAAATCTGTGTTTTTTTACTGGTGTATAATATAACCGTTGCAAAAATTTGTGGTATATAATTTTTAGTCTACTGCTGGCCGAGATCCGAGCTGTGAGGGCTCAACAGTATTGCCATTGGTCGTCAGTGAGCGCGGTAGCTAGGTCAGTACTCCAGTGCGCCCGTGCTCCCGCCGCAGCCGGCATGGCTGCCGATCGGAGTTGACGATACAAGCCGGAGACCAAGTGTGTCCCCTCCTATGAGCACAACAGGAACTGAAGTGGAAGCAGGATTTCGGGCTCATCAGGGAACTCAGGGAGAATGTCCTTCATCCCTTATCGTAAGCGCAGATAGTAAAATATGTCAAGCGGGGAGCGATCCTGGGAGGCAAAAAACTCGTCTGCAGTTTTAAATTTTCCGTTGGCGAAGAGATCGCCCCAGGAGGTGATCCGCAGTCGCTCGCAAAGCAAACCAAAGCCTTGTTCCTGCAATAGTGCAAGGGCAGGGTGGAATGTCAGTGGTAGTTTAGGAGAGTATGGGAAGCAGCAGGATAACCTCTTAGCTATACGGCGCCATGCATCTAGAGTGCAGGACACAGAGGTGTTGGGCGTTTGAATTAACGCTTCCGGGCAGTGGAGCAGGCCGTTGAGCGGCATGGGGTGCACAATCCAGTCCTCCACCGTTAATTGTGGCATGAATGGTGTGGGGGCCAGCCAGTGATAGGCGTAATGCGCCTGCGCGCACAGGTAGTATGCCTCAAGGTCAGGCACATCAAAGCCACCAGAATCATAGGGCTGGGTCAACGCGGTCCATTTCAACCGTGGGCTCTTGCCTCCCCAGAATAGCCGACAGAGCTCCGATTTCAAGGTTTTGAAGAAGAAAGCACCCGGGTAGTATGGGATATTGAGAAAGAGGTAGAGAAATCGGGGCAGCACCACCATTTTAATGAGGGATGCTCGACCAGCCATGGAAAGCGGCAGGGTGATCCAACGATCCACTGCAGCTGTGAGTTTTGTGATTGCCACTCCGTAATTGGAGCGGATCGTCTCATCCCTATCCCGCGATATTTGTATGCCAAGGTAACGGAGCTCCGTCCGACACCACTCAAGTGGGTAGTTAAGGGGGAAATTCATGACCGCATCCGTGAGAGGGAAAAACTGCGACTTGGACCAGTTTATGTGTATTCCCGACATTCCTCCAAAGCTTACGAATTCTCGCAATAGCGGGTTAAGGTGCACGTCAGGGTGCTTGACATAGAGTGTAATATCATCTGCGTTTAATGACACATCGATTTGCCTCTGGAGGCATTGTACAGCGCCCTCTCGATGCAGCTGGCGAAGCTTACAGGCTAGTGGTTCAACCGCTATCGCAAACAATAGAGGGGATAGGGGGCATCCCTGACGCGTTCCTCTGGTAATGGCAATGCAGTGCGATAAGCGCCCGTTTATGAGGACCATCGCCATGGGTTGAGTATAGAGGAGCTGAACCCAGGAGATGAAAAGTCTGGGGAACCCCATGCTCGATAAGACTGAAAACAGATAGGGCCATTCTACCGAGTCAAATGCCTTGGTGGCATCTAGGAAAACGGCTGCTACTGGAAGATCAGGGTGAATGGTACGAAGCAGAGAGAACAGGGTGCGCAAGTTATGCGAGGTGGACCGACCAGGGACAAATCCAGATTGATGAGGCAGTACTATTCTAGGCATGAGTAGGGAAAGTGGTGGCCAGGACCTTTGCGAGGATTTTAATGTCGCAGTTTAAAAGGGAGAGTGGGCGATATGAACTGCACGAACTAGGCGTCTTGCCCGGTTTTAAAAGCGAGTGTATGACCACCTCCCGCATGGAACTAGGTAGGATGCCGTCAGCGAGCGATTCGTCGTAGACCTCTCGGAGAACCGGGCCATAATGTCAATGTAGGTTTTATAAAATTCGGTGGGTATGCCATCCGAACCAGGCGCCTTGCCGTTCTTGAGTGACATAATGGCCTCACGGATTTCATCCAGCTCAAAGGGGGCTGCTAGGAAGGCCCTATCCCCATCGCTGAGCCAGCAAAGCGCGACATCCCCCAGGAATGCTGCATAAGGTGTATCAGTTGGTGTAGTATTGGTGTAAAGGGAGTGGTAGTGAGAGGTGAAGGCATCCAACAGCGCGTCTGAGTCTCTGATCGTGTGTCCTTGTTCGTCAGTGATCTCCAGTATGGTGTTGTAATCTCGCGGGGGCGCGTTAGCACCGCCAGAGCTTTCCCCGGCCTATCTCCCTCGCAATATCTCCTGGCTTGCCAGTGTCTCCCCCTGAATTTCGCCTCCCTGCTAGCCTCCTCCTCATACTTTGATAACGTGTCCTGGAATTCTGCATGTATCTCAGGACTGTCATTCTCTACCATTCGGAGTTCCAGTGCCCTCAGAGCCCTATGTGGTGTACGAATAGTGGTCTGTATGTCTCGCAGGACCCCACAACTTTTAGATATGCAATAGCCTCTGATGGTGACTTTGAAGGCCTCCCAGATGTGTTCTATTGATTCTACTGACCCCTTGTTCCTGGGAAAGAAGTCCGCTATTTCCTCACCCAGTTCGGCACGAAATAAGCTGTCCAGTAGTGTCGCCGGCCGTAGCCTCCATTGGGGTCTAGGATTATTCCACCCAGGAATTCGTGTGTGCATTAGGACAGCGCTGTGATCCGAATATGTCCTCGGCAAGTTCTTAACCCCCAGAACCTCCGGAGTGATCTCTTTGTTGGCGAGGATGTAGTCCAGCCGTGCCCATGTGCCCGTCTGTGACGTGAAGTGCGTACCCTCTCTCCTAGTTGGGTGCAGGTATCGCCACGTGTCTACCAGTGCACCCTCAACTATAATGTCTCCAAACGCCTCACGTGCTCTGGGTTTGTAGTGAGTTGCCCTGTCAGCCCTATCCAGGTGAGGTATGGGTGCCAAGTTAAAGTCCCCGCCCCAAATAATATGTCGGGATCCCACATCTACTATTTTGCCCCAAAGTGTGGTGAAGAATGTGGGCATGTCTGTGTTAGGCGCATAACAATTAACAAACGTGACTGTGTCATGGCCCAGACGCCCCCACAGTAATGCATAGCGGCCCTCGCTATCGGTCAGGTCTCCGCACTTCTGGAATGACACATTGCGTCTAAGAAGAATGGTAACTCCCCTTGTGTATGTGGAGTAGGAGGAGAATGTGCGGATTCCAGCCCATTTGCTGGCAAAGGTGGCCCGCCTCTGCGGTGACAAGTGAGTTTCCTGCAGCATGGCAATATGAACATTATGTCTGTCAAGATATGCTATCACATTACGACATTTTTTGGCATTGTTAAGCCCTCTAACATTCCATGACATGCAATTGAATTGAGCATCAGTTACTAAGTTCGCCATAGACTATGGAGTTTCAATGCATTCTCCCCAGGTGGTCGGAAAGCCGCAACGATCAACACGTCAGTACAGCATAGCAATTCGTGTCACAATCAAACAGTCCATGTGTGCCTCTCAACTCCCCCAAACAGTCCGCCCCCCCTCCCACTACAGCATCCCAAACATGCCAGCAGCCATCTGTACCCCCCACTCCTCCCCCCCTTCCCTTCAACTTCAACAACGTAAAAGTATGTATGGGGAGCACCCTATAGGGGTACAGCATCAAGGTCGCACAGCCACTTCACCCGCCAATGGCCTCCGAAACTGAACCGCCCTTGGTGGAGGCCAGGGTCAGGAAAGTGGTCCTTGGAGTACATTACCACAGGAAAGATGAGCCAGCGTAGTTCCGTCGTGTGGGGTCACCACTCCTCGTACATTCGAAGCCAGGGCCATAGAGTGATAGTTCAAAGGAATAAGAGATCCAGTAGGTGCAAGTGTTCAGTGTGCCTCCGCCGCCGAGGATGAGTCTTCGTCCTCCAGGTCCGCCTCAGCGTTGCGCTCTCCTCTTCGAGCCTTGCGGATTGTTTTTAGGAAATTTTCCACTTTTTGAGGATTTGTAAAGAAGCGTTGTTTCCCCTGATGTGTGATCCGCAGCTTCGCCGGGTAGAGCAAGGCATAGTCCAGTTGAGCCTCCCTCAGTTTCTTTTTCACGGGTATGAACTTGCGCCTCTCTTCTTGCACCAGTGGGGTGAAGTCCGGATATATGGAGAAAGTAATTCCATTGTATTGTAGGGATTTTTGAGACCGGGCCGCCCTCAGCGCGACGTCGCGATCACGATAGTTCAACAGTTTGGCAATGATTGGTCTAGGCGGTAATCCGGGCTTGGGAACAGGTGCCAATGATCGGTGTGCTCTCTCGATGATAAATTGAGGTGAGAATGCGGCCTCTCCAATTGAACCTTTGAGTAGCTTTTCAACGTAGAGTTCCATTCTGCCCGTGTCTGTGGATTCCGGAATGCCCGTGACGCGTATGTTGTTGCGTCGGCTACGGGCTTCCAAGTCCTCATTCTTGGCCGCTATTACCCTGAGCAGGTTGTCCATTCTGGCCAATTGTGTTGTGTGAGACGAGGTAATATCGTCATTATCAGAAATGTGCTGTTCCGTTGCCGTTAGTCGCTTCTCGTGACGGTCAACTTTGTGAACCAGGGCATCAAGCCAAGAGGTCACGCCGTCAACCTTTTCCACCACGGTGGCAAATCCCTGCCTCATCTCTTGGAACAGGCTGTGTAAGTCAAGGTCTTTAGCGGGAGCAACTTCAGTCCTAGAGTTAGTATCGCTCGGTCCAGGGTTAGCAGGCGCCGATTTCGTGCCTTTTTTGATGCCATCGAAGCTCAGTTTCGCTTGCCGATTCTCGGGGCGCACCATGCTGGCGGCTGGATGCGGCCTCCCCGCCGATTCGTGCCCCACCGCCGACGTACAGCCAAGTTTCTATCGAGGGGTAGTAGTATAGACTCAACAGTGGGCGCACCGGCACTCTGGTAAACCTGGTAAACCTCTGTGCGTATCCCCAGTGCCTGTCCAAGCCGGATGTAGCACCACCAGTGCCCGATAAGTGTTCCTCGGGGGGACACAGGCCGCCAGTCACTCCTCGCGCCTCCAAGCCCTCAGCAGTAGATAGGCAACGGATGTCTCCAGCAGCAATAGTACATCTAGAGCCACGGTATTAAAAAGCAGCGTGAAGGCGAAGGCCCAGAAGTCCCAGTGCTCAAGTCCGTGGTAAAGAGTCAGGGCAGTGTCCAGCTCTGTCTATGCAAGTGGCAAAAGACCAGTACAGCTCAGGCGTGGGTTAAGACCAGTTCCAGTAGGTCGCCGCCGTGGGCAAATGCAGGCAGTGAAGCCCCAGGGGCCAGGGCCGCTTCTTGTGCGGTGGGACAGAGAGCATGCGGGCCCAGTATCAGCAGGGGACCCACCCGCAGCCCGACGGTCGGGGAGAGCTGTGACCACTCGGTGCCCCCCTGCCCACAGTGACCGCAGGGGCGGCGTCCCACGCCAAAGTCGAGCGCCGCTCACCTTGTACTGCTTCGTGGTAGGAGCAGTTGACGTCCGGCACCGCACAGCGTCATCAGGAGTCGCAATGGCATTCCGAGCACTCCCTCGACGTCCGGTATTTCTCCCCGGTCAGGCAGGCTTGGGCCGATCTCAAAGCCGGGGGTAGGCGGTATGCGATAGCGTTGGTACCGCGCTCTAATTACAAGGTTCCGGGCAGGCGCCGCTTAAGGCCAGAGAGCTCCGACGCGATCCGGGCCCTCCTCCTCGTGGTAAGCCCCGGCCTCGCGTAGTCTGCCACAGCCGCCCCTCCCTGCTCGTGTGCTCCGTGTTTGCTGGCGGTCAAATCTCAATCGGCGCCGACGCCGGCTCCGGCAACAGCAGCAGCCCCAGCTTCAGGTCGATCGTAGAGGGTGACCAGCTGCAGCAAATGATGGGTGAATTTGCCGTTTACTCACCCTGTGGCATAGGATAAATGCCGGATACCGGGCCAAGGAGCGGGAGCTGCTTAGTTAGGCAACCATTCCGCTTGTGCGCCCTCTAGCGCCCCCCAGGACATGTAAAACTTAAGCACACATGTACTGCTTTTTAAATTCTATGCACCCTGCCATGTAAGCCTTTAGGGTCTACCTTGGGCATGACTTACCAGTATCAAAAAATTATATGTAATCTGGAAAAGGTTGTATATTGCAGAGGTTGAAATGGTAGTTTATAACTGCATTACGGGCTACAGTGGCAGGCCTGAGACATGTTTTACAGTGCCACTTTAGCGGAGGGCACAATGAGTGCTGCAGCCACATGGTAGCATTTAATTTAGCCCTATATAATAGGAACATATATGTAAATGAAAGGTTCTAATCAAGTTTATACCAATTTTACCATGTTTGGAAGGGCGAGCACAAGCACTTTACAACTGGTGCTATCGGAGCTTTTGTCACTATTCTTGTGAATGAAATAAACAGATTGGAGTTCATAGGAGTATGTGTCTCACCTCAGGTGGCTTAGTTTATCTTGCAGGAATGATTCTTTTGCTGTTTTATATCAGAAAATGTCACTCAATCATTACACTTTTCTCACATTGTATTTTTATCTCGATCATGAAAAATGTCTTTTTTATTTTAAGGTCGAGCATGGGCAACATATGCGCTCTTCTGCGAGCCATGCTGTAATGGAGTATGTACTTGAAGCCACGCCCACTCTCCTTCCAGATTTGTCATTAGCTTGGGTCATTGTCTATCATAAATGCTGGCTTCTGATTCATTAGCAGGCTTGTTAGTCCCACATTAGTACCGCCTTGTCTTCATTTGTAACCTCCCATCACGACTGGCCTTTTTACTTTGGTTGTTACACCGTACATCTTCTTTAGTCTATTTTCTTTAATGAGTTTCTCTTACTGCAAGAGGGTCTCTCATGCACAGTTGTGACCACCGGTTTGTTTAACTTGTAGCAAACGGGGAGCTCTACAGGAGCCATGGGAGACAGAAGGGGGCAACTCAGCGATGCCTTTAGGGAGGTCGAATTCCGCTAGATCTGGCATGTTTATTTTCTGAACGAATATCTATTTTAAACATGTATATGCTTTAGGTTTGCTCCTCTGCTCACTTGCTAAAAACCATGACTTCAACAAAGGACTCTTACCCTCTTTTTTCAATTTGTTCCTCTGTGAAATGGATCCAAAAAAGAAAGAAACTCTTTGGCTGCAAATGTCTCTTTGGACACACTCTCCCGCATCCGCAAGCATGAACCTGACCAGAAGGTATTGGAGCGCTTTACTGAGCAGTTTTCCACTTCCAAAGTTGCTTCTCGGCTCAGATTACCTGTAAGCGTGGTGCTTTCACCCCCAGCATAACGTTGCTCTTGCTCATTTGCATTTCTCCTCTTGCCTGCCAAATTGCTCTATCGTTTGCTTCCCTATGCCCTCCGTGCCCCTTCCCCCACCACATCATAATGTTTGTTACCCCACACGGCACCCTCTGTTTTGCTTCCCCACACCTTTCCCGTCTGTGTCCCTTCTACTACCTTCTGTTTGCAACTAGCCCCCCCCCACACACACACTTTTAACCCCTTTGCCGCGGGGCTAATTCCCCCGTGGCGTGGGGGGGAGGGGGGCCGCGCACAGCGCCGCGGTGCTGATGACGAGCCCAGGCTTGTCATGCAGCACAGTGCTCGTGTGCTGGTGACGAGCCTGGGCTCGTCATGAGCCCACCCGCGCAATGGAACGCTCAGCACAGCGGGGGAATTATCTCCACGTGTGAGCGTTCCACGGCTCATGACGAGCCCAGACTAGTCACCAGCACACGAGCACCGTGCTGCATGACGTGTCTGGGCTCGTCATCAGCACAGAAGGGGTCAAACAAGCATTTGGAATGCAATGGGTCTCGCATTTGCGAGATTTAAGCTATTGGCATTGTAAATGACAATGCCTTTTATTTAAGTTTTAAAAATCAAACCATAAATAAAAGTCATTGTCATTTACAATGCCAATAGCTCAACTCGCGTAAATGCGAGGCCTGTGGCATTGCAGGTACTTGATTTTACTGTTGCAGGCATTCTTAATACAGAACCCAAGTGCAAGGCTCACTGGATGAAGACATAGCCTGTACCACCCTCTGGTTTACATCCACTACCTTTCCCTTTGCAGTGCCAGAGAAAGCACCCTCTGCAGCCTTTGCAATGCATGTAAGGGACAGCAGTGGCCTCTGGGCTGTGCTCTGCAGAACGGAATCTCTGAATGTTTACTGGTTGCAAACTGACTGAGGCATCAGGCCTCCTAAATATAAGCAATCCCACAATTACACGGTCTTTCTCTTTTACCTGTTAACCCTCCATGATGCCCAAACCTATGGGCCAGGATCACAATCTGAGCAGGAGACGGTCTCTTGTTGGTCTGTGCCGGTAGGTGTGAAGCAGTCTTCATTGATGGATCATTGGAACCAGTGCTTAACTGACAGTGGAACATTACAGGCACCACCCCGTAGCCTCTTCTTTGGATTGGGTTCCATTTGAGGCGAATCCTTCTAGGGTCGGGAGTCAGTGTCCTCTGAGCCCAGAACGAGCATGAGTTACAGGAAGCTTGTCCCCTGGGTGGGTCTTCTGAAAGTCAGGCTCTTGGTATTCTAGTGGAAGAGACACGTGGCCAGGCTTTAAAGTGGCTCCTCTGCACCGGTGGCACCGGCTGACCAGCGCTTTCCTAATGAAGTCACACTAGAACTTTGGCTGCGAAGACAGTGAAGAGATAGCTGGAATCAGAAGAGGGATGGGATGGAAAAAACGCACACGTCGAACACGCGATTATTGCTTGCAATTATAAGGACTCTTTTTGAGACTTGGGGCATCACGGTAAAAGGGACCGCCCGCCATATGTACGGGGGTCCCATAAGTGACATTATTATGCACCTGCCACACTGGTGGGCGCATCCTGCATTTTTAACATTGCGGCGGGCGGTGCCGCCCGCCGCAATGCCAAAAATGCATGTCTTGCATGTGCATGCAGAACGTGGCAGGCACAGCACGGTGCCTGCCATGTTGTGCATGCACATGAAGGAGGGTACCATAGGTACCCTCCATGTGCCCCCCACAACCCCCCAACATCCTGGGGGCCTGCAACGGGCCCACAAACTCAAAAAACGCATGCGTTTCTGTGGCGGCAACGTCACCATGGAAAGGCTCCCATCTGCCTGCATCCTGATATGGATGGCGGTGTCTAGCAAACACCGCCACCATATGAAACCCTTTTCCGCCCGGTCGACGGATGGTCTTCCCGTCCGCCGCAGTCCCCCCGCCATACTAATATGGCGGGGGAAATGGGAAGCGAGCGCGCTAGAATGTAGGGCGGATCGCCACCGCTATGTGGGCGGTGGCGATCCGCCCTACATCCTAATGGGCCCCTTTATGTTGGAAGAGGTTATATGGGCCACATGTCAGAATACATTACAGTCATTTTCCTTGCCCTACGGAAGTCCCAATATGTAGGGGACGAAACATGTTGGCTATGTCTATGTCCGTTATGTACTTTTTAAGATGAAAAATAAGGAATGAACTTTTAACATTTCCATTTATTTGTCCATGGAACCTTGTTCGAGAAAATGTATTTCTGTGTATTGTAGATTTGATTTTTTTTTATATATGAACCGAATCAGCTAATTGGTTTCTGTATACAAATTGGACTTACCTGAATCATTTGGAATCTTTAAGTTATTAAACCTTTTTTTTAATTAAAAGTTTTTTTGGGGGGTGGGGAATTTTTATTATACTTTGTTATTGTGATATAAACATTCTTTCTCTTAGACTATGTTATACAGAGTGTGTCTCCTCTGTTATGTTGTATATGGGACAATGAATATTGTCTGATCTTTGTATCAAGAAGGCCATGGTTGGAGTCCTCCAGTGCAGAGGAATGGACTTGTAAACCCCAGGCATGAGGGCTGGCTTATCAGAGCAGAGGCCACCACTGGCAGGCGTAAGGTGATTTAATGAGAAACATTTTTTTTCCAGGCAAGAAAATCTATAGAAGGGCTGTGGGCCATTGAGGCTGGCCAGGAGAGACACTACCTTCCAAAACTGTAAGTCTCACACCATGAAGTGAGACATGAGGGTCGTCCCGGGAATGTTTATATTAATGATAAATAGGAGGGTCTAATCGGGGAAGGTCGAATACACAATTTTTAGGTGGGCAATTCAACATTGTCTATTTAGACCAAACAAGTGCAGGCTGCAGCCCTCTGCTGCGCCCCAATTCAGTCAATAAACACGAGCTCAGGCCTCTAAGCTCTGAGGAATTTCCCGGATGTCTCCAAAACTCTACAAACCTGAGGCAGATTGTGGAGGAGGATAGGGAGTGAGGCACTCCTTTCAACTAGATGGATCCTGTGTCTTTGTGGCATTGAGTTTTGAAAGATTAAAATGTGTCGGTTAAATAAATATGAAATTATAACTATTGCAGCTTCATGTTTTACACAAAGCAGAAAATAAAAATGGATAAATGAGCAAAAAATCGATATGGATAAATAAAGTTGGTAAAGAAAAAATACTATGAAACAGGGAACTCTACTTATAATGAATACTGTGAGACACAGTTGAGGATAGACATCATCAGATATCCACTCCAGAATTTGCTGATTCTCCTTTACAACGTGACCACAATTTACCCATAAATCGTCTAACACTGCTATTCTCGTGAGATTAATGCATCCTTCAAGCACCACCCTAACCTGATGATATTTCCCAGTATATGTATTCAGCCATTATTTATACTTTTCTGGCATTACAAGAGCTGTCGTCGATATGATGCCTAGTAGTGGACAAACTGGCTTCTGATTCTACTGTGCAATCAAAAGTACCCAATATGTCACTATTGTCAGTTACACATTATGCTGTTCCTTCTGCAGCCTTGCATCTTCAAATTGCATGCCATCTCAAAAAGCATCTATATTTCTAAATCCAGCATGAAAACTGACAACTTCTGGCTATTGTCTCTACTTTTTCTTTCAAATGGCCCTCACCTTACTTTCTTTCCTTGGCATGACTCCAGCCAATGAGTACAACATGCTCTCAGTCAAATACATGTTTGCCTTGATCTCTATGATGAATCTCTAAAAACTGCCCACAGCTTGTATCAAAGATCACAACCGCTTCTACTTTCAAGATCATACCCCTGCATTCTAACAATACTTTAAAACCTGAAGCTTGTCTACTAACCTCACTGACCATCTGCATGAACTTATGTTTTACCACACCACTAATTATCCCACCTAACTCCTGTTAATGTAATTGGAATAAATGCATGGAATGGTTTTCTGAACACACAAGACTAATCCCAATAAATATCAATAACCAATAATACTGAATTAATCACTAACCTTAGGTTCTGGAGCAGTGTGCTGATCAGCATAAAGTGCTTCAATGCCTCATCAGTGATAGTAAGCTTAATATAAATGCAATGACAATTCTATATAGCTTTGTTCACAGAATTGAATCTTCTTGCAGAGTGAAGAGATGGCTGGGGTTTTAGAATTATGCTAACATGTTTCACCCTCTGTGGCATGTAGTGCGTCGGGCTTTTTCAAGGCTGACCTTCATATATTTGTTATATATCATTGTCATAGTCATAATGTAATCAAATAATGGAAAAGTCTTGATTGTGGTCCATCACACTTGCCTTTAAGTGACCTGTAGTACAGGTCAAGTTCGTACCTGTGTTCATAGTCTTCTGAATCCAGTTGTGGGTATTAGATACATGGTCCTTGGTGTGATCGGCTACCTAAGTAACAAAATGAATGACAATCACGTATATATACACAAAGTCAAATTCCGGGTATTTGTGCATCTGTTATATGTAAAAAGTATGTCCCTAGAAAATGTAGATACAATAAATGACTTTCCTTGCTGAAGAATGCTCAGTATCTTGAAACAAGCTAATAGCTGTCTGTTATGTGAACTCTGCTTGTACGTGGGTGTCTAATTTTGGTCGAAAAAGGGACAGAAACCAGGGGCGGCTTTAGACATGTGCAAGCTGTGCACCTGCACAGGGCCACCAAACCCTAGGGGCCTCCACGCCAATATATATATCCTTAATATAATAATCCTCTGAGGATGGATACATATTTGCGTCGCAACCCCTGGCAGGGATTTGGCGGCCTCCGGCTCTGTTCCACTTCCTAACACCCTGACCCTCCACCCCCTCCTGAGCTCTGGGGGCTCAGCCCCGCCCAGACCCCCTCTTCCGGGGCCTCCTACCTACGCTCCCTGCCCAGGGCCACCATGAGCCTAGAGCCGCCCCTGCAGCAACCAGTAGTCAGTAGTCTTGTATCTGACTTCTTTTTGAACAGTTAAAATGTGAAGGCATTTCAAGCTTTAATGGTCAAATCTAAGTGTTTATATAAAAAACTGATCATTGCTTAATCTAGCTGCTTATGAGTGAAAAACAAGGTGGAAATGCGGTAGAAAACCCAGCTGGCACCTATGTTCATCATATGCGTTACCTCTTGTGTTGTGCACATACCAGCTCTCTATCTATTTACCAGGCGCCCCTGAGATGTATATATTCAAGGCATCTTCGTCCGACTCATGTCTTCTATTCTGCTGATAATCAAACAAGACAATGTTGTTGTGCAAACTGAATGAGCTTGTGTGTGTTAAAGTGTGCAGACAGCTTGTTTAAGGCTGACAATGGAAAATAACTCAGTCAAGTTAATGCTAAGTGTTTTTAAAAATGGTGTCTGGCTCGGGAATCTATCTAATATCCGCATTGTGCGACAGAAGTGATGCCCATACATGTAACAGTGTTAAATAAATATTTTATCAATTTGAAAAATTAAATTTTGTATAAAAATGATTATAAAATATAAGATTATTAAAAATCATGAAAAAGCTCTTCATAAAGCTTAATAAAACTCATGCATAGTGTCAATTTAAGCCAACTAGGTATGGTATTTAATGAGCCATTGGGAAAAATAAAGTGGCTTAAATATGACAAAAAATATGACAAAAATAAAAGCTGTAGGAAGAAAAAAAAATAGTATAGACGTCACCAAGAAACAGTTCTTTATCTTCAGGCATTGCAACCCTGTGGCACTATCCTTTTTAAAGTTCCTCATCTGAAGTTGTTACATGAGGCTTGTTGTGTGCTGGGGGTTCACAAGGTATGCAACAATGTAAAGATTGCATGTGAACTTCTGCACCATGCGGCTGCTGAGCCTCTGTGCCATATTTTGTTGGCGATGCAGCACGCGGCAAGTTGTTCGTTGGAAGAATCAGCACATGGCTCTTCTTCCTCCATGGAGAGAGGACACACCAGTGATGGTGACGGTGCTGCCAGAAAAACTAAGTCTAATTTAAGACAATAGTCTAGAAACAACTCAGAAGGTGATGTGGTCCATAATAATGAGAATTTTGTAGAATTGGCAAAACCTCTCATGTGACCTCAACGGTTGCACAAGACGTTCTACATCTATGAAATCCATAAATGTTTTTCCCAGACATATTTCAAAGGAACAGTTTGTGCCACAAAACATTGGTCTCACTCCATGAAGGCCCACTTTTCTAAATGACAAGAGCTATACTTCACTGATTTCAGCAAGGTATTCATCGTCCAAGCAGAGTGCCATTGGCACAGATGTTAATGTGGGTAAGTCGTCTCCATTTCACTTTCTGACATGGCATCCAGAGTCAGGATGATCTTTATTTGATTAAAACAATGCTCAATATAAAATCATCCTTACAATACATCATGACATTTGATCCTATTAAAATGAGTATAAAAGGATGCTCTATGTAAAATCATCATTACAATAATCACAATATTTAATCCTATTAAAATGACATGCCCATATACTATTTCAATCGTGAGAGAAACACCAGCTTCAGTAAATAGAATATAAAATGCTCACCTGTCCATCAACTGTGTTTTTTGCAATGTTCACCCCGAGTGGGCTGAATATGCTCAGACGTGAGTCCCAGGCTCTCCACACCACTGGAGTCAAGCTATCCAGGCTGAATGAAGGCTGATAGCCAGAAACCGGTCCTTGGATGCTTGATTCCGGTCTGGGAAAGACATGGCTTGGTAGTTCGGACTGAACTGTTCCCATGAGGCACAGGGTCAGAGCTGATTTGCATATAGCCAGTGTCTAACCCAGGGTGGTGTGGAGTGCAAAGAAACGACGGATTTAGGCCCAGATTCTTGTACTGGGGTGAATGTATGACATTGTTCTACATTCTGTCCATCAACTGTGTTTTTTGCAATTTTCACCCCGAGTTGGCTGGGTATGCTCAGACGTGAGTCCCAGGCTCTCCACACCACTGGAGTCAAGCTATCCAGGCTGAATGAAGGCTGATAGCCAGAAACCGGTCCTTGGATGCTTGATTCCGGTCTGGGAAAGACCTGGCTTGGTAGTTCGGACTGGACTGTTCCCATGAGGCACAGGGTCAGAGCTGATTTGCATATAGCCAGTGTCTAACCCAGGGTGGTGTGGAGTGCAAAACAACGATGGATTTAGGCCCAGATCCTTGTACTGGGGTGAATGTATGACATTGTTCTACATTCTGTCCATCAACTGTGTTTTTTGCAATTTTCACCCCGAGTGGGCTGGGTATGCTCAGACGTGAGTCCCAGGCTCTCCACACCACTGGAGTCAAGATATTCAGGCTGAATGAAGGCTGATAGCCAGAAACCGGTCCTTGGATGCTTGATTCCGGTCTGGGAAAGACATGGCTTGGTAGTTCGGACTGGACTGTTCCCATGAGGCACAGGGTCAGAGCTGATTTGCATATAGCCAGTGTCTAACCCAGGGTGGTGTGGAGGGCAAAAAAACGATGGATTTAGGCCCAGATCCTTGTACTGGGGTGAATGTATGACATTGTTCTACATTCTGTCCATCAACTGTGTTTTTTGCAATTTTCACCCCGAGTGGGCTGGGTATGCTCAGACGTGAGTCCCAGGCTCTCCACACCACTGGAGTCAAGCTATCCAGGCTGAATGAAGGCTGATAGCCAGAAACCGGTCTTTGGATGCTTGATTCCGGTCTGGGAAAGACATGGCTTGGTAGTTCGGACTGGACTGTTCCCATGAGACGCAGGGTCAGAGCTGATTTGCATATAGCCAGGGTCTAACCCAGGGTGGTGTGGAGTGCAAAAAAAACGATGGATTTAGGCCCAGATCCTTGTACTGGGGTGAATGTATGACATTGTTCTACATTCTGTCCATCAACTGTGTTTTTTGCAATTTTCACCCCGAGTAGGCTGGGTATGCTCAGACGTGAATCCCAGGCTCTCCACACCGCTGGAGTCAAGCTATCCAGGCTGAATGAAGGCTGATAGCCAGAAACCGGTCCTTGGATGCTTGATTCCGGTCTGGGAAAGACATGGCTTGGTAGTTCAGACTGGACTGTTCCCATGAGGCACAGGGTCAGAGCTGATTTAGCCAGTGTCTAACCCAGGGTGGTGTGGAGTGCAAAAAAACGATGGATTTAGGCCCAGATCCTTGTACTGGGGTGAATGTATGACATTGTTCTACATTCTGTCCATCAACTGTGTTTTTTGCAATTTTCACCCCGAGTAGGCTGGGTATGCTCAGACGTGAGTCCCAGGCTCTCCACACCACTGGAGTCAAGCTATCCAGGCTGAATGAAGGCTGATAGCCAGAAACCGGTCCTTGGATGCTTGATTCCGGTCTGGGAAAGACATGGCTTGGTAGTTCGGACTCGACTGTTACCATGAGGCACAGGGTCAGAGCTGATTTGCATATAGCCAGTGTCTAACCCAGGGTGGTGTGGAGTGCAAAGCAAAAAAATGATGGATTTAGGCCCAGATCCTTGTACTGGGGTGAATGTAAGACATTGTTCTACATTCTGTCCATCAACTGTGTTTTTTGCAATTTTCACCCCGAGTGGGCTGGGTATGCTCAGACGTGAGTCCCAGGCTCTCCACACCACTGGAGTCAAGCTATCCAGGCTGAATGAAGGCTGATAGCCAGAAACCGGTCCTTGGATGCTTGATTCCGGTCTGGGAAAGACCTGGCTTGGTAGTTCGGACTGGACTGTTCCCATGAGGCACAGGGTCAGAGCTGATTTGCATATAGCCAGTGTCTAACCCAGGGTGGTGTGGAGTGCAAAAAAACGATGGATTTAGGCCCAGATCCTTGTACTGGGGTGAATGTATGACATTGTTCTACATTCTGTCCATCAACTGTGTTTTTTGCAATTTTCACCCCGAGTGGGCTGGGTATGCTCAGACGTGAGTCCCAGGCTCTCCACACCACTGGAGTCAAGATATTCAGGCTGAATGAAGGCTGATAGCCAGAAACCGGTCCTTGGATGCTTGATTCCGGTCTGGGAAAGACATGGCTTGGTAGTTCGGACTGGACTGTTCCCATGAGGCACAGGGTCAGAGCTGATTTGCATATAGCCAGTGTCTAACCCAGGGTGGTGTGGAGGGCAAAAAAACGATGGATTTAGGCCCAGATCCTTGTACTGGGGTGAATGTATGACATTGTTCTACATTCTGTCCATCAACTGTGTTTTTTGCAATTTTCACCCCGAGTGGGCTGGGTATGCTCAGACGTGAGTCCCAGGCTCTCCACACCACTGGAGTCAAGCTATCCAGGCTGAATGAAGGCTGATAGCCAGAAACCGGTCTTTGGATGCTTGATTCCGGTCTGGGAAAGACATGGCTTGGTAGTTCGGACTGGACTGTTCCCATGAGACGCAGGGTCAGAGCTGATTTGCATATAGCCAGGGTCTAACCCAGGGTGGTGTGGAGTGCAAAAAAAACGATGGATTTAGGCCCAGATCCTTGTACTGGGGTGAATGTATGACATTGTTCTACATTCTGTCCATCAACTGTGTTTTTTGCAATTTTCACCCCGAGTAGGCTGGGTATGCTCAGACGTGAATCCCAGGCTCTCCACACCGCTGGAGTCAAGCTATCCAGGCTGAATGAAGGCTGATAGCCAGAAACCGGTCCTTGGATGCTTGATTCCGGTCTGGGAAAGACATGGCTTGGTAGTTCAGACTGGACTGTTCCCATGAGGCACAGGGTCAGAGCTGATTTGCATATAGCCAGTGTCTAACCCAGGGTGGTGTGGAGTGCAAAAAAACGATGGATTTAGGCCCAGATCCTTGTACTGGGGTGAATGTATGACATTGTTCTACATTCTGTCCATCAACTGTGTTTTTTGCAATTTTCACCCCGAGTAGGCTGGGTATGCTCAGACGTGAGTCCCAGGCTCTCCACACCACTGGAGTCAAGCTATCCAGGCTGAATGAAGGCTGATAGCCAGAAACCGGTCCTTGGATGCTTGATTCCGGTCTGGGAAAGACATGGCTTGGTAGTTCGGACTGGACTATTCCCATGAGGCACAGGGTCAGAGCTGATTTGCATATAGCCAGTCTCTAACCCAGGGTGGTGTGGAGTGCAAAAAAACGATGGATTTAGGCCCAGATCCTTGTACTGAGGTGAATGTATGACATTGTTCTACATTCTGTCCATCAACTGTGTTTTTTGCAATTTTCACTCCGAGTGGGCTGGGTATGCTCAGACGTTAGTCCCAGGCTCTCCACACCACTGGAGTCAAGCTATCCAGGCTGAATGAAGGCTGATAGCCAGAAACCGGTCCTTGGATGCTTGATTCCGGTCTGGGAAAGACATGGCTTGGTAGTTCGGACTCGACTGTTACCATGAGGCACAGGGTCAGAGCTGATTTGCATATAGCCAGTGTCTAACCCAGGGTGGTGTGGAGTGCAAAGCAAAAAAACGATGGATTTAGGCCCAGATCCTTGTACTGGGGTGAATGTAAGACATTGTTCTACATTCTGTCCATCAACTGTGTTTTTTGCAATTTTCACCCCGAGTGGGCTGGGTATGCTCAGACGTGAGTCCCAGGCTCTCCACACCACTGGAGTCAAGCTATCCAGGCTGAATGAAGGCTGATAGCCAGAAACCGGTCCTTGGATGCTTGATTCCGGTCTGGGAAAGACATGGCTTGGTAGTTCGGACTGGACTGTTCCCATGAGGCACAGGGTCAGAGCTGATTTGCATATAGCCAGTGTCTAACCCAGGGTGGTGTGGAGTGCAAAAAAACGATGGATTTAGGCCCAGATCCTTGTACTGGGGTGAATGTATGACATTGTTCTACATTCTGTCCATCAACTGTGTTTTTTGCAATTTTCGCCCCAAGTGGGCTGGGTATGCTCAGACGTGAGTCCCAGGCTCTCCACACCACTGGAGTCAAGCTATCCAGGCTGAATGAAGGCTGATAGCCAGAAACCGGTCCTTGGATGCTTGATTCCGGTCTGGAAAAGACCTGGCTTGGTAGTTCGGACTGGACTGTTCCCATGAGGCACAGGGTCAGAGCTGATTTGCATATAGCCAGTGTCTAACCCAGGGTGGTGTGGAGTGCAAAACAATGATGGATTTAGGCCCAGATCCTTGTCCTGGGGTGAATGTATGACATTGTTCTACATTCTGTCCATCAACTGTGTTTTTTGCAATTTTCACCCCGAGTGGGCTGGGTATGCTCAGACGTGAGTCCCAGGCTCTCCACACCACTGGAGTCAAGCTATCCAGGCTGAATGAAGGCTGATAGCCAGAAACCGGTACTTGGATGCTTGATTCCGGTCTGGGAAAGACATGGCTTGGTAGTTCGGACAGGACTGTTCCCATGAGGCACAGGGTCAGAGCTGATTTGCATATAGCCAGTGTCTAACCCAGGGTGGTGTGGAGTGCAAAAAAACAATGGATTTAGGCCCAGATCCTTGTACTGGGGTGAATGTAGGACATTGTTCTACATTCTGTCCATCAACTGTGTTTTTTGCAATTTTCACCCCGAGTGGGCTGGGTATGCTCAGACGTGAGTCCCAGGCTCTCCACACCACTGGAGTCAAGCTATCCAGGCTGAATGAAGGCTGATAGCCAGAAACCGGTCCTTGGATGCTTGATTCCGGTCTGGGAAAGACATGGCTTGCTAGTTCGGACTGGACTGTTCCCATGAGGCACAGGGTCAGAGCTGATTTTCATATAGCCAGTGTCTAACCCAGGGTGGTGTGGAGTGCAAAAAAACGATGGATTTAGGCCCAGGTCCTTGTACTGGGGTGAATGTAAGACATTGTTCTACGTTCTGTCCATCAACTGTGTTTTTTGCATTTTTCACCCCGAGTGGGCTGGGTATGCTCAGACGTGAGTCCCAGGCTCTCCACACTACTGGAGTCAAACTATCCAGGCTGAATGAAGGCTGATAGCCAGAAACCGGTCCATGGATGCTTGATTCCAGTCTGGGAAAGACATGGCTTGGTAGTTCGGACTGGACTGTTCCCATGAGGCACAGGGTCAGAGCTGATTTGCATATAGCCAGTGTCTAACCCAGGGTGGTGTGGAGTGCAAAAAAACGATGGATTTAGGCCCAGATCCTTGTACTGGGGTGAATGTATGACATTCTTCTACATTCTGTCCATCAACTGTGTTTTTTGCAATTTTCACCCCGAGTGGGATGGGTATGCTCAGACGTGAGTCCCAGGCTCTCCACACCACTGGAGTCAAGCTATCCAGGCTGAATGAAGGCTGATAGCCAGAAACCGGTCCTTGGATGCTTGATTCCGGTCTGGGAAAGACCTGGCTTGGCAGTTCGGACTGGACTGTTCCCATGAGGCACAGGGTCAGAGGTGATTTGCATATTGCCAGTGTCTAACCCAGGGTGGTGTGGAGTGCAAAAAAACAATGGATTTAGGCCCAGATCCTTGTACTGGGGTGAATGTAGGACATTGTTCTACATTCTGTCCATCAACTCTGTTTTTTGCAATTTTCACCCCGAGTGGGCTGGGTATGCTCAGCCGTGAGTCCCAGGCTCTCCACACCACTGGAGTCAATCTATCCAGGCTGAATGAAGGCTGATAGCCAGAAACCGGTCCTTGGATGCTTGATTCCGGTCGGGGAAAGACATGGCTTGGTAGTTCAGACTGGACTGTTCCCATGAGGCACAGGGTCAGAGCTGATTTTCATATAGCCAGTGTCTAACCCAGGGTGGTGTGGAGTGCAAAAAAACGATGGATTTAGGCCCAGATCCTTGTACTGGGGTGAATGTATGACATTGTTCTACATTCTGTCCATCAACTGTGTTTTTTGCAATTTTCACCCCGAGTCAGCTGGGTATGCTCAGACGTGAGTCCCAGGCTCTCCACACCACTGGAGTCAAGCTATCCAGGCTGAATGAAGGCTGATAGCCAGAAACTGGTCCTTGGATGTTTGATTCCGGTCTGGGAAAGACATGGCTTGGTAGTTCGGACTGGACTGTTCCCATGAGGCACAGGGTCAGAGCTGATTTGCATATAGCCAGTGTCTAACCCAGGGTGGTGTGGAGTGCAAACAAATGATGGATTTAGGCCCAGATCCTTGTACTGGGGTGAATGTATGACATTGTTCTACATTCTGTCCATCAATTGTGTTTTTTGCAATTTTCACCCCGAGTGGGCTGGGTATGCTCAGACGTGAGTCCCAGGCTCTCCACACCACTGGAGTCAAGCTATCCAGGCTGAATGAAGATTGATAGCCAGAAACCGGTCCTTTGATGCTTGATTCCGGTCTGGGAAAGACCTGGCTTGGGAGTTCGGACTGGACTGTTCCCATGAGGCACAGGGTCAGAGCTGATTTGCATATAGCCAGTGCCTAACCCAGGGTGGTGTGGAGTGCAAAAAAATGATGGATTTAGGCCCAGATCCTTGTCCTGGGGTGAATGTATGACATTGTTAAACATTTTGTCCATCAACTGTGTTTTTTGCAATTTTCACCCCAAGTGGGCTGGGTATGCTCAGACGTGAGTCCCAGGCTCTCCACACCACTGGAGTCAAGCTATCCAGGCTGAATGAAGGCTGATAGCCAGAAACCGGTCCTTGGATGCTTGATTCCGGTCTGGGAAAGACATGGCTTGGTAGTTCGGCCTGGACTGTTCCCATGAGGCACAGGGTCAGAGCTGATTTGCATATAGCCAGTGTCTAACCCAGGGTGGTGTGGAGTGCAAAAAAACAATGGATTTAGGCCCAGATCCTTGTACTGGGGTGAATGTAGGACATTGTTCTACATTCTGTCCATCAACTGTGTTTTTTGCAATTTTCACCCCGAGTGGGCTGGGTATGCTCAGACGTGAGTCCCAGGCTCTCCACACCACTGGAGTCAAGCTATCCAGGCTGAATGAAGGCTGATAGCCAGAAACCGGTCCTTGGATGCTTGATTCCGGTCTGGGAAAGACATGGCTTGGTAATTCGGACTGGACTGTTCCCATGAGGCACAGGGTCAGAGCTGATTTGCATATAGCCAGTGTCTAACCCAGGGTGGTGTGGAGTGCAAAAAAACGATGGATTTAGGCCCAGATCCTTGTACTGGGGTGAATGTATGACATTGTTCTACATTCTGTCCATCAACTGTGTTTTTTGCAATTTTCACCCCGAGTGGGCTGGGAATGCTCAGACGTGAGTCCCAGGCTCTCCACACCACTGGAGTCAAGCTATCCAGGCTGAATGAAGGCTGATAGCCAGAAACCGGTCCTTGGATGCTTGATTCCGGTCTGGGAAAGACATGGCTTGGTAGTTCAGACTGGACTGTTCCCATGAGGCACAGGGTCAGAGCTGATTTGCATATAGCCAGTGTCTAACCCAGGGTGGTGTGGAGTGCAAAAAAACAATGGATTTAGGCCCAGATCCTTGTACTGGGGTGAAGGTAGGACATTGTTCTACATTCTGTCCATCAACTTTGTTTTTTGCAATTTTCACCCCGAGTGGGCTGGGTATGCTCAGACGTGAGTCCCAGGCTCTCCACACCACTGGAGTCAAGCTATCCAGGCTGAATGAAGGCTGATAGCCAGAAACCGGTCCTTGGATGTTTGATTCCGGTCTGGGAAAGACATGGCTTGGTAGTTCGGACTGGACTGTTCCCATGAGGCACAGGGTCAGAGCTGATTTGCATATAGCCAGTGTCTAACCCAGGGTGGTGTGGAGTGCAAACAAACGATGGATTTAGGCCCAGATCCTTGTACTGGGGTGAATGTATGACATTGTTCTACATTCTGTCCATCAATTGTGTTTTTTGCAATTTTCACCCCGAGTGGGCTGGGTATGCTCAGACGTGAGTCCCAGGCTCTCCACACCACTGGAGTCAAGCTATCCAGGCTGAATGAAGATTGATAGCCAGAAACCGGTCCTTGGATGCTTGATTCCGGTCTGGGAAAGACCTGGCTTGGTAGTTCGGACTAGACTGTTCCCATGAGGCACAGGGTCAGAGCTGATTTGCATATAGCCAGTGCCTAACCCAGGGTGGTGTGGAGTGCAAAAAAACGATGGATTTAGGCCCAGATCCTTGTCCTGGGGTGAATGTATGACATTGTTAAACATTTTGTCCATCAACTGTGTTTTTTGCAATTTTCACCCCAAGTGGGCTGGGTATGCTCAGACGTGAGTCCCAGGCTCTCCACACCACTGGAGTCAAGCTATCCAGGCTGAATGAAGGCTGATAGCCAGAAACCGGTCCTTGGATGCTTGATTCCGGTCTGGGAAAGACATGGCTTGGTAGTTCGGCCTGGACTGTTCCCATGAGGCACAGGGTCAGAGCTGATTTGCATATAGCCAGTGTCTAACCCAGGGTGGTGTGGAGTGCAAAAAAACGATGGATTTAGGCCCAGATCCTTGTCCTGGGGTGAATGTATGACATTGTTAAACATTTTGTCCATCAACTGTGTTTTTTGCAATTTTCACCCCAAGTGGGCTGTGTATGCTCAGACGTGAGTCCCAGGCTCTCCACACCACTGGAGTCAAGCTATCCAGGCTAAATGAAGGCTGATAGCCAGAAACCGGTCCTTGGATGCTTGATTCCGGTCTGGGAAAGACATGGCTTGGTAGTTCGGCCTGGACTGTTCACATGAGGCACAGGGTCAGAGCTGATTTGCATATAGCCAGTGTCTAACCCAGGGTGGTGTGGAGTGCAAAAAAACAATGGATTTAGGCCCAGATCCTTGTACTGGGGTGAATGTAGGACATTGTTCTACATTCTGTCCATCAACTGTGTTTTTTGCAATTTTCACCCCGAGTGGGCTGGGTATGCTCAGACGTGAGTCCCAGGCTCTCCACACCACTGGAGTCAAGCTATCCAGGCTGAATGAAGGCTGATAGCCAGAAACCGGTCCTTGGATGCTTGATTCCGGTCTGGGAAAGACATGGCTTGGTAATTCGGACTGGACTGTTCCCATGAGGCACAGGGTCAGAGCTGATTTGCATATAGCCAGTGTCTAACCCAGGGTGGTGTGGAGTGCAAAAAAACGATGGATTTAGGCCCAGATCCTTGTACTGGGGTGAATGTATGACATTGTTCTACATTCTGTCCATCAACTGTGTTTTTTTGCAATTTTCACCCCGAGTGGGCTGGGAATGCTCAGACGTGAGTCCCAGGCTCTCCACACCACTGGAGTCAAGCTATCCAGGCTGAATGAAGGCTGATAGCCAGAAACCGGTCCTTGGATGTTTGATTCCGGTCTGGGAAAGACATGGCTTGGTAGTTCGGACTGGACTGTTCCCATGAGGCACAGGGTCAGAGCTGATTTGCATATAGCCAGTGTCTAACCCAGGGTGGTGTGGAGTGCAAACAAACGATGGATTTAGGCCCAGATCCTTGTACTGGGGTGAATGTATGACATTGTTCTACATTCTGTCCATCAATTGTGTTTTTTGCAATTTTCACCCCGAGTGGGCTGGGTATGCTCAGACGTGAGTCCCAGGCTCTCCACACCACTGGAGTCAAGCTATCCAGGCTGAATGAAGATTGATAGCCAGAAACCGGTCCTTGGATGCTTGATTCCGGTCTGGGAAAGACCTGGCTTGGTTGTTCGGACTGGACTGTTCCCATGAGGCACAGGGTCAGAGCTGATTTGCATATAGCCAGTGCCTAACCCAGGGTGGTGTGGAGTGCAAAAAAACGATGGATTTAGGCCCAGATCCTTGTCCTGGGGTGAATGTATGACTTTGTTAAACATTTTGTCCATCAACTGTGTTTTTTGCAATTTTCACCCCAAGTGGGCTGGGTATGCTCAGACGTGAGTCCCAGGCTCTCCACACCACTGGAGTCAAGCTATCCAGGCTAAATGAAGGCTGATAGCCAGAAACCGGTCCTTGGATACTTGATTCCGGTCTGGGAAAGACATGGCTTGGTAGTTCGGCCTGGACTGTTCCCATGAGGCACAGGGTCAGAGCTGATTTGCATATAGCCAGTGTCTAACCCAGGGTGGTGTGGAGTGCAAAAAAACAATGGATTTAGGCCCAGATCCTTGTACTGGGGTGAATGTAGGACATTGTTCTACATTCTGTCCATCAACTGTGTTTTTTTTGCAATTTTCACCCCGAGTGGGCTGGGTATGCTCAGACGTGAGTCCCAGGCTCTCCACACCACTGGAGTCAAGTTATCCAGGCTGAATGAAGGCTGATAGCCAGAAACCGGTCCTTGGATGCTTGATTCCGGTCTGGGAAAGACATGGCTTGGTAGTTCGGACTGGACTGTTCCCATGAGGCACAGGGTCAGAGCTGATTTGCATATAGCCAGTGTCTAACCCAGGGTGGTGTGGAGTGCAATAAAACGATGGATTTAGGCCCAGATCCTTGTACTGGGGTGAATGTATGACATTGTTCTACATTCTGTCCATCAACTGTGTTTTTTGCAATTTTCACCCCGAGTGGGCTGGGAATGCTCAGACATGAGTCCCAGGCTCTCCACACCACTGGAGTCAAGCTATCCAGGCTGAATGAAGGTTGATAGCCAGAAACCGGTCCTTGGATGCTTGATTCCGGTCTGGGAAAGACATGGCTTGGTAGTTCGGACTGGACTGTTCCCATGAGGCACAGGGTCAGAGCTGATTTGCATATAGCCAGTGTCTAACCCAGGGTGGTGTGGAGTGCAAAAAAACAATGGATTTAGGCCCAGATCCTTGTACTGGGGTGAATGTAGGACATTGTTCTACATTCTGTCCATCAACTGTGTTTTTTGCAATTTTCACCCCGAGTGGGCTGGGTATGCTCAGACGTGAGTCCCAGGCTCTCCACACCACTGGAGTCAAGCTATCCAGGCTGAATGAAGGTTGATAGCCAGAAACCGGTCCTTGGATGCTTGATTCCGGTCTGGGAAAGACATGGCTTGGGAGTTCGGACTGGACTGTTCCCATGAGGCACAGGGTCAGAGCTGATTTTCATATAGCCAGTGTCTAACCCAGGGTGGTGTGGAGTGCACAAAAACGATGGATTTAGGCCCAGATCCTTGTACTGGGGTGAATGTAAGACATTGTTCTACATTCTGTCCATCAACTGTGTTTTTTGCAATTTTCACCCCGAGTGGGCTGGGTATGCTCAGACGTGAGTCCCAGGCTCTCCACACCACTGGAGTCAAGCTATCCAGGCTGAATGAAGGCTGATAGCCAGAAACCGGTCCTTGGATGCTTGATTCCGGTCTGGGAAAGACCTGGCTTGGCAGTTCGGACTGGACTGTTCCCATGAGGCACAGGGTCAGAGCTGATTTGCATATAGCCAGTGTCTAACCCAGGGTGGTGTGGAGTGCAAAAAAAACCAATGGATTTAGGCCCAGATCCTTGTACTGGGGTGAATGTAGGACATTGTTCTACATTCTGTCCATCAACTGTGTTTTTTGCAATTTTAACCCGAGTGGGCTGGGTATGCGCAGACGTGAATCCCAGGCTCTTCACACCACTGGAGTCAATCTATCCAGGCTGAATGAAGGCTGATAGCCAGAAACCGGTTCTTAGATGCTTGATTCCGGTCTGGGAAAGACATGGCTTGGTAGTTCGGACTGGACTGTTCCCATGAGGCACAGGGTCAGAGCTGATTTTCATATAGCCAGTGTCTAACCCAGGGTGGTGTGGAGTGCAAAAAAACGATGGATTTAGGCACAGATCCTTGTACTGGGGTGAATGTATGACATTGTTCTACATTCTGTCTATCAACTGTGTTTTTTGCAATTTTCACCCCGAGTCAGCTGGGTATGCTCAGACGTGAGTCCCAGGCTCTCCACACCACTGGAGTCAAGCTATCCAGGCTGAATGAAGGCTGATAGCCAGAAACCGGTCCTTGGATGCTTGATTCCGGTCTGGGAAAGACATGGCTTGGTAGTTCGGACTGGACTGTTCCCATGAGGAACAGGGTCAGAGCTGATTTTCATATAGCCAGTGTCTAACCCAGGGTGGTGTGGAGTGCAAAAAAACCATGGATTTAGGCCCAGATCCTTGTACTGGGGTGAATGTAAGACATTGTTCTACATTCTGTCCATCAACTGTGTTTTTTGCAATTTTCACCCCTAGTGGGCTGGGTATGCTCAGACGTGAGTCCCAGGCTCTCCACACCACTGGAGTCAAACTATCCAGGCTGAATGAAGGCTGATAGCCAGAAACCGGTCCTTGGATGCTTGATTCCGGTCTGGGAAAGACATGGCTTGGTAGTTCGGACTGGACTGTTCCCATGAGGCACAGGGTCAGAGCTGAGTTGCATATAGTCAGTGTCTAACCCAGGGTGGTGTGGAGTGCAAAAAAACGATGGATTTAGGCCCAGATACTTGTACTGGGGTGAATGTATGACATTCTTTTACATTCTGTCCATCAACTGTGTTTTTTGCAATTTTCACCCCGAGTGGGCTGGGTATGCTCAGACGTGAGTCCCAGGCTCTCCACACCACTGGAGTCAAGCTATCCAGGCTGAATGAAGGCTGATAGCCAGAAACCGGTCCTTGGATGCTTGATTCCGGTCTCGGAAAGACCTAGCTTGGCAGTTCGGACTGGACTGTTCCCATGAGGCACAGGGTCAGAGCTGATTTGCATATAGCCAGTGTCTAACCCAGGGTGGTACGGAGTGCAAAAAAAATATGGATTAAGGCCCAGATCCTTGTACTGGGGTGAATGTATGACATTGTTCTACATTCTGTCCATCAACTGTGTTTTTTGCAATTTTCACCCCGAGTGGGCTGGGTATGCTCAGACGTGAGTCCCAGGCTCTCCACACCAGTGGAGTCAAGCTATCCAGGCTGAATGAAGACTGATAGCCAGAAACTGGTCCTTGGATGCTTGATTCCGGTCTGGGAAAGACATGGCTTGGTAGTTCAGACTGGACTGTTCCCATGAGGCACAGGGTCAGAGCTGATTTGCATATAGCCAGTTTCTAACCCAGGGTGGTGTGGAGTGCAAAAAAACGATTGATTTAGGCCCAGATCCTTGTACTGGGGTGAATGTATGACATTGTTCTACATTCTGTCCATCAACTGTGTTTTTTGCAATTTTCACCCCGAGTGGGCTGTGTATGCTCAGACGTGAGTCCCAGGCTCTCCACACCACTGGAGTCAAGCTATCCAGGCTGAATGAAGGCTGATAGCCAGAAACCGGTCCTTGGATGCTTGATTCCGGTCTGGGAAAGACATGGCTTGGTAGTTCGGACTGGACTGTTCCCATGAGGCACAGGGTCAGAGCTGATTTGCATATAGCCAGTGTCTAACCCAGGGTGGTGTGGAGTGCAAACAAACGATGGATTTAGGCCCAGATCCTTGTACTGGGGTGAATGTATGACATTGTTCTACATTCTGTCCATCAATTGTGTTTTTTGCAATTTTCACCCCGAGTGGGCTGGGTATGCTCAGACGTGAGTCCCAGGCTCTCCACACCACTGGAGTCAAGCTATCCAGGCTGAATGAAGATTGATAGCCAGAAACCGGTCCTTGGATGCTTGATTCCGGTCTGGGAAAGACCTGGCTTGGTAGTTCGGACTGGACTGTTCCCATGAGGCACAGGGTCAGAGCTGATTTGCATATAGCCAGTGCCTAACCCAGGGTGGTGTGGAGTGCAAAAAAACGATGGATTTAGGCCCAGACCCTTGTCCTGGGGTGAATGTATGACATTGTTAAACATTTGGTCCATCAACTGTGTTTTTTGCAATTTTCACCCCAAGTGGGCTGGGTATGCTCAGACGTGAGTCCCAGGCTCTCCACACCACTGGAGTCAAGCTATCCAGGCTGAATGAAGGCTGATAGCCAGAAACCGGTCCTTGGATGCTTGATTCCGGTCTGGGAAAGACATGGCTTGGTAGTTCGGCCTGGACTGTTCCCATGAGGCACAGGGTCAGAGCTGATTTGCATATAGCCAGTGTCTAACCCAGAGTGGTGTGGAGTGCAAAAAAACAATGGATTTAGGCCCAGATCCTTGTACTGGGGTGAATGTAGGACATTGTTCTACATTCTGTCCATCAACTGTGTTTTTTGCAATTTTCACCCCGAGTGGGCTGGGTATGCTCAGACGTGAGTCCCAGGCTCTCCACACCACTGGAGTCAAGCTATCCAGGCTGAATGAAGGCTGATAGCCAGAAACCGGTCCTTGGATGCTTGATTCCGGTCTGGGAAAGACATGGCTTGGTAGTTCGGACTGGACTGTTCCCATGAGGCACAGGGTCAGAGCTGATTTGCTTATAGCCAGTGTCTAACCCAGGGTGGTGTGGAGTGCAAAAAAACGATGGATTTAGGCCCAGATCCTTGTACTGGGGTGAATGTATGACATTGTTCTACATTCTGTCCATCAACTGTGTTTTTTGCAATTTTCACCCCGAGTGGGCTGGGAATGCTCAGACGTGAGTCCCAGGCTCTCCACACCACTGGAGTCAAACTATCCAGGCTGAATGAAGGCTGATAGCCAGAAACCGGTCCTTGGATGCTTGATTCCGGTCTGGGAAAGACATGGCTTGGTAGTTCGGACTGGACTGTTCCCATGAGGCACAGGGTCAGAGCTGAGTTGCATATAGTCAGTGTCTAACCCAGGGTGGTGTGGAGTGCAAAAAAATTATGGATTTAGGCCCAGATCCTTGTACTGGGGTGAATGTATGACATTGTTCTACATTCTGTCCATCAACTGTGTTTTTTGCAATTTTCACCCCGAGTGGGCTGGGTATGCTCAGACGTGAGTCCCAGGCTCTCCACACCAGTGGAGTCAAGCTATCCAGGCTGAATGAAGACTGATAGCCAGAAACTGGTCCTTGGATGCTTGATTCCGGTCTGGGAAAGACATGGCTTGGTAGTTCGGACTGGACTGTTCGCATGAGGCACAGGGTCAGAGCTGATTTGCATATAGCCAGTGTCTAACCCAGGGTGGTGTGGAGTGCAAAAAAACGATTGATTTAGGCCCAGATCCTTGTACTGGGGTGAATGTATGACATTGTTCTACATTCTGTCCATCAACTGTGTTTTTTGCAATTTTCACCCCGAGTGGGCTGTGTATGCTCAGACGTGAGTCCCAGGCTCTCCACACCACTGGAGTCAAGCTATCCAGGCTGAATGAAGGCTGATAGCCAGAAACCGGTCCTCGGATGCTTGATTCCGGTCTGGGAAAGACATGGCTTGGTAGTTCGGACTGGACTGTTCCCATGAGGCACAGGGTCAGAGCTGATTTGCATATAGCCAGTGTCTAACCCAGGGTGGTGTGGAGTGCAAACAAACGATGGATTTAGGCCCAGATCCTTGTACTGGGGTGAATGTATGACATTGTTCTACATTCTGTCCATCAATTGTGTTTTTTGCAATTTTCACCCCGAGTGGGCTGGGTATGCTCAGACGTGAGTCCCAGGCTCTCCACACCACTGGAGTCAAGCTATCCAGGCTGAATGAAGATTGATAGCCAGAAACCGGTCCTTGGATGCTTGATTCCGGTCTGGGAAAGACCTGGCTTGGTAGTTCGGACTGGACTGTTCCCATGAGGCACAGGGTCAGAGCTGATTTGCATATAGCCAGTGCCTAACCCAGGGTGGTGTGGAGTGCAAAAAAACGATGGATTTAGGCCCAGATCCTTGTCCTGGGGTGAATGTATGACATTGTTAAACATTTTGTCCATCAACTGTGTTTTTTGCAATTTTCACCCCAAGTGGGCTGGGTATGCTCAGACGTGAGTCCCAGGCTCTCCACACCACTGGAGTCAAGCTATCCAGGCTGAATGAAGGCTGATAGCCAGAAACCGGTCCTTGGATGCTTGATTCCGGTCTGGGAAAGACATGGCTTGGTAGTTCGGCCTGGACTGTTCCCATGAGGCACAGGGTCAGAGCTGATTTGCATATAGCCAGTGTCTAACCCAGGGTGGTGTGGAGTGCAAAAAAACAATGGATTTAGGCCCAGATCCTTGTACTGGGGTGAATGTAGGACATTGTTCTACATTCTGTCCATCAACTGTGTTTTTTGCAATTTTCACCCCGAGTGGGCTGGGTATGCTCAGACGTGAGTCCCAGGCTCTCCACACCACTGGAGTCAAGCTATCCAGGCTGAATGAAGGCTGATAGCCAGAAACCGGTCCTTGGATGCTTGATTCCGGTCTGGGAAAGACATGGCTTGGTAGTTCGGACTGGACTGTTCCCATGAGGCACAGGGTCAGAGCTGATTTGCATATAGCCAGTGTCTAACCCAGGGTGGTGTGGAGTGCAAAAAAACGATGGATTTAGGCCCAGATCCTTGTACTGGGGTGAATGTATGACATTGTTCTACATTCTGTCCATCAACTGTGTTTTTTGCAATTTTCACCCCGAGTGGGCTGGGAATGCTCAGACGTGAGTCCCAGGCTCTCCACACCACTGGAGTCAAGCTATCCAGGCTGAATGAAGGCTGATAGCCAGAAACCGGTCCTTGGATGCTTGATTCCGGTCTGGGAAAGACATGGCTTGGTAGTTCAGACTGGACTGTTCCCATGAGGCACAGGGTCAGAGCTGATTTGCATATAGCCAGTGTCTAACCCAGGGTGGTGTGGAGTGCAAAAAAACAATGGATTTAGGCCCAGATCCTTGTACTGGGGTGAATGTAGGACATTGTTCTACATTCTGTCCATCAACTTTGTTTTTTGCAATTTTCACCCCGAGTGGGCTGGGTATGCTCAGACGTGAGTCCCAGGCTCTCCACACCACTGGAGTCAAGCTATCCAGGCTGAATGAAGGCTGATAGCCAGAAACCGGTCCTTGGATGTTTGATTCCGGTCTGGGAAAGACATGGCTTGGTAGTTCTGACTGGACTGTTCCCATGAGACACAGGGTCAGAGCTGATTTGCATATAGCCAGTGTCTAACCCAGGGTGGTGTGGAGTGCAAACAAACGATGGATTTAGGCCCAGATCCTTGTACTGGGGTGAATGTATGACATTGTTCTACATTCTGTCCATCAATTGTGTTTTTTGCAATTTTCACCCCGAGTGGGCTGGGTATGCTCAGACGTGAGTCCCAGGCTCTCCACACCACTGGAGTCAAGCTATCCAGGCTGAATGAAGATTGATAGCCAGAAACCGGTCCTTGGATGCTTGATTCCGGTCTGGGAAAGACCTGGCTTGGTAGTTCGGACTGGACTGTACCCATGAGGCACAGGGTCAGAGCTGATTTGCATATAGCCAGTGTCTAACCCAGGGTGGTACGGAGTGCAAAAAAATTATGGATTAAGGCCCAGATCCTTGTACTGGGGTGAATGTATGACATTGTTCTACATTCTGTCCATCAACTGTGTTTTTTGCAATTTTCACCCCGAGTGGGCTGGGTATGCTCAGACGTGAGTCCCAGGCTCTCCACACCACTGGAGTCAAGCTATCCAGGCTGAATGAAGGCTGATAGCCAGAAACCGGTCCTTGGATGCTTGATTCCGGTCTCGGAAAGACCTGGCTTGGCAGTTCGGACTGGACTGTTCCCATAAGGCACAGGGTCAGAGCTGATTTGCATATAGCCAGTGTCTAACCCAGGGTGGTACGGAGTGCAAACAAATTATGGATTTAGGCCCAGATCCTTGTACTGGGGTGAATGTATGACATTGTTCTACATTCTGTCCATCAACTGTGTTTTTTGCAATTTTCACCCCGAGTGGGCTGGGTATGCTCAGACGTGAGTCCCAGGCTCTCCACACCAGTGGAGTCAAGCTATCCAGGCTGAATGAAGACTGATAGCCAGAAACTGGTCCTTGGATGCTTGATTCTGGTCTGGGAAAGACATGGCTTGGTAGTTCGGACTGGACTGTTCGCATGAGGCACAGGGTCAGAGCTGATTTGCATATAGCCAGTGTCTAACCCAGGGTGGTGTGGAGTGCAAAAAAACGATTGATTTAGGCCCAGATCCTTGTACTGGGGTGAATGTATGACATTGTTCTACATTCTGTCCATCAACTGTGTTTTTTGCAATTTTCACCCCGAGTGGGCTGTGTATGCTCAGACGTGAGTCCCAGGCTCTCCACACCACTGGAGTCAAGCTATCCAGGCTGAATGAAGGCTGATAGCCAGAAACCGGTCCTTGGATGCTTGATTCCGGTCTGGGAAAGACATGGCTTGGTAGTTCGGACTGGACTGTTCCCATGAGGCACAGGGTCAGAGCTGATTTGCATATAGCCAGTGTCTAACCCAGGGTGGTGTGGAGTGCAAACAAACGATGGATTTAGGCCCAGATCCTTGTACTGGGGTGAATGTATGACATTGTTCTACATTCTGTCCATCAATTGTGTTTTTTGCAATTTTCACCCCGAGTGGGCTGGGTATGCTCAGACGTGAGTCCCAGGCTCTCCACACCACTGGAGTCAAGCTATCCAGGCTGAATGAAGATTGATAGCCAGAAACCGGTCCTTGGATGCTTGATTCCGGTCTGGGAAAGACCTGGCTTGGTAGTTCGGACTGGACTGTTCCCATGAGGCACAGGGTCAGAGCTGATTTGCATATAGCCAGTGCCTAACCCAGGGTGGTGTGGAGTGCAAAAAAACGATGGATTTAGGCCCAGATCCTTGTCCTGGGGTGAATGTATGACATTGTTAAACATTTTGTCCATCAACTGTGTTTTTTGCAATTTTCACCCCAAGTGGGCTGGGTATGCTCAGACGTGAGTCCCAGGCTCTCCACACCACTGGAGTCAAGCTATCCAGGCTGAATGAAGGCTGATAGCCAGAAACCGGTCCTTGGATGCTTGATTCCGGTCTGGGAAAGACATGGCTTGGTAGTTCGGCCTGGACTGTTCCCATGAGGCACAGGGTCAGAGCTGATTTGCATATAGCCAGTGTCTAACCCAGGGTGGTGTGGAGTGCAAAAAAACAATGGATTTAGGCCCAGATCCTTGTACTGGGGTGAATGTAGGACATTGTTCTACATTCTGTCCATCAACTGTGTTTTTTGCAATTTTCACCCCGAGTGGGCTGGGTATGCTCAGACGTGAGTCCCAGGCTCTCCACACCACTGGAGTCAAGCTATCCAGGCTGAATGAAGGCTGATAGCCAGAAACCGGTCCTTGGATGCTTGATTCCGGTCTGGGAAAGACATGGCTTGGTAGTTCGGACTGGACTGTTCCCATGAGGCACAGGGTCAGAGCTGATTTGCATATAGCCAGTGTCTAACCCAGGGTGGTGTGGAGTGCAAAAAAACGATGGATTTAGGCCCAGATCCTTGTACTGGGGTGAATGTATGACATTGTTCTACATTCTGTCCATCAACTGTGTTTTTTGCAATTTTCACCCCGAGTGGGCTGGGAATGCTCAGACGTGAGTCCCAGGCTCTCCACACCACTGGAGTCAAGCTATCCAGGCTGAATGAAGGCTGATAGCCAGAAACCGGTCCTTGGATGCTTGATTCCGGTCTGGGAAAGACATGGCTTGGTAGTTCAGACTGGACTGTTCCCATGAGGCACAGGGTCAGAGCTGATTTGCATATAGCCAGTGTCTAACCCAGGGTGGTGTGGAGTGCAAAAAAACAATGGATTTAGGCCCAGATCCTTGTACTGGGGTGAATGTAGGACATTGTTCTACATTCTGTCCATCAACTTTGTTTTTTGCAATTTTCACCCCGAGTGGGCTGGGTATGCTCAGACGTGAGTCCCAGGCTCTCCACACCACTGGAGTCAAGCTATCCAGGCTGAATGAAGGCTGATAGCCAGAAACCGGTCCTTGGATGTTTGATTCCGGTCTGGGAAAGACATGGCTTGGTAGTTCTGACTGGACTGTTCCCATGAGACACAGGGTCAGAGCTGATTTGCATATAGCCAGTGTCTAACCCAGGGTGGTGTGGAGTGCAAACAAACGATGGATTTAGGCCCAGATCCTTGTACTGGGGTGAATGTATGACATTGTTCTACATTCTGTCCATCAATTGTGTTTTTTGCAATTTTCACCCCGAGTGGGCTGGGTATGCTCAGACGTGAGTCCCAGGCTCTCCACACCACTGGAGTCAAGCTATCCAGGCTGAATGAAGATTGATAGCCAGAAACCGGTCCTTGGATGCTTGATTCCGGTCTGGGAAAGACCTGGCTTGGTAGTTCGGACTGGACTGTACCCATGAGGCACAGGGTCAGAGCTGATTTGCATATAGCCAGTGTCTAACCCAGGGTGGTACGGAGTGCAAAAAAATTATGGATTAAGGCCCAGATCCTTGTACTGGGGTGAATGTATGACATTGTTCTACATTCTGTCCATCAACTGTGTTTTTTGCAATTTTCACCCCGAGTGGGCTGGGTATGCTCAGACGTGAGTCCCAGGCTCTCCACACCAGTGGAGTCAAGCTATCCAGGCTGAATGAAGACTGATAGCCAGAAACTGGTCCTTGGATGCTTGATTCCGGTCTGGGAAAGACATGGCTTGGTAGTTCGGACTGGACTGTTCCCATGAGGCACAGGGTCAGAGCTGATTTGCATATAGCCAGTGTCTAACCCAGGGTGGTGTGGAGTGCAAAAAAACGATTGATTTAGGCCCAGATCCTTGTACTGGGGTGAATGTATGACATTGTTCTACATTCTGTCCATCAACTGTGTTTTTTGCAATTTTCACCCCGAGTGGGCTGTGTATGCTCAGACGTGAGTCCCAGGCTCTCCACACCACTGGAGTCAAGCTATCCAGGCTGAATGAAGGCTGATAGCCAGAAACCGGTCCTTGGATGCTTGATTCCGGTCTGGGAAAGACATGGCTTGGTAGTTCGGACTGGACTGTTCCCATGAGGCACAGGGTCAGAGCTGATTTGCATATAGCCAGTGTCTAACCCAGGGTGGTGTGGAGTGCAAACAAACGATGGATTTAGGCCCAGATCCTTGTACTGGGGTGAATGTATGACATTGTTCTACATTCTGTCCATCAATTGTGTTTTTTGCAATTTTCACCCCGAGTGGGCTGGGTATGCTCAGACGTGAGTCCCAGGCTCTCCACACCACTGGAGTCAAGCTATCCAGGCTGAATGAAGATTGGTAGCCAGAAACCGGTCCTTGGATGCTTGATTCCGGTCTGGGAAAGACCTGGCTTGGTAGTTCGGACTGGACTGTTCCCATGAGGCACAGGGTCAGAGCTGATTTGCATATAGCCAGTGCCTAACCCAGGGTGGTGTGGAGTGCAAAAAAACGATGGATTTAGGCCCAGATCCTTGTCCTGGGGTGAATGTATGACATTGTTAAACATTTTGTCCATCAACTGTGTTTTTTGCAATTTTCACCCCAAGTGGGCTGGGTATGCTCAGACGTGAGTCCCAGGCTCTCCACACCACTGGAGTCAAGCTATCCAGGCTGAATGAAGGCTGATAGCCAGAAACCGGTCCTTGGATGCTTGATTCCGGTCTGGGAAAGACATGGCTTGGTAGTTCGGCCTGGACTGTTCCCATGAGGCACAGGGTCAGAGCTGATTTGCATATAGCCAGTGTCTAACCCAGGGTGGTGTGGAGTGCAAAAAAACAATGGATTTAGGCCCAGATCCTTGTACTGGGGTGAATGTAGGACATTGTTCTACATTCTGTCCATCAACTGTGTTTTTTGCAATTTTCACCCCGAGTGGGCTGGGTATGCTCAGACGTGAGTCCCAGGCTCTCCACACCACTGGAGTCAAGCTATCCAGGCTGAATGAAGGCTGATAGCCAGAAACCGGTCCTTGGATGCTTGATTCCGGTCTGGGAAAGACATGGCTTGGTAGTTCGGACTGGACTGTTCCCATGAGGCACAGGGTCAGAGCTGATTTGCATATAGCCAGTGTCTAACCCAGGGTGGTGTGGAGTGCAAAAAAACGATGGATTTAGGCCCAGATCCTTGTACTGGGGTGAATGTATGACATTGTTCTACATTCTGTCCATCAACTGTGTTTTTTGCAATTTTCATCCCGAGTGGGCTGGGAATGCTCAGACGTGAGTCCCAGGCTCTCCACACCACTGGAGTCAAACTATCCAGGCTGAATGAAGGCTGATAGCCAGAAACCGGTCCTTGGATGCTTGATTCCGGTCTGGGAAAGACATGGCTTGGTAGTTCGGACTGGACTGTTCCCATGAGGCACAGGGTCAGAGCTGAGTTGCATATAGTCAGTGTCTAACCCAGGGTGGTGTGGAGTGCAAAAAAACGATGGATTTAGGCCCAGATACTTGTACTGGGTTGAATGTATGACATTCTTTTACATTCTGTCCATCAACTGTGTTTTTTGCAATTTTCACCCCGAGTGGGCTGGGTATGCTCAGACGTGAGTCCCAGGCTCTCCACACCACTGGAGTCAAGCTATCCAGGCTGAATGAAGGCTGATAGCCAGAAACCGGTCCTTGGATGCTTGATTCCGGTCTCGGAAAGACCTGGCTTGGCAGTTCGGACTGGACTGTTCCCATGAGGCACAGGGTCAGAGCTGATTTGCATATAGCCAGTGTCTAACCCAGGGTGGTACGGAGTGCAAAAAAATTATGGATTTAGGCCCAGATCCTTGTATGGGGGTGAATGTATGACATTGTTCTACATTCTGTCCATCAAATCTGTTTTTTGCAATTTTCACCCCGAGTGGGCTGGGTATGCTCAGACGTGAGTCCCAGGCTCTCCACACCAGTGGAGTCAAGCTATCCAGGCTGAATGAAGACTGATAGCCAGAAACTGGTCCTTGGATGCTTGATTCCGGTCTGGGAAAGACATGGCTTGGTAGTTCGGACTGGACTGTTCCCATGAGGCACAGGGTCAGAGCTGATTTGCATATAGCCAGTGTCTAACCCAGGGTGGTGTGGAGTGCAAAAAAACGATTGATTTAGGCCCAGATCCTTGTACTGGGGTGAATGTATGACATTGTTCTACATTCTGTCCATCAACTGTGTTTTTTGCAATTTTCACCCGAGTGGGCTGTGTATGCTCAGACGTGAGTCCCAGGCTCTCCACACCACTGGAGTCAAGCTATCCAGGCTGAATGAAGGCTGATAGCCAGAAACCGGTCCTTGGATGCTTGATTCCGGTCTGGGAAAGACATGGCTTGGTAGTTCGGACTGGACTGTTCCCATGAGGCACAGGGTCAGAGCTGATTTGCATAAAGCCAGTGTCTAACCCAGGGTGGTGTGGAGTGCAAACAAACGATGGATTTAGGCCCAGATCCTTGTACTGGGGTGAATGTATGACATTGTTCTACATTCTGTCCATCAATTGTGTTTTTTGCAATTTTCACCCCGAGTGGGCTGGGTATGCTCAGACGTGAGTCCCAGGCTCTCCACACCACTGGAGTCAAGCTATCCAGGCTGAATGAAGATTGATAGCCAGAAACCGGTCCTTGGATGCTTGATTCCGGTCTCGGAAAGACCTGGCTTGGAAGTTCGGACTGGACTGTTCCCATGAGGCACAGGGTCAGAGCTGATTTGCATATAGCCAGTGTCTAACCCAGGGTGGTACGGAGTGCAAAAAAATTATGGATTTAGGCCCAGATCCTTGTACTGGGGTGAATGTATGACATTGTTCTACATTCTGTCCATCAACTGTGTTTTTTGCAATTTTCACCCCGAGTGGGCTGGGTATGCTCAGACGTGAGTCCCAGGCTCTCCACACCAGTGGAGTCAAGCTATCCAGGCTGAATGAAGACTGATAGCCAGAAACTGGTCCTTGGATGCTTGATTCCGGTCTGGGAAAGACATGGCTTGGTAGTTCGGACTGGACTGTTCCCATGAGGCACAGGGTCAGAGCTGATTTGCATATAGCCAGTGTCTAACCCAGGGTGGTGTGGAGTGCAAAAAAACGATTGATTTAGGCCCAGATCCTTGTACTGGGGTGAATGTATGACATTGTTCTACATTCTGTCCATCAACTGTGTTTTTTGCAATTTTCACCCCGAGTGGGCTGTGTATGCTCAGACGTGAGTCCCAGGCTCTCCACACCACTGGAGTCAAGCTATCCAGGCTGAATGAAGGCTGATAGCCAGAAACCGGTCCTTGGATGCTTGATTCCGGTCTGGGAAAGACATGGCTTGGTAGTTCGGACTGGACTGTTCCCATGAGGCACAGGGTCAGAGCTGAGTTGCATATAGTCAGTGTCTAACCCAGGGTGGTGTGGAGTGCAAACAAACGATGGATTTAGGCCCAGATCCTTGTACTGGGGTGAATGTATGACATTGTTCTACATTCTGTCCATCAATTGTGTTTTTTGCAATTTTCACCCCGAGTGGGCTGGGTATGCTCAGACGTGAGTCCCAGGCTCTCCACACCACTGGAGTCAAGCTATCCAGGCTGAATGAAGATTGATAGCCAGAAACCGGTCCTTGGATGCTTGATTCCGGTCTGGGAAAGACCTGGCTTGGTAGTTCGGACTGGACTGTTCCCATGAGGCACAGGGTCAGAGCTGATTTGCATATAGCCAGTGCCTAACCCAGGGTGGTGTGGAGTGCAAAAAAACGATGGATTTAGGCCCAGATCCTTGTCCTGGGGTGAATGTATGACATTGTTAAACATTTTGTCCATCAACTGTGTTTTTTGCAATTTTCACCCCAAGTGGGCTGGGTATGCTCAGACGTGAGTCCCAGGCTCTCCACACCACTGGAGTCAAGCTATCCAGGCTGAATGAAGGCTGATAGCCAGAAACCGGTCCTTGGATGCTTGATTCCGGTCTGGGAAAGACATGGCTTGGTAGTTCGGCCTGGACTGTTCCCATGAGGCACAGGGTCAGAGCTGATTTGCATATAGCCAGTGTCTAACCCAGGGTGGTGTGGAGTGCAAAAAAACAATGGATTTAGGCCCAGATCCTTGTACTGGGGTGAATGTAGGACATTGTTCTACATTCTGTCCATCAACTGTGTTTTTTGCAATTTTCACCCCGAGTGGGCTGGGTATGCTCAGACGTGAGTCCCAGGCTCTCCACACCACTGGAGTCAAGCTATCCAGGCTGAATGAAGGCTGATAGCCAGAAACCGGTCCTTGGATGCTTGATTCCGGTCTGGGAAAGACATGGCTTGGTAGTTCGGACTGGACTGTTCCCATGAGGCACAGGGTCAGAGCTGATTTGCATATAGCCAGTGTCTAACCCAGGGTGGTGTGGAGTGCAAAAAAACAGTGGATTTAGGCCCAGATCCTTGTACTGGGGTGAATGTAGGACATTGTTCTACATTCTGTCCATCAACTGTGTTTTTTGCAATTTTCACCCCGAGTGGGCTGGGTATGCTCAGACGTGAGTCCCAGGCTCTCCACACCACTGGAGTCAAGTTATCCAGGCTGAATGAAGGCTGATAGCCAGAAACCGATCCTTGGATGCTTGATTCCAGTCTGGGAAAGACATGGCTTGGTAGTTCGGACTGGACTGTTCCCATGAGGCACAGGGTCAGAGCTGATTTGCATATAGCCAGTGTCTAACCCAGGGTGGTGTGGAGTGCAAAAAAACGATGGATTTAGGCCCAGATCCTTGTACTGGGGTGAATGTATGACATTGTTCTACATTCTGTCCATTAACTGTGTTTTTTGCAATTTTCACCCCGAGTGGGCTGGGAATGCTCAGACGTGAGTCCCAGGCTCTCCACACCACTGGAGTCAAGCTATCCAGGCTGAATGAAGGCTGATAGCCAGAAACCGGTCCTTGGATGCTTGATTCCGGTCTGGGAAAGACATGGCTTGGTAGTTCGGACTGGACTGTTCCCATGAGGCACAGGGTCAGAGCTGATTTGCATATAGCCAGTGTCTAACCCAGGGTGGTGTGGAGTGCAAAAAAACAATGGATTTAGGCCCAGATCCTTGTACTGGGGTGAATGTAGGACATTGTTCTACATTCTGTCCATCAACTGTGTTTTTTGCAATTTTCACCCCGAGTGGGCTGGGTATGCTCAGACGTGAGTCCCAGGCTCTCCACACCACTGGAGTCAAGCTATCCAGGCTGAATGAAGGCTGATAGCCAGAAACCGGTCCTTGGATGCTTGATTCCGGTCTGGGAAAGACATGGCTTGGTAGTTCGGACTGGACTGTTCCCATGAGGCACAGGGTCAGAGCTGATTTTCATATAGCCAGTGTCTAACCCAGGGTGGTGTGGAGTGCACAAAAACGATGGATTTAGGCCCAGATCCTTGTACTGGGGTGAATGTAAGACATTGTTCTACATTCTGTCCATCAACTGTGTTTTTTGCAATTTTCACCCCGAGTCAGCTGGGTATGCTCAGACGTGAGTCCCAGGCTCTCCACACCACTGGAGTCAAGCTATCCAGGCTGAATGAAGGCTGATAGCCAGAAAACCGGTCCTTGGATGCTTGATTCCGGTCTGGGAAAGACATGGCTTGGTAGTTCGGACTGGACTGTTCCCATGAGGCACAGGGTCAGAGCTGATTTTCATATAGCCAGTGTCTAACCCAGGGTGGTGTGGAGTGCAAAAAAACGATGGATTTAGGCCCAGATCCTTGTACTGGGGTGAATGTAAGAGATTGTTCTACATTCTGTCCATCAACTGTGTTTTTTGCAATTTTCACCCCTAGTGGGCTGGGTATGCTCAGACGTGAGTCCCAGGCTCTCCACACCACTGGAGTCAAACTATCCAGGCTGAATGAAGGCTGATAGCCAGAAACCGGTCCTTGGATGCTTGATTCCGGTCTGGGAAAGACATGGCTTGGTAGTTCGGACTGGACTGTTCCCATGAGGCACAGCGTCAGAGCTGATTTGCATATAGTCAGTGCCTAACCCAGGGTGGTGTGGAGTGCAAAAAAACGATGGATTTAGGCCCAGATACTTGTACTGGGGTGAATGTATGACATTCTTTTACATTCTGTCCATCAACTGTGTTTTTTGCAATTTTCACCCCGAGTGGGCTGGGTATGCTCAGACGTGAGTCCCAGGCTCTCCACACCACTGGAGTCAAGCTATCCAGGCTGAATGAAGGCTGATAGCCAGAAACCGGTCCTTGGATGCTTGATTCCGGTCTCGGAAAGACCTGGCTTGGCAGTTCGGACTGGACTGTTCCCATGAGGCACAGGGTCAGAGCTGATTTGCATATAGCCAGTGTCTAACCCAGGGTGATACGGAGTGCAAAAAAATTATGGATTTAGGCCCAGATCCTTGTACTGGGGTGAATGTATGACATTGTTCTACATTCTGTCCATCAACTGTGTTTTTTGCAATTTTCACCCCGAGTGGGCTGGGTATGCTCAGACGTGAGTCCCAGGCTCTCAACACCAGTGGAGTCAAGCTATCCAGGCTGAATGAAGACTGATAGCCAGAAACTGGTCCTTGGATGCTTGATTCCGGTCTGGGAAAGACATGGCTTGGTAGTTCGGACTGGATTGTTCCCATGAGGCACAGGGTCAGAGCTGATTTGCATATAGCCTGTGTCTAACCCAGGGTGGTGTGGAGTGCAAAAAAACGATTGATTTAGGCCCAGATCCTTGTACTGGGGTGAATGTATGACATTGTTCTACATTCTGTCCATCAACTGTGTTTTTTGCAATTTTCACCCCGAGTGGGCTGTGTATGCTCAGACGTGAGTCCCAGGCTCTCCACACCACTGGAGTCAAGCTATCCAGGCTGAATGAAGGCTGATAGCCAGAAACCGGTCCTTGGATGCTTGATTCCGGTCTGGGAAAGACATGGCTTGGTAGTTCGGACTGGACTGTTCCCATGAGGCACAGGGTCAGAGCTGATTTGCATATAGCCAGTGTCTAACCCAGGGTGGTGTGGAGTGCAAAAAAACAATGGATTTAGGCCCAGATCCTTGTACTGGGGTGAATGTAGGACATTGTTCTACATTCTGTCCATCAACTGTGTTTTTTGCAATTTTCACCCCGAGAGGGCTGGGTATGCTCAGACGTGAGTCCCAGGCTCTCCACACCACTGGAGTCAAGCTATCCAGGCTGAATGAAGGCTGATAGCCAGAAACCGGTCCTTGGATGCTTGATTCCGGTCTGGGAAAGACATGGCTTGGTAGTTCGGACTGGACTGTTCCCATGAGGCACAGGGTCAGAGCTGATTTTCATATAGCCAGTGTCTAACCCAGGGTGGTGTGGAGTGCACAAAAACGATGGATTTAGGCCCAGATCCTTGTACTGGGGTGAATGTAAGACATTGTTCTACATTCTGTCCATCAACTGTGTTTTTTGCAATTTTCACCCCGAGTGGGCTGGGTATGCTCAGACGTGAGTCCCAGGCTCTCCACACCACTGTAGTAAAACTATCCAGGCTGAATGAAGGCTGATAGCCAGAAACCGGTCCTTGGATGCTTAATTCCGGTCTGGGAAAGACATGGCTTGGTAGTTCGGACTGGACTGTTCCCATGAGGCACAGGGTCAGAGCTGATTTGCATATAGCCAGTGTCTAACCCAGGGTGGTGTGGAGTGCAAAAGAACGATGGATTTAGGCCCAGATCCTTGTACTGGGGTGAATGTATGACATTCTTTTACATTCTGTCCATCAACTGTGTTTTTTGCAATTTTCACCCCGAGTGGGCTGGGTATGCTCAGACGTGAGTCCCAGGCTCTCCACACCACTGGAGTCAAGCTATCCAGGCTGAATGAAGGCTGATAGCCAGAAACCGGTCCTTGGATGCTTGATTCCGGTCTGGGAAAGACCTGGCTTGGCAGTTCGGACTGGACTGTTCCCATGAGGCACAGGGTCAGAGCTGATTTGCATATAGCCAGTGTCTAACCCAGGGTGGTGTGGAGTGCAAAAAAAAACAATGGATTTAGGCCCAGATCCTTGTACTGGGGTGAATGTAGGACATTGTTCTACATTCTGTCCATCAACTGTGTTTTTTGCAATTTTAACCCGAGTGGGCTGGGTATGCTCAGACGTGAGTCCCAGGCTCTTCACACCACTGGAGTCAATCTATCCAGGCTGAATGAAGGCTGATAGCCAGAAACCGGTTCTTAGATGCTTGATTCCGGTCTGGGAAAGACATGGCTTGGTAGTTCGGACTGGACTGTTCCCATGAGGCACAGGGTCAGAGCTGATTTTCATATAGCCAGTGTCTAACCCAGGGTGGTGTGGAGTGCAAAAAAACGATGGATTTAGGCACAGATCCTTGTACTGGGGTGAATGTATGACATTGTTCTACATTCTGTCTATCAACTGTGTTTTTTGCAATTTTCACCCCGAGTCAGCTGGGTATGCTCAGACGTGAGTCCCAGGCTCTCCACACCACTGGAGTCAAGCTATCCAGGCTGAATGAAGGCTGATAGCCAGAAACCGGTCCTTGGATGCTTGATTCCGGTCTGGGAAAGACATGGCTTGGTAGTTCGGACTGGACTGTTCCCATGAGGCACAGGGTCAGAGCTGATTTTCATATAGCCAGTGTCTAACCCAGGGTGGTGTGGAGTGCAAAAAAACGATGGATTTAGGCCCAGATCCTTGTACTGGGGTGAATGTAAGACATTGTTCTACATTCTGTCCATCAACTGTGTTTTTTGCAATTTTCACCCCTAGTGGGCTGGGTATGCTCAGACGTGAGTCCCAGGCTCTCCACACCACTGGAGTCAAACTATCCAGGCTGAATGAAGGCTGATAGCCAGAAACCGGTCCTTGGATGCTTGATTCCGGTCTGGGAAAGCCATGGCTTGGTAGTTCGGACTGGACTGTTCCCATGAGGCACAGGGTCAGAGCTGATTTGCATATAGTCAGTGTCTAACCCAGGGTGGTGTGGAGTGCAAAAAAACGATGGATTTAGGCCCAGATACTTGTACTGGGGTGAATGTATGACATTCTTTTACATTCTGTCCATCAACTGTGTTTTTTGCAATTTTCACCCCGAGTGGGCTGGGTATGCTCAGACGTGAGTCCCAGGCTCTCCACACCACTGGAGTCAAGCTATCCAGGCTGAGTGAAGGCTGATAGCCAGAAACCGGTCCTTGGATGCTTGATTCCGGTCTCTGAAAGACCTGGCTTGGCAGTTCGGACTGGACTGTTCCCATGAGGCACAGGGTCAGAGCTGATTTGCATATAGCCAGTGTCTAACCCAGGGTGGTACGGAGTGCAAAAAAATTATGGATTTAGGCCCAGATCCTTGTACTGGGGTGAATGTATGACATTGTTCTACATTCTGTCCATCAACTGTGTTTTTTGCAATTTTCACCCCGAGTGGGCTGGGTATGCTCAGACGTGAGTCCCAGGCTCTCCACACCAGTGGAGTCAAGCTATCCAGGCTGAATGAAGACTGATAGCCAGAAACTGGTCCTTGGATGCTTGATTCCGGTCTGGGAAAGACATGGCTTGGTAGTTCGGACTGGACTGTTCCCATGAGGCACAGGGTCAGAGCTGATTTGCATATAGCCAGTGTCTAACCCAGGGTGGTGTGGAGTGCAAAAAAACGATTGATTTAGGCCCAGATCCTTGTACTGGGGTGAATGTATGACATTGTTCTACATTCTGTCCATCAACTGTGTTTTTTGCAATTTTCACCCCGAGTGGGCTGTGTATGCTCAGACGTGAGTCCCAGGCTCTCCACACCACTGGAGTCAAGCTATCCAGGCTGAATGAAGGCTGATAGCCAGAAACCGGTCCTTGGATGCTTGATTCCGGTCTGGGAAAGACATGGCTTGGTAGTTCGGCCTGGACTGTTCCCATGAGGCACAGGGTCAGAGCTGATTTGCATATAGCCAGTGTCTAACCCAGGGTGGTGTGGAGTGCAAAAAAACAATGGATTTAGGCCCAGATCCTTGTACTGGGGTGAATGTAGGACATTGTTCTACATTCTGTCCATCAACTGTGTTTTTTGCAATTTTCACCCCGAGTGGGCTGGGTATGCTCAGACGTGAGTCCCAGGCTCTCCACACCACTGGAGTCAAGCTATCCAGGCTGAATGAAGGCTGATAGCCAGAAACCGGTCCTTGGATGCTTGATTCCGGTCTGGGAAAGACATGGCTTGGTAGTTCGGACTGGACTGTTCCCATGAGGCACAGGGTCAGAGCTGATTTGCATATAGCCAGTGTCTAACCCAGGGTGGTGTGGAGTGCAAAAAAACAGTGGATTTAGGCCCAGATCCTTGTACTGGGGTGAATGTAGGACATTGTTCTACATTCTGTCCATCAACTGTGTTTTTTGCAATTTTCACCCCGAGTGGGCTGGGTATGCTCAGACGTGAGTCCCAGGCTCTCCACACCACTGGAGTCAAGTTATCCAGGCTGAATGAAGGCTGATAGCCAGAAACCGATCCTTGGATGCTTGATTCCAGTCTGGGAAAGACATGGCTTGGTAGTTCGGACTGGACTGTTCCCATGAGGCACAGGGTCAGAGCTGATTTGCATATAGCCAGTGTCTAACCCAGGGTGGTGTGGAGTGCAAAAAAACGATGGATTTAGGCCCAGATCCTTGTACTGGGGTGAATGTATGACATTGTTCTACATTCTGTCCATTAACTGTGTTTTTTGCAATTTTCACCCCGAGTGGGCTGGGAATGCTCAGACGTGAGTCCCAGGCTCTCCACACCACTGGAGTCAAGCTATCCAGGCTGAATGAAGGCTGATAGCCAGAAACCGGTCCTTGGATGCTTGATTCCGGTCTGGGAAAGACATGGCTTGGTAGTTCGGACTGGACTGTTCCCATGAGGCACAGGGTCAGAGCTGATTTGCATATAGCCAGTGTCTAACCCAGGGTGGTGTGGAGTGCAAAAAAACAATGGATTTAGGCCCAGATCCTTGTACTGGGGTGAATGTAGGACATTGTTCTACATTCTGTCCATCAACTGTGTTTTTTGCAATTTTCACCCCGAGTGGGCTGGGTATGCTCAGACGTGAGTCCCAGGCTCTCCACACCACTGGAGTCAAGCTATCCAGGCTGAATGAAGGCTGATAGCCAGAAACCGGTCCTTGGATGCTTGATTCCGGTCTGGGAAAGACATGGCTTGGTAGTTCGGACTGGACTGTTCCCATGAGGCACAGGGTCAGAGCTGATTTTCATATAGCCAGTGTCTAACCCAGGGTGGTGTGGAGTGCACAAAAACGATGGATTTAGGCCCAGATCCTTGTACTGGGGTGAATGTAAGACATTGTTCTACATTCTGTCCATCAACTGTGTTTTTTGCAATTTTCACCCCGAGTCAGCTGGGTATGCTCAGACGTGAGTCCCAGGCTCTCCACACCACTGGAGTCAAGCTATCCAGGCTGAATGAAGGCTGATAGCCAGAAAACCGGTCCTTGGATGCTTGATTCCGGTCTGGGAAAGACATGGCTTGGTAGTTCGGACTGGACTGTTCCCATGAGGCACAGGGTCAGAGCTGATTTTCATATAGCCAGTGTCTAACCCAGGGTGGTGTGGAGTGCAAAAAAACGATGGATTTAGGCCCAGATCCTTGTACTGGGGTGAATGTAAGAGATTGTTCTACATTCTGTCCATCAACTGTGTTTTTTGCAATTTTCACCCCTAGTGGGCTGGGTATGCTCAGACGTGAGTCCCAGGCTCTCCACACCACTGGAGTCAAACTATCCAGGCTGAATGAAGGCTGATAGCCAGAAACCGGTCCTTGGATGCTTGATTCCGGTCTGGGAAAGACATGGCTTGGTAGTTCGGACTGGACTGTTCCCATGAGGCACAGCGTCAGAGCTGATTTGCATATAGTCAGTGCCTAACCCAGGGTGGTGTGGAGTGCAAAAAAACGATGGATTTAGGCCCAGATACTTGTACTGGGGTGAATGTATGACATTCTTTTACATTCTGTCCATCAACTGTGTTTTTTGCAATTTTCACCCCGAGTGGGCTGGGTATGCTCAGACGTGAGTCCCAGGCTCTCCACACCACTGGAGTCAAGCTATCCAGGCTGAATGAAGGCTGATAGCCAGAAACCGGTCCTTGGATGCTTGATTCCGGTCTCGGAAAGACCTGGCTTGGCAGTTCGGACTGGACTGTTCCCATGAGGCACAGGGTCAGAGCTGATTTGCATATAGCCAGTGTCTAACCCAGGGTGATACGGAGTGCAAAAAAATTATGGATTTAGGCCCAGATCCTTGTACTGGGGTGAATGTATGACATTGTTCTACATTCTGTCCATCAACTGTGTTTTTTGCAATTTTCACCCCGAGTGGGCTGGGTATGCTCAGACGTGAGTCCCAGGCTCTCAACACCAGTGGAGTCAAGCTATCCAGGCTGAATGAAGACTGATAGCCAGAAACTGGTCCTTGGATGCTTGATTCCGGTCTGGGAAAGACATGGCTTGGTAGTTCGGACTGGATTGTTCCCATGAGGCACAGGGTCAGAGCTGATTTGCATATAGCCTGTGTCTAACCCAGGGTGGTGTGGAGTGCAAAAAAACGATTGATTTAGGCCCAGATCCTTGTACTGGGGTGAATGTATGACATTGTTCTACATTCTGTCCATCAACTGTGTTTTTTGCAATTTTCACCCCGAGTGGGCTGTGTATGCTCAGACGTGAGTCCCAGGCTCTCCACACCACTGGAGTCAAGCTATCCAGGCTGAATGAAGGCTGATAGCCAGAAACCGGTCCTTGGATGCTTGATTCCGGTCTGGGAAAGACATGGCTTGGTAGTTCGGACTGGACTGTTCCCATGAGGCACAGGGTCAGAGCTGATTTGCATATAGCCAGTGTCTAACCCAGGGTGGTGTGGAGTGCAAAAAAACAATGGATTTAGGCCCAGATCCTTGTACTGGGGTGAATGTAGGACATTGTTCTACATTCTGTCCATCAACTGTGTTTTTTGCAATTTTCACCCCGAGAGGGCTGGGTATGCTCAGACGTGAGTCCCAGGCTCTCCACACCACTGGAGTCAAGCTATCCAGGCTGAATGAAGGCTGATAGCCAGAAACCGGTCCTTGGATGCTTGATTCCGGTCTGGGAAAGACATGGCTTGGTAGTTCGGACTGGACTGTTCCCATGAGGCACAGGGTCAGAGCTGATTTTCATATAGCCAGTGTCTAACCCAGGGTGGTGTGGAGTGCACAAAAACGATGGATTTAGGCCCAGATCCTTGTACTGGGGTGAATGTAAGACATTGTTCTACATTCTGTCCATCAACTGTGTTTTTTGCAATTTTCACCCCGAGTGGGCTGGGTATGCTCAGACGTGAGTCCCAGGCTCTCCACACCACTGTAGTAAAACTATCCAGGCTGAATGAAGGCTGATAGCCAGAAACCGGTCCTTGGATGCTTAATTCCGGTCTGGGAAAGACATGGCTTGGTAGTTCGGACTGGACTGTTCCCATGAGGCACAGGGTCAGAGCTGATTTGCATATAGCCAGTGTCTAACCCAGGGTGGTGTGGAGTGCAAAAGAACGATGGATTTAGGCCCAGATCCTTGTACTGGGGTGAATGTATGACATTCTTTTACATTCTGTCCATCAACTGTGTTTTTTGCAATTTTCACCCCGAGTGGGCTGGGTATGCTCAGACGTGAGTCCCAGGCTCTCCACACCACTGGAGTCAAGCTATCCAGGCTGAATGAAGGCTGATAGCCAGAAACCGGTCCTTGGATGCTTGATTCCGGTCTGGGAAAGACCTGGCTTGGCAGTTCGGACTGGACTGTTCCCATGAGGCACAGGGTCAGAGCTGATTTGCATATAGCCAGTGTCTAACCCAGGGTGGTGTGGAGTGCAAAAAAAAACAATGGATTTAGGCCCAGATCCTTGTACTGGGGTGAATGTAGGACATTGTTCTACATTCTGTCCATCAACTGTGTTTTTTGCAATTTTAACCCGAGTGGGCTGGGTATGCTCAGACGTGAGTCCCAGGCTCTTCACACCACTGGAGTCAATCTATCCAGGCTGAATGAAGGCTGATAGCCAGAAACCGGTTCTTAGATGCTTGATTCCGGTCTGGGAAAGACATGGCTTGGTAGTTCGGACTGGACTGTTCCCATGAGGCACAGGGTCAGAGCTGATTTTCATATAGCCAGTGTCTAACCCAGGGTGGTGTGGAGTGCAAAAAAACGATGGATTTAGGCACAGATCCTTGTACTGGGGTGAATGTATGACATTGTTCTACATTCTGTCTATCAACTGTGTTTTTTGCAATTTTCACCCCGAGTCAGCTGGGTATGCTCAGACGTGAGTCCCAGGCTCTCCACACCACTGGAGTCAAGCTATCCAGGCTGAATGAAGGCTGATAGCCAGAAACCGGTCCTTGGATGCTTGATTCCGGTCTGGGAAAGACATGGCTTGGTAGTTCGGACTGGACTGTTCCCATGAGGCACAGGGTCAGAGCTGATTTTCATATAGCCAGTGTCTAACCCAGGGTGGTGTGGAGTGCAAAAAAACGATGGATTTAGGCCCAGATCCTTGTACTGGGGTGAATGTAAGACATTGTTCTACATTCTGTCCATCAACTGTGTTTTTTGCAATTTTCACCCCTAGTGGGCTGGGTATGCTCAGACGTGAGTCCCAGGCTCTCCACACCACTGGAGTCAAACTATCCAGGCTGAATGAAGGCTGATAGCCAGAAACCGGTCCTTGGATGCTTGATTCCGGTCTGGGAAAGCCATGGCTTGGTAGTTCGGACTGGACTGTTCCCATGAGGCACAGGGTCAGAGCTGATTTGCATATAGTCAGTGTCTAACCCAGGGTGGTGTGGAGTGCAAAAAAACGATGGATTTAGGCCCAGATACTTGTACTGGGGTGAATGTATGACATTCTTTTACATTCTGTCCATCAACTGTGTTTTTTGCAATTTTCACCCCGAGTGGGCTGGGTATGCTCAGACGTGAGTCCCAGGCTCTCCACACCACTGGAGTCAAGCTATCCAGGCTGAGTGAAGGCTGATAGCCAGAAACCGGTCCTTGGATGCTTGATTCCGGTCTCTGAAAGACCTGGCTTGGCAGTTCGGACTGGACTGTTCCCATGAGGCACAGGGTCAGAGCTGATTTGCATATAGCCAGTGTCTAACCCAGGGTGGTACGGAGTGCAAAAAAATTATGGATTTAGGCCCAGATCCTTGTACTGGGGTGAATGTATGACATTGTTCTACATTCTGTCCATCAACTGTGTTTTTTGCAATTTTCACCCCGAGTGGGCTGGGTATGCTCAGACGTGAGTCCCAGGCTCTCCACACCAGTGGAGTCAAGCTATCCAGGCTGAATGAAGACTGATAGCCAGAAACTGGTCCTTGGATGCTTGATTCCGGTCTGGGAAAGACATGGCTTGGTAGTTCGGACTGGACTGTTCCCATGAGGCACAGGGTCAGAGCTGATTTGCATATAGCCAGTGTCTAACCCAGGGTGGTGTGGAGTGCAAAAAAACGATTGATTTAGGCCCAGATCCTTGTACTGGGGTGAATGTATGACATTGTTCTACATTCTGTCCATCAACTGTGTTTTTTGCAATTTTCACCCCGAGTGGGCTGTGTATGCTCAGACGTGAGTCCCAGGCTCTCCACACCACTGGAGTCAAGCTATCCAGGCTGAATGAAGGCTGATAGCCAGAAACCGGTCCTTGGATGCTTGATTCCGGTCTGGGAAAGACATGGCTTGGTAGTTCGGACTGGACTGTTCCCATGAGGCACAGGGTCAAAGCTGATTTGCATATAGCCAGTGTCTAACCCAGGGTGGTGTGGAGTGCAAAAAAAAAAAAAAATGGATTTAGGCCCAGATCCTTGTACTGGGGTGAATGTAGGACATTGTTCTACATTCTGTCCATCAACTGTGTTTTTTGCAATTTTCACCCCGAGTGGGCTGGGTATGCTCAGACGTGAGTCCCAGGCTCTCCACACCACTGGAGTCAAGCTATCCAGGCTGAATGAAGGCTGATAGCCAGAAACCGGTCCTTGGATGCTTGATTCCGGTCTGGGAAAGACATGGCTTGGTAGTTCGGACTGGACTGTTCCCATGAGGCACAGGGTCAGAGCTGATTTTCATATAGCCAGTGTCTAACCCAGGGTGGTGTGGAGTGCACAAAAACGATGGATTTAGGCCCAGATCCTTGTACTGGGGTGAATGTAAGACATTGTTCTACATTCTGTCCATCAACTGTGTTTTTTGCAATTTTCACCCCGAGTGGGCTGGGTATGCTCAGACGTGAGTCCCAGGCTCTCCACACCACTGTAGTAAAACTATCCAGGCTGAATGAAGGCTGATAGCCAGAAACCGGTCCTTGGATGCTTAATTCCGGTCTGGGAAAGACATGGCTTGGTAGTTCGGACTGGACTGTTCCCATGAGGCACAGGGTCAGAGCTGATTTGCATATAGCCAGTGTCTAACCCAGGGTGGTGTGGAGTGCAAAAGAACGATGGATTTAGGCCCAGATCCTTGTACTGGGGTGAATGTATGACATTCTTTTACATTCTGTCCATCAACTGTGTTTTTTGCAATTTTCACCCCGAGTGGGCTGGGTATGCTCAGACGTGAGTCCCAGGCTCTCCACACCACTGGAGTCAAGCTATCCAGGCTGAATGAAGGCTGATAGCCAGAAACCGGTCCTTGGATGCTTGATTCCGGTCTGGGAAAGACCTGGCTTGGCAGTTCGGACTGGACTGTTCCCATGAGGCACAGGGTCAGAGCTGATTTGCATATAGCCAGTGTCTAACCCAGGGTGGTGTGGAGTGCAAAAAAAACAATGGATTTAGGCCCAGATCCTTGTACTGGGGTGAATGTAGGACATTGTTCTACATTCTGTCCATCAACTGTGTTTTTTGCAATTTTAACCCGAGTGGGCTGGGTATGCTCAGACGTGAGTCCCAGGCTCTTCACACCACTGGAGTCAATCTATCCAGGCTGAATGAAGGCTGATAGCCAGAAACCGGTTCTTAGATGCTTGATTCCGGTCTGGGAAAGACATGGCTTGGTAGTTCGGACTGGACTGTTCCCATGAGGCACAGGGTCAGAGCTGATTTTCATATAGCCAGTGTCTAACCCAGGGTGGTGTGGAGTGCAAAAAACGATGGATTTAGGCACAGATCCTTGTACTGGGGTGAATGTATGACATTGTTCTACATTCTGTCTATCAACTGTGTTTTTTGCAATTTTCATCCCGAGTCAGCTGGGTATGCTCAGACGTGAGTCCCAGGCTCTCCACACCACTGGAGTCAAGCTATCCAGGCTGAATGAAGGCTGATAGCCAGAAACCGGTCCTTGGATGCTTGATTCCGGTCTGGGAAAGACATGGCTTGGTAGTTCGGACTGGACTGTTCCCATGAGGCACAGGGTCAGAGCTGATTTTCATATAGCCAGTGTCTAACCCAGGGTGGTGTGGAGTGCAAAAAAACGATGGATTTAGGCCCAGATCCTTGTACTGGGGTGAATGTAAGACATTGTTCTACATTCTGTCCATCAACTGTGTTTTTTGCAATTTTCACCCCTAGTGGGCTGGGTATGCTCAGACGTGAGTCCCAGGCTCTCCACACCACTGGAGTCAAACTATCCAGGCTGAATGAAGGCTGATAGCCAGAAACCGGTCCTTGGATGCTTGATTCCGGTCTGGGAAAGACATGGCTTGGTAGTTCGGCCTGGACTGTTCCCATGAGGCACAGGGTCAGAGCTGATTTGCATATAGTCAGTGTCTAACCCAGGGTGGTGTGGAGTGCAAAAAAACGATGGATTTAGGCCCAGATACTTGTACTGGGGTGAATGTATGACATTCTTTTACATTCTGTCCATCAACTGTGTTTTTTGCAATTTTCACCCCGAGTGGGCTGGGTATGCTCAGACGTGAGTCCCAGGCTCTCCACACCACTGGAGTCAAGCTATCCAGGCTGAATGAAGGCTGATAGCCAGAAACCGGTCCTTGGATGCTTGATTCCGGTCTCGGAAAGACCTGGCTTGGCAGTTCGGACTGGACTGTTCCCATGAGGCACAGGGTCAGAGCTGATTTGCATATAGCCAGTGTCTAACCCAGGGTGGTACGGAGTGCAAAAAAATTATGGATTTAGGCCCAGATCCTTGTACTGGGGTGAATGTATGACATTGTTCTACATTCTGTCCATCAACTGTGTTTTTTGCAATTTTCACCCCGAGTGGGCTGAGTATGCTCAGACGTGAGTCCCAGGCTCTCCACACCAGTGGAGTCAAGCTATCCAGGCTGAATGAAGACTGATAGCCAGAAACTGGTCCTTGGATGCTTGATTCCGGTCTGGGAAAGACATGGCTTGGTAGTTCGGACTGGACTGTTCCCATGAGGCACAGGGTCAGAGCTGATTTGCATATAGCCAGTGTCTAACCCAGGGTGGTGTGGAGTGCAAAAAAACGATTGATTTAGGCCCAGATCCTTGTACTGGGGTGAATGTATGACATTGTTCTACATTCTGTCCATCAACTGTGTTTTTTGCAATTTTCACCCCGAGTGGGCTGTGTATGCTCAGACGTGAGTCCCAGGCTCTCCACACCACTGGAGTCAAGCTATCCAGGCTGAATGAAGGCTGATAGCCAGAAACCGGTCCTTGGATGCTTGATTCCGGTCTGGGAAAGACATGGCTTGGTAGTTCGGACTGGACTGTTCCCATGAGGCACAGGGTCAGAGCTGATTTGCATATAGCCAGTGTCTAACCCCGGGTGGTGTGGAGTGCAAAAAAACAATGGATTTAGGCCCAGATCCTTGTACTGGGGTGAATGTAGGACATTGTTCTACATTCTGTCCATCAACTGTGTTTTTTGCAATTTTCACCCCGAGTGGGCTGGGTATGCTCAGACGTGAGTCCCAGGCTCTCCACACCACTGGAGTCAAACTATCCAGGCTGAATGAAGGCTGATAGCCAGAAACCGGTCCTTGGATGCTTGATTCCGGTCTGGGAAAGACATGGCTTGGTAGTTCGGACTGGACTGTTCCCATGAGGCACAGGGTCAGAGCTGATTTGCATATAGTCAGTGTCTAACCCAGGGTGGTGTGGAGTGCAAAAAAATGATGGATTTAGGCCCAGATCCTTGTACTGGGGTGAATGTATGACATTCTTTTACATTCTGTCCATCAACTGTGTTTTTTGCAATTTTCACCCCGAGTGGGCTGGGTATGCTCAGACGTGAGTCCCAGGCTCTCCACACCACTGGAGTCAAGCTATCCAGGCTGAATGAAGGCTGATAGCCAGAAACCGGTCCTTGGATGCTTGATTCCGGTCTCGGAAAGACCTGGCTTGGCAGTTCGGACTGGACTGTTCCCATGAGGCACAAGGTCAGAGCTGATTTGCATATAGCCAGTGTCTAACCCAGGGTGGTGTGGAGTGCAAAAAAACAATGGATTTAGGCCCAGATCCTTGTACTGGGGTGAATGTAGGACATTGTTCTACATTCTGTCCATCAACTGTGTTTTTTGCAATTTTAACCCCGAGTGGGCTGGGTATGCTCAGACGCAAGTCCCAGGCTCTCCACACCACTGGAGTCAATCTATCCAGGCTGAATGAAGGCTGATAGCCTGAAACCGGTTTTGAGATGCTTGATTCCGGTCTGGGAAAGACATGGCTTGGTAGTTCGGACTGGACTGTTCCCATGAGGCACAGGGTCAGAGCTGATTTTCATATAGCCAGTGTCTAACCCAGGGTGGTGTGGAGTGCAAAAAAACGATGGATTTAGGCCCAGATCCTTGTACTGGGGTGAATGTATGACATTGTTCTACATTCTGTCCATCAACTGTGTTTTTTGCAATTTTCACCCCGAGTCAGCTGGGTATGCTCAGACGTGAGTCCCAGGCTCTCCACACCACTGGAGTCAAGCTATCCAGGCTGAATGAAGGCTGATAGCCAGAAACCGGTCCTTGGATGCTTGATTCCGGTCTGGGAACGATATGGCTTGGTAGTTCGGACTGGACTGTTCCCATGAGGCACAGGGTCAGAGCTGATTTGCATATAGCCAGTGTCTAACCCAGGGTGGTGTGGAGTGCAAAAAAATTATGGATTTAGGCCCAGATCCTTGTACTGGGGTGAATGTATGACATTGTTCTACATTCTGTCCATCAACTGTGTTTTTTGCAATTTTCACCCCGAGTGGGCTGGGTATGCTCAGACGTGAGTCCCAGGCTCTCCACACCACTGGAGTCAAGCTATCCAGGCTGAATGAAGGCTGATAGCCAGAAACTGGTCCTTGGATGCTTGATTCCGGTCTGGGAAAGACATGGCTTGGTAGTTCGGACTGGACTGTTCCCATGAGGCACAGGGTCAGAGCTGATTTGCATATAGCCAGTGTCTAACCCAGGGTGGTGTGGAGTGCAAAAAAACGATGGATTTAGGCCCAGATCCTTGTACTGGGGTGAATGTATGACATTGTTCTACATTCTGTCCATCAACTGTGTTTTTTGCAATTTTCACCCGAGTGGGCTGGGTATGCTCAGACGTGAGTCCCAGGCTCTCCACACCACTGGAGTCAAACTATCCAGGCTGAATGAAGGCTGATAGCCAGAAACCGGTCCTTGGATGCTTGATTCCGGTCTGGGAAAGACATGGCTTGGTAGTTCGGACTGGACTGTTCCCATGAGGCACAGGGTCAGAGCTGATTTGCATATAGTCAGTGTCTAACCCAGGGTGGTGTGGAGTGCAAAAAAACGATGGATTTAGGCCCAGATCCTTGTACTGGGGTGAATGTATGACATTCTTTTACATTCTGTCCATCAACTGTGTTTTTTGCAATTTTCACCCCGAGTGGGCTGGGAATGCTCAGACGTGAGTCCCAGGCTCTCCACACCACTGGAGTCAAACTATCCAGGCTGAATGAAGGCTGATAGCCAGAAACCGGTCCTTGGATGCTTGATTCCGGTCTGGGAAAGACATGGCTTGGTAGTTCGGACTGGACTGTTCCCATGAGGCACAGGGTCAGAGCTGAGTTGCATATAGTCAGTGTCTAACCCAGGGTGGTGTGGAGTGCAAAAAAACGATGGATTTAGGCCCAGATACTTGTACTGGGTTGAATGTATGACATTCTTTTACATTCTGTCCATCAACTGTGTTTTTTGCAATTTTCACCCCGAGTGGGCTGGGTATGCTCAGACGTGAGTCCCAGGCTCTCCACACCACTGGAGTCAAGCTATCCAGGCTGAATGAATGCTGATAGCCAGAAACCGGTCCTTGGATGCTTGATTCCGGTCTCGGAAAGACCTGGCTTGGCAGTTCGGACTGGACTGTTCCCATGAGGCACAGGGTCAGAGCTGATTTGCATATAGCCAGTGTCTAACCCAGGGTGGTACGGAGTGCAAAAAAATTATGGATTTAGGCCCAGATCCTTGTATGGGGGTGAATGTATGACATTGTTCTACATTCTGTCCATCAAATCTGTTTTTTGCAATTTTCACCCCGAGTGGGCTGGGTATGCTCAGACGTGAGTCCCAGGCTCTCCACACCAGTGGAGTCAAGCTATCCAGGCTGAATGAAGACTGATAGCCAGAAACTGGTCCTTGGATGCTTGATTCCGGTCTGGGAAAGACATGGCTTGGTAGTTCGGACTGGACTGTTCCCATGAGGCACAGGGTCAGAGCTGATTTGCATATAGCCAGTGTCTAACCCAGGGTGGTGTGGAGTGCAAAAAAACGATTGATTTAGGCCCAGATCCTTGTACTGGGGTGAATGTATGACATTGTTCTACATTCTGTCCATCAACTGTGTTTTTTGCAATTTTCACCCGAGTGGGCTGTGTATGCTCAGACGTGAGTCCCAGGCTCTCCACACCACTGGAGTCAAGCTATCCAGGCTGAATGAAGGCTGATAGCCAGAAACCGGTCCTTGGATGCTTGATTCCGGTCTGGGAAAGACATGGCTTGGTAGTTCGGACTGGACTGTTCCCATGAGGCACAGGGTCAGAGCTGATTTGCATAAAGCCAGTGTCTAACCCAGGGTGGTGTGGAGTGCAAACAAACGATGGATTTAGGCCCAGATCCTTGTACTGGGGTGAATGTATGACATTGTTCTACATTCTGTCCATCAATTGTGTTTTTTGCAATTTTCACCCCGAGTGGGCTGGGTATGCTCAGACGTGAGTCCCAGGCTCTCCACACCACTGGAGTCAAGCTATCCAGGCTGAATGAAGATTGATAGCCAGAAACCGGTCCTTGGATGCTTGATTCCGGTCTCGGAAAGACCTGGCTTGGAAGTTCGGACTGGACTGTTCCCATGAGGCACAGGGTCAGAGCTGATTTGCATATAGCCAGTGTCTAACCCAGGGTGGTACGGAGTGCAAAAAAATTATGGATTTAGGCCCAGATCCTTGTACTGGGGTGAATGTATGACATTGTTCTACATTCTGTCCATCAACTGTGTTTTTTGCAATTTTCACCCCGAGTGGGCTGGGTATGCTCAGACGTGAGTCCCAGGCTCTCCACACCAGTGGAGTCAAGCTATCCAGGCTGAATGAAGACTGATAGCCAGAAACTGGTCCTTGGATGCTTGATTCCGGTCTGGGAAAGACATGGCTTGGTAGTTCGGACTGGACTGTTCCCATGAGGCACAGGGTCAGAGCTGATTTGCATATAGCCAGTGTCTAACCCAGGGTGGTGTGGAGTGCAAAAAAACGATTGATTTAGGCCCAGATCCTTGTACTGGGGTGAATGTATGACATTGTTCTACATTCTGTCCATCAACTGTGTTTTTTGCAATTTTCACCCCGAGTGGGCTGTGTATGCTCAGACGTGAGTCCCAGGCTCTCCACACCACTGGAGTCAAGCTATCCAGGCTGAATGAAGGCTGATAGCCAGAAACCGGTCCTTGGATGCTTGATTCCGGTCTGGGAAAGACATGGCTTGGTAGTTCGGACTGGACTGTTCCCATGAGGCACAGGGTCAGAGCTGAGTTGCATATAGTCAGTGTCTAACCCAGGGTGGTGTGGAGTGCAAACAAACGATGGATTTAGGCCCAGATCCTTGTACTGGGGTGAATGTATGACATTGTTCTACATTCTGTCCATCAATTGTGTTTTTTGCAATTTTCACCCCGAGTGGGCTGGGTATGCTCAGACGTGAGTCCCAGGCTCTCCACACCACTGGAGTCAAGCTATCCAGGCTGAATGAAGATTGATAGCCAGAAACCGGTCCTTGGATGCTTGATTCCGGTCTGGGAAAGACCTGGCTTGGTAGTTCGGACTGGACTGTTCCCATGAGGCACAGGGTCAGAGCTGATTTGCATATAGCCAGTGCCTAACCCAGGGTGGTGTGGAGTGCAAAAAAACGATGGATTTAGGCCCAGATCCTTGTCCTGGGGTGAATGTATGACATTGTTAAACATTTTGTCCATCAACTGTGTTTTTTGCAATTTTCACCCCAAGTGGGCTGGGTATGCTCAGACGTGAGTCCCAGGCTCTCCACACCACTGGAGTCAAGCTATCCAGGCTGAATGAAGGCTGATAGCCAGAAACCGGTCCTTGGATGCTTGATTCCGGTCTGGGAAAGACATGGCTTGGTAGTTCGGCCTGGACTGTTCCCATGAGGCACAGGGTCAGAGCTGATTTGCATATAGCCAGTGTCTAACCCAGGGTGGTGTGGAGTGCAAAAAAACAATGGATTTAGGCCCAGATCCTTGTACTGGGGTGAATGTAGGACATTGTTCTACATTCTGTCCATCAACTGTGTTTTTTGCAATTTTCACCCCGAGTGGGCTGGGTATGCTCAGACGTGAGTCCCAGGCTCTCCACACCACTGGAGTCAAGCTATCCAGGCTGAATGAAGGCTGATAGCCAGAAACCGGTCCTTGGATGCTTGATTCCGGTCTGGGAAAGACATGGCTTGGTAGTTCGGACTGGACTGTTCCCATGAGGCACAGGGTCAGAGCTGATTTGCATATAGCCAGTGTCTAACCCAGGGTGGTGTGGAGTGCAAAAAAACAGTGGATTTAGGCCCAGATCCTTGTACTGGGGTGAATGTAGGACATTGTTCTACATTCTGTCCATCAACTGTGTTTTTTGCAATTTTCACCCCGAGTGGGCTGGGTATGCTCAGACGTGAGTCCCAGGCTCTCCACACCACTGGAGTCAAGTTATCCAGGCTGAATGAAGGCTGATAGCCAGAAACCGATCCTTGGATGCTTGATTCCAGTCTGGGAAAGACATGGCTTGGTAGTTCGGACTGGACTGTTCCCATGAGGCACAGGGTCAGAGCTGATTTGCATATAGCCAGTGTCTAACCCAGGGTGGTGTGGAGTGCAAAAAAACGATGGATTTAGGCCCAGATCCTTGTACTGGGGTGAATGTATGACATTGTTCTACATTCTGTCCATTAACTGTGTTTTTTGCAATTTTCACCCCGAGTGGGCTGGGAATGCTCAGACGTGAGTCCCAGGCTCTCCACACCACTGGAGTCAAGCTATCCAGGCTGAATGAAGGCTGATAGCCAGAAACCGGTCCTTGGATGCTTGATTCCGGTCTGGGAAAGACATGGCTTGGTAGTTCGGACTGGACTGTTCCCATGAGGCACAGGGTCAGAGCTGATTTGCATATAGCCAGTGTCTAACCCAGGGTGGTGTGGAGTGCAAAAAAACAATGGATTTAGGCCCAGATCCTTGTACTGGGGTGAATGTAGGACATTGTTCTACATTCTGTCCATCAACTGTGTTTTTTGCAATTTTCACCCCGAGTGGGCTGGGTATGCTCAGACGTGAGTCCCAGGCTCTCCACACCACTGGAGTCAAGCTATCCAGGCTGAATGAAGGCTGATAGCCAGAAACCGGTCCTTGGATGCTTGATTCCGGTCTGGGAAAGACATGGCTTGGTAGTTCGGACTGGACTGTTCCCATGAGGCACAGGGTCAGAGCTGATTTTCATATAGCCAGTGTCTAACCCAGGGTGGTGTGGAGTGCACAAAAACGATGGATTTAGGCCCAGATCCTTGTACTGGGGTGAATGTAAGACATTGTTCTACATTCTGTCCATCAACTGTGTTTTTTGCAATTTTCACCCCGAGTCAGCTGGGTATGCTCAGACGTGAGTCCCAGGCTCTCCACACCACTGGAGTCAAGCTATCCAGGCTGAATGAAGGCTGATAGCCAGAAAACCGGTCCTTGGATGCTTGATTCCGGTCTGGGAAAGACATGGCTTGGTAGTTCGGACTGGACTGTTCCCATGAGGCACAGGGTCAGAGCTGATTTTCATATAGCCAGTGTCTAACCCAGGGTGGTGTGGAGTGCAAAAAAACGATGGATTTAGGCCCAGATCCTTGTACTGGGGTGAATGTAAGAGATTGTTCTACATTCTGTCCATCAACTGTGTTTTTTGCAATTTTCACCCCTAGTGGGCTGGGTATGCTCAGACGTGAGTCCCAGGCTCTCCACACCACTGGAGTCAAACTATCCAGGCTGAATGAAGGCTGATAGCCAGAAACCGGTCCTTGGATGCTTGATTCCGGTCTGGGAAAGACATGGCTTGGTAGTTCGGACTGGACTGTTCCCATGAGGCACAGCGTCAGAGCTGATTTGCATATAGTCAGTGCCTAACCCAGGGTGGTGTGGAGTGCAAAAAAACGATGGATTTAGGCCCAGATACTTGTACTGGGGTGAATGTATGACATTCTTTTACATTCTGTCCATCAACTGTGTTTTTTGCAATTTTCACCCCGAGTGGGCTGGGTATGCTCAGACGTGAGTCCCAGGCTCTCCACACCACTGGAGTCAAGCTATCCAGGCTGAATGAAGGCTGATAGCCAGAAACCGGTCCTTGGATGCTTGATTCCGGTCTCGGAAAGACCTGGCTTGGCAGTTCGGACTGGACTGTTCCCATGAGGCACAGGGTCAGAGCTGATTTGCATATAGCCAGTGTCTAACCCAGGGTGATACGGAGTGCAAAAAAATTATGGATTTAGGCCCAGATCCTTGTACTGGGGTGAATGTATGACATTGTTCTACATTCTGTCCATCAACTGTGTTTTTTGCAATTTTCACCCCGAGTGGGCTGGGTATGCTCAGACGTGAGTCCCAGGCTCTCAACACCAGTGGAGTCAAGCTATCCAGGCTGAATGAAGACTGATAGCCAGAAACTGGTCCTTGGATGCTTGATTCCGGTCTGGGAAAGACATGGCTTGGTAGTTCGGACTGGATTGTTCCCATGAGGCACAGGGTCAGAGCTGATTTGCATATAGCCTGTGTCTAACCCAGGGTGGTGTGGAGTGCAAAAAAACGATTGATTTAGGCCCAGATCCTTGTACTGGGGTGAATGTATGACATTGTTCTACATTCTGTCCATCAACTGTGTTTTTTGCAATTTTCACCCCGAGTGGGCTGTGTATGCTCAGACGTGAGTCCCAGGCTCTCCACACCACTGGAGTCAAGCTATCCAGGCTGAATGAAGGCTGATAGCCAGAAACCGGTCCTTGGATGCTTGATTCCGGTCTGGGAAAGACATGGCTTGGTAGTTCGGACTGGACTGTTCCCATGAGGCACAGGGTCAGAGCTGATTTGCATATAGCCAGTGTCTAACCCAGGGTGGTGTGGAGTGCAAAAAAACAATGGATTTAGGCCCAGATCCTTGTACTGGGGTGAATGTAGGACATTGTTCTACATTCTGTCCATCAACTGTGTTTTTTGCAATTTTCACCCCGAGAGGGCTGGGTATGCTCAGACGTGAGTCCCAGGCTCTCCACACCACTGGAGTCAAGCTATCCAGGCTGAATGAAGGCTGATAGCCAGAAACCGGTCCTTGGATGCTTGATTCCGGTCTGGGAAAGACATGGCTTGGTAGTTCGGACTGGACTGTTCCCATGAGGCACAGGGTCAGAGCTGATTTTCATATAGCCAGTGTCTAACCCAGGGTGGTGTGGAGTGCACAAAAACGATGGATTTAGGCCCAGATCCTTGTACTGGGGTGAATGTAAGACATTGTTCTACATTCTGTCCATCAACTGTGTTTTTTGCAATTTTCACCCCGAGTGGGCTGGGTATGCTCAGACGTGAGTCCCAGGCTCTCCACACCACTGTAGTAAAACTATCCAGGCTGAATGAAGGCTGATAGCCAGAAACCGGTCCTTGGATGCTTAATTCCGGTCTGGGAAAGACATGGCTTGGTAGTTCGGACTGGACTGTTCCCATGAGGCACAGGGTCAGAGCTGATTTGCATATAGCCAGTGTCTAACCCAGGGTGGTGTGGAGTGCAAAAGAACGATGGATTTAGGCCCAGATCCTTGTACTGGGGTGAATGTATGACATTCTTTTACATTCTGTCCATCAACTGTGTTTTTTGCAATTTTCACCCCGAGTGGGCTGGGTATGCTCAGACGTGAGTCCCAGGCTCTCCACACCACTGGAGTCAAGCTATCCAGGCTGAATGAAGGCTGATAGCCAGAAACCGGTCCTTGGATGCTTGATTCCGGTCTGGGAAAGACCTGGCTTGGCAGTTCGGACTGGACTGTTCCCATGAGGCACAGGGTCAGAGCTGATTTGCATATAGCCAGTGTCTAACCCAGGGTGGTGTGGAGTGCAAAAAAAAACAATGGATTTAGGCCCAGATCCTTGTACTGGGGTGAATGTAGGACATTGTTCTACATTCTGTCCATCAACTGTGTTTTTTGCAATTTTAACCCGAGTGGGCTGGGTATGCTCAGACGTGAGTCCCAGGCTCTTCACACCACTGGAGTCAATCTATCCAGGCTGAATGAAGGCTGATAGCCAGAAACCGGTTCTTAGATGCTTGATTCCGGTCTGGGAAAGACATGGCTTGGTAGTTCGGACTGGACTGTTCCCATGAGGCACAGGGTCAGAGCTGATTTTCATATAGCCAGTGTCTAACCCAGGGTGGTGTGGAGTGCAAAAAAACGATGGATTTAGGCACAGATCCTTGTACTGGGGTGAATGTATGACATTGTTCTACATTCTGTCTATCAACTGTGTTTTTTGCAATTTTCACCCCGAGTCAGCTGGGTATGCTCAGACGTGAGTCCCAGGCTCTCCACACCACTGGAGTCAAGCTATCCAGGCTGAATGAAGGCTGATAGCCAGAAACCGGTCCTTGGATGCTTGATTCCGGTCTGGGAAAGACATGGCTTGGTAGTTCGGACTGGACTGTTCCCATGAGGCACAGGGTCAGAGCTGATTTTCATATAGCCAGTGTCTAACCCAGGGTGGTGTGGAGTGCAAAAAAACGATGGATTTAGGCCCAGATCCTTGTACTGGGGTGAATGTAAGACATTGTTCTACATTCTGTCCATCAACTGTGTTTTTTGCAATTTTCACCCCTAGTGGGCTGGGTATGCTCAGACGTGAGTCCCAGGCTCTCCACACCACTGGAGTCAAACTATCCAGGCTGAATGAAGGCTGATAGCCAGAAACCGGTCCTTGGATGCTTGATTCCGGTCTGGGAAAGCCATGGCTTGGTAGTTCGGACTGGACTGTTCCCATGAGGCACAGGGTCAGAGCTGATTTGCATATAGTCAGTGTCTAACCCAGGGTGGTGTGGAGTGCAAAAAAACGATGGATTTAGGCCCAGATACTTGTACTGGGGTGAATGTATGACATTCTTTTACATTCTGTCCATCAACTGTGTTTTTTGCAATTTTCACCCCGAGTGGGCTGGGTATGCTCAGACGTGAGTCCCAGGCTCTCCACACCACTGGAGTCAAGCTATCCAGGCTGAGTGAAGGCTGATAGCCAGAAACCGGTCCTTGGATGCTTGATTCCGGTCTCTGAAAGACCTGGCTTGGCAGTTCGGACTGGACTGTTCCCATGAGGCACAGGGTCAGAGCTGATTTGCATATAGCCAGTGTCTAACCCAGGGTGGTACGGAGTGCAAAAAAATTATGGATTTAGGCCCAGATCCTTGTACTGGGGTGAATGTATGACATTGTTCTACATTCTGTCCATCAACTGTGTTTTTTGCAATTTTCACCCCGAGTGGGCTGGGTATGCTCAGACGTGAGTCCCAGGCTCTCCACACCAGTGGAGTCAAGCTATCCAGGCTGAATGAAGACTGATAGCCAGAAACTGGTCCTTGGATGCTTGATTCCGGTCTGGGAAAGACATGGCTTGGTAGTTCGGACTGGACTGTTCCCATGAGGCACAGGGTCAGAGCTGATTTGCATATAGCCAGTGTCTAACCCAGGGTGGTGTGGAGTGCAAAAAAACGATTGATTTAGGCCCAGATCCTTGTACTGGGGTGAATGTATGACATTGTTCTACATTCTGTCCATCAACTGTGTTTTTTGCAATTTTCACCCCGAGTGGGCTGTGTATGCTCAGACGTGAGTCCCAGGCTCTCCACACCACTGGAGTCAAGCTATCCAGGCTGAATGAAGGCTGATAGCCAGAAACCGGTCCTTGGATGCTTGATTCCGGTCTGGGAAAGACATGGCTTGGTAGTTCGGACTGGACTGTTCCCATGAGGCACAGGGTCAAAGCTGATTTGCATATAGCCAGTGTCTAACCCAGGGTGGTGTGGAGTGCAAAAAAAAAAAAAAATGGATTTAGGCCCAGATCCTTGTACTGGGGTGAATGTAGGACATTGTTCTACATTCTGTCCATCAACTGTGTTTTTTGCAATTTTCACCCCGAGTGGGCTGGGTATGCTCAGACGTGAGTCCCAGGCTCTCCACACCACTGGAGTCAAGCTATCCAGGCTGAATGAAGGCTGATAGCCAGAAACCGGTCCTTGGATGCTTGATTCCGGTCTGGGAAAGACATGGCTTGGTAGTTCGGACTGGACTGTTCCCATGAGGCACAGGGTCAGAGCTGATTTTCATATAGCCAGTGTCTAACCCAGGGTGGTGTGGAGTGCACAAAAACGATGGATTTAGGCCCAGATCCTTGTACTGGGGTGAATGTAAGACATTGTTCTACATTCTGTCCATCAACTGTGTTTTTTGCAATTTTCACCCCGAGTGGGCTGGGTATGCTCAGACGTGAGTCCCAGGCTCTCCACACCACTGTAGTAAAACTATCCAGGCTGAATGAAGGCTGATAGCCAGAAACCGGTCCTTGGATGCTTAATTCCGGTCTGGGAAAGACATGGCTTGGTAGTTCGGACTGGACTGTTCCCATGAGGCACAGGGTCAGAGCTGATTTGCATATAGCCAGTGTCTAACCCAGGGTGGTGTGGAGTGCAAAAGAACGATGGATTTAGGCCCAGATCCTTGTACTGGGGTGAATGTATGACATTCTTTTACATTCTGTCCATCAACTGTGTTTTTTGCAATTTTCACCCCGAGTGGGCTGGGTATGCTCAGACGTGAGTCCCAGGCTCTCCACACCACTGGAGTCAAGCTATCCAGGCTGAATGAAGGCTGATAGCCAGAAACCGGTCCTTGGATGCTTGATTCCGGTCTGGGAAAGACCTGGCTTGGCAGTTCGGACTGGACTGTTCCCATGAGGCACAGGGTCAGAGCTGATTTGCATATAGCCAGTGTCTAACCCAGGGTGGTGTGGAGTGCAAAAAAAACAATGGATTTAGGCCCAGATCCTTGTACTGGGGTGAATGTAGGACATTGTTCTACATTCTGTCCATCAACTGTGTTTTTTGCAATTTTAACCCGAGTGGGCTGGGTATGCTCAGACGTGAGTCCCAGGCTCTTCACACCACTGGAGTCAATCTATCCAGGCTGAATGAAGGCTGATAGCCAGAAACCGGTTCTTAGATGCTTGATTCCGGTCTGGGAAAGACATGGCTTGGTAGTTCGGACTGGACTGTTCCCATGAGGCACAGGGTCAGAGCTGATTTTCATATAGCCAGTGTCTAACCCAGGGTGGTGTGGAGTGCAAAAAACGATGGATTTAGGCACAGATCCTTGTACTGGGGTGAATGTATGACATTGTTCTACATTCTGTCTATCAACTGTGTTTTTTGCAATTTTCATCCCGAGTCAGCTGGGTATGCTCAGACGTGAGTCCCAGGCTCTCCACACCACTGGAGTCAAGCTATCCAGGCTGAATGAAGGCTGATAGCCAGAAACCGGTCCTTGGATGCTTGATTCCGGTCTGGGAAAGACATGGCTTGGTAGTTCGGACTGGACTGTTCCCATGAGGCACAGGGTCAGAGCTGATTTTCATATAGCCAGTGTCTAACCCAGGGTGGTGTGGAGTGCAAAAAAACGATGGATTTAGGCCCAGATCCTTGTACTGGGGTGAATGTAAGACATTGTTCTACATTCTGTCCATCAACTGTGTTTTTTGCAATTTTCACCCCTAGTGGGCTGGGTATGCTCAGACGTGAGTCCCAGGCTCTCCACACCACTGGAGTCAAACTATCCAGGCTGAATGAAGGCTGATAGCCAGAAACCGGTCCTTGGATGCTTGATTCCGGTCTGGGAAAGACATGGCTTGGTAGTTCGGCCTGGACTGTTCCCATGAGGCACAGGGTCAGAGCTGATTTGCATATAGTCAGTGTCTAACCCAGGGTGGTGTGGAGTGCAAAAAAACGATGGATTTAGGCCCAGATACTTGTACTGGGGTGAATGTATGACATTCTTTTACATTCTGTCCATCAACTGTGTTTTTTGCAATTTTCACCCCGAGTGGGCTGGGTATGCTCAGACGTGAGTCCCAGGCTCTCCACACCACTGGAGTCAAGCTATCCAGGCTGAATGAAGGCTGATAGCCAGAAACCGGTCCTTGGATGCTTGATTCCGGTCTCGGAAAGACCTGGCTTGGCAGTTCGGACTGGACTGTTCCCATGAGGCACAGGGTCAGAGCTGATTTGCATATAGCCAGTGTCTAACCCAGGGTGGTACGGAGTGCAAAAAAATTATGGATTTAGGCCCAGATCCTTGTACTGGGGTGAATGTATGACATTGTTCTACATTCTGTCCATCAACTGTGTTTTTTGCAATTTTCACCCCGAGTGGGCTGAGTATGCTCAGACGTGAGTCCCAGGCTCTCCACACCAGTGGAGTCAAGCTATCCAGGCTGAATGAAGACTGATAGCCAGAAACTGGTCCTTGGATGCTTGATTCCGGTCTGGGAAAGACATGGCTTGGTAGTTCGGACTGGACTGTTCCCATGAGGCACAGGGTCAGAGCTGATTTGCATATAGCCAGTGTCTAACCCAGGGTGGTGTGGAGTGCAAAAAAACGATTGATTTAGGCCCAGATCCTTGTACTGGGGTGAATGTATGACATTGTTCTACATTCTGTCCATCAACTGTGTTTTTTGCAATTTTCACCCCGAGTGGGCTGTGTATGCTCAGACGTGAGTCCCAGGCTCTCCACACCACTGGAGTCAAGCTATCCAGGCTGAATGAAGGCTGATAGCCAGAAACCGGTCCTTGGATGCTTGATTCCGGTCTGGGAAAGACATGGCTTGGTAGTTCGGACTGGACTGTTCCCATGAGGCACAGGGTCAGAGCTGATTTGCATATAGCCAGTGTCTAACCCCGGGTGGTGTGGAGTGCAAAAAAACAATGGATTTAGGCCCAGATCCTTGTACTGGGGTGAATGTAGGACATTGTTCTACATTCTGTCCATCAACTGTGTTTTTTGCAATTTTCACCCCGAGTGGGCTGGGTATGCTCAGACGTGAGTCCCAGGCTCTCCACACCACTGGAGTCAAACTATCCAGGCTGAATGAAGGCTGATAGCCAGAAACCGGTCCTTGGATGCTTGATTCCGGTCTGGGAAAGACATGGCTTGGTAGTTCGGACTGGACTGTTCCCATGAGGCACAGGGTCAGAGCTGATTTGCATATAGTCAGTGTCTAACCCAGGGTGGTGTGGAGTGCAAAAAAATGATGGATTTAGGCCCAGATCCTTGTACTGGGGTGAATGTATGACATTCTTTTACATTCTGTCCATCAACTGTGTTTTTTGCAATTTTCACCCCGAGTGGGCTGGGTATGCTCAGACGTGAGTCCCAGGCTCTCCACACCACTGGAGTCAAGCTATCCAGGCTGAATGAAGGCTGATAGCCAGAAACCGGTCCTTGGATGCTTGATTCCGGTCTCGGAAAGACCTGGCTTGGCAGTTCGGACTGGACTGTTCCCATGAGGCACAAGGTCAGAGCTGATTTGCATATAGCCAGTGTCTAACCCAGGGTGGTGTGGAGTGCAAAAAAACAATGGATTTAGGCCCAGATCCTTGTACTGGGGTGAATGTAGGACATTGTTCTACATTCTGTCCATCAACTGTGTTTTTTGCAATTTTAACCCCGAGTGGGCTGGGTATGCTCAGACGCAAGTCCCAGGCTCTCCACACCACTGGAGTCAATCTATCCAGGCTGAATGAAGGCTGATAGCCTGAAACCGGTTTTGAGATGCTTGATTCCGGTCTGGGAAAGACATGGCTTGGTAGTTCGGACTGGACTGTTCCCATGAGGCACAGGGTCAGAGCTGATTTTCATATAGCCAGTGTCTAACCCAGGGTGGTGTGGAGTGCAAAAAAACGATGGATTTAGGCCCAGATCCTTGTACTGGGGTGAATGTATGACATTGTTCTACATTCTGTCCATCAACTGTGTTTTTTGCAATTTTCACCCCGAGTCAGCTGGGTATGCTCAGACGTGAGTCCCAGGCTCTCCACACCACTGGAGTCAAGCTATCCAGGCTGAATGAAGGCTGATAGCCAGAAACCGGTCCTTGGATGCTTGATTCCGGTCTGGGAACGATATGGCTTGGTAGTTCGGACTGGACTGTTCCCATGAGGCACAGGGTCAGAGCTGATTTGCATATAGCCAGTGTCTAACCCAGGGTGGTGTGGAGTGCAAAAAAATTATGGATTTAGGCCCAGATCCTTGTACTGGGGTGAATGTATGACATTGTTCTACATTCTGTCCATCAACTGTGTTTTTTGCAATTTTCACCCCGAGTGGGCTGGGTATGCTCAGACGTGAGTCCCAGGCTCTCCACACCACTGGAGTCAAGCTATCCAGGCTGAATGAAGGCTGATAGCCAGAAACTGGTCCTTGGATGCTTGATTCCGGTCTGGGAAAGACATGGCTTGGTAGTTCGGACTGGACTGTTCCCATGAGGCACAGGGTCAGAGCTGATTTGCATATAGCCAGTGTCTAACCCAGGGTGGTGTGGAGTGCAAAAAAACGATGGATTTAGGCCCAGATCCTTGTACTGGGGTGAATGTATGACATTGTTCTACATTCTGTCCATCAACTGTGTTTTTTGCAATTTTCACCCGAGTGGGCTGGGTATGCTCAGACGTGAGTCCCAGGCTCTCCACACCACTGGAGTCAAACTATCCAGGCTGAATGAAGGCTGATAGCCAGAAACCGGTCCTTGGATGCTTGATTCCGGTCTGGGAAAGACATGGCTTGGTAGTTCGGACTGGACTGTTCCCATGAGGCACAGGGTCAGAGCTGATTTGCATATAGTCAGTGTCTAACCCAGGGTGGTGTGGAGTGCAAAAAAACGATGGATTTAGGCCCAGATCCTTGTACTGGGGTGAATGTATGACATTCTTTTACATTCTGTCCATCAACTGTGTTTTTTGCAATTTTCACCCCGAGTGGGCTGGGAATGCTCAGACGTGAGTCCCAGGCTCTCCACACCACTGGAGTCAAACTATCCAGGCTGAATGAAGGCTGATAGCCAGAAACCGGTCCTTGGATGCTTGATTCCGGTCTGGGAAAGACATGGCTTGGTAGTTCGGACTGGACTGTTCCCATGAGGCACAGGGTCAGAGCTGAGTTGCATATAGTCAGTGTCTAACCCAGGGTGGTGTGGAGTGCAAAAAAACGATGGATTTAGGCCCAGATACTTGTACTGGGTTGAATGTATGACATTCTTTTACATTCTGTCCATCAACTGTGTTTTTTGCAATTTTCACCCCGAGTGGGCTGGGTATGCTCAGACGTGAGTCCCAGGCTCTCCACACCACTGGAGTCAAGCTATCCAGGCTGAATGAATGCTGATAGCCAGAAACCGGTCCTTGGATGCTTGATTCCGGTCTCGGAAAGACCTGGCTTGGCAGTTCGGACTGGACTGTTCCCATGAGGCACAGGGTCAGAGCTGATTTGCATATAGCCAGTGTCTAACCCAGGGTGGTACGGAGTGCAAAAAAATTATGGATTTAGGCCCAGATCCTTGTATGGGGGTGAATGTATGACATTGTTCTACATTCTGTCCATCAAATCTGTTTTTTGCAATTTTCACCCCGAGTGGGCTGGGTATGCTCAGACGTGAGTCCCAGGCTCTCCACACCAGTGGAGTCAAGCTATCCAGGCTGAATGAAGACTGATAGCCAGAAACTGGTCCTTGGATGCTTGATTCCGGTCTGGGAAAGACATGGCTTGGTAGTTCGGACTGGACTGTTCCCATGAGGCACAGGGTCAGAGCTGATTTGCATATAGCCAGTGTCTAACCCAGGGTGGTGTGGAGTGCAAAAAAACGATTGATTTAGGCCCAGATCCTTGTACTGGGGTGAATGTATGACATTGTTCTACATTCTGTCCATCAACTGTGTTTTTTGCAATTTTCACCCGAGTGGGCTGTGTATGCTCAGACGTGAGTCCCAGGCTCTCCACACCACTGGAGTCAAGCTATCCAGGCTGAATGAAGGCTGATAGCCAGAAACCGGTCCTTGGATGCTTGATTCCGGTCTGGGAAAGACATGGCTTGGTAGTTCGGACTGGACTGTTCCCATGAGGCACAGGGTCAGAGCTGATTTGCATAAAGCCAGTGTCTAACCCAGGGTGGTGTGGAGTGCAAACAAACGATGGATTTAGGCCCAGATCCTTGTACTGGGGTGAATGTATGACATTGTTCTACATTCTGTCCATCAATTGTGTTTTTTGCAATTTTCACCCCGAGTGGGCTGGGTATGCTCAGACGTGAGTCCCAGGCTCTCCACACCACTGGAGTCAAGCTATCCAGGCTGAATGAAGATTGATAGCCAGAAACCGGTCCTTGGATGCTTGATTCCGGTCTCGGAAAGACCTGGCTTGGAAGTTCGGACTGGACTGTTCCCATGAGGCACAGGGTCAGAGCTGATTTGCATATAGCCAGTGTCTAACCCAGGGTGGTACGGAGTGCAAAAAAATTATGGATTTAGGCCCAGATCCTTGTACTGGGGTGAATGTATGACATTGTTCTACATTCTGTCCATCAACTGTGTTTTTTGCAATTTTCACCCCGAGTGGGCTGGGTATGCTCAGACGTGAGTCCCAGGCTCTCCACACCAGTGGAGTCAAGCTATCCAGGCTGAATGAAGACTGATAGCCAGAAACTGGTCCTTGGATGCTTGATTCCGGTCTGGGAAAGACATGGCTTGGTAGTTCGGACTGGACTGTTCCCATGAGGCACAGGGTCAGAGCTGATTTGCATATAGCCAGTGTCTAACCCAGGGTGGTGTGGAGTGCAAAAAAACGATTGATTTAGGCCCAGATCCTTGTACTGGGGTGAATGTATGACATTGTTCTACATTCTGTCCATCAACTGTGTTTTTTGCAATTTTCACCCCGAGTGGGCTGTGTATGCTCAGACGTGAGTCCCAGGCTCTCCACACCACTGGAGTCAAGCTATCCAGGCTGAATGAAGGCTGATAGCCAGAAACCGGTCCTTGGATGCTTGATTCCGGTCTGGGAAAGACATGGCTTGGTAGTTCGGACTGGACTGTTCCCATGAGGCACAGGGTCAGAGCTGAGTTGCATATAGTCAGTGTCTAACCCAGGGTGGTGTGGAGTGCAAACAAACGATGGATTTAGGCCCAGATCCTTGTACTGGGGTGAATGTATGACATTGTTCTACATTCTGTCCATCAATTGTGTTTTTTGCAATTTTCACCCCGAGTGGGCTGGGTATGCTCAGACGTGAGTCCCAGGCTCTCCACACCACTGGAGTCAAGCTATCCAGGCTGAATGAAGATTGATAGCCAGAAACCGGTCCTTGGATGCTTGATTCCGGTCTGGGAAAGACCTGGCTTGGTAGTTCGGACTGGACTGTTCCCATGAGGCACAGGGTCAGAGCTGATTTGCATATAGCCAGTGCCTAACCCAGGGTGGTGTGGAGTGCAAAAAAACGATGGATTTAGGCCCAGATCCTTGTCCTGGGGTGAATGTATGACATTGTTAAACATTTTGTCCATCAACTGTGTTTTTTGCAATTTTCACCCCAAGTGGGCTGGGTATGCTCAGACGTGAGTCCCAGGCTCTCCACACCACTGGAGTCAAGCTATCCAGGCTGAATGAAGGCTGATAGCCAGAAACCGGTCCTTGGATGCTTGATTCCGGTCTGGGAAAGACATGGCTTGGTAGTTCGGCCTGGACTGTTCCCATGAGGCACAGGGTCAGAGCTGATTTGCATATAGCCAGTGTCTAACCCAGGGTGGTGTGGAGTGCAAAAAAACAATGGATTTAGGCCCAGATCCTTGTACTGGGGTGAATGTAGGACATTGTTCTACATTCTGTCCATCAACTGTGTTTTTTGCAATTTTCACCCCGAGTGGGCTGGGTATGCTCAGACGTGAGTCCCAGGCTCTCCACACCACTGGAGTCAAGCTATCCAGGCTGAATGAAGGCTGATAGCCAGAAACCGGTCCTTGGATGCTTGATTCCGGTCTGGGAAAGACATGGCTTGGTAGTTCGGACTGGACTGTTCCCATGAGGCACAGGGTCAGAGCTGATTTGCATATAGCCAGTGTCTAACCCAGGGTGGTGTGGAGTGCAAAAAAACAGTGGATTTAGGCCCAGATCCTTGTACTGGGGTGAATGTAGGACATTGTTCTACATTCTGTCCATCAACTGTGTTTTTTGCAATTTTCACCCCGAGTGGGCTGGGTATGCTCAGACGTGAGTCCCAGGCTCTCCACACCACTGGAGTCAAGTTATCCAGGCTGAATGAAGGCTGATAGCCAGAAACCGATCCTTGGATGCTTGATTCCAGTCTGGGAAAGACATGGCTTGGTAGTTCGGACTGGACTGTTCCCATGAGGCACAGGGTCAGAGCTGATTTGCATATAGCCAGTGTCTAACCCAGGGTGGTGTGGAGTGCAAAAAAACGATGGATTTAGGCCCAGATCCTTGTACTGGGGTGAATGTATGACATTGTTCTACATTCTGTCCATTAACTGTGTTTTTTGCAATTTTCACCCCGAGTGGGCTGGGAATGCTCAGACGTGAGTCCCAGGCTCTCCACACCACTGGAGTCAAGCTATCCAGGCTGAATGAAGGCTGATAGCCAGAAACCGGTCCTTGGATGCTTGATTCCGGTCTGGGAAAGACATGGCTTGGTAGTTCGGACTGGACTGTTCCCATGAGGCACAGGGTCAGAGCTGATTTGCATATAGCCAGTGTCTAACCCAGGGTGGTGTGGAGTGCAAAAAAACAATGGATTTAGGCCCAGATCCTTGTACTGGGGTGAATGTAGGACATTGTTCTACATTCTGTCCATCAACTGTGTTTTTTGCAATTTTCACCCCGAGTGGGCTGGGTATGCTCAGACGTGAGTCCCAGGCTCTCCACACCACTGGAGTCAAGCTATCCAGGCTGAATGAAGGCTGATAGCCAGAAACCGGTCCTTGGATGCTTGATTCCGGTCTGGGAAAGACATGGCTTGGTAGTTCGGACTGGACTGTTCCCATGAGGCACAGGGTCAGAGCTGATTTTCATATAGCCAGTGTCTAACCCAGGGTGGTGTGGAGTGCACAAAAACAATGGATTTAGGCCCAGATCCTTGTACTGGGGTGAATGTAAGACATTGTTCTACATTCTGTCCATCAACTGTGTTTTTTGCAATTTTCACCCCGAGTCAGCTGGGTATGCTCAGACGTGAGTCCCAGGCTCTCCACACCACTGGAGTCAAGCTATCCAGGCTGAATGAAGGCTGATAGCCAGAAAACCGGTCCTTGGATGCTTGATTCCGGTCTGGGAAAGACATGGCTTGGTAGTTCGGACTGGACTGTTCCCATGAGGCACAGGGTCAGAGCTGATTTTCATATAGCCAGTGTCTAACCCAGGGTGGTGTGGAGTGCAAAAAAACGATGGATTTAGGCCCAGATCCTTGTACTGGGGTGAATGTAAGAGATTGTTCTACATTCTGTCCATCAACTGTGTTTTTTGCAATTTTCACCCCTAGTGGGCTGGGTATGCTCAGACGTGAGTCCCAGGCTCTCCACACCACTGGAGTCAAACTATCCAGGCTGAATGAAGGCTGATAGCCAGAAACCGGTCCTTGGATGCTTGATTCCGGTCTGGGAAAGACATGGCTTGGTAGTTCGGACTGGACTGTTCCCATGAGGCACAGGGTCAGAGCTGATTTGCATATAGTCAGTGCCTAACCCAGGGTGGTGTGGAGTGCAAAAAAACGATGGATTTAGGCCCAGATACTTGTACTGGGGTGAATGTATGACATTCTTTTACATTCTGTCCATCAACTGTGTTTTTTGCAATTTTCACCCCGAGTGGGCTGGGTATGCTCAGACGTGAGTCCCAGGCTCTCCACACCACTGGAGTCAAGCTATCCAGGCTGAATGAAGGCTGATAGCCAGAAACCGGTCCTTGGATGCTTGATTCCGGTCTCGGAAAGACCTGGCTTGGCAGTTCGGACTGGACTGTTCCCATGAGGCACAGGGTCAGAGCTGATTTGCATATAGCCAGTGTCTAACCCAGGGTGATACGGAGTGCAAAAAAATTATGGATTTAGGCCCAGATCCTTGTACTGGGGTGAATGTATGACATTGTTCTACATTCTGTCCATCAACTGTGTTTTTTGCAATTTTCACCCCGAGTGGGCTGGGTATGCTCAGACGTGAGTCCCAGGCTCTCAACACCAGTGGAGTCAAGCTATCCAGGCTGAATGAAGACTGATAGCCAGAAACTGGTCCTTGGATGCTTGATTCCGGTCTGGGAAAGACATGGCTTGGTAGTTCGGACTGGATTGTTCCCATGAGGCACAGGGTCAGAGCTGATTTGCATATAGCCTGTGTCTAACCCAGGGTGGTGTGGAGTGCAAAAAAACGATTGATTTAGGCCCAGATCCTTGTACTGGGGTGAATGTATGACATTGTTCTACATTCTGTCCATCAACTGTGTTTTTTGCAATTTTCACCCCGAGTGGGCTGTGTATGCTCAGACGTGAGTCCCAGGCTCTCCACACCACTGGAGTCAAGCTATCCAGGCTGAATGAAGGCTGATAGCCAGAAACCGGTCCTTGGATGCTTGATTCCGGTCTGGGAAAGACATGGCTTGGTAGTTCGGACTGGACTGTTCCCATGAGGCACAGGGTCAGAGCTGATTTGCATATAGCCAGTGTCTAACCCAGGGTGGTGTGGAGTGCAAAAAAACAATGGATTTAGGCCCAGATCCTTGTACTGGGGTGAATGTAGGACATTGTTCTACATTCTGTCCATCAACTGTGTTTTTTGCAATTTTCACCCCGAGAGGGCTGGGTATGCTCAGACGTGAGTCCCAGGCTCTCCACACCACTGGAGTCAAGCTATCCAGGCTGAATGAAGGCTGATAGCCAGAAACCGGTCCTTGGATGCTTGATTCCGGTCTGGGAAAGACATGGCTTGGTAGTTCGGACTGGACTGTTCCCATGAGGCACAGGGTCAGAGCTGATTTTCATATAGCCAGTGTCTAACCCAGGGTGGTGTGGAGTGCACAAAAACGATGGATTTAGGCCCAGATCCTTGTACTGGGGTGAATGTAAGACATTGTTCTACATTCTGTCCATCAACTGTGTTTTTTGCAATTTTCACCCCGAGTGGGCTGGGTATGCTCAGACGTGAGTCCCAGGCTCTCCACACCACTGTAGTAAAACTATCCAGGCTGAATGAAGGCTGATAGCCAGAAACCGGTCCTTGGATGCTTAATTCCGGTCTGGGAAAGACATGGCTTGGTAGTTCGGACTGGACTGTTCCCATGAGGCACAGGGTCAGAGCTGATTTGCATATAGCCAGTGTCTAACCCAGGGTGGTGTGGAGTGCAAAAGAACGATGGATTTAGGCCCAGATCCTTGTACTGGGGTGAATGTATGACATTCTTTTACATTCTGTCCATCAACTGTGTTTTTTGCAATTTTCACCCCGAGTGGGCTGGGTATGCTCAGACGTGAGTCCCAGGCTCTCCACACCACTGGAGTCAAGCTATCCAGGCTGAATGAAGGCTGATAGCCAGAAACCGGTCCTTGGATGCTTGATTCCGGTCTGGGAAAGACCTGGCTTGGCAGTTCGGACTGGACTGTTCCCATGAGGCACAGGGTCAGAGCTGATTTGCATATAGCCAGTGTCTAACCCAGGGTGGTGTGGAGTGCAAAAAAAAACAATGGATTTAGGCCCAGATCCTTGTACTGGGGTGAATGTAGGACATTGTTCTACATTCTGTCCATCAACTGTGTTTTTTGCAATTTTAACCCGAGTGGGCTGGGTATGCTCAGACGTGAGTCCCAGGCTCTTCACACCACTGGAGTCAATCTATCCAGGCTGAATGAAGGCTGATAGCCAGAAACCGGTTCTTAGGTGCTTGATTCCGGTCTGGGAAAGACATGGCTTGGTAGTTCGGACTGGACTGTTCCCATGAGGCACAGGGTCAGAGCTGATTTTCATATAGCCAGTGTCTAACCCAGGGTGGTGTGGAGTGCAAAAAAACGATGGATTTAGGCACAGATCCTTGTACTGGGGTGAATGTATGACATTGTTCTACATTCTGTCTATCAACTGTGTTTTTTGCAATTTTCACCCCGAGTCAGCTGGGTATGCTCAGACGTGAGTCCCAGGCTCTCCACACCACTGGAGTCAAGCTATCCAGGCTGAATGAAGGCTGATAGCCAGAAACCGGTCCTTGGATGCTTGATTCCGGTCTGGGAAAGACATGGCTTGGTAGTTCGGACTGGACTGTTCCCATGAGGCACAGGGTCAGAGCTGATTTTCATATAGCCAGTGTCTAACCCAGGGTGGTGTGGAGTGCAAAAAAACGATGGATTTAGGCCCAGATCCTTGTACTGGGGTGAATGTAAGACATTGTTCTACATTCTGTCCATCAACTGTGTTTTTTGCAATTTTCACCCCTAGTGGGCTGGGTATGCTCAGACGTGAGTCCCAGGCTCTCCACACCACTGGAGTCAAACTATCCAGGCTGAATGAAGGCTGATAGCCAGAAACCGGTCCTTGGATGCTTGATTCCGGTCTGGGAAAGCCATGGCTTGGTAGTTCGGACTGGACTGTTCCCATGAGGCACAGGGTCAGAGCTGATTTGCATATAGTCAGTGTCTAACCCAGGGTGGTGTGGAGTGCAAAAAAACGATGGATTTAGGCCCAGATACTTGTACTGGGGTGAATGTATGACATTCTTTTACATTCTGTCCATCAACTGTGTTTTTTGCAATTTTCACCCCGAGTGGGCTGGGTATGCTCAGACGTGAGTCCCAGGCTCTCCACACCACTGGAGTCAAGCTATCCAGGCTGAGTGAAGGCTGATAGCCAGAAACCGGTCCTTGGATGCTTGATTCCGGTCTCTGAAAGACCTGGCTTGGCAGTTCGGACTGGACTGTTCCCATGAGGCACAGGGTCAGAGCTGATTTGCATATAGCCAGTGTCTAACCCAGGGTGGTACGGAGTGCAAAAAAATTATGGATTTAGGCCCAGATCCTTGTACTGGGGTGAATGTATGACATTGTTCTACATTCTGTCCATCAACTGTGTTTTTTGCAATTTTCACCCCGAGTGGGCTGGGTATGCTCAGACGTGAGTCCCAGGCTCTCCACACCAGTGGAGTCAAGCTATCCAGGCTGAATGAAGACTGATAGCCAGAAACTGGTCCTTGGATGCTTGATTCCGGTCTGGGAAAGACATGGCTTGGTAGTTCGGACTGGACTGTTCCCATGAGGCACAGGGTCAGAGCTGATTTGCATATAGCCAGTGTCTAACCCAGGGTGGTGTGGAGTGCAAAAAAACGATTGATTTAGGCCCAGATCCTTGTACTGGGGTGAATGTATGACATTGTTCTACATTCTGTCCATCAACTGTGTTTTTTGCAATTTTCACCCCGAGTGGGCTGTGTATGCTCAGACGTGAGTCCCAGGCTCTCCACACCACTGGAGTCAAGCTATCCAGGCTGAATGAAGGCTGATAGCCAGAAACCGGTCCTTGGATGCTTGATTCCGGTCTGGGAAAGACATGGCTTGGTAGTTCGGACTGGACTGTTCCCATGAGGCACAGGGTCAAAGCTGATTTGCATATAGCCAGTGTCTAACCCAGGGTGGTGTGGAGTGCAAAAAAACAATGGATTTAGGCCCAGATCCTTGTACTGGGGTGAATGTAGGACATTGTTCTACATTCTGTCCATCAACTGTGTTTTTTGCAATTTTCACCCCGAGTGGGCTGGGTATGCTCAGACGTGAGTCCCAGGCTCTCCACACCACTGGAGTCAAGCTATCCAGGCTGAATGAAGGCTGATAGCCAGAAACCGGTCCTTGGATGCTTGATTCCGGTCTGGGAAAGACATGGCTTGGTAGTTCGGACTGGACTGTTCCCATGAGGCACAGGGTCAGAGCTGATTTTCATATAGCCAGTGTCTAACCCAGGGTGGTGTGGAGTGCACAAAAACGATGGATTTAGGCCCAGATCCTTGTACTGGGGTGAATGTAAGACATTGTTCTACATTCTGTCCATCAACTGTGTTTTTTGCAATTTTCACCCCGAGTGGGCTGGGTATGCTCAGACGTGAGTCCCAGGCTCTCCACACCACTGTAGTAAAACTATCCAGGCTGAATGAAGGCTGATAGCCAGAAACCGGTCCTTGGATGCTTAATTCCGGTCTGGGAAAGACATGGCTTGGTAGTTCGGACTGGACTGTTCCCATGAGGCACAGGGTCAGAGCTGATTTGCATATAGCCAGTGTCTAACCCAGGGTGGTGTGGAGTGCAAAAGAACGATGGATTTAGGCCCAGATCCTTGTACTGGGGTGAATGTATGACATTCTTTTACATTCTGTCCATCAACTGTGTTTTTTGCAATTTTCACCCCGAGTGGGCTGGGTATGCTCAGACGTGAGTCCCAGGCTCTCCACACCACTGGAGTCAAGCTATCCAGGCTGAATGAAGGCTGATAGCCAGAAACCGGTCCTTGGATGCTTGATTCCGGTCTGGGAAAGACCTGGCTTGGCAGTTCGGACTGGACTGTTCCCATGAGGCACAGGGTCAGAGCTGATTTGCATATAGCCAGTGTCTAACCCAGGGTGGTGTGGAGTGCAAAAAAAACAATGGATTTAGGCCCAGATCCTTGTACTGGGGTGAATGTAGGACATTGTTCTACATTCTGTCCATCAACTGTGTTTTTTGCAATTTTAACCCGAGTGGGCTGGGTATGCTCAGACGTGAGTCCCAGGCTCTTCACACCACTGGAGTCAATCTATCCAGGCTGAATGAAGGCTGATAGCCAGAAACCGGTTCTTAGATGCTTGATTCCGGTCTGGGAAAGACATGGCTTGGTAGTTCGGACTGGACTGTTCCCATGAGGCACAGGGTCAGAGCTGATTTTCATATAGCCAGTGTCTAACCCAGGGTGGTGTGGAGTGCAAAAAACGATGGATTTAGGCACAGATCCTTGTACTGGGGTGAATGTATGACATTGTTCTACATTCTGTCCATCAACTGTTTTTTTTGCAATTTTCACCCCTAGTGGGCTGGGTATGCTCAGACGTGAGTCCCAGGCTCTCCACACCACTGGAGTCAAACTATCCAGGCTGAATGAAGGCTGATAGCCAGAAACCGGTCCTTGGATGCTTGATTCCGGTCTGGGAAAGACATGGCTTGGTAGTTCGGACTGGACTGTTCCCATGAGGCACAGGGTCAGAGCTGATTTTCATATAGCCAGTGTCTAACCCAGGGTGGTGTGGAGTGCACAAAAACGATGGATTTAGGCCCAGATCCTTGTACTGGGGTGAATGTAAGACATTGTTCTACATTCTGTCCATCAACTGTGTTTTTTGCAATTTTCACCCCGAGTGGGCTGGGTATGCTCAGACGTGAGTCCCAGGCTCTCCACACCACTGTAGTAAAACTATCCAGGCTGAATGAAGGCTGATAGCCAGAAACCGGTCCTTGGATGCTTAATTCCGGTCTGGGAAAGACATGGCTTGGTAGTTCGGACTGGACTGTTCCCATGAGGCACAGGGTCAGAGCTGATTTGCATATAGCCAGTGTCTAACCCAGGGTGGTGTGGAGTGCAAAAGAACGATGGATTTAGGCCCAGATCCTTGTACTGGGGTGAATGTATGACATTCTTTTACATTCTGTCCATCAACTGTGTTTTTTGCAATTTTCACCCCGAGTGGGCTGGGTATGCTCAGACGTGAGTCCCAGGCTCTCCACACCACTGGAGTCAAGCTATCCAGGCTGAATGAAGGCTGATAGCCAGAAACCGGTCCTTGGATGCTTGATTCCGGTCTGGGAAAGACCTGGCTTGGCAGTTCGGACTGGACTGTTCCCATGAGGCACAGGGTCAGAGCTGATTTGCATATAGCCAGTGTCTAACCCAGGGTGGTGTGGAGTGCAAAAAAAACAATGGATTTAGGCCCAGATCCTTGTACTGGGGTGAATGTAGGACATTGTTCTACATTCTGTCCATCAACTGTGTTTTTTGCAATTTTAACCCGAGTGGGCTGGGTATGCTCAGACGTGAGTCCCAGGCTCTTCACACCACTGGAGTCAATCTATCCAGGCTGAATGAAGGCTGATAGCCAGAAACCGGTTCTTAGATGCTTGATTCCGGTCTGGGAAAGACATGGCTTGGTAGTTCGGACTGGACTGTTCCCATGAGGCACAGGGTCAGAGCTGATTTTCATATAGCCAGTGTCTAACCCAGGGTGGTGTGGAGTGCAAAAAACGATGGATTTAGGCACAGATCCTTGTACTGGGGTGAATGTATGACATTGTTCTACATTCTGTCTATCAACTGTGTTTTTTGCAATTTTCATCCCGAGTCAGCTGGGTATGCTCAGACGTGAGTCCCAGGCTCTCCACACCACTGGAGTCAAGCTATCCAGGCTGAATGAAGGCTGATAGCCAGAAACCGGTCCTTGGATGCTTGATTCCGGTCTGGGAAAGACATGGCTTGGTAGTTCGGACTGGACTGTTCCCATGAGGCACAGGGTCAGAGCTGATTTTCATATAGCCAGTGTCTAACCCAGGGTGGTGTGGAGTGCAAAAAAACGATGGATTTAGGCCCAGATCCTTGTACTGGGGTGAATGTAAGACATTGTTCTACATTCTGTCCATCAACTGTGTTTTTTGCAATTTTCACCCCTAGTGGGCTGGGTATGCTCAGACGTGAGTCCCAGGCTCTCCACACCACTGGAGTCAAACTATCCAGGCTGAATGAAGGCTGATAGCCAGAAACCGGTCCTTGGATGCTTGATTCCGGTCTGGGAAAGACATGGCTTGGTAGTTCGGACTGGACTGTTCCCATGAGGCACAGGGTCAGAGCTGATTTGCATATAGTCAGTGTCTAACCCAGGGTGGTGTGGAGTGCAAAAAAATGATGGATTTAGGCCCAGATCCTTGTACTGGGGTGAATGTATGACATTCTTTTACATTCTGTCCATCAACTGTGTTTTTTGCAATTTTCACCCCGAGTGGGCTGGGTATGCTCAGACGTGAGTCCCAGGCTCTCCACACCACTGGAGTCAAGCTATCCAGGCTGAATGAAGGCTGATAGCCAGAAACCGGTCCTTGGATGCTTGATTCCGGTCTCGGAAAGACCTGGCTTGGCAGTTCGGACTGGACTGTTCCCATGAGGCACAAGGTCAGAGCTGATTTGCATATAGCCAGTGTCTAACCCAGGGTGGTGTGGAGTGCAAAAAAACAATGGATTTAGGCCCAGATCCTTGTACTGGGGTGAATGTAGGACATTGTTCTACATTCTGTCCATCAACTGTGTTTTTTGCAATTTTAACCCCGAGTGGGCTGGGTATGCTCAGACGCAAGTCCCAGGCTCTCCACACCACTGGAGTCAATCTATCCAGGCTGAATGAAGGCTGATAGCCTGAAACCGGTTTTGAGATGCTTGATTCCGGTCTGGGAAAGACATGGCTTGGTAGTTCGGACTGGACTGTTCCCATGAGGCACAGGGTCAGAGCTGATTTTCATATAGCCAGTGTCTAACCCAGGGTGGTGTGGAGTGCAAAAAAACGATGGATTTAGGCCCAGATCCTTGTACTGGGGTGAATGTATGACATTGTTCTACATTCTGTCCATCAACTGTGTTTTTTGCAATTTTCTCCCCGAGTCAGCTGGGTATGCTCAGACGTGAGTCCCAGGCTCTCCACACCACTGGAGTCAAGCTATCCAGGCTGAATGAAGGCTGATAGCCAGAAACCGGTCCTTGGATGCTTGATTCCGGTCTGGGAACGATATGGCTTGGTAGTTCGGACTGGACTGTTCCCATGAGGCACAGGGTCAGAGCTGATTTGCATATAGCCAGTGTCTAACCCAGGGTGGTGTGGAGTGCAAAAAAATTATGGATTTAGGCCCAGATCCTTGTACTGGGGTGAATGTATGACATTGTTCTACATTCTGTCCATCAACTGTGTTTTTTGCAATTTTCACCCCGAGTGGGCTGGGTATGCTCAGACGTGAGTCCCAGGCTCTCCACACCACTGGAGTCAAGCTATCCAGGCTGAATGAAGGCTGATAGCCAGAAACTGGTCCTTGGATGCTTGATTCCGGTCTGGGAAAGACATGGCTTGGTAGTTCGGACTGGACTGTTCCCATGAGGCACAGGGTCAGAGCTGATTTGCATATAGCCAGTGTCTAACCCAGGGTGGTGTGGAGTGCAAAAAAACGATGGATTTAGGCCCAGATCCTTGTACTGGGGTGAATGTATGACATTGTTCTACATTCTGTCCATCAACTGTGTTTTTTGCAATTTTCACCCGAGTGGGCTGGGTATGCTCAGACGTGAGTCCCAGGCTCTCCACACCACTGGAGTCAAACTATCCAGGCTGAATGAAGGCTGATAGCCAGAAACCGGTCCTTGGATGCTTGATTCCGGTCTGGGAAAGACATGGCTTGGTAGTTCGGACTGGACTGTTCCCATGAGGCACAGGGTCAGAGCTGATTTGCATATAGTCAGTGTCTAACCCAGGGTGGTGTGGAGTGCAAAAAAACGATGGATTTAGGCCCAGATCCTTGTACTGGGGTGAATGTATGACATTCTTTTACATTCTGTCCATCAACTGTGTTTTTTGCAATTTTCACCCGAGTGGGCTGGGTATGCTCAGACGTGAGTCCCAGGCTCTCCACATCAGTGGAGTCAAGCTATCCAGGCTGAATGAAGACTGATAGCCAGAAACTGGTCCTTGGATGCTTGATTCCGGTCTGGGAAAGACATGGCTTGGTAGTTCGGACTGGACTGTTCCCATGAGGCACGGGGTCAGAGCTGATTTGCATATAGCCAGTGTCTAACCCAGGGTGGTGTGGAGTGCAAAAAAACGATTGATTTAGGCCCAGATCCTTGTACTGGGGTGAATGTATGACATTGTTCTACATTCTGTCCATCAACTGTGTTTTTTGCAATTTTCACCCCGAGTGGGCTGTGTATGCTCAGACGTGAGTCCCAGGCTCTCCACACCACTGGAGTCAAGCTATCCAGGCTGAATGAAGGCTGATAGCCAGAAACCGGTCCTTGGATGCTTGATTCCGGTCTGGGAAAGACATGGCTTGGTAGTTCGGACTGGACTGTTCCCATGAGGCACAGGGTCAGAGCTGATTTGCATATAGCCAGTGTCTAACCCAGGGTGGTGTGGAGTGCAAAAAAACAATGGATTTAGGCCCAGATCCTTGTACTGGGGTGAATGTAGGACATTGTTCTACATTCTGTCCATCAACTGTGTTTTTTGCAATTTTTACCCCGAGTGGGCTGGGTATGCTCAGACGTGAGTCCCAGGCTCTCCACACCACTGGAGTCAAGCTATCCAGGCTGAATGAAGGCTGATAGCCAGAAACCGGTCCTTGGATGCTTGATTCCGGTCTGGGAAAGACATGGCTTGGTAGTTCGGACTGGACTGTTCCCATGAGGCACAGGGTCAGAGCTGATTTTCATATAGCCAGTGTCTAACCCAGGGTGGTGTGGAGTGCACAAAAACGATGGATTTAGGCCCAGATCCTTGTACTGGGGTGAATGTAAGACATTGTTCTACATTCTGTCCATCAACTGTGTTTTTTGCAATTTTCACCCCGAGTGGGCTGGGTATGCTCAGACGTGAGTCCCAGGCTCTCCACACCACTGTAGTAAAACTATCCAGGCTGAATGAAGGCTGATAGCCAGAAACCGGTCCTTGGATGCTTAATTCCGGTCTGGGAAAGACATGGCTTGGTAGTTCGGACTGGACTGTTCCCATGAGGCACAGGGTCAGAGCTGATTTGCATATAGCCAGTGTCTAACCCAGGGTGGTTTGGAGTGCAAAAGAACGATGGATTTAGGCCCAGATCCTTGTACTGGGGTGAATGTATGACATTCTTTTACATTCTGTCCATCAACTGTGTTTTTTGCAATTTTCACCCCGAGTGGGCTGGGTATGCTCAGACGTGAGTCCCAGGCTCTCCACACCACTGGAGTCAAGCTATCCAGGCTGAATGAAGGCTGATAGCCAGAAACCGGTCCTTGGATGCTTGATTCCGGTCTGGGAAAGACCTGGCTTGGCAGTTCGGACTGGACTGTTCCCATGAGGCACAGGGTCAGAGCTGATTTGCATATAGCCAGTGTCTAACCCAGGGTGGTGTGGAGTGCAAAAGAACGATGGATTTAGGCCCAGATCCTTGTACTGGGGTGAATGTATGACATTCTTTTACATTCTGTCCATCAACTGTGTTTTTTGCAATTTTCACCCCGAGTGGGCTGGGTATGCTCAGACGTGAGTCCCAGGCTCTCCACACCACTGGAGTCAAGCTATCCAGGCTGAATGAAGGCTGATAGCCAGAAACCGGTCCTTGGATGCTTGATTCCGGTCTGGGAAAGACCTGGCTTGGCAGTTCGGACTGGACTGTTCCCATGAGGCACAGGGTCAGAGCTGATTTGCATATAGCCAGTGTCTAACCCAGGGTGGTGTGGAGTGCAAAAAAAACAATGGATTTAGGCCCAGATCCTTGTACTGGGGTGAATGTAGGACATTGTTCTACATTCTGTCCATCAACTGTGTTTTTTGCAATTTTAACCCGAGTGGGCTGGGTATGCTCAGACGTGAGTCCCAGGCTCTTCACACCACTGGAGTCAATCTATCCAGGCTGAATGAAGGCTGATAGCCAGAAACCGGTTCTTAGATGCTTGATTCCGGTCTGGGAAAGACATGGCTTGGTAGTTCGGACTGGACTGTTCCCATGAGGCACAGGGTCAGAGCTGATTTTCATATAGCCAGTGTCTAACCCAGGGTGGTGTGGAGTGCAAAAAACGATGGATTTAGGCACAGATCCTTGTACTGGGGTGAATGTATGACATTGTTCTACATTCTGTCCATCAACTGTGTTTTTTGCAATTTTCACCCCTAGTGGGCTGGGTATGCTCAGACGTGAGTCCCAGGCTCTCCACACCACTGGAGTCAAACTATCCAGGCTGAATGAAGGCTGATAGCCAGAAACCGGTCCTTGGATGCTTGATTCCGGTCTGGGAAAGACATGGCTTGGTAGTTCGGACTGGACTGTTCCCATGAGGCACAGGGTCAGAGCTGATTTTCATATAGCCAGTGTCTAACCCAGGGTGGTGTGGAGTGCACAAAAACGATGGATTTAGGCCCAGATCCTTGTACTGGGGTGAATGTAAGACATTGTTCTACATTCTGTCCATCAACTGTGTTTTTTGCAATTTTCACCCCGAGTGGGCTGGGTATGCTCAGACGTGAGTCCCAGGCTCTCCACACCACTGTAGTAAAACTATCCAGGCTGAATGAAGGCTGATAGCCAGAAACCGGTCCTTGGATGCTTAATTCCGGTCTGGGAAAGACATGGCTTGGTAGTTCGGACTGGACTGTTCCCATGAGGCACAGGGTCAGAGCTGATTTGCATATAGCCAGTGTCTAACCCAGGGTGGTGTGGAGTGCAAAAGAACGATGGATTTAGGCCCAGATCCTTGTACTGGGGTGAATGTATGACATTCTTTTACATTCTGTCCATCAACTGTGTTTTTTGCAATTTTCACCCCGAGTGGGCTGGGTATGCTCAGACGTGAGTCCCAGGCTCTCCACACCACTGGAGTCAAGCTATCCAGGCTGAATGAAGGCTGATAGCCAGAAACCGGTCCTTGGATGCTTGATTCCGGTCTGGGAAAGACCTGGCTTGGCAGTTCGGACTGGACTGTTCCCATGAGGCACAGGGTCAGAGCTGATTTGCATATAGCCAGTGTCTAACCCAGGGTGGTGTGGAGTGCAAAAAAAACAATGGATTTAGGCCCAGATCCTTGTACTGGGGTGAATGTAGGACATTGTTCTACATTCTGTCCATCAACTGTGTTTTTTGCAATTTTAACCCGAGTGGGCTGGGTATGCTCAGACGTGAGTCCCCGGCTCTTCACACCACTGGAGTCAATCTATCCAGGCTGAATGAAGGCTGATAGCCAGAAACCGGTTCTTAGATGCTTGATTCCGGTCTGGGAAAGACATGGCTTGGTAGTTCGGACTGGACTGTTCCCATGAGGCACAGGGTCAGAGCTGATTTTCATATAGCCAGTGTCTAACCCAGGGTGGTGTGGAGTGCAAAAAACGATGGATTTAGGCACAGATCCTTGTACTGGGGTGAATGTATGACATTGTTCTACATTCTGTCTATCAACTGTGTTTTTTGCAATTTTCATCCCGAGTCAGCTGGGTATGCTCAGACGTGAGTCCCAGGCTCTCCACACCACTGGAGTCAAGCTATCCAGGCTGAATGAAGGCTGATAGCCAGAAACCGGTCCTTGGATGCTTGATTCCGGTCTGGGAAAGACATGGCTTGGTAGTTCGGACTGGACTGTTCCCATGAGGCACAGGGTCAGAGCTGATTTTCATATAGCCAGTGTCTAACCCAGGGTGGTGTGGAGTGCAAAAAAACGATGGATTTAGGCCCAGATCCTTGTACTGGGGTGAATGTAAGACATTGTTCTACATTCTGTCCATCAACTGTGTTTTTTGCAATTTTCACCCCTAGTGGGCTGGGTATGCTCAGACGTGAGTCCCAGGCTCTCCACACCACTGGAGTCAAACTATCCAGGCTGAATGAAGGCTGATAGCCAGAAACCGGTCCTTGGATGCTTGATTCCGGTCTGGGAAAGACATGGCTTGGTAGTTCGGACTGGACTGTTCCCATGAGGCACAGGGTCAGAGCTGATTTGCATATAGTCAGTGTCTAACCCAGGGTGGTGTGGAGTGCAAAAAAATGATGGATTTAGGCCCAGATCCTTGTACTGGGGTGAATGTATGACATTCTTTTACATTCTGTCCATCAACTGTGTTTTTTGCAATTTTCACCCCGAGTGGGCTGGGTATGCTCAGACGTGAGTCCCAGGCTCTCCACACCACTGGAGTCAAGCTATCCAGGCTGAATGAAGGCTGATAGCCAGAAACCGGTCCTTGGATGCTTGATTCCGGTCTCGGAAAGACCTGGCTTGGCAGTTCGGACTGGACTGTTCCCATGAGGCACAAGGTCAGAGCTGATTTGCATATAGCCAGTGTCTAACCCAGGGTGGTGTGGAGTGCAAAAAAACAATGGATTTAGGCCCAGATCCTTGTACTGGGGTGAATGTAGGACATTGTTCTACATTCTGTCCATCAACTGTGTTTTTTGCAATTTTAACCCCGAGTGGGCTGGGTATGCTCAGACGCAAGTCCCAGGCTCTCCACACCACTGGAGTCAATCTATCCAGGCTGAATGAAGGCTGATAGCCTGAAACCGGTTTTGAGATGCTTGATTCCGGTCTGGGAAAGACATGGCTTGGTAGTTCGGACTGGACTGTTCCCATGAGGCACAGGGTCAGAGCTGATTTTCATATAGCCAGTGTCTAACCCAGGGTGGTGTGGAGTGCAAAAAAACGATGGATTTAGGCCCAGATCCTTGTACTGGGGTGAATGTATGACATTGTTCTACATTCTGTCCATCAACTGTGTTTTTTGCAATTTTCTCCCCGAGTCAGCTGGGTATGCTCAGACGTGAGTCCCAGGCTCTCCACACCACTGGAGTCAAGCTATCCAGGCTGAATGAAGGCTGATAGCCAGAAACCGGTCCTTGGATGCTTGATTCCGGTCTGGGAACGATATGGCTTGGTAGTTCGGACTGGACTGTTCCCATGAGGCACAGGGTCAGAGCTGATTTGCATATAGCCAGTGTCTAACCCAGGGTGGTGTGGAGTGCAAAAAAATTATGGATTTAGGCCCAGATCCTTGTACTGGGGTGAATGTATGACATTGTTCTACATTCTGTCCATCAACTGTGTTTTTTGCAATTTTCACCCCGAGTGGGCTGGGTATGCTCAGACGTGAGTCCCAGGCTCTCCACACCACTGGAGTCAAGCTATCCAGGCTGAATGAAGGCTGATAGCCAGAAACTGGTCCTTGGATGCTTGATTCCGGTCTGGGAAAGACATGGCTTGGTAGTTCGGACTGGACTGTTCCCATGAGGCACAGGGTCAGAGCTGATTTGCATATAGCCAGTGTCTAACCCAGGGTGGTGTGGAGTGCAAAAAAACGATGGATTTAGGCCCAGATCCTTGTACTGGGGTGAATGTATGACATTGTTCTACATTCTGTCCATCAACTGTGTTTTTTGCAATTTTCACCCGAGTGGGCTGGGTATGCTCAGACGTGAGTCCCAGGCTCTCCACACCACTGGAGTCAAACTATCCAGGCTGAATGAAGGCTGATAGCCAGAAACCGGTCCTTGGATGCTTGATTCCGGTCTGGGAAAGACATGGCTTGGTAGTTCGGACTGGACTGTTCCCATGAGGCACAGGGTCAGAGCTGATTTGCATATAGTCAGTGTCTAACCCAGGGTGGTGTGGAGTGCAAAAAAACGATGGATTTAGGCCCAGATCCTTGTACTGGGGTGAATGTATGACATTCTTTTACATTCTGTCCATCAACTGTGTTTTTTGCAATTTTCACCCGAGTGGGCTGGGTATGCTCAGACGTGAGTCCCAGGCTCTCCACATCAGTGGAGTCAAGCTATCCAGGCTGAATGAAGACTGATAGCCAGAAACTGGTCCTTGGATGCTTGATTCCGGTCTGGGAAAGACATGGCTTGGTAGTTCGGACTGGACTGTTCCCATGAGGCACGGGGTCAGAGCTGATTTGCATATAGCCAGTGTCTAACCCAGGGTGGTGTGGAGTGCAAAAAAACGATTGATTTAGGCCCAGATCCTTGTACTGGGGTGAATGTATGACATTGTTCTACATTCTGTCCATCAACTGTGTTTTTTGCAATTTTCACCCCGAGTGGGCTGTGTATGCTCAGACGTGAGTCCCAGGCTCTCCACACCACTGGAGTCAAGCTATCCAGGCTGAATGAAGGCTGATAGCCAGAAACCGGTCCTTGGATGCTTGATTCCGGTCTGGGAAAGACATGGCTTGGTAGTTCGGACTGGACTGTTCCCATGAGGCACAGGGTCAGAGCTGATTTGCATATAGCCAGTGTCTAACCCAGGGTGGTGTGGAGTGCAAAAAAACAATGGATTTAGGCCCAGATCCTTGTACTGGGGTGAATGTAGGACATTGTTCTACATTCTGTCCATCAACTGTGTTTTTTGCAATTTTTACCCCGAGTGGGCTGGGTATGCTCAGACGTGAGTCCCAGGCTCTCCACACCACTGGAGTCAAGCTATCCAGGCTGAATGAAGGCTGATAGCCAGAAACCGGTCCTTGGATGCTTGATTCCGGTCTGGGAAAGACATGGCTTGGTAGTTCGGACTGGACTGTTCCCATGAGGCACAGGGTCAGAGCTGATTTTCATATAGCCAGTGTCTAACCCAGGGTGGTGTGGAGTGCACAAAAACGATGGATTTAGGCCCAGATCCTTGTACTGGGGTGAATGTAAGACATTGTTCTACATTCTGTCCATCAACTGTGTTTTTTGCAATTTTCACCCCGAGTGGGCTGGGTATGCTCAGACGTGAGTCCCAGGCTCTCCACACCACTGTAGTAAAACTATCCAGGCTGAATGAAGGCTGATAGCCAGAAACCGGTCCTTGGATGCTTAATTCCGGTCTGGGAAAGACATGGCTTGGTAGTTCGGACTGGACTGTTCCCATGAGGCACAGGGTCAGAGCTGATTTGCATATAGCCAGTGTCTAACCCAGGGTGGTTTGGAGTGCAAAAGAACGATGGATTTAGGCCCAGATCCTTGTACTGGGGTGAATGTATGACATTCTTTTACATTCTGTCCATCAACTGTGTTTTTTGCAATTTTCACCCCGAGTGGGCTGGGTATGCTCAGACGTGAGTCCCAGGCTCTCCACACCACTGGAGTCAAGCTATCCAGGCTGAATGAAGGCTGATAGCCAGAAACCGGTCCTTGGATGCTTGATTCCGGTCTGGGAAAGACCTGGCTTGGCAGTTCGGACTGGACTGTTCCCATGAGGCACAGGGTCAGAGCTGATTTGCATATAGCCAGTGTCTAACCCAGGGTGGTGTGGAGTGCAAAAAAAAACAATGGATTTAGGCCCAGATCCTTGTACTGGGGTGAATGTAGGACATTGTTCTACATTCTGTCCATCAACTGTGTTTTTTGCAATTTTAACCCGAGTGGGCTGGGTATGCTCAGACGTGAGTCCCAGGCTCTTCACACCACTGGAGTCAATCTATCCAGGCTGAATGAAGGCTGATAGCCAGAAACCGGTTCTTAGATGCTTGATTCCGGTCTGGGAAAGACATGGCTTGGTAGTTCGGACTGGACTGTTCCCATGAGGCACAGGGTCAGAGCTGATTTTCATATAGCCAGTGTCTAACCCAGGGTGGTGTGGAGTGCAAAAAAACGATGGATTTAGGCACAGATCCTTGTACTGGGGTGAATGTATGACATTGTTCTACATTCTGTCTATCAACTGTGTTTTTTGCAATTTTCACCCCGAGTCAGCTGGGTATGCTCAGACGTGAGTCCCAGGCTCTCCACACCACTGGAGTCAAGCTATCCAGGCTGAATGAAGGCTGATAGCCAGAAACCGGTCCTTGGATGCTTGATTCCGGTCTGGGAAAGACATGGCTTGGTAGTTCGGACTGGACTGTTCCCATGAGGCACAGGGTCAGAGCTGATTTTCATATAGCCAGTGTCTAACCCAGGGTGGTGTGGAGTGCAAAAAAACGATGGATTTAGGCCCAGATCCTTGTACTGGGGTGAATGTAAGACATTGTTCTACATTCTGTCCATCAACTGTGTTTTTTGCAATTTTCACCCCTAGTGGGCTGGGTATGCTCAGACGTGAGTCCCAGGCTCTCCACACCACTGGAGTCAAACTATCCAGGCTGAATGAAGGCTGATAGCCGAAACCGGTCCTTGGATGCTTGATTCCGGTCTGGGAAAGACATGGCTTGGTAGTTCGGCCTGGACTGTTCCCATGAGGCACAGGGTCAGAGCTGATTTGCATATAGTCAGTGTCTAACCCAGGGTGGTGTGGAGTGCAAAAAAACGATGGATTTAGGCCCAGATACTTGTACTGGGGTGAATGTATGACATTCTTTTACATTCTGTCCATCAACTGTGTTTTTTGCAATTTTCACCCCGAGTGGGCTGGGTATGCTCAGACGTGAGTCCCAGGCTCTCCACACCACTGGAGTCAAGCTATCCAGGCTGAATGAAGGCTGATAGCCAGAAACCGGTCCTTGGATGCTTGATTCCGGTCTCGGAAAGACCTGGCTTGGCAGTTCGGACTGGACTGTTCCCATGAGGCACAGGGTCAGAGCTGATTTGCATATAGCCAGTGTCTAACCCAGGGTGGTACGGAGTGCAAAAAAATTATGGATTTAGGCCCAGATCCTTGTACTGGGGTGAATGTATGACATTGTTCTACATTCTGTCCATCAACTGTGTTTTTTGCAATTTTCACCCCGAGTGGGCTGAGTATGCTCAGACGTGAGTCCCAGGCTCTCCACACCAGTGGAGTCAAGCTATCCAGGCTGAATGAAGACTGATAGCCAGAAACTGGTCCTTGGATGCTTGATTCCGGTCTGGGAAAGACATGGCTTGGTAGTTCGGACTGGACTGTTCCCATGAGGCACAGGGTCAGAGCTGATTTGCATATAGCCAGTGTCTAACCCAGGGTGGTGTGGAGTGCAAAAAAACGATTGATTTAGGCCCAGATCCTTGTACTGGGGTGAATGTATGACATTGTTCTACATTCTGTCCATCAACTGTGTTTTTTGCAATTTTCACCCCGAGTGGGCTGTGTATGCTCAGACGTGAGTCCCAGGCTCTCCACACCACTGGAGTCAAGCTATCCAGGCTGAATGAAGGCTGATAGCCAGAAACCGGTCCTTGGATGCTTGATTCCGGTCTGGGAAAGACATGGCTTGGTAGTTCGGACTGGACTGTTCCCATGAGGCACAGGGTCAGAGCTGATTTGCATATAGCCAGTGTCTAACCCAGGGTGGTGTGGAGTGCAAAAAAACAATGGATTTAGGCCCAGATCCTTGTACTGGGGTGAATGTAGGACATTGTTCTACATTCTGTCCATCAACTGTGTTTTTTGCAATTTTCACCCCGAGTGGGCTGGCTATGCTCAGACGTGAGTCCCAGGCTCTCCACACCACTGGAGTCAAACTATCCAGGCTGAATGAAGGCTGATAGCCAGAAACCGGTCCTTGGATGCTTGATTCCGGTCTGGGAAAGACATGGCTTTGTAGTTCGGACTGGACTGTTCCCATGAGGCACAGGGTCAGAGCTGATTTGCATATAGTCAGTGTCTAACCCAGGGTGGTGTGGAGTGCAAAAAAATGATGGATTTAGGCCCAGATCCTTGTACTGGGGTGAATGTATGACATTCTTTTACATTCTGTCCATCAACTGTGTTTTTTGCCATTTTCACCCCGAGTGGGCTGGGTATGCTCAGACGTGAGTCCCAGGCTCTCCACACCACTGGAGTCAAGCTATCCAGGCTGAATGAAGGCTGATAGCCAGAAACCGGTCCTTGGATGCTTGATTCCGGTCTCGGAAAGACCTGGCTTGGCAGTTCGGACTGGACTGTTCCCATGAGGCACAGGGTCAGAGCTGATTTTCATATAGCCAGTGTCTAACCCAGGGTGGTGTGGAGTGCAAAAAAACGATGGATTTAGGCCCAGATCCTTGTACTGGGGTGAATGTATGACATTGTTCTACATTCTGTCCATCAACTGTGTTTTTTGCAATTTTCACCCCGAGTCAGCTGGGTATGCTCAGACGTGAGTCCCAGGCTCTCCACACCACTGGAGTCAAGCTATCCAGGCTGAATGAAGGCTGATAGCCAGAAACCGGTCCTTGGATGCTTGATTCCGGTCTGGGAACGATATGGCTTGGTAGTTCGGACTGGACTGTTCCCATGAGGCACAGGGTCAGAGCTGATTTGCATATAGCCAGTGTCTAACCCAGGGTGGTGTGGAGTGCAAAAAAATTATGGATTTAGGCCCAGATCCTTGTACTGGGGTGAATGTATGACATTGTTCTACATTCTGTCCATCAACTGTGTTTTTTGCAATTTTCACCCCGAGTGGGCTGGGTATGCTCAGACGTGAGTCCCAGGCTCTCCACACCACTGGAGTCAAGCTATCCAGGCTGAATGAAGGCTGATAGCCAGAAACTGGTCCTTGGATGCTTGATTCCGGTCTGGGAAAGACATGGCTTGGTAGTTCGGACTGGACTGTTCCCATGAGGCACAGGGTCAGAGCTGATTTGCATATAGCCAGTGTCTAACCCAGGTTGGTGTGGAGTGCAAAAAAACGATGGATTTAGGCCCAGATCCTTGTACTGGGGTGAATGTATGACATTGTTCTACATTCTGTCCATCAACTGTGTTTTTTGCAATTTTCACCCCGAGTGGGCTGGGTATGCTCAGACGTGAGTCCCAGGCTCTCCACACCACTGGAGTCAAACTATCCAGGCTGAATGAAGGCTGATAGCCAGAAACCGGTCCTTGGATGCTTGATTCCGGTCTGGGAAAGACATGGCTTGGTAGTTCGGACTGGACTGTTCCCATGAGGCACAGGGTCAGAGCTGATTTGCATATAGTCAGTGTCTAACCCAGGGTGGTGTGGAGTGCAAAAAAACGATGGATTTAGGCCCAGATCCTTGTACTGGGGTGAATGTATGACATTCTTTTACATTCTGTCCATCAACTGTGTTTTTTGCAATTTTCACCCCGAGTGGGCTGGGTATGCTCAGACGTGAGTCCCAGGCTCTCCACACCACTGGAGTCAAGCTATCCAGGCTGAATGAAGGCTGATAGCCAGAAACCGGTCCTTGGATGCTTGATTCCGGTCTCGGAAAGACCTGGCTTGGCAGTTCGGACTGGACTGTTCCCATGAGGCACAGGGTCAGAGCTGATTTGCATATAGCCAGTGTCTAACCCAGGGTGGTGTGGAGTGCAAAAAAACAATGGATTTAGGCCCAGATCCTTGTACTGGGGTGAATGTAGGACATTGTTCTACATTCTGTCCATCAACTGTGTTTTTTGCAATTTTAACCCCGAGTGGGCTGGGTATGCTCAGACGTGAGTCCCAGGCTCTCCACACCACTGGAGTCAATCTATCCAGGCTGAATGAAGGCTGATAGCCAGAAACCGGTCCTTGGATGCTTAATTCCGGTCTGGGAAAGACATGGCTTGGTAGTTCGGACTGGACTGTTCCCATGAGGCACAGGGTCAGAGCTGATTTGCATATAGCCAGTGTCTAACCCAGGGTGGTTTGGAGTGCAAAAGAACGATGGATTTAGGCCCAGATCCTTGTACTGGGGTGAATGTATGACATTCTTTTACATTCTGTCCATCAACTGTGTTTTTTGCAATTTTCACCCCGAGTGGGCTGGGTATGCTCAGACGTGAGTCCCAGGCTCTCCACACCACTGGAGTCAAGCTATCCAGGCTGAATGAAGGCTGATAGCCAGAAACCGGTCCTTGGATGCTTGATTCCGGTCTGGGAAAGACCTGGCTTGGCAGTTCGGACTGGACTGTTCCCATGAGGCACAGGGTCAGAGCTGATTTGCATATAGCCAGTGTCTAACCCAGGGTGGTGTGGAGTGCAAAAAAAACCAATGGATTTAGGCCCAGATCCTTGTACTGGGGTGAATGTAGGACATTGTTCTACATTCTGTCCATCAACTGTGTTTTTTGCAATTTTAACCCGAGTGGGCTGGGTATGCTCAGACGTGAGTCCCAGGCTCTTCACACCACTGGAGTCAATCTATCCAGGCTGAATGAAGGCTGATAGCCAGAAACCGGTTCTTAGATGCTTGATTCCGGTCTGGGAAAGACATGGCTTGGTAGTTCGGACTGGACTGTTCCCATGAGGCACAGGGTCAGAGCTGATTTTCATATAGCCAGTGTCTAACCCAGGGTGGTGTGGAGTGCAAAAAAACGATGGATTTAGGCACAGATCCTTGTACTGGGGTGAATGTATGACATTGTTCTACATTCTGTCTATCAACTGTGTTTTTTGCAATTTTCACCCCGAGTCAGCTGGGTATGCTCAGACGTGAGTCCCAGGCTCTCCACACCACTGGAGTCAAGCTATCCAGGCTGAATGAAGGCTGATAGCCAGAAACCGGTCCTTGGATGCTTGATACCGGTCTGGGAAAGACATGGCTTGGTAGTTCGGACTGGACTGTTCCCATGAGGCACAGGGTCAGAGCTGATTTTCATATAGCCAGTGTCTAACCCAGGGTGGTGTGGAGTGCAAAAAAACGATGGATTTAGGCCCAGATCCTTGTACTGGGGTGAATGTAAGACATTGTTCTACATTCTGTCCATCAACTGTGTTTTTTGCAATTTTCACCCCTATTGGGCTGGGTATGCTCAGACGTGAGTCCCAGGCTCTCCACACCACTGGAGTCAAACTATCCAGGCTGAATGAAGGCTGATAGCCAGAAACCGGTCCTTGGATGCTTGATTCCGGTCTGGGAAAGACATGGCTTGGTAGTTCGGCCTGGACTGTTCCCATGAGGCACAGGGTCAGAGCTGATTTGCATATAGTCAGTGTCTAACCCAGGGTGGTGTGGAGTGCAAAAAAACGATGGATTTAGGCCCAGATACTTGTACTGGGGTGAATGTATGACATTCTTTTACATTCTGTCCATCAACTGTGTTTTTTGCAATTTTCACCCCGAGTGGGCTGGGTATGCTCAGACGTGAGTCCCAGGCTCTCCACACCACTGGAGTCAAGCTATCCAGGCTGAATGAAGGCTGATAGCCAGAAACCGGTCCTTGGATGCTTGATTCCGGTCTCGGAAAGACCTGGCTTGGCAGTTCGGACTGGACTGTTCCCATGAGGCACAGGGTCAGAGCTGATTTGCATATAGCCAGTGTCAAACCCAGGGTGGTACGGAGTGCAAAAAAATTATGGATTTAGGCCCAGATCCTTGTACTGGGGTGAATGTATGACATTGTTCTACATTCTGTCCATCAACTGTGTTTTTTGCAATTTTCACCCCGAGTGGGCTGAGTATGCTCAGACATGAGTCCCAGGCTCTCCACACCAGTGGAGTCAAGCTATCCAGGCTGAATGAAGACTGATAGCCAGAAACTGGTCCTTGGATGCTTGATTCCGGTCTGGGAAAGACATGGCTTGGTAGTTCGGACTGGACTGTTCCCATGAGGCACAGGGTCAGAGCTGATTTGCATATAGCCAGTGTCTAACCCAGGGTGGTGTGGAGTGCAAAAAAACGATTGATTTAGGCCCAGATCCTTGTACTGGGGTGAATGTATGACATTGTTCTACATTCTGTCCATCAACTGTGTTTTTTGCAATTTTCACCCCGAGTGGGCTGTGTATGCTCAGACGTGAGTCCCAGGCTCTCCACACCACTGGAGTCAAGCTATCCAGGCTGAATGAAGGCTGATAGCCAGAAACCGGTCCTTGGATGCTTGATTCCGGTCTGGGAAAGACATGGCTTGGTAGTTCGGACTGGACTGTTCCCATGAGGCACAGGGTCAGAGCTGATTTGCATATAGCCAGTGTCTAACCCAGGGTGGTGTGGAGTGCAAAAAAACAATGGATTTAGGCCCAGATCCTTGTACTGGGGTGAATGTAGGACATTGTTCTACATTCTGTCCATCAACTGTGTTTTTTGCAATTTTCACCCCGAGTGGGCTGGCTATGCTCAGACGTGAGTCCCAGGCTCTCCACACCACTGGAGTCAAACTATCCAGGCTGAATGAAGGCTGATAGCCAGAAACCGGTCCTTGGATGCTTGATTCCGGTCTGGGAAAGACATGGCTTTGTAGTTCGGACTGGACTGTTCCCATGAGGCACAGGGTCAGAGCTGATTTGCATATAGTCAGTGTCTAACCCAGGGTGGTGTGGAGTGCAAACAAATGATGGATTTAGGCCCAGATCCTTGTACTGGGGTGAATGTATGACATTCTTTTACATTCTGTCCATCAAATGTGTTTTTTGCCATTTTCACCCCGAGTGGGCTGGGTATGCTCAGACGTGAGTCCCAGGCTCTCCACACCACTGGAGTCAAGCTATCCAGGCTGAATGAAGGCTGATAGCCAGAAACCGGTCCTTGGATGCTTGATTCCGGTCTCGGAAAGACCTGGCTTGGCAGTTCGGACTGGACTGTTCCCATGAGGCACAGGGTCAGAGCTGATTTGCATATAGCCAGTGTCTAACCCAGGGTGGTGTCGAGTGCAAAAAAACAATGGATTTAGGCCCAGATCCTTGTACTGGGGTGAATGTAGGACATTGTTCTACATTCTGTCCATCAACTGTGTTTTTTGCAATTTTAACCCCGAGTGGGCTGGGTATGCTCAGACGCAAGTCCCAGGCTCTCCACACCACTGGAGTCAATCTATCCAGGCTGAATGAAGGCTGATAACCTGAAACCGGTTCTTAGATGCTTGATTCCGGTCTGGGAAAGACATGGCTTGGTAGTTCGGACTGGACTGTTCCCATGAGGCACAGGGTCAGAGCTGATTTTCATATAGCCAGTGTCTAACCCAGGGTGGTGTGGAGTGCAAAAAAACGATGGATTTAGGCCCAGATCCTTGTACTGGGGTGAATGTATGACATTGTTCTACATTCTGTCCATCAACTGTGTTTTTTGCAATTTTCACCCCGAGTCAGCTGGGTATGCTCAGACGTGAGTCCCAGGCTCTCCACACCACTGGAGTCAAGCTATCCAGGCTGAATGAAGGCTGATAGCCAGAAACCGGTCCTTGGATGCTTGATTCCGGTCTGGGAACGATATGGCTTGGTTGTTCGGACTGGACTGTTCCCATGAGGCACAGGGTCAGAGCTGATTTGCATATAGCCAGTGTCTAACCCAGGGTGGTGTGGAGTGCAAAAAAATTATGGATTTAGGCCCAGATCCTTGTACTGGGGTGAATGTATGACATTGTTCTACATTCTGTCCATCAACTGTGTTTTTTGCAATTTTCACCCCGAGTGGGCTGGGTATGCTCAGACGTGAGTCCCAGGCTCTCCACACCACTGGAGTAAAGCTATCCAGGCTGAATGAAGGCTGATAGCCAGAAACTGGTCCTTGGATGCTTGATTCCGGTCTGGGAAAGACATGGCTTGGTAGTTCGGACTGGACTGTTCCCATGAGGCACAGGGTCAGAGCTGATTTGCATATAGCCAGTGTCTAACCCAGGTTGGTGTGGAGTGCAAAAAAACGATGGATTTAGGCCCAGATCCTTGTACTGGGGTGAATGTATGACATTGTTCTACATTCTGTCCATCAACTGTGTTTTTTGCAATTTTCACCCCGAGTGGGCTGGGTATGCTCAGACGTGAGTCCCAGGCTCTCCACACCACTGGAGTCAAACTATCCAGGCTGAATGAAGGCTGATAGCCAGAAACCGGTCCTTGGATGCTTGATTCCGGTCTGGGAAAGACATGGCTTGGTAGTTCGGACTGGACTGTTCCCATGAGGCACAGGGTCAGAGCTGATTTGCATATAGTCAGTGTCTAACCCAGGGTGGTGTGGAGTGCAAAAAAACGATGAATTTAGGCCCAGATCCTTGTACTGGGGTGAATGTATGACATTCTTTTACATTCTGTCCATCAACTGTGTTTTTTGCAATTTTCACCCCGAGTGGGCTGGGTATGCTCAGACGTGAGTCCCAGGCTCTCCACACCACTGGAGTCAAGCTATCCAGGCTGAATGAAGGCTGATAGCCAGAAACCGGTCCTTGGATGCTTGATTCCGGTCTCGGAAAGACCTGGCTTGGCAGTTCGGACTGGACTGTTCCCATGAGGCACAGGGTCAGAGCTGATTTGCATATAGCCAGTGTCTAACCCAGGGTGGTGTGGAGTGCAAAAAAACAATGGATTTAGGCCCAGATCCTTGTACTGGGGTGAATGTAGGACATTGTTCTACATTCTGTCCATCAACTGTGTTTTTTGCAATTTTAACCCCGAGTGGGCTGGGTATGCTCAGACGTGAGTCCCAGGCTCTCCACACCACTGGAGTCAATCTATCCAGGCTGAATGAAGGCTGATAGCCTGAAACCGGTTCTTAGATGCTTGATTCCGGTCTGGGAAAGACATGGCTTGGTAGTTCGGACTGGACTGTTCCCATGAGGCACAGGGTCAGAGCTGATTTTCATATAGCCAGTGTCTAACCCAGGGTGGTGTGGAGTGCAAAAAAACGATGGATTTAGGCCCAGATCCTTGTACTGGGGTGAATGTATGACATTGTTCTACATTCTGTCCATCAACTGTGTTTTTTGCAATTTTCACCCCGAGTCAGCTGGGTATGCTCAGACGTGAGTCCCAGGCTCTCCACACCACTGGAGTCAAGCTATCCAGGCTGAATGAAGGCTGATAGCCAGAAACCGGTCCTTGGATGCTTGATTCCGGTCTGGGAACGATATGGCTTGGTAGTTCGGACTGGACTGTTCCCATGAGGCACAGGGTCAGAGCTGATTTGCATATAGCCAGTGTCTAACCCAGGGTGGTGTGGAGTGCAAAAAAATTATGGATTTAGGCCCAGATCCTTGTACTGGGGTGAATGTATGACATTGTTCTACATTCTGTCCATCAACTGTGGTTTTTGCAATTTTCACCCCGAGTGGGCTGGGTATGCTCAGACGTGAGTCCCAGGCTCTCCACACCACTGGAGTCAAGCTATCCAGTCTGAATGAAGGCTGATAGCCAGAAACTGGTCCTTGGATGCTTGATTCCGGTCTGGGAAAGACATGGCTTGGTAGTTCGGACTGGACTGTTCCCATGAGGCACAGGGTCAGAGCTGATTTGCATATAGCCAGTGTCTAACCCAGGGTGGTGTGGAGTGCAAAAAAACGATGGATTTAGGCCCAGATCCTTGTACTGGGGTGAATGTATGACATTGTTCTACATTCTGTCCATCAACTGTGTTTTTTGCAATTTTCACCCCGAGTGGGCTGGGTATGCTCAGACGTGAGTCCCAGGCTCTCCACACCACTGGAGTCAAGCTATCCAGGCTGAATGAAGGCTGATAGCCATAAACCGGTCCTTGGATGCTTGATTCCGGTCTGGGAAAGACATGGCTTGGTAGTTCGGACTGGACTGTTCCCATGAGGCACAGGGTCGGAGCTGATTTGCATATAGCCAGTGTCTAACCCAGGGTGGTGTGGAGTGCAAAAAAATGATGGATTTAGGCCCAGATCCTTGTACTGGGGTGAATGTATGACATTGTTCTACATTCTGTCCATCAACTGTGTTTTTTGCAATTTTCACCCCGAGTGGGCTGGGTATGCTCAGACGTGAGTCCCAGGCTCTCCACACCACTGGAGTCAAGCTATCCAGGCTGAATGAAGGCTGATAGCCAGAAACCGGTCCTTGGATGCTTGATTCCGGTCTGGGAAAGACATGGCTTGGTAGTTCGGACTGGACTGTTCCCATGAGGCACAGGGTCAGAGCTGATTTGCATATAGCCAGTGTCTAACCCAGGGTGGTGTGGAGTGGGAAAAAAACGATGGATTTAGGCCCAGATCCTTGTACTGGGGTGAATGTATGACATTGTTGTACATTCTGCCATCAACTGTGTTTTTTGCAATTTTTCACCCCGAGTGGGCTGGGTATGCTCAGACGTGAATCCCAGGCTCTCCAAACCACTGGAGTCAAGCTTTCCAGGCAGAATAAAGGCTGATAGCCAGAGACCGGTCCTTGGATGCTTGATTCCGGTCTGGGAAAGACATGGCTTGGTAGTTCGGACTGGACTGTTCCCATGAGGCACAGGGTCAGAGCTGATTTGCATATAGCCAGTGTCTAACCCAGGGTGGTGTGGAGTGCAAAAAAACGATGGATTTAGGACCAGATCCTTGTACTGGGGTGAATGTATGACATTGTTCTACATTCTGTCCATCAACTGTGTTTTTTGCAATTTTCACCCCGAGTGGGCTGGGTATGCTCAGACGTGAGTCCCAGGCTCTCCACACCACTGGAGTCAAGCTATCCAGGCTGAATGAAGGCTGATAGCCAGAAACCGGTCCTTGGATGCTTGATTCCGGTCTGGGAAAGACATGGCTTGGTAGTTCGGACTGGACTGTTCCCATGAGGCACAGGGTCAGAGCTGATTTGCATATAGCCAGGGTCTAACCCAGGGTGGTGTGGAGTGCAAAAAAAACGATGGATTTAGGCCCAGATCCTTGTACTGGGGTGAATGTATGACATTGTTCTACATTCTGTCCATCAACTGTGTTCTTTGCAATTTTCACCCCAAGTGGGCTGGGTATGCTCAGACGTTAGTCCCAGGCTCTCCACACCACTGGAGTCAAGCTATCCAGGCTGAATGAAGGCTGATAGCCAGAAACCGGTCCTTGGATGCTTGATTCCGGTCTGAGAAAGCCATGGCTTGGTAGTTTGGACTGGACTGTTCCCATGAGGCACAGGGTCAGAGCTGATTTGCATATAGCCAGTGTCTAACCCAGGGTGGTGTGGAGTGCAAAAAAACGATGGATTTAGGCCCAGATCCCTGTACTGGGGTGAATGTAAGACATTGTTCTACATTCTGTCCATCAACTGTGTTTTTTACAATTTTCACCCCGAGTGGGCTGGGTATGCTCAGACGTGAGTCCCAGGCTCTCCACACCACTGGAGTCAAGCTATCCAGGCTGAATGAAGGCTGATAGCCAGAAACCGGTCCTTGAATGCTTGATTCCGGTCTGGGAAAGACATGGCTTTGTAGTTCGGACTGGACTGTTCCCATGAGGCACAGGGTCAGAGCTGATTTGCATATAGCCAGTGTCTAACCCAGGGTGGTGTGGAGTGCAAAAAAACGATGGATTTAGGCCCAGATCCTTGTCCTGGGGTGAATGTATGACATTGTTCTACATTCTGTCCATCAACTGTGTTTTTTGCAATTTTCACCCCGAGTGGGCTGGGTATGCTCAGACGTGAGTCCCAGGCTCTCCACACCACTGGAGTCAAGCTATCCAGGCTGAATGAAGGCTGATAGCCAGAAACCGGTCCTTGGATGCTTGATTCCGGTCTGGGAAAGACCTGGCTTGGCAGTTCGGACCGGACTGTTCCCATGAGGCACAGGGTCAGAGCTGATTTGCATATAGCCAGTGTCTAACCCAGGGTGGTGTGGAGTGCAAAAAAAACCAATGGATTTAGGCCCAGATCCTTGTACTGGGGTGAATGTAGGACATTGTTCTACATTCTGTCCATCAACTGTGTTTTTTGCAATTTTAACCCGAGTGGGCTGGGTATGCTCAGACGTGAGTCCCAGGCTCTTCACACCACTGGAGTCAATCTATCCAGGCTGAATGAAGGCTGATAGCCAGAAACCGGTTCTTAGATGCTTGATTCCGGTCTGGGAAAGACATGGCTTGGTAGTTCGGACTGGACTGTTCCCATGAGGCACAGGGTCAGAGCTGATTTTCATATAGCCAGTGTCTAACCCAGGGTGGTGTGGAGTGCAAAAAAACGATGGATTTAGGCACAGATCCTTGTACTGGGGTGAATGTATGACATTGTTCTACATTCTGTCTATCAACTGTGTTTTTTGCAATTTTCACCCCGAGTCAGCTGGGTATGCTCAGACGTGAGTCCCAGGCTCTCCACACCACTGGAGTCAAGCTATCCAGGCTGAATGAAGGCTGATAGCCAGAAACCGGTCCTTGGATGCTTGATTCCGGTCTGGGAAAGACATGGCTTGGTAGTTCGGACTGGACTGTTCCCATGAGGCACAGGGTCAGAGCTGATTTTCATATAGCCAGTGTCTAACCCAGGGTGGTGTGGAGTGCAAAAAAACGATGGATTTAGGCCCAGATCCTTGTACTGGGGTGAATGTAAGACATTGTTCTACATTCTGTCCATCAACTGTGTTTTTTGCAATTTTCACCCCTAGTGGGCTGGGTATGCTCAGACGTGAGTCCCAGGCTCTCCACACCACTGGAGTCAAACTATCCAGGCTGAATGAAGGCTGATAGCCAGAAACCGGTCCTTGGATGCTTGATTCCGGTCTGGGAAAGACATGGCTTGGTAGTTCGGCCTGGACTGTTCCCATGAGGCACAGGGTCAGAGCTGATTTGCATATAGTCAGTGTCTAACCCAGGGTGGTGTGGAGTGCAAAAAAACGATGGATTTAGGCCCAGATACTTGTACTGGGGTGAATGTATGACATTGTTCTACATTCTGTCCATCAACTGTGTTCTTTGCAATTTTCACCCCAAGTGGGCTGGGTATGCTCAGACGTTAGTCCCAGGCTCTCCACACCACTGGAGTCAAGCTATCCAGGCTGAATGAAGGCTGATAGCCAGAAACCGGTCCTTGGATGCTTGATTCCGGTCTGAGAAAGCCATGGCTTGGTAGTTTGGACTGGACTGTTCCCATGAGGCACAGGGTCAGAGCTGATTTGCATATAGCCAGTGTCTAACCCAGGGTGGTGTGGAGTGCAAAAAAACGATGGATTTAGGCCCAGATCCCTGTACTGGGGTGAATGTAAGACATTGTTCTACATTCTGTCCATCAACTGTGTTTTTTACAATTTTCACCCCGAGTGGGCTGGGTATGCTCAGACGTGAGTCCCAGGCTCTCCACACCACTGGAGTCAAGCTATCCAGGCTGAATGAAGGCTGATAGCCAGAAACCGGTCCTTGAATGCTTGATTCCGGTCTGGGAAAGACATGGCTTTGTAGTTCGGACTGGACTGTTCCCATGAGGCACAGGGTCAGAGCTGATTTGCATATAGCCAGTGTCTAACCCAGGGTGGTGTGGAGTGCAAAAAAACGATGGATTTAGGCCCAGATCCTTGTCCTGGGGTGAATGTATGACATTGTTCTACATTCTGTCCATCAACTGTGTTTTTTGCAATTTTCACCCCGAGTGGGCTGGGTATGCTCAGACGTGAGTCCCAGGCTCTCCACACCACTGGAGTCAAGCTATCCAGGCTGAATGAAGGCTGATAGCCAGAAACCGGTCCTTGGATGCTTGATTCCGGTCTGGGAAAGACCTGGCTTGGCAGTTCGGACCGGACTGTTCCCATGAGGCACAGGGTCAGAGCTGATTTGCATATAGCCAGTGTCTAACCCAGGGTGGTGTGGAGTGCAAAAAAAACCAATGGATTTAGGCCCAGATCCTTGTACTGGGGTGAATGTAGGACATTGTTCTACATTCTGTCCATCAACTGTGTTTTTTGCAATTTTAACCCGAGTGGGCTGGGTATGCTCAGACGTGAGTCCCAGGCTCTTCACACCACTGGAGTCAATCTATCCAGGCTGAATGAAGGCTGATAGCCAGAAACCGGTTCTTAGATGCTTGATTCCGGTCTGGGAAAGACATGGCTTGGTAGTTCGGACTGGACTGTTCCCATGAGGCACAGGGTCAGAGCTGATTTTCATATAGCCAGTGTCTAACCCAGGGTGGTGTGGAGTGCAAAAAAACGATGGATTTAGGCACAGATCCTTGTACTGGGGTGAATGTATGACATTGTTCTACATTCTGTCTATCAACTGTGTTTTTTGCAATTTTCACCCCGAGTCAGCTGGGTATGCTCAGACGTGAGTCCCAGGCTCTCCACACCACTGGAGTCAAGCTATCCAGGCTGAATGAAGGCTGATAGCCAGAAACCGGTCCTTGGATGCTTGATTCCGGTCTGGGAAAGACATGGCTTGGTAGTTCGGACTGGACTGTTCCCATGAGGCACAGGGTCAGAGCTGATTTTCATATAGCCAGTGTCTAACCCAGGGTGGTGTGGAGTGCAAAAAAACGATGGATTTAGGCCCAGATCCTTGTACTGGGGTGAATGTAAGACATTGTTCTACATTCTGTCCATCAACTGTGTTTTTTGCAATTTTCACCCCTAGTGGGCTGGGTATGCTCAGACGTGAGTCCCAGGCTCTCCACACCACTGGAGTCAAACTATCCAGGCTGAATGAAGGCTGATAGCCAGAAACCGGTCCTTGGATGCTTGATTCCGGTCTGGGAAAGACATGGCTTGGTAGTTCGGCCTGGACTGTTCCCATGAGGCACAGGGTCAGAGCTGATTTGCATATAGTCAGTGTCTAACCCAGGGTGGTGTGGAGTGCAAAAAAACGATGGATTTAGGCCCAGATACTTGTACTGGGGTGAATGTATGACATTCTTTTACATTCTGTCCATCAACTGTGTTTTTTGCAATTTTCACCCCGAGTGGGCTGGGTATGCTCAGACGTGAGTCCCAGGCTCTCCACACCACTGGAGTCAAGCTATCCAGGCTGAATGAAGGCTGATAGCCAGAAACCGGTCCTTGGATGCTTGATTCCGGTCTCGGAAAGACCTGGCTTGGCAGTTCGGACTGGACTGTTCCCATGAGGCACAGGGTCAGAGCTGATTTGCATATAGCCAGTGTCTAACCCAGGGTGGTACGGAGTGCAAAAAAATTATGGATTTAGGCCCAGATCCTTGTACTGGGGTGAATGTATGACATTGTTCTACATTCTGTCCATCAACTGTGTTTTTTGCAATTTTCACCCCGAGTGGGCTGAGTATGCTCAGACGTGAGTCCCAGGCTCTCCACACCAGTGGAGTCAAGCTATCCAGGCTGAATGAAGACTGATAGCCAGAAACTGGTCCTTGGATGCTTGATTCCGGTCTGGGAAAGACATGGCTTGGTAGTTCGGACTGGACTGTTCCCATGAGGCACAGGGTCAGAGCTGATTTGCATATAGCCAGTGTCTAACCCAGGGTGGTGTGGAGTGCAAAAAAACGATTGATTTAGGCCCAGATCCTTGTACTGGGGTGAATGTATGACATTGTTCTACATTCTGTCCATCAACTGTGTTTTTTGCAATTTTCACCCCGAGTGGGCTGTGTATGCTCAGACGTGAGTCCCAGGCTCTCCACACCACTGGAGTCAAGCTATCCAGGCTGAATGAAGGCTGATAGCCAGAAACCGGTCCTTGGATGCTTGATTCCGGTCTGGGAAAGACATGGCTTGGTAGTTCGGACTGGACTGTTCCCATGAGGCACAGGGTCAGAGCTGATTTGCATATAGCCAGTGTCTAACCCAGGGTGGTGTGGAGTGCAAAAAAACAATGGATTTAGGCCCAGATCCTTGTACTGGGGTGAATGTAGGACATTGTTCTACATTCTGTCCATCAACTGTGTTTTTTGCAATTTTCACCCCGAGTGGGCTGGCTATGCTCAGACGTGAGTCCCAGGCTCTCCACACCACTGGAGTCAAACTATCCAGGCTGAATGAAGGCTGATAGCCAGAAACCGGTCCTTGGATGCTTGATTCCGGTCTGGGAAAGACATGGCTTTGTAGTTCGGACTGGACTGTTCCCATGAGGCACAGGGTCAGAGCTGATTTGCATATAGTCAGTGTCTAACCCAGGGTGGTGTGGAGTGCAAAAAAATGATGGATTTAGGCCCAGATCCTTGTACTGGGGTGAATGTATGACATTCTTTTACATTCTGTCCATCAACTGTGTTTTTTGCCATTTTCACCCCGAGTGGGCTGGGTATGCTCAGACGTGAGTCCCAGGCTCTCCCCACCACTGGAGTCAAGCTATCCAGGCTGAATGAAGGCTGATAGCCAGAAACCGGTCCTTGGATGCTTGATTCCGGTCTCGGAAAGACCTGGCTTGGCAGTTCGGACTGGACTGTTCCCATGAGGCACAGGGTCAGAGCTGATTTGCATATAGCCAGTGTCTAACCCAGGGTGGTGTCGAGTGCAAAAAAACAATGGATTTAGGCCCAGATCCTTGTACTGGGGTGAATGTAGGACATTGTTCTACATTCTGTCCATCAACTGTGTTTTTTGCAATTTTAACCCCGAGTGGGCTGGGTATGCTCAGACGCAAGTCCCAGGCTCTCCACACCACTGGAGTCAATCTATCCAGGCTGAATGAAGGCTGATAGCCTGAAACCGGTTCTTAGATGCTTGATTCCGGTCTGGGAAAGACATGGCTTGGTAGTTCGGACTGGACTGTTCCCATGAGGCACAGGGTCAGAGCTGATTTTCATATAGCCAGTGTCTAACCCAGGGTGGTGTGGAGTGCAAAAAAACGATGGATTTAGGCCCAGATCCTTGTACTGGGGTGAATGTATGACATTGTTCTACATTCTGTCCATCAACTGTGTTTTTTGCAATTTTCACCCCGAGTCAGCTGGGTATGCTCAGACGTGAGTCCCAGGCTCTCCACACCACTGGAGTCAAGCTATCCAGGCTGAATGAAGGCTGATAGCCAGAAACCGGTCCTTGGATGCTTGATTCCGGTCTGGGAACGATATGGCTTGGTAGTTCGGACTGGACTGTTCCCATGAGGCACAGGGTCAGAGCTGATTTGCATATAGCCAGTGTCTAACCCAGGGTGGTGTGGAGTGCAAAAAAATTATGGATTTAGGCCCAGATCCTTGTACTGGGGTGAATGTATGACATTGTTCTACATTCTGTCCATCAACTGTGTTTTTTGCAATTTTCACCCCGAGTGGGCTGGGTATGCTCAGACGTGAGTCCCAGGCTCTCCACACCACTGGAGTCAAGCTATCCAGGCTGAATGAAGGCTGATAGCCAGAAACTGGTCCTTGGATGCTTGATTCCGGTCTGGGAAAGACATGGCTTGGTAGTTCGGACTGGACTGTTCCCATGAGGCACAGGGTCAGAGCTGATTTGCATATAGCCAGTGTCTAACCCAGGTTGGTGTGGAGTGCAAAAAAACGATGGATTTAGGCCCAGATCCTTGTACTGGGGTGAATGTATGACATTGTTCTACATTCTGTCCATCAACTGTGTTTTTTGCAATTTTCACCCCGAGTGGGCTGGGTATGCTCAGACGTGAGTCCCAGGCTCTCCACACCACTGGAGTCAAACTATCCAGGCTGAATGAAGGCTGATAGCCAGAAACCGGTCCTTGGATGCTTGATTCCGGTCTGGGAAAGACATGGCTTGGTAGTTCGGACTGGACTGTTCCCATGAGGCACAGGGTCAGAGCTGATTTGCATATAGTCAGTGTCTAACCCAGGGTGGTGTGGAGTGCAAAAAAACGATGGATTTAGGCCCAGATCCTTGTACTGGGGTGAATGTATGACATTCTTTTACATTCTGTCCATCAACTGTGTTTTTTGCAATTTTCACCCCGAGTGGGCTGGGTATGCTCAGACGTGAGTCCCAGGCTCTCCACACCACTGGAGTCAAGCTATCCAGGCTGAATGAAGGCTGATAGCCAGAAACCGGTCCTTGGATGCTTGATTCCGGTCTCGGAAAGACCTGGCTTGGCAGTTCGGACTGGACTGTTCCCATGAGGCACAGGGTCAGAGCTGATTTGCATATAGCCAGTGTCTAACCCAGGGTGGTGTGGAGTGCAAAAAAACAATGGATTTAGGCCCAGATCCTTGTACTGGGGTGAATGTAGGACATTGTTCTACATTCTGTCCATCAACTGTGTTTTTTGCAATTTTAACCCCGAGTGGGCTGGGTATGCTCAGACGTGAGTCCCAGGCTCTCCACACCACTGGAGTCAATCTATCCAGGCTGAATGAAGGCTGATAGCCAGAAACCGGTCCTTGGATGCTTAATTCCGGTCTGGGAAAGACATGGCTTGGTAGTTCGGACTGGACTGTTCCCATGAGGCACAGGGTCAGAGCTGATTTGCATATAGCCAGTGTCTAACCCAGGGTGGTTTGGAGTGCAAAAGAACGATGGATTTAGGCCCAGATCCTTGTACTGGGGTGAATGTATGACATTCTTTTACATTCTGTCCATCAACTGTGTTTTTTGCCATTTTCACCCCGAGTGGGCTGGGTATGCTCAGACGTGAGTCCCAGGCTCTCCACACCACTGGAGTCAAGCTATCCAGGCTGAATGAAGGCTGATAGCCAGAAACCGGTCCTTGGATGCTTGATTCCGGTCTGGGAAAGACCTGGCTTGGCAGTTCGGACTGGACTGTTCCCATGAGGCACAGGGTCAGAGCTGATTTGCATATAGCCAGTGTCTAACCCAGGGTGGTGTGGAGTGCAAAAAAAACCAATGGATTTAGGCCCAGATCCTTGTACTGGGGTGAATGTAGGACATTGTTCTACATTCTGTCCATCAACTGTGTTTTTTGCAATTTTAACCCGAGTGGGCTGGGTATGCTCAGACGTGAGTCCCAGGCTCTTCACACCACTGGAGTCAATCTATCCAGGCTGAATGAAGGCTGATAGCCAGAAACCGGTTCTTAGATGCTTGATTCCGGTCTGGGAAAGACATGGCTTGGTAGTTCGGACTGGACTGTTCCCATGAGGCACAGGGTCAGAGCTGATTTTCATATAGCCAGTGTCTAACCCAGGGTGGTGTGGAGTGCAAAAAAACGATGGATTTAGGCACAGATCCTTGTACTGGGGTGAATGTATGACATTGTTCTACATTCTGTCTATCAACTGTGTTTTTTGCAATTTTCACCCCGAGTCAGCTGGGTATGCTCAGACGTGAGTCCCAGGCTCTCCACACCACTGGAGTCAAGCTATCCAGGCTGAATGAAGGCTGATAGCCAGAAACCGGTCCTTGGATGCTTGATACCGGTCTGGGAAAGACATGGCTTGGTAGTTCGGACTGGACTGTTCCCATGAGGCACAGGGTCAGAGCTGATTTTCATATAGCCAGTGTCTAACCCAGGGTGGTGTGGAGTGCAAAAAAACGATGGATTTAGGCCCAGATCCTTGTACTGGGGTGAATGTAAGACATTGTTCTACATTCTGTCCATCAACTGTGTTTTTTGCAATTTTCACCCCTAGTGGGCTGGGTATGCTCAGACGTGAGTCCCAGGCTCTCCACACCACTGGAGTCAAACTATCCAGGCTGAATGAAGGCTGATAGCCAGAAACCGGTCCTTGGATGCTTGATTCCGGTCTGGGAAATACATGGCTTGGTAGTTCGGCCTGGACTGTTCCCATGAGGCACAGGGTCAGAGCTGATTTGCATATAGTCAGTGTCTAACCCAGGGTGGTGTGGAGTGCAAAAAAACGATGGATTTAGGCCCAGATACTTGTACTGGGGTGAATGTATGACATTCTTTTACATTCTGTCCATCAACTGTGTTTTTTGCAATTTTCACCCCGAGTGGGCTGGGTATGCTCAGACGTGAGTCCCAGGCTCTCCACACCACTGGAGTCAAGCTATCCAGGCTGAATGAAGGCTGATAGCCAGAAACCGGTCCTTGGATGCTTGATTCCGGTCTCGGAAAGACCTGGCTTGGCAGTTCGGACTGGACTGTTCCCATGAGGCACAGGGTCAGAGCTGATTTGCATATAGCCAGTGTCTAACCCAGGGTGGTACGGAGTGCAAAAAAATTATGGATTTAGGCCCAGATCCTTGTACTGGGGTGAATGTATGACATTGTTCTACATTCTGTCCATCAACTGTGTTTTTTGCAATTTTCACCCCGAGTGGGCTGAGTATGCTCAGACGTGAGTCCCAGGCTCTCCACACCAGTGGAGTCAAGCTATCCAGGCTGAATGAAGACTGATAGCCAGAAACTGGTCCTTGGATGCTTGATTCCGGTCTGGGAAAGACATGGCTTGGTAGTTCGGACTGGACTGTTCCCATGAGGCACAGGGTCAGAGCTGATTTGCATATAGCCAGTGTCTAACCCAGGGTGGTGTGGAGTGCAAAAAAACGATTGATTTAGGCCCAGATCCTTGTACTGGGGTGAATGTATGACATTGTTCTACATTCTGTCCATCAACTGTGTTTTTTGCAATTTTCACCCCGAGTGGGCTGTGTATGCTCAGACGTGAGTCCCAGGCTCTCCACACCACTGGAGTCAAGCTATCCAGGCTGAATGAAGGCTGATAGCCAGAAACCGGTCCTTGGATGCTTGATTCCGGTCTGGGAAAGACATGGCTTGGTAGTTCGGACTGGACTGTTCCCATGAGGCACAGGGTCAGAGCTGATTTGCATATAGCCAGTGTCTAACCCAGGGTGGTGTGGAGTGCAAAAAAACAATGGATTTAGGCCCAGATCCTTGTACTGGGGTGAATGTAGGACATTGTTCTACATTCTGTCCATCAACTGTGTTTTTTGCAATTTTCACCCCGAGTGGGCTGGCTATGCTCAGACGTGAGTCCCAGGCTCTCCACACCACTGGAGTCAAACTATCCAGGCTGAATGAAGGCTGATAGCCAGAAACCGGTCCTTGGATGCTTGATTCCGGTCTGGGAAAGACATGGCTTTGTAGTTCGGACTGGACTGTTCCCATGAGGCACAGGGTCAGAGCTGATTTGCATATAGTCAGTGTCTAACCCAGGGTGGTGTGGAGTGCAAAAAAATGATGGATTTAGGCCCAGATCCTTGTACTGGGGTGAATGTATGACATTCTTTTACATTCTGTCCATCAAATGTGTTTTTTGCCATTTTCACCCCGAGTGGGCTGGGTATGCTCAGACGTGAGTCCCAGGCTCTCCACACCACTGGAGTCAAGCTATCCAGGCTGAATGAAGGCTGATAGCCAGAAACCGGTCCTTGGATGCTTGATTCCGGTCTCGGAAAGACCTGGCTTGGCAGTTCGGACTGGACTGTTCCCATGAGGCACAGGGTCAGAGCTGATTTGCATATAGCCAGTGTCTAACCCAGGGTGGTGTCGAGTGCAAAAAAACAATGGATTTAGGCCCAGATCCTTGTACTGGGGTGAATGTAGGACATTGTTCTACATTCTGTCCATCAACTGTGTTTTTTGCAATTTTAACCCCGAGTGGGCTGGGTATGCTCAGACGCAAGTCCCAGGCTCTCCACACCACTGGAGTCAATCTATCCAGGCTGAATGAAGGCTGATAACCTGAAACCGGTTCTTAGATGCTTGATTCCGGTCTGGGAAAGACATGGCTTGGTAGTTCGGACTGGACTGTTCCCATGAGGCACAGGGTCAGAGCTGATTTTCATATAGCCAGTGTCTAACCCAGGGTGGTGTGGAGTGCAAAAAAACGATGGATTTAGGCCCAGATCCTTGTACTGGGGTGAATGTATGACATTGTTCTACATTCTGTCCATCAACTGTGTTTTTTGCAATTTTCACCCCGAGTCAGCTGGGTATGCTCAGACGTGAGTCCCAGGCTCTCCACACCACTGGAGTCAAGCTATCCAGGCTGAATGAAGGCTGATAGCCAGAAACCGGTCCTTGGATGCTTGATTCCGGTCTGGGAACGATATGGCTTGGTAGTTCGGACTGGACTGTTCCCATGAGGCACAGGGTCAGAGCTGATTTGCATATAGCCAGTGTCTAACCCAGGGTGGTGTGGAGTGCAAAAAAATTATGGATTTAGGCCCAGATCCTTGTACTGGGGTGAATGTATGACATTGTTCTACATTCTGTCCATCAACTGTGTTTTTTGCAATTTTCACCCCGAGTGGGCTGGGTATGCTCAGACGTGAGTCCCAGGCTCTCCACACCACTGGAGTCAAGCTATCCAGGCTGAATGAAGGCTGATAGCCAGAAACTGGTCCTTGGATGCTTGATTCCGGTCTGGGAAAGACATGGCTTGGTAGTTCGGACTGGACTGTTCCCATGAGGCACAGGGTCAGAGCTGATTTGCATATAGCCAGTGTCTAACGCAGGTTGGTGTGGAGTGCAAAAAAACGATGGATTTAGGCCCAGATCCTTGTACTGGGGTGAATGTATGACATTGTTCTAAATTCTGTCCATCAACTGTGTTTTTTGCAATTTTCACCCCGAGTGGGCTGGGTATGCTCAGACGTGAGTCCCAGGCTCTCCACACCACTGGAGTCAAACTATCCAGGCTGAATGAAGGCTGATAGCCAGAAACCGGTCCTTGGATGCTTGATTCCGGTCTGGGAAAGACATGGCTTGGTAGTTCGGACTGGACTGTTCCCATGAGGCACAGGGTCAGAGCTGATTTGCATATAGTCAGTGTCTAACCCAGGGTGGTGTGGAGTGCAAAAAAACGATGAATTTAGGCCCAGATCCTTGTACTGGGGTGAATGTATGACATTCTTTTACATTCTGTCCATCAACTGTGTTTTTTGCAATTTTCACCCCGAGTGGGCTGGGTATGCTCAGACGTGAGTCCCAGGCTCTCCACACCACTGGAGTCAAGCTATCCAGGCTGAATGAAGGCTGATAGCCAGAAACCGGTCCTTGGATGCTTGATTCCGGTCTCGGAAAGACCTGGCTTGGCAGTTCGGACTGGACTGTTCCCATGAGGCACAGGGTCAGAGCTGATTTGCATATAGCCAGTGTCTAACCCAGGGTGGTGTGGAGTGCAAAAAAACAATGGATTTAGGCCCAGATCCTTGTACTGGGGTGAATGTAGGACATTGTTCTACATTCTGTCCATCAACTGTGTTTTTTGCAATTTTAACCCCGAGTGGGCTGGGTATGCTCAGACGTGAGTCCCAGGCTCTCCACACCACTGGAGTCAATCTATCCAGGCTGAATGAAGGCTGATAGCCTGAAACCGGTTCTTAGATGCTTGATTCCGGTCTGGGAAAGACATGGCTTGGTAGTTCGGACTGGACTGTTCCCATGAGGCACAGGGTCAGAGCTGATTTTCATATAGCCAGTGTCTAACCCAGGGTGGTGTGGAGTGCAAAAAAACGATGGATTTAGGCCCAGATCCTTGTACTGGGGTGAATGTATGACATTGTTCTACATTCTGTCCATCAACTGTGTTTTTTGCAATTTTCACCCCGAGTCAGCTGGGTATGCTCAGACGTGAGTCCCAGGCTCTCCACACCACTGGAGTCAAGCTATCCAGGCTGAATGAAGGCTGATAGCCAGAAACCGGTCCTTGGATGCTTGATTCCGGTCTGGGAACGATATGGCTTGGTAGTTCGGACTGGACTGTTCCCATGAGGCACAGGGTCAGAGCTGATTTGCATATAGCCAGTGTCTAACCCAGGGTGGTGTGGAGTGCAAAAAAATTATGGATTTAGGCCCAGATCCTTGTACTGGGGTGAATGTATGACATTGTTCTACATTCTGTCCATCAACTGTGGTTTTTGCAATTTTCACCCCGAGTGGGCTGGGTATGCTCAGACGTGAGTCCCAGGCTCTCCACACCACTGGAGTCAAGCTATCCAGGCTGAATGAAGGCTGATAGCCAGAAACTGGTCCTTGGATGCTTGATTCCGGTCTGGGAAAGACATGGCTTGGTAGTTCGGACTGGACTGTTCCCATGAGGCACAGGGTCAGAGCTGATTGCATATAGCCAGTGTCTAACCCAGGGTGGTGTGGAGTGCAAAAAAACGATGGATTTAGGCCCAGATCCTTGTACTGGGGTGAATGTATGACATTGTTCTACATTCTGTCCATCAACTGTGTTTTTTGCAATTTTCACCCCGAGTGGGCTGGGTATGCTCAGACGTGAGTCCCAGGCTCTCCACACCACTGGAGTCAAGCTATCCAGGCTGAATGAAGGCTGATAGCCATAAACCGGTCCTTGGATGCTTGATTCCGGTCTGGGAAAGACATGGCTTGGTAGTTCGGACTGGACTGTTCCCATGAGGCACAGGGTCGGAGCTGATTTGCATATAGCCAGTGTCTAACCCAGGGTGGTGTGGAGTGCAAAAAAATGATGGATTTAGGCCCAGATCCTTGTACTGGGGTGAATGTATGACATTGTTCTACATTCTGTCCATCAACTGTGTTTTTTGCAATTTTCACCCCGAGTGGGCTGGGTATGCTCAGACGTGAGTCCCAGGCTCTCCACACCACTGGAGTCAAGCTATCCAGGCTGAATGAAGGCTGATAGCCAGAAACCGGTCCTTGGATGCTTGATTCCGGTCTGGGAAAGACATGGCTTGGTAGTTCGGACTGGACTGTTCCCATGAGGCACAGGGTCAGAGCTGATTTGCATATAGCCAGTGTCTAACCCAGGGTGGTGTGGAGTGGGAAAAAAACGATGGATTTAGGCCCAGATCCTTGTACTGGGGTGAATGTATGACATTGTTGTACATTCTGCCATCAACTGTGTTTTTTGCAATTTTTCACCCCGAGTGGGCTGGGTATGCTCAGACGTGAATCCCAGGCTCTCCAAACCACTGGAGTCAAGCTTTCCAGGCAGAATAAAGGCTGATAGCCAGAGACCGGTCCTTGGATGCTTGATTCCGGTCTGGGAAAGACATGGCTTGGTAGTTCGGACTGGACTGTTCCCATGAGGCACAGGGTCAGAGCTGATTTGCATATAGCCAGTGTCTAACCCAGGGTGGTGTGGAGTGCAAAAAAACGATGGATTTAGGACCAGATCCTTGTACTGGGGTGAATGTATGACATTGTTCTACATTCTGTCCATCAACTGTGTTTTTTGCAATTTTCACCCCGAGTGGGCTGGCTATGCTCAGACGTGAGTCCCAGGCTCTCCACACCACTGGAGTCAAACTATCCAGGCTGAATGAAGGCTGATAGCCAGAAACCGGTCCTTGGATGCTTGATTCCGGTCTGGGAAAGACATGGCTTTGTAGTTCGGACTGGACTGTTCCCATGAGGCACAGGGTCAGAGCTGATTTGCATATAGTCAGTGTCTAACCCAGGGTGGTGTGGAGTGCAAAAAAATGATGGATTTAGGCCCAGATCCTTGTACTGGGGTGAATGTATGACATTCTTTTACATTCTGTCCATCAACTGTGTTTTTTGCCATTTTCACCCCGAGTGGGCTGGGTATGCTCAGACGTGAGTCCCAGGCTCTCCCCACCACTGGAGTCAAGCTATCCAGGCTGAATGAAGGCTGATAGCCAGAAACCGGTCCTTGGATGCTTGATTCCGGTCTCGGAAAGACCTGGCTTGGCAGTTCGGACTGGACTGTTCCCATGAGGCACAGGGTCAGAGCTGATTTGCATATAGCCAGTGTCTAACCCAGGGTGGTGTCGAGTGCAAAAAAACAATGGATTTAGGCCCAGATCCTTGTACTGGGGTGAATGTAGGACATTGTTCTACATTCTGTCCATCAACTGTGTTTTTTGCAATTTTAACCCCGAGTGGGCTGGGTATGCTCAGACGCAAGTCCCAGGCTCTCCACACCACTGGAGTCAATCTATCCAGGCTGAATGAAGGCTGATAGCCTGAAACCGGTTCTTAGATGCTTGATTCCGGTCTGGGAAAGACATGGCTTGGTAGTTCGGACTGGACTGTTCCCATGAGGCACAGGGTCAGAGCTGATTTTCATATAGCCAGTGTCTAACCCAGGGTGGTGTGGAGTGCAAAAAAACGATGGATTTAGGCCCAGATCCTTGTACTGGGGTGAATGTATGACATTGTTCTACATTCTGTCCATCAACTGTGTTTTTTGCAATTTTCACCCCGAGTCAGCTGGGTATGCTCAGACGTGAGTCCCAGGCTCTCCACACCACTGGAGTCAAGCTATCCAGGCTGAATGAAGGCTGATAGCCAGAAACCGGTCCTTGGATGCTTGATTCCGGTCTGGGAACGATATGGCTTGGTAGTTCGGACTGGACTGTTCCCATGAGGCACAGGGTCAGAGCTGATTTGCATATAGCCAGTGTCTAACCCAGGGTGGTGTGGAGTGCAAAAAAATTATGGATTTAGGCCCAGATCCTTGTACTGGGGTGAATGTATGACATTGTTCTACATTCTGTCCATCAACTGTGTTTTTTGCAATTTTCACCCCGAGTGGGCTGGGTATGCTCAGACGTGAGTCCCAGGCTCTCCACACCACTGGAGTCAAGCTATCCAGGCTGAATGAAGGCTGATAGCCAGAAACTGGTCCTTGGATGCTTGATTCCGGTCTGGGAAAGACATGGCTTGGTAGTTCGGACTGGACTGTTCCCATGAGGCACAGGGTCAGAGCTGATTTGCATATAGCCAGTGTCTAACCCAGGTTGGTGTGGAGTGCAAAAAAACGATGGATTTAGGCCCAGATCCTTGTACTGGGGTGAATGTATGACATTGTTCTACATTCTGTCCATCAACTGTGTTTTTTGCAATTTTCACCCCGAGTGGGCTGGGTATGCTCAGACGTGAGTCCCAGGCTCTCCACACCACTGGAGTCAAACTATCCAGGCTGAATGAAGGCTGATAGCCAGAAACCGGTCCTTGGATGCTTGATTCCGGTCTGGGAAAGACATGGCTTGGTAGTTCGGACTGGACTGTTCCCATGAGGCACAGGGTCAGAGCTGATTTGCATATAGTCAGTGTCTAACCCAGGGTGGTGTGGAGTGCAAAAAAACGATGGATTTAGGCCCAGATCCTTGTACTGGGGTGAATGTATGACATTCTTTTACATTCTGTCCATCAACTGTGTTTTTTGCAATTTTCACCCCGAGTGGGCTGGGTATGCTCAGACGTGAGTCCCAGGCTCTCCACACCACTGGAGTCAAGCTATCCAGGCTGAATGAAGGCTGATAGCCAGAAACCGGTCCTTGGATGCTTGATTCCGGTCTCGGAAAGACCTGGCTTGGCAGTTCGGACTGGACTGTTCCCATGAGGCACAGGGTCAGAGCTGATTTGCATATAGCCAGTGTCTAACCCAGGGTGGTGTGGAGTGCAAAAAAACAATGGATTTAGGCCCAGATCCTTGTACTGGGGTGAATGTAGGACATTGTTCTACATTCTGTCCATCAACTGTGTTTTTTGCAATTTTAACCCCGAGTGGGCTGGGTATGCTCAGACGTGAGTCCCAGGCTCTCCACACCACTGGAGTCAATCTATCCAGGCTGAATGAAGGCTGATAGCCAGAAACCGGTCCTTGGATGCTTAATTCCGGTCTGGGAAAGACATGGCTTGGTAGTTCGGACTGGACTGTTCCCATGAGGCACAGGGTCAGAGCTGATTTGCATATAGCCAGTGTCTAACCCAGGGTGGTTTGGAGTGCAAAAGAACGATGGATTTAGGCCCAGATCCTTGTACTGGGGTGAATGTATGACATTCTTTTACATTCTGTCCATCAACTGTGTTTTTTGCAATTTTCACCCCGAGTGGGCTGGGTATGCTCAGACGTGAGTCCCAGGCTCTCCACACCACTGGAGTCAAGCTATCCAGGCTGAATGAAGGCTGATAGCCAGAAACCGGTCCTTGGATGCTTGATTCCGGTCTGGGAAAGACCTGGCTTGGCAGTTCGGACTGGACTGTTCCCATGAGGCACAGGGTCAGAGCTGATTTGCATATAGCCAGTGTCTAACCCAGGGTGGTGTGGAGTGCAAAAAAAACCAATGGATTTAGGCCCAGATCCTTGTACTGGGGTGAATGTAGGACATTGTTCTACATTCTGTCCATCAACTGTGTTTTTTGCAATTTTAACCCGAGTGGGCTGGGTATGCTCAGACGTGAGTCCCAGGCTCTTCACACCACTGGAGTCAATCTATCCAGGCTGAATGAAGGCTGATAGCCAGAAACCGGTTCTTAGATGCTTGATTCCGGTCTGGGAAAGACATGGCTTGGTAGTTCGGACTGGACTGTTCCCATGAGGCACAGGGTCAGAGCTGATTTTCATATAGCCAGTGTCTAACCCAGGGTGGTGTGGAGTGCAAAAAAACGATGGATTTAGGCACAGATCCTTGTACTGGGGTGAATGTATGACATTGTTCTACATTCTGTCTATCAACTGTGTTTTTTGCAATTTTCACCCCGAGTCAGCTGGGTATGCTCAGACGTGAGTCCCAGGCTCTCCACACCACTGGAGTCAAGCTATCCAGGCTGAATGAAGGCTGATAGCCAGAAACCGGTCCTTGGATGCTTGATACCGGTCTGGGAAAGACATGGCTTGGTAGTTCGGACTGGACTGTTCCCATGAGGCACAGGGTCAGAGCTGATTTTCATATAGCCAGTGTCTAACCCAGGGTGGTGTGGAGTGCAAAAAAACGATGGATTTAGGCCCAGATCCTTGTACTGGGGTGAATGTAAGACATTGTTCTACATTCTGTCCATCAACTGTGTTTTTTGCAATTTTCACCCCTAGTGGGCTGGGTATGCTCAGACGTGAGTCCCAGGCTCTCCACACCACTGGAGTCAAACTATCCAGGCTGAATGAAGGCTGATAGCCAGAAACCGGTCCTTGGATGCTTGATTCCGGTCTGGGAAAGACATGGCTTGGTAGTTCGGCCTGGACTGTTCCCATGAGGCACAGGGTCAGAGCTGATTTGCATATAGTCAGTGTCTAACCCAGGGTGGTGTGGAGTGCAAAAAAACGATGGATTTAGGCCCAGATACTTGTACTGGGGTGAATGTATGACATTCTTTTACATTCTGTCCATCAACTGTGTTTTTTGCAATTTTCACCCCGAGTGGGCTGGGTATGCTCAGACGTGAGTCCCAGGCTCTCCACACCACTGGAGTCAAGCTATCCAGGCTGAATGAAGGCTGATAGCCAGAAACCGGTCCTTGGATGCTTGATTCCGGTCTCGGAAAGACCTGGCTTGGCAGTTCGGACTGGACTGTTCCCATGAGGCACAGGGTCAGAGCTGATTTGCATATAGCCAGTGTCTAACCCAGGGTGGTACGGAGTGCAAAAAAATTATGGATTTAGGCCCAGATCCTTGTACTGGGGTGAATGTATGACATTGTTCTACATTCTGTCCATCAACTGTGTTTTTTGCAATTTTCACCCCGAGTGGGCTGAGTATGCTCAGACGTGAGTCCCAGGCTCTCCACACCAGTGGAGTCAAGCTATCCAGGCTGAATGAAGACTGATAGCCAGAAACTGGTCCTTGGATGCTTGATTCCGGTCTGGGAAAGACATGGCTTGGTAGTTCGGACTGGACTGTTCCCATGAGGCACAGGGTCAGAGCTGATTTGCATATAGCCAGTGTCTAACCCAGGGTGGTGTGGAGTGCAAAAAAACGATTGATTTAGGCCCAGATCCTTGTACTGGGGTGAATGTATGACATTGTTCTACATTCTGTCCATCAACTGTGTTTTTTGCAATTTTCACCCCGAGTGGGCTGTGTATGCTCAGACGTGAGTCCCAGGCTCTCCACACCACTGGAGTCAAGCTATCCAGGCTGAATGAAGGCTGATAGCCAGAAACCGGTCCTTGGATGCTTGATTCCGGTCTGGGAAAGACATGGCTTGGTAGTTCGGACTGGACTGTTCCCATGAGGCACAGGGTCAGAGCTGATTTGCATATAGCCAGTGTCTAACCCAGGGTGGTGTGGAGTGCAAAAAAACAATGGATTTAGGCCCAGATCCTTGTACTGGGGTGAATGTAGGACATTGTTCTACATTCTGTCCATCAACTGTGTTTTTTGCAATTTTCACCCCGAGTGGGCTGGCTATGCTCAGACGTGAGTCCCAGGCTCTCCACACCACTGGAGTCAAACTATCCAGGCTGAATGAAGGCTGATAGCCAGAAACCGGTCCTTGGATGCTTGATTCCGGTCTGGGAAAGACATGGCTTTGTAGTTCGGACTGGACTGTTCCCATGAGGCACAGGGTCAGAGCTGATTTGCATATAGTCAGTGTCTAACCCAGGGTGGTGTGGAGTGCAAAAAAATGATGGATTTAGGCCCAGATCCTTGTACTGGGGTGAATGTATGACATTCTTTTACATTCTGTCCATCAAATGTGTTTTTTGCCATTTTCACCCCGAGTGGGCTGGGTATGCTCAGACGTGAGTCCCAGGCTCTCCACACCACTGGAGTCAAGCTATCCAGGCTGAATGAAGGCTGATAGCCAGAAACCGGTCCTTGGATGCTTGATTCCGGTCTCGGAAAGACCTGGCTTGGCAGTTCGGACTGGACTGTTCCCATGAGGCACAGGGTCAGAGCTGATTTGCATATAGCCAGTGTCTAACCCAGGGTGGTGTCGAGTGCAAAAAAACAATGGATTTAGGCCCAGATCCTTGTACTGGGGTGAATGTAGGACATTGTTCTACATTCTGTCCATCAACTGTGTTTTTTGCAATTTTAACCCCGAGTGGGCTGGGTATGCTCAGACGCAAGTCCCAGGCTCTCCACACCACTGGAGTCAATCTATCCAGGCTGAATGAAGGCTGATAACCTGAAACCGGTTCTTAGATGCTTGATTCCGGTCTGGGAAAGACATGGCTTGGTAGTTCGGACTGGACTGTTCCCATGAGGCACAGGGTCAGAGCTGATTTTCATATAGCCAGTGTCTAACCCAGGGTGGTGTGGAGTGCAAAAAAACGATGGATTTAGGCCCAGATCCTTGTACTGGGGTGAATGTATGACATTGTTCTACATTCTGTCCATCAACTGTGTTTTTTGCAATTTTCACCCCGAGTCAGCTGGGTATGCTCAGACGTGAGTCCCAGGCTCTCCACACCACTGGAGTCAAGCTATCCAGGCTGAATGAAGGCTGATAGCCAGAAACCGGTCCTTGGATGCTTGATTCCGGTCTGGGAACGATATGGCTTGGTAGTTCGGACTGGACTGTTCCCATGAGGCACAGGGTCAGAGCTGATTTGCATATAGCCAGTGTCTAACCCAGGGTGGTGTGGAGTGCAAAAAAATTATGGATTTAGGCCCAGATCCTTGTACTGGGGTGAATGTATGACATTGTTCTACATTCTGTCCATCAACTGTGTTTTTTGCAATTTTCACCCCGAGTGGGCTGGGTATGCTCAGACGTGAGTCCCAGGCTCTCCACACCACTGGAGTCAAGCTATCCAGGCTGAATGAAGGCTGATAGCCAGAAACTGGTCCTTGGATGCTTGATTCCGGTCTGGGAAAGACATGGCTTGGTAGTTCGGACTGGACTGTTCCCATGAGGCACAGGGTCAGAGCTGATTTGCATATAGCCAGTGTCTAACGCAGGTTGGTGTGGAGTGCAAAAAAACGATGGATTTAGGCCCAGATCCTTGTACTGGGGTGAATGTATGACATTGTTCTACATTCTGTCCATCAACTGTGTTTTTTGCAATTTTCACCCCGAGTGGGCTGGGTATGCTCAGACGTGAGTCCCAGGCTCTCCACACCACTGGAGTCAAACTATCCAGGCTGAATGAAGGCTGATAGCCAGAAACCGGTCCTTGGATGCTTGATTCCGGTCTGGGAAAGACATGGCTTGGTAGTTCGGACTGGACTGTTCCCATGAGGCACAGGGTCAGAGCTGATTTGCATATAGTCAGTGTCTAACCCAGGGTGGTGTGGAGTGCAAAAAAACGATGAATTTAGGCCCAGATCCTTGTACTGGGGTGAATGTATGACATTCTTTTACATTCTGTCCATCAACTGTGTTTTTTGCAATTTTCACCCCGAGTGGGCTGGGTATGCTCAGACGTGAGTCCCAGGCTCTCCACACCACTGGAGTCAAGCTATCCAGGCTGAATGAAGGCTGATAGCCAGAAACCGGTCCTTGGATGCTTGATTCCGGTCTCGGAAAGACCTGGCTTGGCAGTTCGGACTGGACTGTTCCCATGAGGCACAGGGTCAGAGCTGATTTGCATATAGCCAGTGTCTAACCCAGGGTGGTGTGGAGTGCAAAAAAACAATGGATTTAGGCCCAGATCCTTGTACTGGGGTGAATGTAGGACATTGTTCTACATTCTGTCCATCAACTGTGTTTTTTGCAATTTTAACCCCGAGTGGGCTGGGTATGCTCAGACGTGAGTCCCAGGCTCTCCACACCACTGGAGTCAATCTATCCAGGCTGAATGAAGGCTGATAGCCTGAAACCGGTTCTTAGATGCTTGATTCCGGTCTGGGAAAGACATGGCTTGGTAGTTCGGACTGGACTGTTCCCATGAGGCACAGGGTCAGAGCTGATTTTCATATAGCCAGTGTCTAACCCAGGGTGGTGTGGAGTGCAAAAAAACGATGGATTTAGGCCCAGATCCTTGTACTGGGGTGAATGTATGACATTGTTCTACATTCTGTCCATCAACTGTGTTTTTTGCAATTTTCACCCCGAGTCAGCTGGGTATGCTCAGACGTGAGTCCCAGGCTCTCCACACCACTGGAGTCAAGCTATCCAGGCTGAATGAAGGCTGATAGCCAGAAACCGGTCCTTGGATGCTTGATTCCGGTCTGGGAACGATATGGCTTGGTAGTTCGGACTGGACTGTTCCCATGAGGCACAGGGTCAGAGCTGATTTGCATATAGCCAGTGTCTAACCCAGGGTGGTGTGGAGTGCAAAAAAATTATGGATTTAGGCCCAGATCCTTGTACTGGGGTGAATGTATGACATTGTTCTACATTCTGTCCATCAACTGTGGTTTTTGCAATTTTCACCCCGAGTGGGCTGGGTATGCTCAGACGTGAGTCCCAGGCTCTCCACACCACTGGAGTCAAGCTATCCAGGCTGAATGAAGGCTGATAGCCAGAAACTGGTCCTTGGATGCTTGATTCCGGTCTGGGAAAGACATGGCTTGGTAGTTCGGACTGGACTGTTCCCATGAGGCACAGGGTCAGAGCTGATTTGCATATAGCCAGTGTCTAACCCAGGGTGGTGTGGAGTGCAAAAAAACGATGGATTTAGGCCCAGATCCTTGTACTGGGGTGAATGTATGACATTGTTCTACATTCTGTCCATCAACTGTGTTTTTTGCAATTTTCACCCCGAGTGGGCTGGGTATGCTCAGACGTGAGTCCCAGGCTCTCCACACCACTGGAGTCAAGCTATCCAGGCTGAATGAAGGCTGATAGCCATAAACCGGTCCTTGGATGCTTGATTCCGGTCTGGGAAAGACATGGCTTGGTAGTTCGGACTGGACTGTTCCCATGAGGCACAGGGTCGGAGCTGATTTGCATATAGCCAGTGTCTAACCCAGGGTGGTGTGGAGTGCAAAAAAATGATGGATTTAGGCCCAGATCCTTGTACTGGGGTGAATGTATGACATTGTTCTACATTCTGTCCATCAACTGTGTTTTTTGCAATTTTCACCCCGAGTGGGCTGGGTATGCTCAGACGTGAGTCCCAGGCTCTCCACACCACTGGAGTCAAGCTATCCAGGCTGAATGAAGGCTGATAGCCAGAAACCGGTCCTTGGATGCTTGATTCCGGTCTGGGAAAGACATGGCTTGGTAGTTCGGACTGGACTGTTCCCATGAGGCACAGGGTCAGAGCTGATTTGCATATAGCCAGTGTCTAACCCAGGGTGGTGTGGAGTGGGAAAAAAACGATGGATTTAGGCCCAGATCCTTGTACTGGGGTGAATGTATGACATTGTTGTACATTCTGCCATCAACTGTGTTTTTTGCAATTTTTCACCCCGAGTGGGCTGGGTATGCTCAGACGTGAATCCCAGGCTCTCCAAACCACTGGAGTCAAGCTTTCCAGGCAGAATAAAGGCTGATAGCCAGAGACCGGTCCTTGGATGCTTGATTCCGGTCTGGGAAAGACATGGCTTGGTAGTTCGGACTGGACTGTTCCCATGAGGCACAGGGTCAGAGCTGATTTGCATATAGCCAGTGTCTAACCCAGGGTGGTGTGGAGTGCAAAAAAACGATGGATTTAGGCCCAGATCCTTGTACTGGGGTGAATGTATGACATTGTTCTACATTCTGTCCATCAACTGTGTTTTTTGCAATTTTCACCCCGAGTGGGCTGGGTATGCTCAGACGTGAGTCCCAGGCTCTCCACACCACTGGAGTCAAGCTATCCAGGCTGAATGAAGGCTGATAGCCAGAAACCGGTCCTTGGATGCTTGATTCCGGTCTGGGAAAGACATGGCTTGGTAGTTCGGACTGGACTGTTCCCATGAGGCACAGGGTCAGAGCTGATTTGCATATAGCCAGGGTCTAACCCAGGGTGGTGTGGAGTGCAAAGAAAACGATGGATTTAGGCCCAGATCCTTGTACTGGGGTGAATGTATGACATTGTTCTACATTCTGTCCATCAACTGTGTTCTTTGCAATTTTCACCCCAAGTGGGCTGGGTATGCTCAGAAGTTAGTCCCAGGCTCTCCACACCACTGGAGTCAAGCTATCCAGGCTGAATGAAGGCTGATAGCCAGAAACCGGTCCTTGGATGCTTGATTCCGGTCTGAGAAAGCCATGGCTTGGTAGTTTGGACTGGACTGTTCCCATGAGGCACAGGGTCAGAGCTGATTTTCATATAGCCAGTGTCTAACCCAGGGTGGTGTGGAGTGCAAAAAAACGATGGATTTAGGCCCAGATCCCTGTACTGGGGTGAATGTAAGACATTGTTCTACATTCTGTCCATCAACTGTGTTTTTTGCAATTTTCACCCCGAGTGGGCTGGGTATGCTCAGACGTGAGTCCCAGGCTCTCCACACCACTGGAGTCAAGCTATCCAGGCTGAATGAAGGCTGATAGCCAGAAACCGGTCCTTGAATGCTTGATTCCGGTCTGGGAAAGACATGGCTTTGTAGTTCGGACTGGACTGTTCCCATGAGGCACAGGGTCAGAGCTGATTTGCATATAGCCAGTGTCTAACCCAGGGTGGTGTGGAGTGCAAAAAAACGATGGATTTAGGCCCAGATCCTTGTCCTGGGGTGAATGTATGACATTGTTCTACATTCTGTCCATCAACTGTGTTTTTTGCAATTTTCACCCCGAGTGGGCTGGGTATGCTCAGACGTGAGTCCCAGGCTCTCCACACCACTGGAGTCAAGCTATCCAGGCTGAATGAAGGCTGATAGCCAGAAACGGTCCTTGGATGCTTGATTCCGGTCTGGGAAAGACATGGCTTGGTAGTTCGGACTGGACTGTTCCCATGAGGCACAGGGTCAGAGCTGATTTGCATATAGCCAGTGTCTAACCCAGGGTGGTGTGCAAAAAAACAATGGATTTAGGCCCAGATCCTTGTACTGGGGTGAATGTAGGACATTGTTTTACATTCTGTCCATCAACTGTGTTTTTTGCAATTTTCACCCCGAGTGGGCTGGGTATGCTCAGACGTGAGTCCCAGGCTCTCCACACCACTGGAGTCAAGCTATCCATGCTGAATGAAGGCTGATAGCCAGAAACCGGTCATTGGATGCTTGATTCTGGTCTGGGAAAGACATGGCTTGGTAGTTCGGACTGGACTGTTCCCATGAGGCACAGGGTCAGAGCTGATTTTCATATAGCCAGTGTCTAACCCAGGGTGGTGTGGAGTGCAAAAAAACGATGGATTTAGGCCCAGATCCTTGTACTGGGGTGAATGTAAGACATTGTTCTACATTCTGTTCATCAACTGTGTTTTTTGCAATTTTCACCCCGAGTGGGCTGGGTATGCTCAGACGTGAGTCCCAGGCTCTCCACACCACTGGAGTCAAACTATCCAGGCTGAATGAAGGCTGATAGCCAGAAACCGGTCCTTGGATGCTTGATTCCGGTCTGGGAAAGACATGGCTTGGTAGTTCGGACTGGACTGTTCCCATGAGGCACAGGGTCAGAGCTGATTTGCATATAGCCAGTGTCTAACCCAGGGTGGTGTGGAGTGCAAAAAACCGATGGATTTAGGCCCAGATCCTTGTACTGGGGTGAATGTAGGACATTGTTCTACATTCTGTCCATCAACTGTGTTTTTTGCAATTTTCACCCCGAATGGGCTGGGTATGCTCAGACGTGAGTCCCAGGCTCTCCACACCACTGGAGTCAATCTATCCAGGCTGAATGAAGGCTGATAGCCAGAAACCGGTCCTTGGATGCTTGATTCCGGTCTGGGAAAGACATGGCTTGGTAGTTCGGTCTGGACTGTTCCCATGAGGCACAGGGTCAGAGCTGATTTTCATATAGCCAGTTTCTAACCCAGGGTGGTGTGGAGTGCAAAAAAACAATGGATTTAGGCCCAGATCCTTGTACTGGGGTGAATGTATGACATTGTTCTACATTCTGTCCATCAACTGTGTTTTTTGCAATTTTCACCCTGAGTCAGCTGGGTATGCTCAGACGTGAGTCCCAGGTTCTCCACACCACTGGAGTCAAGCTATCCAGGCTGAATGAAGGCTGATAGCCAGAAACCGGTCCTTGGATGCTTGATTCCGGTCTGGGAACGACATGGCTTGGTAGTTCGGACTGGACTGTTCCCATGAGGCACAGGGTCAGAGCTGATTTGCATATAGCCAGTGTCTAACCCAGGGTGGTGTGGAGTGGAAAAAAAATGATGGATTTAGGCCCAGATCCTTGTACTGAGGTGAATGTATGACATTGTTCTACATTCAGTCTATCAACTGTGTTTTTTGCAATTTTCACCCCGAGTGGGCTGGGTATGCTCAGACGTGAGTCCCAGTCTCTCAACACCACTGGAGTCAAGCTATCCAGGCTGAATGAAGGCTGATAGCCAGAAACTGGTCCTTGGATGCTTGATTCCGGTCTGGGAAAGACATGGCTTGGTAGTTCGGACTGGACTGTTCCCATGAGGCAAAGGGTCAGAGCTGATTTGCATATAGCCAGTGTCTAACCCAGGGTGGTGTGGAGTGCAAAAAAATGTTGGATTTAGGCCCAGATCCTTGTACTGGGGTGAATGTATGACATTATTCTACATTCTGTCCATCAACTGTGTTTTTTGCAATTTTCACCCCGAGTGGGCTGGGTATGCTCAGACGTGAGTCCCAGGCTCTCCACACCACTAGAATCAAGCTATCCAGGCTGAATGAAGGCTGATAGCCAGAAACCGGTCCTTGGATGCTTGATTCCGGTCTGGGATAGACATGGCTTGGTAGTTCGGACTGGACTGTTCCCATGAGGCACAGGGTCAGAGCTGATTTGCATATAGCCAGTGTCTAACCCAGGGTGGTGTGAAGTGCAAAAAAAACGATGGATTTAGGCCCAGATCCTTGTACTGGGGTGAATGTATGACATTGTTCTACATTCTGTCCATCAACTGTGTTCTTTGCAATTTTCACCCCGAGTGGGCTGGGTATGCTCAGACGTGAGTCCCAGGCTTTCCACCCCACTGGAGTCAAGCTATCCAGGCTGAATGAAGGCTGATAGCCAGAAACTGGTCCTTGGATGCTTGATTCCGGTCTGGGAAAGACATGGCTTGGTAGTTCGGACTGGACTGTTCCCATGAGGCACAGGGTCAGAGCTGATTTGCATATAGCCAGTGTCTAACCCAGGGTGGTGTGGAGTGCAAAAAAGCGATGGATTTAGGCCCAGATCCTTGTACTGGGGTGAATGTATGACATTGTTCTAAATTCTGTCCATCAACTGTGTTTTTTGCAATTTTCACCCCGAGTAGGCAGGGTATGCTCAGACGTGAGGCCCAGGCTCTCCACACCACCGGAGTCAAGCTATCCAGGCTAAATGAAGGCTGATAGCCAGAAACCGGTCCTTGGATGCTTGATTCCTGTCTGGGAAAGACATGGCTTGGTAGTTCGGACTGGACTGTTCCCATGAGGCACAGGGTCAGAGCTGATTTGCATATAGCCAGTGTCTAACCCAGGGTGGTGTGGAGTGCAAAAAACCGATGGATTTAGGCCCAGATCCTTGTACTGGGGTGAATGTATGACATTGTTCCACATTCTGTCCATCAACTGTATTTTTTGCAATTTTAACCCCGAGTAGTCTGGGTATGCTCAGACATGAGTCCCAGGCTCTCCACGCCACTGGAGTCAAGCTATCCAGGCTTAATGAAGGCTGATAGCAAGAAACCGGTCCTTGGATGCTTGATTCCGGTCTGGGAAAGACATGGCTTGGTAGTTCGGACTGGACTGTTCCCATGAGGCACAGGGTCAGAGCTGATTTGCATATAGCCAGTGTCTAACCCAGGGTGGTGTGGAGTGCAAAAAAACGATGGATTTAGGCCCAGATCCTTGTACTGGGGTGAATGTATGACATTGTTCTACATTCTGTCCATCAACTGTGTTTTTTGCAATTTTCACCCCGAGTGGGCTGGGTATGCTCAGACGTGAGTCCCAGGCTCTCCACACCACTGGAGTCAAGCTATCCAGGCTGAATGAAGGCTGATAGCCAGAAACCGGTCCTTGGATGCTTGATTCCGGTCTGGGGAAGACATGGCTTGGTAGTTCGGACTGGACTGTTCCCATGAGGCACAGGGTCAGAGCTGATTTGCATATAGCCAGGGTCTAACCCAGGGTGGTGTGGAGTGCAAAAAAAACGATGGATTTAGGCCCAGATCCTTGTACTGGGGTGAATGTATGACATTGTTCTACATTCTGTCCATCAACTGTGTTCTTTGCAATTTTCACCCCAAGTGGGCTGGGTATGCTCAGACGTTAGTCCCAGGCTCTCCACACCACTGGAGTCAAGCTATCCAGGCTGAATGAAGGCTGATAGCCAGAAACCGGTCCTTGGATGCTTGATTCCGGTCTGAGAAAGCCATGGCTTGGTAGTTTGGACTGGACTGTTCCCATGAGGCACAGGGTCAGAGCTGATTTGCATATAGCCAGTGTCTAACCCAGGGTGGTGTGGAGTGCAAAAAAACGATGGATTTAGGCCCAGATCCCTGTACTGGGGTGAATGTAAGACATTGTTCTACATTCTGTCCATCAACTGTGTTTTTTGCAATTTTCACCCCGAGTGGGCTGGGTATGCTCAGACGTGAGTCCCAGGCTCTCCACACCACTGGAGTCAAGCTATCCAGGCTGAATGAAGGCTGATAGCCAGAAACCGGTCCTTGAATGCTTGATTCCGGTCTGGGAAAGACATGGCTTTGTAGTTCGGACTGGACTGTTCCCATGAGGCACAGGGTCAGAGCTGATTTGCATATAGCCAGTGTCTAACCCAGGGTGGTGTGGAGTGCAAAAAAACGAAGGATTTAGGCCCAGATCCTTGTCCTGGGGTGAATGTATGACATTGTTCTACATTCTGTCCATCAACTGTGTTTTTTGCAATTTTCACCCCGAGTGGGCTGGGTATGCTCAGACGTGAGTCCCAGGCTCTCCACACCACTGGAGTCAAGCTATCCAGGCTGAATGAAGGCTGATAGCCAGAAACGGTCCTTGGATGCTTGATTCCGGTCTGGGAAAGACATGGCTTGGTAGTTCGGACTGGACTGTTCCCATGAGGCACAGGGTCAGAGCTGATTTGCATATAGCCAGTGTCTAACCCAGGGTGGTGTGCAAAAAAACAATGGATTTAGGCCCAGATCCTTGTACTGGGGTGAATGTAGGACATTGTTTTACATTCTGTCCATCAACTGTGTTTTTTGCAATTTTCACCCCGAGTGGGCTGGGTATGCTCAGACGTGAGTCCCAGGCTCTCCACACCACTGGAGTCAAGCTATCCATGCTGAATGAAGGCTGATAGCCAGAAACCGGTCATTGGATGCTTGATTCTGGTCTGGGAAAGACATGGCTTGGTAGTTCGGACTGGACTGTTCCCATGAGGCACAGGGTCAGAGCTGATTTTCATATAGCCAGTGTCTAACCCAGGGTGGTGTGGAGTGCAAAAAAACGATGGATTTAGGCCCAGATCCTTGTACTGGGGTGAATGTAAGACATTGTTCTACATTCTGTCCATCATCTGTGTTTTTTGCAATTTTCACCCCGAGTGGGCTGGGTATGCTCAGACGTGAGTCCCAGGCTCTCCACACCACTGGAGTCAAACTATCCAGGCTGAATGAAGGCTGATAGCCAGAAACCGGTCCTTGGATGCTTGATTCCGGTCTGGGAAAGACATGGCTTGGTAGTTCGGACTGGACTGTTCCCATGAGGCACAGGGTCAGAGCTGATTTGCATATAGCCAGTGTCTAACCCAGGGTGGTGTGGAGTGCAAAAAAACGATGGATTTAGGCCCAGATCCTTGTACTGGGGTGAATGTAGGACATTGTTCTACATTCTGTCCATCAACTGTGTTTTTTGCAATTTTCACCCCGAATGGGCTGGGTATGCTCAGACGTGAGTCCCAGGCTCTCCACACCACTGGAGTCAATCTATCCAGGCTGAATGAAGGCTGATAGCCAGAAACCGGTCCTTGGATGCTTGATTCCGGTCTGGGAAAGACATGGCTTGGTAGTTCGGTCTGGACTGTTCCTATGAGGCACAGGGTCAGAGCTGATTTTCATATAGCCAGTTTCTAACCCAGGGTGGTGTGGAGTGCAAAAAAACAATGGATTTAGGCCCAGATCCTTGTACTGGGGTGAATGTATGACATTGTTCTACATTCTGTCCATCAACTGTGTCTTTTTGCAATTTTCACCCTGAGTCAGCTGGGTATGCTCAGACGTGAGTCCCAGGTTCTCCACACCACTGGAGTCAAGCTATCCAGGCTGAATGAAGGCTGATAGCCAGAAACCGGTCCTTGGATGCTTGATTCCGGTCTGGGAACGACATGGCTTGGTAGTTCGGACTGGACTGTTCCCATGAGGCACAGGGTCAGATCTGATTTGCATATAGCCAGTGTCTAACCCAGGGTGGTGTGGAGTGGAAAAAAATGATGGATTTAGGCCCAGATCCTTGTACTGAGGTAAATGTATGACATTGTTCTACATTCAGTCTATCAACTGTGTTTTTTGCAATTTTCACCCCGAGTGGGCTGGGTATGCTCAGACGTGAGTCCCAGTCTCTCAACACCACTGGAGTCAAGCTATCCAGGCTGAATGAAGGCTGATAGCCAGAAACCGGTCCTTGGATGCTTGATTCCGGTCTGGGAAAGACATGGCTTGGTAGTTCGGACTGGACTGTTCCCATGAGGCACAGTGTCAGAGCTGATTTGCATATAGCCAGTGTCTAACCCAGGGTGGTGTGGAGTGCAAAAAAATGATGGATTTAGGCCCAGATCCTTGTACTGGGGTGAATGTATGACATTGTTCTACATTCTGTCCATCAACTGTGTTTTATGCAATTTTCACCCCGAGTAGGCTGGGTATGCTCAGACGTGAGTCCCAGGCTCTCCACACCACTGGAGTCAAGCTATCCAGGCTGAATGAAGGCTGATAGCCAGAAACCGGTCCTTGGATGCTTGATTCCGGTCTGGGAAAGACATGGCTTGGTAGTTCGGACTGGACTGTTCCCATGAGGCACAGGGTCGGAGCTGATTTGCATATAGCCAGTGTCTAAGCCAGGGTGGTGTGGAGTGCAAAAAAACGATGGATTTAGGCCCAGATCCTTGTACTGGGGTGAATGTATGACATTGTTCTACATTCTGTCCATCAACTGTGTTTTTTGCAATTTTCACCCCGAGTCAGCTGGGTATGCTCAGACGTGAGTCCCAGGCTCTCCACACCACTGGAGTCAAGCTATCCAGGCTGAATGAAGGCTGATAGCCAGAAACCGGTCCTTGGATGCTTGATTCCAGTCTGGGAAAGACATGGCTTGGTAGTTCGGACTGGACTGTTCCCTTGAGGCACAGGGTCAGAGCTGATTTGCATATAACCAGTGTCTAACCCAGGGTGGTGTGGAGTGCAAAAAAGCGATGGATTTAGGCCCAGATCCTTGTACTGGGGTGAATGTATGACATTGTTCTAAATTCTGTCCATCAACTGTGTTTTTTGCAATTTTCACCCCGAGTAGGCAGGGTATGCTCAGACGTGAGGCCCAGGCTCTCCACACCACCGGAGTCAAGCTATCCAGGCTAAATGAAGGCTGATAGCCAGAAACCGGTCCTTGGATGCTTGATTCCGGTCTGGGAAAGACATGGCTTGGTAGTTCGGACTGGACTGTTCCCATGAGGCACAGGGTCAGAGCTGATTTGCATATAGCCAGTGTCTAACCCAGGGTGGTGTGGAGTGCAAAAAACCGATGGATTTAGGCCCAGATCCTTGTACTGGGGTGAATGTATGACATTGTTCCACATTCTGTCCATCAACTGTATTTTTTGCAATTTTAACCCCGAGTAGTCTGGGTATGCTCAGACATGAGTCCCAGGCTCTCCACGCCACTGGAGTCAAGCTATCCAGGCTTAATGAAGGCTGATAGCAAGAAACCGGTCCTTGGATGCTTGATTCCGGTCTGGGAAAGACATGGCTTGGTAGTTCGGACTGGACTGTTCCCATGAGGCACAGGGTCAGAGCTGATTTGCATATAGCCAGTGTCTAACCCAGGGTGGTGTGGAGTGCAAAAAAACGATGGATTTAGGCCCAGATCCTTGTACTGGGGTGAATGTATGACATTGTTCTACATTCTGTCCATCAACTGTGTTTTTTGCAATTTTCACCCCGAGTGGGCTGGGTATGCTCAGACGTGAGTCCCAGGCTCTCCACACCACTGGAGTCAAGCTATCCAGGCTGAATGAAGGCTGATAGCCAGAAACCGGTCCTTGGATGCTTGATTCCGGTCTGGGGAAGACATGGCTTGGTAGTTCGGACTGGACTGTTCCCATGAGGCACAGGGTCAGAGCTGATTTGCATATAGCCAGGGTCTAACCCAGGGTGGTGTGGAGTGCAAAAAAAACGATGGATTTAGGCCCAGATCCTTGTACTGGGGTGAATGTATGACATTGTTCTACATTCTGTCCATCAACTGTGTTCTTTGCAATTTTCACCCCAAGTGGGCTGGGTATGCTCAGACGTTAGTCCCAGGCTCTCCACACCACTGGAGTCAAGCTATCCAGGCTGAATGAAGGCTGATAGCCAGAAACCGGTCCTTGGATGCTTGATTCCGGTCTGAGAAAGCCATGGCTTGGTAGTTTGGACTGGACTGTTCCCATGAGGCACAGGGTCAGAGCTGATTTGCATATAGCCAGTGTCTAACCCAGGGTGGTGTGGAGTGCAAAAAAACGATGGATTTAGGCCCAGATCCCTGTACTGGGGTGAATGTAAGACATTGTTCTACATTCTGTCCATCAACTGTGTTTTTTGCAATTTTCACCCCGAGTGGGCTGGGTATGCTCAGACGTGAGTCCCAGGCTCTCCACACCACTGGAGTCAAGCTATCCAGGCTGAATGAAGGCTGATAGCCAGAAACCGGTCCTTGAATGCTTGATTCCGGTCTGGGAAAGACATGGCTTTGTAGTTCGGACTGGACTGTTCCCATGAGGCACAGGGTCAGAGCTGATTTGCATATAGCCAGTGTCTAACCCAGGGTGGTGTGGAGTGCAAAAAAACGAAGGATTTAGGCCCAGATCCTTGTCCTGGGGTGAATGTATGACATTGTTCTACATTCTGTCCATCAACTGTGTTTTTTGCAATTTTCACCCCGAGTGGGCTGGGTATGCTCAGACGTGAGTCCCAGGCTCTCCACACCACTGGAGTCAAGCTATCCAGGCTGAATGAAGGCTGATAGCCAGAAACGGTCCTTGGATGCTTGATTCCGGTCTGGGAAAGACATGGCTTGGTAGTTCGGACTGGACTGTTCCCATGAGGCACAGGGTCAGAGCTGATTTGCATATAGCCAGTGTCTAACCCAGGGTGGTGTGCAAAAAAACAATGGATTTAGGCCCAGATCCTTGTACTGGGGTGAATGTAGGACATTGTTTTACATTCTGTCCATCAACTGTGTTTTTTGCAATTTTCACCCCGAGTGGGCTGGGTATGCTCAGACGTGAGTCCCAGGCTCTCCACACCACTGGAGTCAAGCTATCCATGCTGAATGAAGGCTGATAGCCAGAAACCGGTCATTGGATGCTTGATTCTGGTCTGGGAAAGACATGGCTTGGTAGTTCGGACTGGACTGTTCCCATGAGGCACAGGGTCAGAGCTGATTTTCATATAGCCAGTGTCTAACCCAGGGTGGTGTGGAGTGCAAAAAAACGATGGATTTAGGCCCAGATCCTTGTACTGGGGTGAATGTAAGACATTGTTCTACATTCTGTCCATCAACTGTGTTTTTTGCAATTTTCACCCCGAGTGGGCTGGGTATGCTCAGACGTGAGTCCCAGGCTCTCCACACCACTGGAGTCAAACTATCCAGGCTGAATGAAGGCTGATAGCCAGAAACCGGTCCTTGGATGCTTGATTCCGGTCTGGGAAAGACATGGCTTGGTAGTTCGGACTGGACTGTTCCCATGAGGCACAGGGTCAGAGCTGATTTGCATATAGCCAGTGTCTAACCCAGGGTGGTGTGGAGTGCAAAAAAACGATGGATTTAGGCCCAGATCCTTGTACTGGGGTGAATGTAGGACATTGTTCTACATTCTGTCCATCAACTGTGTTTTTTGCAATTTTCACCCCGAATGGGCTGGGTATGCTCAGACGTGAGTCCCAGGCTCTCCACACCACTGGAGTCAATCTATCCAGGCTGAATGAAGGCTGATAGCCAGAAACCGGTCCTTGGATGCTTGATTCCGGTCTGGGAAAGACATGGCTTGGTAGTTCGGTCTGGACTGTTCCCATGAGGCACAGGGTCAGAGCTGATTTTCATATAGCCAGTTTCTAACCCAGGGTGGTGTGGAGTGCAAAAAAACAATGGATTTAGGCCCAGATCCTTGTACTGGGGTGAATGTATGACATTGTTCTACATTCTGTCCATCAACTGTGTCTTTTTGCAATTTTCACCCTGAGTCAGCTGGGTATGCTCAGACGTGAGTCCCAGGTTCTCCACACCACTGGAGTCAAGCTATCCAGGCTGAATGAAGGCTGATAGCCAGAAACCGGTCCTTGGATGCTTGATTCCGGTCTGGGAACGACATGGCTTGGTAGTTCGGACTGGACTGTTCCCATGAGGCACAGGGTCAGATCTGATTTGCATATAGCCAGTGTCTAACCCAGGGTGGTGTGGAGTGCAAAAAAATGATGGATTTAGGCCCAGATCCTTGTACTGGGGTGAATGTATGACATTGTTCTACATTCTGTCCATCAACTGTGTTTTATGCAATTTTCACCCCGAGTAGGCTGGGTATGCTCAGACGTGAGTCCCAGGCTCTCCACACCACTGGAGTCAAGCTATCCAGGCTGAATGAAGGCTGATAGCCAGAAACCGGTCCTTGGATGCTTGATTCCGGTCTGGGAAAGACATGGCTTGGTAGTTCGGACTGGACTGTTCCCATGAGGCACAGGGTCGGAGCTGATTTGCATATAGCCAGTGTCTAAGCCAGGGTGGTGTGGAGTGCAAAAAAACGATGGATTTAGGCCCAGATCCTTGTACTGGGGTGAATGTATGACATTGTTCTACATTCTGTCCATCAACTGTGTTTTTTGCAATTTTCACCCCGAGTCAGCTGGGTATGCTCAGACGTGAGTCCCAGGCTCTCCACACCACTGGAGTCAAGCTATCCAGGCTGAATGAAGGCTGATAGCCAGAAACCGGTCCTTGGATGCTTGATTCCAGTCTGGGAAAGACATGGCTTGGTAGTTCGGACTGGACTGTTCCCATGAGGCACAGGCTCAGAGCTGATTTGCATATAGCCAGGGTCTAACCCAAGGTGGTGTAGAGTGCAAAAGAAACCAATGGATTTAGGCCCAGATCCTTGTACTGGGGTGAATGTATGACATTGTTCTACATTCTGTCCATCAACTGTGTTTTTTGCAATTTTCACCCAGAGTGGGCTGGGTAAGCTCAGACGTGAGTCCCAGGCTCTCCACACCACTGGAGTCAAGCTATCCAGGCTGAATGAAGGCTGATTGCCAGAAACCGGTCCTTGGATGCTTGATTCCGGTCTGGGAAAGACATGGCTTGGTAGTTCGGACTGGACTGTTCCCATGAGGCACAGGGTCAGAGCTGATTTGCATATAGCCAGTGTCTAACCCATGGTGGTGTGGAGTGCAAAAAAACGATGGATTTAGGCCCAGATCCTTGTACTGGGGTGAATGTATGACATTGTTCTACATTCTGTCCATCAACTGTGTTTTTTGCAATTTTCACCCCGAGTGGGCTGGGTATGCTCAGACGTGAGTCCCAGGCTCTCCACACCACTGGAGTCAAGCTATCCAGGCTGAATGAAGTCTGATAGCCAGAAACCGGTCCTTGGATGCTTGATTCCGGTCTGGGAAAGACATGGCTTGGTAGTTCGGACTGGACTGTTCCCATGAGGCACAGGCTCAGAGCTGATTTGCATATAGCCAGGGTCTAACCCAAGGTGGTGTAGAGTGCAAAAAAACTATGGACTATAGGCCCAGATCCTTGTACTGGGGTGAATGTATGACATTGTTCGACATTCTGTCCATCAACTGTGTTTTTTGCAATTTTCACCCCGAGTAGGCTGGGTATGCTCAGACGTGAGTCCCAGGCTCTCCACACCACTGGAGTCAAGCTATCCAGGCTGAATGAAGGCTGATAGCCAGAAACCGGTCCTTGGATGCTTGATTCCGGTCTGGGAAAGACATGGCTTGGTAGTTCGGACTGGACTGTTCCCATGAGGCACAGGGTCAGAGCTGATTTGCATATAGCCAGTGTCTAACCCAGGGTGGTGTGGAGTGCAAAAAAACGATGGATTTAGGCCCAGATCCTTGTACTGGGGTGAATGTATGACATTGTTCTACATTCTGTCCATCAACTGTGTTTTTTGCAATTTTCACCCCAAGTGGGCTGGGTATGCTCAGACGTGAGTCTCAGGCTCTCCACACCACTGGAGTCAAGCTATCCAGGCTGAATGAAGGCTGATTGCCAGAAACCGGTCCTTGGATGCTTGATTCCGGTCTGGGAAAGACATGGCTTGGTAGATCGGACTGGACTGTTCCCATGAGGCACAGGGTCAGAGCTGATTTGCATATAGCCAGGGTCTAACCCAGGGTGGTGTGGAGTGCAAAAAAACTATGGATTTAGGCCCAGATCCTTGTACTGGGGTGAATGTATGACATTGTTCTACATTCTGTCCATCAACTGTGTTTTTTGCAATTTTCACCCTGAGTAGGCTGGGTATGCTCAGACGTGAGTCCCAGGCTCTCCACACCACTGGAGTCAAGCTATCCAGGCTGAATGAAGGCTGATAGCCAGAAACCGGTCCTTGGATGCTTGATTCTGGTCTGGGAAAGACATGGCTTGGTAGTTCGGACTGGACTGTTCCCATGAGGCACAGTGTCAGAGCTGATTTGCATATAGCCAGTGTCTAACCCAGGGTGGTGTGGAGTGCAAAAAAACGATGGATTTAGGCCCAGATCCTTGTACTGGGGTGAATGTATGACATTGTTCTACATTCTGTCCATCAACTGTGTTTTAAGCAATTTTCACCCCGAGTAGGCTGGGTATGCTCAGACGTGAGTCCCAGGCTCTCCACACCACTGGAGTCAAGCTATCCAGGCTGAATGAAGGCTGATAGCCAGAAACCGGTCCTTGGATGCTTGATTCCGGTCTGGGAATGACATGGCTTGGTAGTTCGGACTGGACTGTTCCCATGAGGCACAGGGTAAGAGCTGATTTGCATATAGCCAGTGTCTAACCCAGGGTGGTGTGGAGTGCAAACAAACGATGGATTTAGGCCCAGATCCTTGTACTGGGGTGAATGTATGACATTGTTCTACATTCTGTCCATCAACTGTGTTTTTTGCAATTTTCACCCCAAGTGGGCTGGGTAGGCTCAGACGTGAGTCTCAGGCTCTCCACACCACTGGAGTCAAGCTATCCAGGCTGAATGAAGGCTGATTGCCAGAAACCGGTCTTGGATGCTTGATTCCGGTCTGGGAAAGACATGGCTTGGTAGATCGGACTGGACTGTTCCCATGAGGCACAGGGTCAAAGCTGATTTGCATATAGCCAGGGTCTAACCCAGGGTGGTGTGGAGTGCAAAAAAACTATGGATTTAGGCCCAGATCCTTGTACTGGGGTGAATGTATGACATTGTTCTACATTCTGTCCATCAACTGTGTTTTTTGCAATTTTCACCCTGAGTAGGCTGGGTATGCTCAGACGTGAGTCCCAGGCTCTCCACACCACTGGAGTCAAGCTATCCAGGCTGAATGAAGGCTGATAGCCAGAAACCGGTCCTTGGATGCTTGATTCCGGTCTGGGAAAGACATGGCTTGGTAGTTCGGACTGGACTGTTCCCATGAGGCACAGTGTCAGAGCTGATTTGCATATAGCCAGTGTCTAACCCAGGGTGGTGTGGAGTGCAAAAAAACGATGGATTTAGGCCCAGATCCTTGTACTGGGGTGAATGTATGACATTGTTCTACATTCTGTCCATCAACTGTGTTTTATGCAATTTTCACCCCGAGTAGGCTGGGTATGCTCAGACGTGAGTCCCAGGCTCTCCACACCACTGGAGTCAAGCTATCCAGGCTGAATGAAGGCTGATAGCCAGAAACCGGTCCTTGGATGCTTGATTCCGGTCTGGGAAAGACATGGCTTGGTAGTTCGGACTGGACTGTTCCCATGAGGCACAGGGTAAGAGCTGATTTGCATATAGCCAGTGTCTAAGCCAGGGTGGTGTGGAGTGCAAAAAAACGATGGATTTAGGCCCAGATCCTTGTACTGGGGTGAATGTATGACATTGTTCTACATTCTGTCCATCAACTGTGTTTTTTGCAATTTTCACCCCGAGTCAGCTGGGTATGCTCAGACGTGAGTCCCAGGCTCTCCACACCACTGGAGTCAAGCTATCCAGGCTGAATGAAGGCTGATAGCCAGAAACCGGTCCTTGGATGCTTGATTCCAGTCTGGGAAAGACATGGCTTGGTAGTTCGGACTGGACTGTTCCCATGAGGCACAGGGTCAGAGCTGATTTGCATATAGCCAGTGTCTAACCCAGGGTGGTGTGGAGTGCAAAAGAAACCAATGGATTTAGGCCCAGATCCTTGTACTGGGGTGAATGTATGACATTGTTCTACATTCTGTCCATCAACTGTGTTTTTTGCAATTTTCACCCCGAGTGGGCTGGGTATGCTCAGACGTGAGTCCCAGGCTCTCCACACCACTGGAGTCAAGCTATCCAGGCTGAATGAAGGCTGATAGCCAGAAACCGGTCCTTGGATGCTTGATTCCGGTCTGGGAAAGACATGGCTTGGTAGTTCGGACTGGACTGTTCCCATGAGGCACAGGGTCAGAGCTGATTTGCATATAGCCAGTGTCTAACCCATGGTGGTGTGGAGTGCAAAAAAACGATGGATTTAGGCCCAGATCCTTGTACTGGGGTGAATGTATGACATTGTTCTACATTCTGTCCAACAACTGTGTTTTTTGCAATTTTCACCCCGAGTGGGCTGGGTATGCTCAGACGTGAGTCCCAGGCTCTCCACACCACTGGAGTCAAGCTATCCAGGCTGAATGAAGGCTGATAGCCAGAAACCGGTCCTTGGATGCTTGATTCCGGTCTGGGAAAGACATGGCTTGGTAGTTCGGACTGGACTGTTCCCATGAGGCACAGGCTCAGAGCTGATTTGCATATAGCCAGGGTCTAACCCAAGGTGGTGTGGAGTGCAAAAAAACTATGGACTATAGGCCCAGATCCTTGTACTGGGGTGAATGTATGACATTGTTCGACATTCTGTCCATCAACTGTGTTTTTTGCAATTTTCACCCCGAGTAGGCTGGGTATGCTCAGACGTGAGTCCCAGGCTCTCCACACCACTGGAGTCAAGCTATCCAGGCTGAATGAAGGCTGATAGCCAGAAACCGGTCCTTGGATGCTTGATTCCGGTCTGGGAAAGACATGGCTTGGTAGTTCGGACTGGACTGTTCCCATGAGGCACAGGGTCGGAGCTGATTTGCATATGGCCAGTGTCTAACCCAGGGTGGTGTGGAGTGCAAAAAAACGATGGATTTAGGCCCAGATCCTTGTACTGGGGTGAATGTATGACATTGTTCTACATTCTGTCCATCAACTGTGTTTTTTGCAATTTTCACCCCGAGTGGGCTGGGTATGCTCAGACGTGAGTCCCAGGCTCTCCACACCACTGGAGTCAAGCTATCCAGGCTGAATGAAGGCTGATAACCAGAAACCGGTCCTTGGATGCTTGATTCCGGTCTGGGAAAGACTTGGCTTGGTAGTTCGGACTGGACTGTTCCCATTAGGCACAGGGTCAGAGCTGATTTGCATATAGCCAGTGTCTAACCCAGGGTGGTGTGAAGTGAAAAAAAACGATGGATTTAGGCCCAGATCTTTGTACTGGGGTGAATGTATGACATTGTTCTACATTCTGTCCATCAACTGTGTTCTTTGCAATTTTCACCCCGAGTGGGCTGGGTATGCTCAGACGTGAGTCCCAGGCTCTCCACCCCACTGGAGTCAAGCTATCCAGGCTGAATGAAGGCTGATAGCCAGAAACCGGTCCTTGGATGCTTGATTCCGGTCTGGGAAAGACATGGCTTGGTAGTTCGGACTGGACTGTTCCCATGAGGCACAGGGTCAGAGCTGATTTGCATATAGCCAGTGTCTAACCCAGGGTGGTGTGGAGTGCAAAAAAACGATGGATTTAGTCCCAGATCCTTGTACTGGGGTGAATGTATGACATTGTTCTACATTCTGTCCATCAACTGTATTTTTTGCAATTTTCACCCGAGTAGTCTGGGTATGCTCAGACGTGAGTCCCAGGCTCTCCACACCACTGGAGTCAAGCTATCCAGGCTGAATGAAGGCTGATAGCCAGAAACCGGTCCTTGGATGCTTGATTCCGGTCTGGGAAAGACATGGCTTGGTAGTTCGGACTGGACTGTTCCCATGAGGCACAGGATCAGAGCTGATTTCCATATAGCCAGTGTCTAACCCAGGGTGGTGTGGAGTGCAAAAAAACAATGGATTTAGGCCCAGATCCTTGTACTGGGGTGAATGTAGGACATTGTTCTACATTCTGTCCATCAACTGTGTTTTTTGCAATTTTCACCCCGAGTGGGCTGGGTATGCTCAGACGTGAGTCCCAGGCTCTCCACACCACTGGAGTCAAGCTATCCAGGCTGAATGAAGGCTGATAGCCAGAAACCGGTCCTTGGATGCTTGATTCCGGTCTGGGAAAGACATGGCTTGGTAGTTCGGACTGGACTGTTCCCATGAGGCACAGGGTCAGAGCTGATTTGCATATAGCCAGTGTCTAACCCAGGGTGGTGTGGAGTGCAAAACAATGATGGATTTAGGCCCAGATCCTTGTATTGGGGTGAATGTAAGACATTGTTCTACATTCTGTCCATCAACTGTGTTTTTTGCAATTTTCACCCCGAGTGGGCTGGGTATGCTCAGACGTGAGTCCCAGGCTCTCCACACCACTGGAGTCAAGCTATCCAGGCTGAATGAAGGCTGATAGCCAGAAACCGGTCCTTGGAACGACATGGCTTGGTAATTCGGACTGGACTATTCCCATGAGGCACAGGGTCAGAGCTGATTTGCATATAGCCAGTGTCTAACCCATGGTGGTGTGGAGTGGGAAAAAAACGATGGATTTAGGCCCAGATCCTTGTACTGGGGTGAATGTATGACATTGTTGTACATTCTGCCATCAACTGTGTTTTTTGCAATTTTCACCCCGAGTGGGCTGGGTATGCTCAGACGTGAATCCCAGGCTCTCCACACCACTGGAGTCAAGCTATCCAGGCTGAATGAAGGCTGATAGCCAGAAACCGGTCCTTGGATGCTTGATTCCGGTCTGGGAAAGACATGGCTTGGTAGTTCGGACTGGACTGTTCCCATGAGGCACAGGGTCAGAGCTGATTTGCATATAGCCAGGGTCTAACCCAGGGTGGTGTGGAGTGCAAAAAAACGATGGATTTAGGCCCAGATCCTTGTACTGGGGTGAATGTATGACATTGTTCTACATTCTGTCCATCAACTGTGTTTTATGCAATTTTCACCCCGAGTAGGCTGGGTATGCTCAGACGTGAGTCCCAGGCTCTCCACACCACTGGAGTCAAGCTATCCAGGCTGAATGAAGGCTGATAGCCAGAAACCGGTCCTTGGATGCTTGATTCCGGTCTGGGAAAGACATGGCTTGGTAGTTCGGACTGGACTGTTCCCATGAGGCACAGGGTCAGAGCTGATTTGCATATAGCCAGGGTCTAACCCAGGGTGGTGTGGAGTGCAAAAAAACGATGGATTTAGGCCCAGATCCTTGTACTGGGGTGAATGTATGACATTGTTCTACATTCTGTCCATCAACTGTGTTTTATGCAATTTTCACCCCGAGTAGGCTGGGTATGCTCAGACGTGAGTCCCAGGCACTCCACACCACTGGAGTCAAGCTATCCAGGCTGAATGAAGGCTGATAGCCAGAAACCGGTCCTTGGATGCTTGATTCCAGTCTGGGAAAGACATGGCTTGGTAGTTCGGACTGGACTGTTCCCATGAGGCACAGGGTCAGAGCTGATTTGCATATAGCCAGTGTCTAACCCAGGGTGGTGTGGAGTGCAAAAAAAAACCAATGGATTTAGGCCCAGATCCTTGTACTGGGGTGAATGTATGACATTGTTCTACATTCTGTCCATCAACTGTGTTTTTTGCAATTTTCACCCCGAGTGGGCTGGGTATGCTCAGACGTGAGTCCCAGGCTCTCCACACCACTGGAGTCAAGCTATCCAGGCTGAATGAAGGCTGATAGCCAGAAACCGGTCCTTGGATGCTTGATTCCGGTCTGGGAAAGACATGGCTTGGTAGTTCGGACTGGACTGTTCCCATGAGGCACAGGGTCAGAGCTGATTTGCATATAGCCAGTGTCTAACCCATGGTGGTGTGGAGTGCAAAAAAACGATGGATTTAGGCCCAGATCCTTGTACTGGGGTGGATGTATGACATTGTTCTACATTCTGTCCATCAACTGTGTGTTTTGCAATTTTCACCCCGAGTGGGCTGGGTATGCTCAGACGTGAGTCCAGGCTTTCCACACCACTGGAGTCAAGCTATCCAGGCTGAATGAAGGCTGATAACCAGAAACCGGTCCTTGGATGCTTGATTCCGGTCTGGGAAAGACATGGCTTGGTAGTTCGGACTGGACTGTTCCCATTAGGCACAGGGTCAGAGCTGATTTGCATATAGCCAGTGTCTAACCCAGGGTGGTGTGAAGTGCAAAAAAAGATGGATTTAGGCCCAGATCCTTGTACTGGGGTGAATGTATGACATTGTTCTACATTCTGTCCATCAACTGTGTTCTTTGCAATTTTCACCCCGATTGGGCTGGGTATGCTCAGACGTGAGTCCCAGGCTCTCCACCCCACTGGAGTCAAGCTATCCAGGCTGAATGAAGGCTGATAGCCAGAAACCGGTCCTTGGATGCTTGATTCCGGTCTGGGAAAGACATGGCTTGGTAGTTCGGACTGGACTGTTCCCATGAGGCACAGGGTCAGAGCTGATTTGCATATAGCCAGTGTCTAACCCAGAGTGGTGTGGAGTGCAAAAAAAACGATGGATTTAGGCCCAGATCCTTGTACTGGGGTGAATGTATGACATTGTTCTAAATTCGTCCATCAACTGTGTTTTTTGCAATTTTCACCCCGAGTGGGCTGGGTATGCTCAGACGTGAATCCCAGGCTCTCCACACCACTGGAGTCAAGCTATCCAGGCTGAATGAAGGCTGATAGCCAGAAACCGGTCCTTGGATGCTTGATTCCGGTCTGGGAAAGACATGGCTTGGTAGTTCGGACTGGACTGTTCCCATGAGGCACAGGGTCAGAGCTGATTTGCATATAGCCAGGGTCTAACCCAGGGTGGTGTGGAGTGCAAAAAAAACGATGGATTTAGGCCCAGATCCTTGTACTGGGGTGAATGTATGACATTGTTCTACATTCTGTCCATCAACTGTGTTCTTTGCAATTTTCACCCCAAGTGGGCTGGGTATGCTCAGACGTTAGTCCCAGGCTCTCCACACCACTGGAGTCAAGCTATCCAGGCTGAATGAAGGCTGATAGCCAGAAACCGGTCCTTGGATGCTTGATTCCGGTCTGAGAAAGCCATGGCTTGGTAGTTTGGACTGGACTGTTCCCATGAGGCACAGGGTCAGAGCTGATTTGCATATAGCCAGTGTCTAACCCAGGGTGGTGTGGAGTGCAAAAAAACGATGGATTTAGGCCCAGATCCCTGTACTGGGGTGAATGTAAGACATTGTTCTACATTCTGTCCATCAACTGTGTTTTTTGCAATTTTCACCCCGAGTGGGCTGGGTATGCTCAGACGTGAGTCCCAGGCTCTCCACACCACTGGAGTCAAGCTATCCAGGCTGAATGAAGGCTGATAGCCAGAAACCGGTCCTTGAATGCTTGATTCCGGTCTGGGAAAGACATGGCTTTGTAGTTCGGACTGGACTGTTCCCATGAGGCACAGGGTCAGAGCTGATTTGCATATAGCCAGTGTCTAACCCAGGGTGGTGTGGAGTGCAAAAAAACGAAGGATTTAGGCCCAGATCCTTGTCCTGGGGTGAATGTATGACATTGTTCTACATTCTGTCCATCAACTGTGTTTTTTGCAATTTTCACCCCGAGTGGGCTGGGTATGCTCAGACGTGATTCCCAGGCTCTCCACACCACTGGAGTCAAGCTATCCAGGCTGAATGAAGGCTGATAGCCAGAAACGGTCCTTGGATGCTTGATTCCGGTCTGGGAAAGACATGGCTTGGTAGTTCGGACTGGACTGTTCCCATGAGGCACAGGGTCAGAGCTGATTTGCATATAGCCAGTGTCTAACCCAGGGTGGTGTGCAAAAAAACAATGGATTTAGGCCCAGATCCTTGTACTGGGGTGAATGTAGGACATTGTTTTACATTCTGTCCATCAACTGTGTTTTTTGCAATTTTCACCCCGAGTGGGCTGGGTATGCTCAGACGTGAGTCCCAGGCTCTCCACACCACTGGAGTCAAGCTATCCATGCTGAATGAAGGCTGATAGCCAGAAACCGGTCATTGGATGCTTGATTCTGGTCTGGGAAAGACATGGCTTGGTAGTTCGGACTGGACTGTTCCCATGAGGCACAGGGTCAGAGCTGATTTTCATATAGCCAGTGTCTAACCCAGGGTGGTGTGGAGTGCAAAAAAACGATGGATTTAGGCCCAGATCCTTGTACTGGGGTGAATGTAAGACATTGTTCTACATTCTGTCCATCATCTGTGTTTTTTGCAATTTTCACCCCGAGTGGGCTGGGTATGCTCAGACGTGAGTCCCAGGCTCTCCACACCACTGGAGTCAAACTATCCAGGCTGAATGAAGGCTGATAGCCAGAAACCGGTCCTTGGATGCTTGATTCCGGTCTGGGAAAGACATGGCTTGGTAGTTCGGACTGGACTGTTCCCATGAGGCACAGGGTCAGAGCTGATTTGCATATAGCCAGTGTCTAACCCAGGGTGGTGTGGAGTGCAAAAAAACGATGGATTTAGGCCCAGATCCTTGTACTGGGGTGAATGTAGGACATTGTTCTACATTCTGTCCATCAACTGTGTTTTTTGCAATTTTCACCCCGAATGGGCTGGGTATGCTCAGACGTGAGTCCCAGGCTCTCCACACCACTGGAGTCAATCTATCCAGGCTGAATGAAGGCTGATAGCCAGAAACCGGTCCTTGGATGCTTGATTCCGGTCTGGGAAAGACATGGCTTGGTAGTTCGGTCTGGACTGTTCCTATGAGGCACAGGGTCAGAGCTGATTTTCATATAGCCAGTTTCTAACCCAGGGTGGTGTGGAGTGCAAAAAAACAATGGATTTAGGCCCAGATCCTTGTACTGGGGTGAATGTATGACATTGTTCTACATTCTGTCCATCAACTGTGTCTTTTTGCAATTTTCACCCTGAGTCAGCTGGGTATGCTCAGACGTGAGTCCCAGGTTCTCCACACCACTGGAGTCAAGCTATCCAGGCTGAATGAAGGCTGATAGCCAGAAACCGGTCCTTGGATGCTTGATTCCGGTCTGGGAACGACATGGCTTGGTAGTTCGGACTGGACTGTTCCCATGAGGCACAGGGTCAGATCTGATTTGCATATAGCCAGTGTCTAACCCAGGGTGGTGTGGAGTGGAAAAAAATGATGGATTTAGGCCCAGATCCTTGTACTGAGGTAAATGTATGACATTGTTCTACATTCAGTCTATCAACTGTGTTTTTTGCAATTTTCACCCCGAGTGGGCTGGGTATGCTCAGACGTGAGTCCCAGTCTCTCAACACCACTGGAGTCAAGCTATCCAGGCTGAATGAAGGCTGATAGCCAGAAACCGGTCCTTGGATGCTTGATTCCGGTCTGGGAAAGACATGGCTTGGTAGTTCGGACTGGACTGTTCCCATGAGGCACAGTGTCAGAGCTGATTTGCATATAGCCAGTGTCTAACCCAGGGTGGTGTGGAGTGCAAAAAAATGATGGATTTAGGCCCAGATCCTTGTACTGGGGTGAATGTATGACATTGTTCTACATTCTGTCCATCAACTGTGTTTTATGCAATTTTCACCCCGAGTAGGCTGGGTATGCTCAGACGTGAGTCCCAGGCTCTCCACACCACTGGAGTCAAGCTATCCAGGCTGAATGAAGGCTGATAGCCAGAAACCGGTCCTTGGATGCTTGATTCCGGTCTGGGAAAGACATGGCTTGGTAGTTCGGACTGGACTGTTCCCATGAGGCACAGGGTCGGAGCTGATTTGCATATAGCCAGTGTCTAAGCCAGGGTGGTGTGGAGTGCAAAAAAACGATGGATTTAGGCCCAGATCCTTGTACTGGGGTGAATGTATGACATTGTTCTACATTCTGTCCATCAACTGTGTTTTTTGCAATTTTCACCCCGAGTCAGCTGGGTATGCTCAGACGTGAGTCCCAGGCTCTCCACACCACTGGAGTCAAGCTATCCAGGCTGAATGAAGGCTGATAGCCAGAAACCGGTCCTTGGATGCTTGATTCCAGTCTGGGAAAGACATGGCTTGGTAGTTCGGACTGGACTGTTCCCTTGAGGCACAGGGTCAGAGCTGATTTGCATATAACCAGTGTCTAACCCAGGGTGGTGTGGAGTGCAAAAAAGCGATGGATTTAGGCCCAGATCCTTGTACTGGGGTGAATGTATGACATTGTTCTAAATTCTGTCCATCAACTGTGTTTTTTGCAATTTTCACCCCGAGTAGGCAGGGTATGCTCAGACGTGAGGCCCAGGCTCTCCACACCACCGGAGTCAAGCTATCCAGGCTAAATGAAGGCTGATAGCCAGAAACCGGTCCTTGGATGCTTGATTCCGGTCTGGGAAAGACATGGCTTGGTAGTTCGGACTGGACTGTTCCCATGAGGCACAGGGTCAGAGCTGATTTGCATATAGCCAGTGTCTAACCCAGGGTGGTGTGGAGTGCAAAAAACCGATGGATTTAGGCCCAGATCCTTGTACTGGGGTGAATGTATGACATTGTTCCACATTCTGTCCATCAACTGTATTTTTTGCAATTTTAACCCCGAGTAGTCTGGGTATGCTCAGACATGAGTCCCAGGCTCTCCACGCCACTGGAGTCAAGCTATCCAGGCTTAATGAAGGCTGATAGCAAGAAACCGGTCCTTGGATGCTTGATTCCGGTCTGGGAAAGACATGGCTTGGTAGTTCGGACTGGACTGTTCCCATGAGGCACAGGGTCAGAGCTGATTTGCATATAGCCAGTGTCTAACCCAGGGTGGTGTGGAGTGCAAAAAAACGATGGATTTAGGCCCAGATCCTTGTACTGGGGTGAATGTATGACATTGTTCTACATTCTGTCCATCAACTGTGTTTTTTGCAATTTTCACCCCGAGTGGGCTGGGTATGCTCAGACGTGAGTCCCAGGCTCTCCACACCACTGGAGTCAAGCTATCCAGGCTGAATGAAGGCTGATAGCCAGAAACCGGTCCTTGGATGCTTGATTCCGGTCTGGGGAAGACATGGCTTGGTAGTTCGGACTGGACTGTTCCCATGAGGCACAGGGTCAGAGCTGATTTGCATATAGCCAGGGTCTAACCCAGGGTGGTGTGGAGTGCAAAAAAAACGATGGATTTAGGCCCAGATCCTTGTACTGGGGTGAATGTATGACATTGTTCTACATTCTGTCCATCAACTGTGTTCTTTGCAATTTTCACCCCAAGTGGGCTGGGTATGCTCAGACGTTAGTCCCAGGCTCTCCACACCACTGGAGTCAAGCTATCCAGGCTGAATGAAGGCTGATAGCCAGAAACCGGTCCTTGGATGCTTGATTCCGGTCTGAGAAAGCCATGGCTTGGTAGTTTGGACTGGACTGTTCCCATGAGGCACAGGGTCAGAGCTGATTTGCATATAGCCAGTGTCTAACCCAGGGTGGTGTGGAGTGCAAAAAAACGATGGATTTAGGCCCAGATCCCTGTACTGGGGTGAATGTAAGACATTGTTCTACATTCTGTCCATCAACTGTGTTTTTTGCAATTTTCACCCCGAGTGGGCTGGGTATGCTCAGACGTGAGTCCCAGGCTCTCCACACCACTGGAGTCAAGCTATCCAGGCTGAATGAAGGCTGATAGCCAGAAACCGGTCCTTGAATGCTTGATTCCGGTCTGGGAAAGACATGGCTTTGTAGTTCGGACTGGACTGTTCCCATGAGGCACAGGGTCAGAGCTGATTTGCATATAGCCAGTGTCTAACCCAGGGTGGTGTGGAGTGCAAAAAAACGAAGGATTTAGGCCCAGATCCTTGTCCTGGGGTGAATGTATGACATTGTTCTACATTCTGTCCATCAACTGTGTTTTTTGCAATTTTCACCCCGAGTGGGCTGGGTATGCTCAGACGTGAGTCCCAGGCTCTCCACACCACTGGAGTCAAGCTATCCAGGCTGAATGAAGGCTGATAGCCAGAAACGGTCCTTGGATGCTTGATTCCGGTCTGGGAAAGACATGGCTTGGTAGTTCGGACTGGACTGTTCCCATGAGGCACAGGGTCAGAGCTGATTTGCATATAGCCAGTGTCTAACCCAGGGTGGTGTGCAAAAAAACAATGGATTTAGGCCCAGATCCTTGTACTGGGGTGAATGTAGGACATTGTTTTACATTCTGTCCATCAACTGTGTTTTTTGCAATTTTCACCCCGAGTGGGCTGGGTATGCTCAGACGTGAGTCCCAGGCTCTCCACACCACTGGAGTCAAGCTATCCATGCTGAATGAAGGCTGATAGCCAGAAACCGGTCATTGGATGCTTGATTCTGGTCTGGGAAAGACATGGCTTGGTAGTTCGGACTGGACTGTTCCCATGAGGCACAGGGTCAGAGCTGATTTTCATATAGCCAGTGTCTAACCCAGGGTGGTGTGGAGTGCAAAAAAACGATGGATTTAGGCCCAGATCCTTGTACTGGGGTGAATGTAAGACATTGTTCTACATTCTGTCCATCAACTGTGTTTTTTGCAATTTTCACCCCGAGTGGGCTGGGTATGCTCAGACGTGAGTCCCAGGCTCTCCACACCACTGGAGTCAAACTATCCAGGCTGAATGAAGGCTGATAGCCAGAAACCGGTCCTTGGATGCTTGATTCCGGTCTGGGAAAGACATGGCTTGGTAGTTCGGACTGGACTGTTCCCATGAGGCACAGGGTCAGAGCTGATTTGCATATAGCCAGTGTCTAACCCAGGGTGGTGTGGAGTGCAAAAAAACGATGGATTTAGGCCCAGATCCTTGTACTGGGGTGAATGTAGGACATTGTTCTACATTCTGTCCATCAACTGTGTTTTTTGCAATTTTCACCCCGAATGGGCTGGGTATGCTCAGACGTGAGTCCCAGGCTCTCCACACCACTGGAGTCAATCTATCCAGGCTGAATGAAGGCTGATAGCCAGAAACCGGTCCTTGGATGCTTGATTCCGGTCTGGGAAAGACATGGCTTGGTAGTTCGGTCTGGACTGTTCCCATGAGGCACAGGGTCAGAGCTGATTTTCATATAGCCAGTTTCTAACCCAGGGTGGTGTGGAGTGCAAAAAAACAATGGATTTAGGCCCAGATCCTTGTACTGGGGTGAATGTATGACATTGTTCTACATTCTGTCCATCAACTGTGTCTTTTTGCAATTTTCACCCTGAGTCAGCTGGGTATGCTCAGACGTGAGTCCCAGGTTCTCCACACCACTGGAGTCAAGCTATCCAGGCTGAATGAAGGCTGATAGCCAGAAACCGGTCCTTGGATGCTTGATTCCGGTCTGGGAACGACATGGCTTGGTAGTTCGGACTGGACTGTTCCCATGAGGCACAGGGTCAGATCTGATTTGCATATAGCCAGTGTCTAACCCAGGGTGGTGTGGAGTGCAAAAAAATGATGGATTTAGGCCCAGATCCTTGTACTGGGGTGAATGTATGACATTGTTCTACATTCTGTCCATCAACTGTGTTTTTTGCAATTTTCACCCCGAGTCAGCTGGGTATGCTCAGACGTGAGTCCCAGGCTCTCCACACCACTGGAGTCAAGCTATCCAGGCTGAATGAAGGCTGATAGCCAGAAACCGGTCCTTGGATGCTTGATTCCAGTCTGGGAAAGACATGGCTTGGTAGTTCGGACTGGACTGTTCCCATGAGGCACAGGCTCAGAGCTGATTTGCATATAGCCAGGGTCTAACCCAAGGTGGTGTAGAGTGCAAAAGAAACCAATGGATTTAGGCCCAGATCCTTGTACTGGGGTGAATGTATGACATTGTTCTACATTCTGTCCATCAACTGTGTTTTTTGCAATTTTCACCCAGAGTGGGCTGGGTAAGCTCAGACGTGAGTCCCAGGCTCTCCACACCACTGGAGTCAAGCTATCCAGGCTGAATGAAGGCTGATTGCCAGAAACCGGTCCTTGGATGCTTGATTCCGGTCTGGGAAAGACATGGCTTGGTAGTTCGGACTGGACTGTTCCCATGAGGCACAGGGTCAGAGCTGATTTGCATATAGCCAGTGTCTAACCCATGGTGGTGTGGAGTGCAAAAAAACGATGGATTTAGGCCCAGATCCTTGTACTGGGGTGAATGTATGACATTGTTCTACATTCTGTCCATCAACTGTGTTTTTTGCAATTTTCACCCCGAGTGGGCTGGGTATGCTCAGACGTGAGTCCCAGGCTCTCCACACCACTGGAGTCAAGCTATCCAGGCTGAATGAAGTCTGATAGCCAGAAACCGGTCCTTGGATGCTTGATTCCGGTCTGGGAAAGACATGGCTTGGTAGTTCGGACTGGACTGTTCCCATGAGGCACAGGCTCAGAGCTGATTTGCATATAGCCAGGGTCTAACCCAAGGTGGTGTAGAGTGCAAAAAAACTATGGACTATAGGCCCAGATCCTTGTACTGGGGTGAATGTATGACATTGTTCGACATTCTGTCCATCAACTGTGTTTTTTGCAATTTTCACCCCGAGTAGGCTGGGTATGCTCAGACGTGAGTCCCAGGCTCTCCACACCACTGGAGTCAAGCTATCCAGGCTGAATGAAGGCTGATAGCCAGAAACCGGTCCTTGGATGCTTGATTCCGGTCTGGGAAAGACATGGCTTGGTAGTTCGGACTGGACTGTTCCCATGAGGCACAGGGTCAGAGCTGATTTGCATATAGCCAGTGTCTAACCCAGGGTGGTGTGGAGTGCAAAAAAACGATGGATTTAGGCCCAGATCCTTGTACTGGGGTGAATGTATGACATTGTTCTACATTCTGTCCATCAACTGTGTTTTTTGCAATTTTCACCCCAAGTGGGCTGGGTATGCTCAGACGTGAGTCTCAGGCTCTCCACACCACTGGAGTCAAGCTATCCAGGCTGAATGAAGGCTGATTGCCAGAAACCGGTCCTTGGATGCTTGATTCCGGTCTGGGAAAGACATGGCTTGGTAGATCGGACTGGACTGTTCCCATGAGGCACAGGGTCAGAGCTGATTTGCATATAGCCAGGGTCTAACCCAGGGTGGTGTGGAGTGCAAAAAAACTATGGATTTAGGCCCAGATCCTTGTACTGGGGTGAATGTATGACATTGTTCTACATTCTGTCCATCAACTGTGTTTTTTGCAATTTTCACCCTGAGTAGGCTGGGTATGCTCAGACGTGAGTCCCAGGCTCTCCACACCACTGGAGTCAAGCTATCCAGGCTGAATGAAGGCTGATAGCCAGAAACCGGTCCTTGGATGCTTGATTCTGGTCTGGGAAAGACATGGCTTGGTAGTTCGGACTGGACTGTTCCCATGAGGCACAGTGTCAGAGCTGATTTGCATATAGCCAGTGTCTAACCCAGGGTGGTGTGGAGTGCAAAAAAACGATGGATTTAGGCCCAGATCCTTGTACTGGGGTGAATGTATGACATTGTTCTACATTCTGTCCATCAACTGTGTTTTAAGCAATTTTCACCCCGAGTAGGCTGGGTATGCTCAGACGTGAGTCCCAGGCTCTCCACACCACTGGAGTCAAGCTATCCAGGCTGAATGAAGGCTGATAGCCAGAAACCGGTCCTTGGATGCTTGATTCCGGTCTGGGAATGACATGGCTTGGTAGTTCGGACTGGACTGTTCCCATGAGGCACAGGGTAAGAGCTGATTTGCATATAGCCAGTGTCTAACCCAGGGTGGTGTGGAGTGCAAACAAACGATGGATTTAGGCCCAGATCCTTGTACTGGGGTGAATGTATGACATTGTTCTACATTCTGTCCATCAACTGTGTTTTTTGCAATTTTCACCCCAAGTGGGCTGGGTAGGCTCAGACGTGAGTCTCAGGCTCTCCACACCACTGGAGTCAAGCTATCCAGGCTGAATGAAGGCTGATTGCCAGAAACCGGTCTTGGATGCTTGATTCCGGTCTGGGAAAGACATGGCTTGGTAGATCGGACTGGACTGTTCCCATGAGGCACAGGGTCAAAGCTGATTTGCATATAGCCAGGGTCTAACCCAGGGTGGTGTGGAGTGCAAAAAAACTATGGATTTAGGCCCAGATCCTTGTACTGGGGTGAATGTATGACATTGTTCTACATTCTGTCCATCAACTGTGTTTTTTGCAATTTTCACCCTGAGTAGGCTGGGTATGCTCAGACGTGAGTCCCAGGCTCTCCACACCACTGGAGTCAAGCTATCCAGGCTGAATGAAGGCTGATAGCCAGAAACCGGTCCTTGGATGCTTGATTCCGGTCTGGGAAAGACATGGCTTGGTAGTTCGGACTGGACTGTTCCCATGAGGCACAGTGTCAGAGCTGATTTGCATATAGCCAGTGTCTAACCCAGGGTGGTGTGGAGTGCAAAAAAACGATGGATTTAGGCCCAGATCCTTGTACTGGGGTGAATGTATGACATTGTTCTACATTCTGTCCATCAACTGTGTTTTATGCAATTTTCACCCCGAGTAGGCTGGGTATGCTCAGACGTGAGTCCCAGGCTCTCCACACCACTGGAGTCAAGCTATCCAGGCTGAATGAAGGCTGATAGCCAGAAACCGGTCCTTGGATGCTTGATTCCGGTCTGGGAAAGACATGGCTTGGTAGTTCGGACTGGACTGTTCCCATGAGGCACAGGGTAAGAGCTGATTTGCATATAGCCAGTGTCTAAGCCAGGGTGGTGTGGAGTGCAAAAAAACGATGGATTTAGGCCCAGATCCTTGTACTGGGGTGAATGTATGACATTGTTCTACATTCTGTCCATCAACTGTGTTTTTTGCAATTTTCACCCCGAGTCAGCTGGGTATGCTCAGACGTGAGTCCCAGGCTCTCCACACCACTGGAGTCAAGCTATCCAGGCTGAATGAAGGCTGATAGCCAGAAACCGGTCCTTGGATGCTTGATTCCAGTCTGGGAAAGACATGGCTTGGTAGTTCGGACTGGACTGTTCCCATGAGGCACAGGGTCAGAGCTGATTTGCATATAGCCAGTGTCTAACCCAGGGTGGTGTGGAGTGCAAAAGAAACCAATGGATTTAGGCCCAGATCCTTGTACTGGGGTGAATGTATGACATTGTTCTACATTCTGTCCATCAACTGTGTTTTTTGCAATTTTCACCCCGAGTGGGCTGGGTATGCTCAGACGTGAGTCCCAGGCTCTCCACACCACTGGAGTCAAGCTATCCAGGCTGAATGAAGGCTGATAGCCAGAAACCGGTCCTTGGATGCTTGATTCCGGTCTGGGAAAGACATGGCTTGGTAGTTCGGACTGGACTGTTCCCATGAGGCACAGGGTCAGAGCTGATTTGCATATAGCCAGTGTCTAACCCATGGTGGTGTGGAGTGCAAAAAAACGATGGATTTAGGCCCAGATCCTTGTACTGGGGTGAATGTATGACATTGTTCTACATTCTGTCCAACAACTGTGTTTTTTGCAATTTTCACCCCGAGTGGGCTGGGTATGCTCAGACGTGAGTCCCAGGCTCTCCACACCACTGGAGTCAAGCTATCCAGGCTGAATGAAGGCTGATAGCCAGAAACCGGTCCTTGGATGCTTGATTCCGGTCTGGGAAAGACATGGCTTGGTAGTTCGGACTGGACTGTTCCCATGAGGCACAGGCTCAGAGCTGATTTGCATATAGCCAGGGTCTAACCCAAGGTGGTGTGGAGTGCAAAAAAACTATGGACTATAGGCCCAGATCCTTGTACTGGGGTGAATGTATGACATTGTTCGACATTCTGTCCATCAACTGTGTTTTTTGCAATTTTCACCCCGAGTAGGCTGGGTATGCTCAGACGTGAGTCCCAGGCTCTCCACACCACTGGAGTCAAGCTATCCAGGCTGAATGAAGGCTGATAGCCAGAAACCGGTCCTTGGATGCTTGATTCCGGTCTGGGAAAGACATGGCTTGGTAGTTCGGACTGGACTGTTCCCATGAGGCACAGGGTCGGAGCTGATTTGCATATGGCCAGTGTCTAACCCAGGGTGGTGTGGAGTGCAAAAAAACGATGGATTTAGGCCCAGATCCTTGTACTGGGGTGAATGTATGACATTGTTCTACATTCTGTCCATCAACTGTGTTTTTTGCAATTTTCACCCCGAGTGGGCTGGGTATGCTCAGACGTGAGTCCCAGGCTCTCCACACCACTGGAGTCAAGCTATCCAGGCTGAATGAAGGCTGATAACCAGAAACCGGTCCTTGGATGCTTGATTCCGGTCTGGGAAAGACTTGGCTTGGTAGTTCGGACTGGACTGTTCCCATTAGGCACAGGGTCAGAGCTGATTTGCATATAGCCAGTGTCTAACCCAGGGTGGTGTGAAGTGAAAAAAAACGATGGATTTAGGCCCAGATCTTTGTACTGGGGTGAATGTATGACATTGTTCTACATTCTGTCCATCAACTGTGTTCTTTGCAATTTTCACCCCGAGTGGGCTGGGTATGCTCAGACGTGAGTCCCAGGCTCTCCACCCCACTGGAGTCAAGCTATCCAGGCTGAATGAAGGCTGATAGCCAGAAACCGGTCCTTGGATGCTTGATTCCGGTCTGGGAAAGACATGGCTTGGTAGTTCGGACTGGACTGTTCCCATGAGGCACAGGGTCAGAGCTGATTTGCATATAGCCAGTGTCTAACCCAGGGTGGTGTGGAGTGCAAAAAAACGATGGATTTAGTCCCAGATCCTTGTACTGGGGTGAATGTATGACATTGTTCTACATTCTGTCCATCAACTGTATTTTTTGCAATTTTCACCCGAGTAGTCTGGGTATGCTCAGACGTGAGTCCCAGGCTCTCCACACCACTGGAGTCAAGCTATCCAGGCTGAATGAAGGCTGATAGCCAGAAACCGGTCCTTGGATGCTTGATTCCGGTCTGGGAAAGACATGGCTTGGTAGTTCGGACTGGACTGTTCCCATGAGGCACAGGATCAGAGCTGATTTCCATATAGCCAGTGTCTAACCCAGGGTGGTGTGGAGTGCAAAAAAACAATGGATTTAGGCCCAGATCCTTGTACTGGGGTGAATGTAGGACATTGTTCTACATTCTGTCCATCAACTGTGTTTTTTGCAATTTTCACCCCGAGTGGGCTGGGTATGCTCAGACGTGAGTCCCAGGCTCTCCACACCACTGGAGTCAAGCTATCCAGGCTGAATGAAGGCTGATAGCCAGAAACCGGTCCTTGGATGCTTGATTCCGGTCTGGGAAAGACATGGCTTGGTAGTTCGGACTGGACTGTTCCCATGAGGCACAGGGTCAGAGCTGATTTGCATATAGCCAGTGTCTAACCCAGGGTGGTGTGGAGTGCAAAACAATGATGGATTTAGGCCCAGATCCTTGTATTGGGGTGAATGTAAGACATTGTTCTACATTCTGTCCATCAACTGTGTTTTTTGCAATTTTCACCCCGAGTGGGCTGGGTATGCTCAGACGTGAGTCCCAGGCTCTCCACACCACTGGAGTCAAGCTATCCAGGCTGAATGAAGGCTGATAGCCAGAAACCGGTCCTTGGAACGACATGGCTTGGTAATTCGGACTGGACTATTCCCATGAGGCACAGGGTCAGAGCTGATTTGCATATAGCCAGTGTCTAACCCATGGTGGTGTGGAGTGGGAAAAAAACGATGGATTTAGGCCCAGATCCTTGTACTGGGGTGAATGTATGACATTGTTGTACATTCTGCCATCAACTGTGTTTTTTGCAATTTTCACCCCGAGTGGGCTGGGTATGCTCAGACGTGAATCCCAGGCTCTCCACACCACTGGAGTCAAGCTATCCAGGCTGAATGAAGGCTGATAGCCAGAAACCGGTCCTTGGATGCTTGATTCCGGTCTGGGAAAGACATGGCTTGGTAGTTCGGACTGGACTGTTCCCATGAGGCACAGGGTCAGAGCTGATTTGCATATAGCCAGGGTCTAACCCAGGGTGGTGTGGAGTGCAAAAAAACGATGGATTTAGGCCCAGATCCTTGTACTGGGGTGAATGTATGACATTGTTCTACATTCTGTCCATCAACTGTGTTTTATGCAATTTTCACCCCGAGTAGGCTGGGTATGCTCAGACGTGAGTCCCAGGCTCTCCACACCACTGGAGTCAAGCTATCCAGGCTGAATGAAGGCTGATAGCCAGAAACCGGTCCTTGGATGCTTGATTCCGGTCTGGGAAAGACATGGCTTGGTAGTTCGGACTGGACTGTTCCCATGAGGCACAGGGTCAGAGCTGATTTGCATATAGCCAGGGTCTAACCCAGGGTGGTGTGGAGTGCAAAAAAACGATGGATTTAGGCCCAGATCCTTGTACTGGGGTGAATGTATGACATTGTTCTACATTCTGTCCATCAACTGTGTTTTATGCAATTTTCACCCCGAGTAGGCTGGGTATGCTCAGACGTGAGTCCCAGGCACTCCACACCACTGGAGTCAAGCTATCCAGGCTGAATGAAGGCTGATAGCCAGAAACCGGTCCTTGGATGCTTGATTCCAGTCTGGGAAAGACATGGCTTGGTAGTTCGGACTGGACTGTTCCCATGAGGCACAGGGTCAGAGCTGATTTGCATATAGCCAGTGTCTAACCCAGGGTGGTGTGGAGTGCAAAAAAAAACCAATGGATTTAGGCCCAGATCCTTGTACTGGGGTGAATGTATGACATTGTTCTACATTCTGTCCATCAACTGTGTTTTTTGCAATTTTCACCCCGAGTGGGCTGGGTATGCTCAGACGTGAGTCCCAGGCTCTCCACACCACTGGAGTCAAGCTATCCAGGCTGAATGAAGGCTGATAGCCAGAAACCGGTCCTTGGATGCTTGATTCCGGTCTGGGAAAGACATGGCTTGGTAGTTCGGACTGGACTGTTCCCATGAGGCACAGGGTCAGAGCTGATTTGCATATAGCCAGTGTCTAACCCATGGTGGTGTGGAGTGCAAAAAAACGATGGATTTAGGCCCAGATCCTTGTACTGGGGTGGATGTATGACATTGTTCTACATTCTGTCCATCAACTGTGTGTTTTGCAATTTTCACCCCGAGTGGGCTGGGTATGCTCAGACGTGAGTCCAGGCTTTCCACACCACTGGAGTCAAGCTATCCAGGCTGAATGAAGGCTGATAACCAGAAACCGGTCCTTGGATGCTTGATTCCGGTCTGGGAAAGACATGGCTTGGTAGTTCGGACTGGACTGTTCCCATTAGGCACAGGGTCAGAGCTGATTTGCATATAGCCAGTGTCTAACCCAGGGTGGTGTGAAGTGCAAAAAAAGATGGATTTAGGCCCAGATCCTTGTACTGGGGTGAATGTATGACATTGTTCTACATTCTGTCCATCAACTGTGTTCTTTGCAATTTTCACCCCGATTGGGCTGGGTATGCTCAGACGTGAGTCCCAGGCTCTCCACCCCACTGGAGTCAAGCTATCCAGGCTGAATGAAGGCTGATAGCCAGAAACCGGTCCTTGGATGCTTGATTCCGGTCTGGGAAAGACATGGCTTGGTAGTTCGGACTGGACTGTTCCCATGAGGCACAGGGTCAGAGCTGATTTGCATATAGCCAGTGTCTAACCCAGAGTGGTGTGGAGTGCAAAAAAAACGATGGATTTAGGCCCAGATCCTTGTACTGGGGTGAATGTATGACATTGTTCTAAATTCGTCCATCAACTGTGTTTTTTGCAATTTTCACCCCGAGTGGGCTGGGTATGCTCAGACGTGAATCCCAGGCTCTCCACACCACTGGAGTCAAGCTATCCAGGCTGAATGAAGGCTGATAGCCAGAAACCGGTCCTTGGATGCTTGATTCCGGTCTGGGAAAGACATGGCTTGGTAGTTCGGACTGGACTGTTCCCATGAGGCACAGGGTCAGAGCTGATTTGCATATAGCCAGTGTCTAACCCAGGGTGGTGTGGAGTGCAAAAAAACGATGGATTTAGGCCCAGATCCTTGTACTGGGGTGAATGTATGACATTGTTCTACATTCTGTCCATCAACTGTGTTTTTTGCAATTTTCACCCCGAGTGGGCTGGGTATGCTCAGACGTGAGTCCCAGGCTCTCCACACCACTGGAGTCAAGCTATCCAGGCTGGATGAAGGCTGATAGCCAGAAACCGGTCCTTGGATGCTTGATTCCGGTCTGGGAAAGACATGGCTTGGTAGTTCGGACTGGACTGTTCCCATGAGGCACAGGGTCAGAGCTGATTTGCATATAGCCAGTGTCTAACCCAGGGTGGTGTGGAGTGCAAAAAAACGATGGATTTAGGCCCAGATCCTTGTACTGGGGTGAATGTATGACATTGTTCTACATTCTGTCCATCAACTGTGTTTTTTGCAATTTTTACCCCAAGTGGGCTGGGTATGCTCAGACGTGAGTCTCAGGCTCTCCACACCACTGGAGTCAAGCTATCCAGGCTGAATGAAGGCTGATTGCCAGAAACCGGTCCTTGGATGCTTGATTCCGGTCTGGGAAAGACATGGCTTGGTAGATCGGACTGGACTGTTCCCATGAGGCACAGGGTCAGAGCTGATTTGCATATAGCCAGGGTCTCACCCAGGGTGGTGTGGAGTGCAAAAAACTATGGATTTAGGCCCAGATCCTTGTACTGGGGTGAATGTATGACATTGTTCTACATTCTGTCCATCAACTGTGTTTTTTGCAATTTTCACCCTGAGTAGGCTGGGTATGCTCAGACGTGAGTCCCAGGCTCTCCACACCACTGGAGTCAAGCTATCCAGGCTGAATGAAGGCTGATAGCCAGAAACCGGTCCTTGGATGCTTGATTCCGGTCTGGGAAAGACATGGCTTGGTAGTTCGAACTGGACTGTTCCCATGAGGCACAGTGTCAGAGCTGATTTGCATATAGCCAGTGTCTAACCCAGGGTGGTGTGGAGTGCAAAAAAACGATGGATTTAGGCCCAGATCCTTGTACTGGGGTGAATGTATGACATTGTTCTACATTCTGTCCATCAACTGTGTTTTTTGCAATTTTCACCCCGAGTGGGCTGGGTATGCTCAGACGTGAGTCCCAGGCTCTCCACACCACTGGAGTCAAGCTATCCAGGCTGAATGAAGGCTGATAGCCAGAAACCGGTCCTTGGATGCTTGATTCCGGTCTGGGAAAGACATGGCTTGGTAGTTCGGACTGGACTGTTCCCATGAGGCACAGGGTCAGAGCTGATTTGCATATAGCCAGGGTCTAACCCAGGGTGGTGTGGAGTGCAAAAAAACGATGGATTTAGACCCAGATCCTTGTACTGGGGTGAATGTATGACATTGTTCTACATTCTGTCCATCAACTGTGTTTTATGCAATTTTCACCCCGAGTAGGCTGGGTATGCTCAGACGTGAGTCCCAGGCACTCCACACCACTGGAGTCAAGCTATCCAGGCTGAATGAAGGCTGATAGCCAGAAACCGGTCCTTGGATGCTTGATTCCAGTCTGGGAAAGACATGGCTTGGTAGTTCGGACTGGACTGTTCCCATGAGGCACAGGGTCAGAGCTGATTTGCATATAGCCAGTGTCTAACCCAGGGTGGTGTGGAGTGCAAAAAAAAAACAATGGATTTAGGCCCAGATCCTTGTACTGGGCTGAATGTATGACATTGTTCTACATTCTGCCCATCAACTGTGTTTTTTGCAATTTTCACCCAGAGTGGGCTGGGTATGCTCAGACGTGAGTCCCAGGCTCTCCACACCACTGGAGTCAAGCTATCCAGGCTGAATGAAGGCTGATAGCCAGAAACCGGTCCTTGGATGCTTGATTCCGGTCTGGGAAAGACATGGCTTGGTAGTTCGGACTGGACTGTTCCCATGAGGCACAGGGTCAGAGCTGATTCGCATATAGCCAGTGTCTAACCCATGGTGGTGTGGAGTGCAAAAAAACAATGGATTTAGGCCCAGATCCTTGTACTGGGGTGAATGTATGACATTGTTCTACATTCTGTCCATCAACTGTGTTTTTTGCAATTTTCACCCCGAGTGGGCTGGGTATGCTCAGACGTGAGTCCCAGGCTCTCCACACCACTGGAGTCAAGCTATCCAGGCTGAATGAAGGCTGATAGCCAGAAACCGGTCCTTGGATGCTTGATTCCGGTCTGGGAAAGACATGGCTTGGTAGTTCGGACTGGACTGTTCCCATGAGGCACAGGGTCAGAGCTGATTTGCATATAGCCAGTGTCTAACCCAGGGTGGTGTGGAGTGCAAAAAAACGATGGATTTAGTCCCAGATCCTTGTACTGGGGTGAATGTATGACATTGTTCTACATTCTGTCCATCAACTGTATTTTTTGCAATTTTCACCCGAGTAGTCTGGGTATGCTCAGACGTGAGTCCCAGGCTCTCCACACCACTGGAGTCAAGCTATCCAGGCTGAATGAAGGCTGATAGCCAGAAACCGGTCCTTGGATGCTTGATTCCGGTCTGGGAAAGACATGGCTTGGTAGTTCGGACTGGACTGTTCCCATGAGGCACAGGGTCAGAGCTGATTTGCATATAGCCAGTGTCTAACCCAGGGTGGTGTGGAGTGCAAAAAAACAATGGATTTAGGCCCAGATCCTTGTACTGGGGTGAATGTAGGACATTGTTCTACATTCTGTCCATCAACTGTGTTTTTTGCAATTTTCACCCCGAGTGGGCTGGGTATGCTCAGACGTGAGTCCCAGGCTCTCCACACCACTGGAGTCAAGCTATCCAGGCTGAATGAAGGCTGATAGCCAGAAACCGGTCCTTGGATGCTTGATTCCGGTCTGGGAAAGACATGGCTTGGTAGTTCGGACTGGACTGTTCCCATGAGGCACAGGGTCAGAGCTGATTTGCATATAGCCAGTGTCTAACCCAGGGTGGTGTGGAGTGCAAAAAAATGATGGATTTAGGCCCAGATCCTTGTATTGGGGTGAATGTAAGACATTGTTCTACATTCTGTCCATCAACTGTGTTTTTTGCAATTTTCACCCCGAGTGGGCTGGGTATGCTCAGACGTGAGTCCCAGGCTCTCCACACCACTGGAGTCAAGCTATCCAGGCTGAATGAAGGCTGATAGCCAGAAACCGGTCCTTGGAACGACATGGCTTGGTAATTCGGACTGGACTATTCCCATGAGGCACAGGGTCAGAGCTGATTTGCATATAGCCAGTGTCTAACCCATGGTGGTGTGGAGTGGGAAAAAAACGATGGATTTAGGCCCAGATCCTTGTACTGGGGTGAATGTATGACATTGTTGTACATTCTGCCATCAACTGTGTTTTTTGCAATTTTCACCCCGAGTGGGCTGGGTATGCTCAGACGTGAATCCCAGGCTCTCCACACCACTGGAGTCAAGCTATCCAGGCTGAATGAAGGCTGATAGCCAGAAACCGGTCCTTGGATGCTTGATTCCGGTCTGGGAAAGACATGGCTTGGTAGTTCGGACTGGACTGTTCCCATGAGGCACAGGGTCAGAGCTGATTTGCATATAGCCAGGGTCTAACCCAGGGTGGTGTGGAGTGCAAAAAAACGATGGATTTAGGCCCAGATCCTTGTACTGGGGTGAATGTATGACATTGTTCTACATTCTGTCCATCAACTGTGTTTTATGCAATTTTCACCCCGAGTAGGCTGGGTATGCTCAGACGTGAGTCCCAGGCTCTCCACACCACTGGAGTCAAGCTATCCAGGCTGAATGAAGGCTGATAGCCAGAAACCGGTCCTTGGATGCTTGATTCCGGTCTGGGAAAGACATGGCTTGGTAGTTCGGACTGGACTGTTCCCATGAGGCACAGGGTCAGAGCTGATTTGCATATAGCCAGGGTCTAACCCAGGGTGGTGTGGAGTGCAAAAAAACGATGGATTTAGGCCCAGATCCTTGTACTGGGGTGAATGTATGACATTGTTCTACATTCTGTCCATCAACTGTGTTTTATGCAATTTTCACCCCGAGTAGGCTGGGTATGCTCAGACGTGAGTCCCAGGCACTCCACACCACTGGAGTCAAGCTATCCAGGCTGAATGAAGGCTGATAGCCAGAAACCGGTCCTTGGATGCTTGATTCCAGTCTGGGAAAGACATGGCTTGGTAGTTCGGACTGGACTGTTCCCATGAGGCACAGGGTCAGAGCTGATTTGCATATAGCCAGGGTCTAACCCAGGGTGGTGTGGAGTGCAAAAAAACGATGGATTTAGGCCCAGATCCTTGTACTGGGGTGAATGTATGACATTGTTCTACATTCTGTCCATCAACTGTGTTTTATGCAATTTTCACCCCGAGTAGGCTGGGTATGCTCAGACGTGAGTCCCAGGCTCTCCACACCACTGGAGTCAAGCTATCCAGGCTGAATGAAGGCTGATAGCCAGAAACCGGTCCTTGGATGCTTGATTCCGGTCTGGGAAAGACATGGCTTGGTAGTTCGGACTGGACTGTTCCCATGAGGCACAGGGTCAGAGCTGATTTGCATATAGCCAGGGTCTAACCCAGGGTGGTGTGGAGTGCAAAAAAACGATGGATTTAGGCCCAGATCCTTGTACTGGGGTGAATGTATGACATTGTTCTACATTCTGTCCATCAACTGTGTTTTATGCAATTTTCACCCCGAGTAGGCTGGGTATGCTCAGACGTGAGTCCCAGGCACTCCACACCACTGGAGTCAAGCTATCCAGGCTGAATGAAGGCTGATAGCCAGAAACCGGTCCTTGGATGCTTGATTCCAGTCTGGGAAAGACATGGCTTGGTAGTTCGGACTGGACTGTTCCCATGAGGCACAGGGTCAGAGCTGATTTGCATATAGCCAGTGTCTAACCCAGGGTGGTGTGGAGTGCAAAAAAAAACCAATGGATTTAGGCCCAGATCCTTGTACTGGGGTGAATGTATGACATTGTTCTACATTCTGTCCATCAACTGTGTTTTTTGCAATTTTCACCCCGAGTGGGCTGGGTATGCTCAGACGTGAGTCCCAGGCTCTCCACACCACTGGAGTCAAGCTATCCAGGCTGAATGAAGGCTGATAGCCAGAAACCGGTCCTTGGATGCTTGATTCCGGTCTGGGAAAGACATGGCTTGGTAGATCGGACTGGACTGTTCCCATGAGGCACAGGGTCAGAGCTGATTTGCATATAGCCAGGGTCTCACCCAGGGTGGTGTGGAGTGCAAAAAAACTATGGATTTAGGCCCAGATCCTTGTACTGGGGTGAATGTATGACATTGTTCTACATTCTGTCCATCAACTGTGTTTTTTGCAATTTTCACCCTGAGTAGGCTGGGTATGCTCAGACGTGAGTCCCAGGCTCTCCACACCACTGGAGTCAAGCTATCCAGGCTGAATGAAGGCTGATAGCCAGAAACCGGTCCTTGGATGCTTAATTCCGGTCTGGGAAAGACATGGCTTGGTAGTTCGGACTGGACTGTTCCCATGAGGCACAGTGTCAGAGCTGATTTGCATATAGCCAGTGTCTAACCCAGGGTGGTGTGGAGTGCAAAAAAACGATGGATTTAGGCCCAGATCCTTGTACTGGGGTGAATGTATGACATTGTTCTACATTCTGTCCATCAACTGTGTTTTTTGCAATTTTCACCCCGAGTGGGCTGGGTATGCTCAGACGTGAGTCCCAGGCTCTCCACACCACTGGAGTCAAGCTATCCAGGCTGAATGAAGGCTGATAGCCAGAAACCGGTCCATGGATGCTTGATTCCGGTCTGGGAACGACATGGCTTGGTAGTTCGGACTGGACTGTTCCCATGAGGCACCGGGTCAGAGCTGATTTGCATATAGCCAGTGTCTAACCCAGGGTGGTGTGGAGTGCAAAAAAATGATGGATTTAGGCCCAGATGCTTGTACTGAGGTGAATGTATGACATTGTTCTACATTCTGTCCATCAACTGTGTTTTTTGCAATTTTCACCCCGAGTGGGCTGGGTATGCTCAGACGTTAGTCCCAGGCTCTCCACACCACTGGAGTCAAGCTATCCAGGCTGAATGAAGGCTGATAGCCAGAAACCGGTCCTTGGATGCTTGATTCCGGTCTGGGAAAGACATGGCTTGGTAGTTCGGACTGGACTGTTCCCATGAGGCACAGGGTCAGAGCTGATTTGCATATAGCCAGGGTCTAACCCAGGGTGGTGTGGAGTGCAAAAAAACGATGGATTTAGGCCCAGATCCTTGTACTGGGGTGAATGTATGACATTGTTCTACATTCTGTCCATCAACTGTGTTTTATGCAATTTGCACCCCGAGTAGGCTGGGTATGCTCAGACGTGAGTCCCAGGCACTCCACACCACTGGAGTCAAGCTATCCAGGCTAATTGAAGGCTGATAGCCAGAAACCGGTCCTTGGATGCTTGATTCCAGTCTGGGAAAGACATGGCTTGGTAGTTCGGACTGGACTGTTCCCTTGAGGCACAGGGTCAGAGCTGATTTGCATATAGCCAGTGTCTAACCCAGGGTGGTGTGGAGTGCAAAAAAAAACCAATGGATTTAGGCCCAGATCCTTGTACTGGGGTGAATGTATGACATTGTTCTACATTCTGTCCATCAACTGTGTTTTTTGCAATTTTCACCCAGAGTGGGCTGGGTATGCTCAGACGTGAGTCCCAGGCTCTCCACACCACTGGAGTCAAGCTATCCAGGCTGAATGAAGGCTGATAGCCAGAAACCGGTCCTTGGATGCTTGATTCCGGTCTGGGAAAGACATGGCTTGGTAGTTCGGACTGGACTGTTCCCATGAGGCACAGGGTCAGAGCTGATTTGCATATAGCCAGTGTCTAACCCATGGTGGTGTGGAGTGCAAAAAAACAATGGATTTAGCCCCAGATCCTTGTACTGGGGTGAATGTATGACATTGTTCTACATTCTGTCCATCAACTGTGTTTTTTGCAATTTTCACCCCGAGTGGGCTGGGTATGCTCAGACGTGAGTCCCAGGCTCTCCACACCACTGGAGTCAAGCTATCCAGGCTGAATGAAGGCTGATAGCCAGAAACCGGTCCTTGGATGCTTGATTCCGGTCTGGGAAAGACATGGCTTGGTAGTTCGGACTGGACTGTTCCCATGAGGCACAGGGTCAGAGCTGATTTGCATATAGCCAGTGTCTAACCCAGGGTGGTGTGGAGTGCAAAAAAACGATGGATTTAGTCCCAGATCCTTGTACTGGGGTGAATGTATGACATTGTTCTACATTCTGTCCATCAACTGTATTTTTTGCAATTTTCACCCGAGTAGTCTGGGTATGCTCAGACGTGAGTCCCAGGCTCTCCACACCACTGGAGTCAAGCTATCCAGGCTGAATGAAGGCTGATAGCCAGAAACCGGTCCTTGGATGCTTGATTCCGGTCTGGGAAAGACATGGCTTGGTAGTTCGGACTGGACTGTTCCCATGAGGCACAGGGTCAGAGCTGATTTGCATATAGCCAGTGTCTAACCCAGGGTGGTGTGGAGTGCAAAAAAACAATGGATTTAGGCCCAGATCCTTGTACTGGGGTGAATGTAGGACATTGTTCTACATTCTGTCCATCAACTGTGTTTTTTGCAATTTTCACCCCGAGTGGGCTGGGTATGCTCAGACGTGAGTCCCAGGCTCTCCACACCACTGGAGTCAAGCTATCCAGGCTGAATGAAGGCTGATAGCCAGAAACCGGTCCTTGGATGCTTGATTCCGGTCTGGGAAAGACATGGCTTGGTAGTTCGGACTGGACTGTTCCCATGAGGCACAGGGTCAGAGCTGATTTGCATATAGCCAGTGTCTATCCCAGGGTGGTGTGGAGTGCAAAAAAACGATGGATTTAGGCCCAGATCCTTGTACTGGGGTGAATGTATGACATTGTTCTACATTCTGTCCATCAACTGTGTTTTTTGCAATTTTTATCCCAAGTGGGCTGGGTATGCTCAGACGTGAGTCTCAGGCTCTCCACACCACTGGAGTCAAGCTATCCAGGCTGAATGAAGGCTGATTGCCAGAAACCGGTCCTTGGATGCTTGATTCCGGTCTGGGAAAGACATGGCTTGGTAGATCGGACTGGACTGTTCCCATGAGGCACAGGGTCAGAGCTGATTTGCATATAGCCAGGGTCTCACCCAGGGTGGTGTGGAGTGCAAAAAAACTATGGATTTAGGCCCAGATCCTTGTACTGGGGTGAATGTATGACATTGTTCTACATTCTGTCCATCAACTGTGTTTTTTGCAATTTTCACCCTGAGTAGGCTGGGTATGCTCAGACGTGAGTCCCAGGCTCTCCACACCACTGGAGTCAAGCTATCCAGGCTGAATGAAGGCTGATAGCCAGAAACCGGTCCTTGGATGCTTGATTCCGGTCTGGGAAAGACATGGCTTGGTAGTTCGGACTGGACTGTTCCCATGAGGCACAGTGTCAGAGCTGATTTGCATATAGCCAGTGTCTAACCCAGGGTGGTGTGGAGTGCAAAAAAACGATGGATTTAGGCCCAGATCCTTGTACTGGGGTGAATGTATGACATTGTTCTACATTCTGTCCATCAACTGTGTTTTTTGCAATTTTCACCCCGAGTGGGCTGGGTATGCTCAGACGTTAGTCCCAGGCTCTCCACACCACTGGAGTCAAGCTATCCAGGCTGAATGAAGGCTGATAGCCAGAAACCGGTCCTTGGATGCTTGATTCCGGTCTGGGAAAGACATGGCTTGGTAGTTCGGACTGGACTGTTCCCATGAGGCACAGGGTCAGAGCTGATTTGCATATAGCCAGGGTCTAACCCAGGGTGGTGTGGAGTGCAAAAAAACGATGGATTTAGGCCCAGATCCTTGTACTGGGGTGAATGTATGACATTGTTCTACATTCTGTCCATCAACTGTGTTTTATGCAATTTTCACCCCGAGTAGGCTGGGTATGCTCAGACGTGAGTCCCAGGCACTCCACACCACTGGAGTCAAGCTATCCAGGCTGAATGAAGGCTGATAGCCAGAAACCGGTCCTTGGATGCTTGATTCCAGTCTGGGAAAGACATGGCTTGGTAGTTCGGACTGGACTGTTCCCATGAGGCACAGGGTCAGAGCTGATTTGCATATAGCCAGTGTCTAACCCAGGGTGGTGTGGAGTGCAAAAAAAAACCAATGGATTTAGGCCCAGATCCTTGTACTGGGGTGAATGTATGACATTGTTCTACATTCTGTCCATCAACTGTGTTTTTTGCAATTTTCACCCAGAGTGGGCTGGGTATGCTCAGACGTGAGTCCCAGGCTCTCCACACCACTGGAGTCAAGCTATCCAGGCTGAATGAAGGCTGATAGCCAGAAACCGGTCCTTGGATGCTTGATTCCGGTCTGGGAAAGACATGGCTTGGTAGTTCGGACTGGACTGTTCCCATGAGGCACAGGGTCAGAGCTGATTTGCATATAGCCAGTGTCTAACCCATGGTGGTGTGGAGTGCAAAAAAACAATGGATTTAGGCCCAGATCCTTGTACTGGGGTGAATGTATGACATTGTTCTACATTCTGTCCATCAACTGTGTTTTTTGCAATTTTCACCCCGAATGGGCTGGGTATGCTCAGACGTGAGTCCCAGGCTCTCCACACCACTGGAGTCAAGCTATCCAGGCTGAATGAAGGCTGATAGCCAGAAACCGGTCCTTGGATGCTTGATTCCGGTCTGGGAAAGACATGGCTTGGTAGTTCGGACTGGACTGTTCCCATGAGGCACAGGGTCAGAGCTGATTTGCATATAGCCAGTGTCTAACCCAGGGTGGTGTGGAGTGCAAAAAAACGATGGATTTAGTCCCAGATCCTTGTACTGGGGTGAATGTATGACATTGTTCTACATTCTGTCCATCAACTGTATTTTTTGCAATTTTCACCCGAGTAGTCTGGGTATGCTCAGACGTGAGTCCCAGGCTCTCCACACCACTGGAGTCAAGCTATCCAGGCTGAATGAAGGCTGATAGCCAGAAACCGGTCCTTGGATGCTTGATTCCGGTCTGGGAAAGACATGGCTTGGTAGTTCGGACTGGACTGTTCCCATGAGGCACAGGGTCAGAGCTGATTTGCATATAGCCAGTGTCTAACCCAGGGTGGTGTGGAGTGCAAAAAAACAATGGATTTAGGCCCAGATCCTTGTACTGGGGTGAATGTAGGACATTGTTCTACATTCTGTCCATCAACTGTGTTTTTTGCAATTTTCACCCCGAGTGGGCTGGGTATGCTCAGACGTGAGTCCCAGGCTCTCCACACCACTGGAGTCAAGCTATCCAGGCTGAATGAAGGCTGGTAGCCAGAAACCGGTCCTTGGATGCTTGATTCCGGTCTGGGAAAGACATGGCTTGGTAGTTCGGACTGGACTGTTCCCATGAGGCACAGGGTCAGAGCTGATTTGCATATAGCCAGTGTCTAACCCAGGGTGGTGTGGAGTGCAAAAAAATGATGGATTTAGGCCCAGATCCTTGTATTGGGGTGAATGTAAGACATTGTTCTACATTCTGTCCATCAACTGTGTTTTTTTCAATTTTCACCCCGAGTGGGCTGGGTATGCTCAGACGTGAGTCCCAGGCTCTCCACACCACTGGAGTCAAGCTATCCAGGCTGAATGAAGGCTGATAGCCAGAAACCGGTCCTTGGAACGACATGGCTTGGTAATTCGGACTGGACTATTCCCATGAGGCACAGGGTCAGAGCTGATTTGCATATAGCCAGTGTCTAACCCATGGTGGTGTGGAGTGGGAAAAAAACGATGGATTTAGGCCCAGATCCTTGTACTGGGGTGAATGTATGACATTGTTGTACATTCTGCCATCAACTGTGTTTTTTGCAATTTTCACCCCGAGTGGGCTGGGTATGCTCAGACGTGAATCCCAGGCTCTCCACACCACTGGAGTCAAGCTATCCAGGCTGAATGAAGGCTGATAGCCAGAAACCGGTCCTTGGATGCTTGATTCCGGTCTGGGAAAGACATGGCTTGGTAGTTCGGACTGGACTGTTCCCATGAGGCACAGGGTCAGAGCTGATTTGCATATAGCCAGGGTCTAACCCAGGGTGGTGTGGAGTGCAAAAAAACGATGGATTTAGGCCCAGATCCTTGTACTGGGGTGAATGTATGACATTGTTCTACATTCTGTCCATCAACTGTGTTTTATGCAATTTTCACCCCGAGTAGGCTGGGTATGCTCAGACGTGAGTCCCAGGCTCTCCACACCACTGGAGTCAAGCTATCCAGGCTGAATGAAGGCTGATAGCCAGAAACCGGTCCTTGGATGCTTGATTCCGGTCTGGGAAAGACATGGCTTGGTAGTTCGGACTGGACTGTTCCCATGAGGCACAGGGTCAGAGCTGATTTGCATATAGCCAGGGTCTAACCCAGGGTGGTGTGGAGTGCAAAAAAACGATGGATTTAGGCCCAGATCCTTGTACTGGGGTGAATGTATGACATTGTTCTACATTCTGTCCATCAACTGTGTTTTATGCAATTTTCACCCCGAGTAGGCTGGGTATGCTCAGACGTGAGTCCCAGGCACTCCACACCACTGGAGTCAAGCTATCCAGGCTGAATGAAGGCTGATAGCCAGAAACCGGTCCTTGGATGTTTGATTCCAGTCTGGGAAAGACATGGCTTGGTAGTTCGGACTGGACTGTTCCCATGAGGCACAGGGTCAGAGCTGATTTGCATATAGCCAGTGTCTAACCCAGGGTGGTGTGGAGTGCAAAAAAAACCCAATGGATTTAGGCCCAGATCCTTGTACTGGGGTGAATGTATGACATTGTTCTACATTCTGTCCATCAACTGCATTCAGCCCCTCAGTACTTACATCACGGCTGAGGGAGGTGGGGGTGAAGAACGCAGCTCTGGATCTCTTGATCTCCTTCCTCACGGGGAGGGAACAAAGAGTCAAGCTTGGGGAATTTCTATCTCCATCCCGTCCTGTGCTATGTGGGGTTCCTCAAGGGTCAGCACTTAGCCCGACCCTCTTTAATATCTATGTTACCCCACTAGCCAAATTAATAAGATCATTCGGGATGGAGGTAGTCTCGTATGCAGACGACACTCAAATCCTCGTCTCTCTTCCCCATTCAGATGAACTAATCGCCTCCAAGTTTAGATCTTGGATGGAGGCGGTTGGTAACTGGATGATCCAGAACTCTCTGAAACTGAATGGGGAGAAGACGGAGGTGATGGTGTTTGGGGGGAAAGAAAACATCTGGTCAGCCAATTGGTGGCCTGACTCTCTTGGAACGTGCCCTTCCCCCACATCTTCTGCAAAAAATCTCGGGGTGCTAATAGATCCTGCCCTTAACTTAGGCAACCAGGTGAGCAGAACCGTTTCCACCTGTTGGGGCCTGTTTCACACCCTACGAAGGGTCAGGAAATATCTTTCCCTCCAGGCAAGAAAACAAATAGCTGTTGCCCTTATTGGCTCGCGTCTGGACTATTGTAACGCGCTGTATGCTGGACTTAATAAAGGACAGCTGCAGCGCTTACAGGTAGTACAAAACGCCATAGCCAGATTTGTCCTGGATATCCCCAGACGCTCTTCGGCCACTGCAGCCAGGAAAACGCTGCACTGGCTGCCGGTAGAATATCGTATCCGGTTTAAGGTCCTCTGTATGACCTATAGAGCCATTGCCAAAAAGAGCGACTCTGGAATAGGATCCATCATCTCCCACTATGTCCCCCGAAGGACTCTGCGCTCCTCTGGAAAACTGCTTTTGGCCGCCCCCCGTGTACGAAGAGCCAAATGGGGTGGCAGAGCCTTTTCCACCCTTGCTCCTAAGTGGTGGAACGAACTTCCTCTGGATCTGAGATCTCTCCCGTCCCTACAGAACTTCCGTACTGCCTTAAAAACCCTTTTCTTCCGCCAAGCATATGTTTAGGTCCCTATGTCCTTTTCCTGATCATTCTTTTATCTTTTGCTAGGCGCCTTGATACCTGCGGGTCATTGTTCTTGCGCATTATAAATTTTCTTTCAATTCAATTCAATTCAACTGTGTTTTTTGCAATTTTCACCCCAAGTGGGCTGGGTATGCTCAGACGTGAGTCCCAGGCTCTCCACACCACTGGAGTCAAGCTATCCAGGCTGAATGAAGGCTGATAGCCAGAAACCGGTCCTTGGATGCTTGATTCCGGTCTGGGAAAGACATGGCTTGGTAGTTCGGACTGGACTGTTCCCATGAGGCACAGGGTCAGAGCTGATTTGCATATAGCCAGTGTCTAACCCATGGTGGTGTGGAGTGCAAAAAAACGATGGATTTAGGCCCAGATCCTTGTACTGGGGTGAATGTATGACATTGTTCTACATTCTGTCCATCAACTGTGTTTTTTGCAATTTTCACCCGAGTGGGCTGGGTATGCTCAGACGTGAGTCCCAGGCTCTCCACACCACTGGAGTCAAGCTATCCAGGCTGAATGAAGGCTGATAGCCAGAAACCGGTCCTTGGATGCTTGATTCCGGTCTGGGAAAGACATGGCTTTGTAGTTCGGACTGGACTGTTCCCATGAGGCACAGGCTCAGAGCTGATTTGCATATAGCCAGGGTCTAACCCAGGGTGGTGTGGAGTGCAAAAAAACTATGGATTTAGGCCCAGATCCTTGTACTGGGGTGAATGTATGACATTGTTCGACATTCTGTCCATCAAGTGTGTTTTTTGCAATTTTCACCCCGAGTAGGCTGGGTATGCTCAGACGTGAGTCCCAGGCTCTCCACACCACTGAAGTCAAGCTATCCAGGCTGAATGAAGGCTGATAGCCAGAAACCGGTCCTTGGATGCTTGATTCCGGTCTGGGAAAGACATGGCTTGGTAGTTCGGACTGGACTGTTCCCATGAGGCACAGGGTCGGAGCTGATTTGCATATGGCCAGTGTCTAACCCAGGATGGTGTGGAGTGCAAAAAAACGATGGATTTAGGCCCAGATCCTTGTACTGGGGTGAATGTATGACATTGTTCTACATTCTGTCCATCAACTGTGTTTTTTGCAATTTTCACCCCGAGTGGGCTGGGTATGCTCAGACGTGAGTCCCAGGCTCTCCACACCACTGGAGTCAAGCTATCCAGGCTGAATGAAGGCTGATAACCAGAAACCGGTCCTTGGATGCTTGATTCCGGTCTGGGAAAGACATGGCTTGGTAGTTCGGACTGGACTGTTCCCATTAGGCACAGGGTCAGAGCTGATTTGCATATAGCCAGTGTCTAACCCAGGGTGGTGTGAAGTGCAAAAAAACGATGGATTTAGGCCCAGATCCTTGTACTGGGGTGAATGTATGACATTGTTCTACATTCTGTCCATCAACTGTGTTCTTTGCAATTTTCACCCCGATTGGGCTGGGTATGCTCAGACGTGAGTCCCAGGCTCTCCACCCCACTGGAGTCAAGCTATCCAGGCTGAATGAAGGCTGATAGCCAGAAACCGGTCCTTGGATGCTTGATTCCGGTCTGGGAAAGGCATGGCTTGGTAGTTCGGACTGGACTGTTCCCATGAGGCACAGGGTCAGAGCTGATTTGCATATAGCCAGTGTCTAACACAGGGTGGTGTGGAGTGCAAAAAAACGATGGATTTAGGCCCAGATCCTTGTACTGGGGTGAATGTATGACATTGTTCTAAATTCGTCCATCAACTGTGTTTTTTGCAATTTTCACCCCGAGTGGGCTGGGTATGCTCAGACGTGAGTCCCAGGCTCTCCACACCACTGGAGTCAAGCTATCCAGGCTGAATGAAGGCTGATAGCCAGAAACCGGTCCTTGGATGCTTGATTCCGGTCTGGGAAAGACATGGCTTGGTAGTTCGGACTGGACTGTTCCCATGAGGCACAGGGTCAGAGCTGATTTGCATATAGCCAGTGTCTAACCCAGGGTGGTGTGGAGTGCAAAAAAACGATGGATTTAGGCCCAGATCCTTGTACTGGGGTGAATGTATGACATTGTTCTACATTCTGTCCATCAACTGTGTTTTTTGCAATTTTTACCCCAAGTGGGCTGGGTATGCTCAGACGTGAGTCTCAGGCTCTCCACACCACTGGAGTCAAGCTATCCAGGCTGAATGAAGGCTGATTGCCAGAAACCGGTCCTTGGATGCTTGATTCCGGTCTGGGAAAGACATGGCTTGGTAGATCGGACTGGACTGTTCCCATGAGGCACAGGGTCAGAGCTGATTTGCATATAGCCAGGGTCTCACCCAGGGTGGTGTGGAGTGCAAAAAAACTATGGATTTAGGCCCAGATACTTGTACTGGGGTGAATGTATGACATTGTTCTACATTCTGTCCATCAACTGTGTTTTTTGCAATTTTCACCCTGAGTAGGCTGGGTATGCTCAGACGTGAGTCCCAGGCTCTCCACACCACTGGAGTCAAGCTATCCAGGCTGAATGAAGGCTGATAGCCAGAAACCGGTCCTTGGATGCTTGATTCCGGTCTGGGAAAGACATGGCTTGGTAGTTCGGACTGGACTGTTCCCATGAGGCACAGTGTCAGAGCTGATTTGCATATAGCCAGTGTCTAACCCAGGGTGGTGTGGAGTGCAAAAAAACGATGGATTTAGGCCCAGATCCTTGTACTGGGGTGAATGTATGACATTGTTCTACATTCTGTCCATCAACTGTGTTTTTTGCAATTTTCACCCCGAGTGGGCTGGGTATGCTCAGACGTGAGTCCCAGGCTCTCCACACCACTGGAGTCAAGCTATCCAGGCTGAATGAAGGCTGATAGCCAGAAACCGGTCCATGGATGCTTGATTCCGGTCTGGGAACGACATGGCTTGGTAGTTCGGACTGGACTGTTCCCATGAGGCACCGGGTCAGAGCTGATTTTCATATAGCCAGTGTCTAACCCAGGGTGGTGTGGAGTGCAAAAAAATGATGGATTTAGGCCCAGATGCTTGTACTGAGGTGAATGTATGACATTGTTCTACATTCTGTCCATCAACTGTGTTTTTTGCAATTTTCACCCCGAGTGGGCTGGGTATGCTCAGACGTTAGTCCCAGGCTCCCCACACCACTGGAGTCAAGCTATCCAGGCTGAATGAAGGCTGATAGCCAGAAACCGGTCCTTGGATGCTTGATTCCGGTCTGGGAAAGACATGGCTTGGTAGTTCGGACTGGACTGTTCCCATGAGGCACAGGGTCAGAGCTGATTTGCATATAGCCAGGGTCTAACCCAGGGTGGTGTGGAGTGCAAAAAAACGATGGATTTAGGCCCAGATCCTTGTACTGGGGTGAATGTATGACATTGTTCTACATTCTGTCCATCAACTGTGTTTTATGCAATTTTCACCCCGAGTAGGCTGGGTATGCTCAGACGTGAGTCCCAGGCACTCCACACCACTGGAGTCAAGCTATCCAGGCTGAATGAAGGCTGATAGCCAGAAACCGGTCCTTGGATGCTTGATTCCAGTCTGGGAAAGACATGGCTTGGTAGTTCGGACTGGACTGTTCCCATGAGGCACAGGGTCAGAGCTGATTTGCATATAGCCAGTGTCTAACCCAGGGTGGTGTGGAGTGCAAAAAAAAACCAATGGATTTAGGCCCAGATCCTTGTACTGGGGTGAATGTATGACATTGTTCTACATTCTGTCCATCAACTGTGTTTTTTGCAATTTTCACCCAGAGTGGGCTGGGTATGCTCAGACGTGAGTCCCAGGCTCTCCACACCACTGGAGTCAAGCTATCCAGGCTGAATGAAGGCTGATAGCCAGAAACCGGTCCTTGGATGCTTGATTCCGGTCTGGGAAAGACATGGCTTGGTAGTTCGGACTGGACTGTTCCCATGAGGCACAGGGTCAGAGCTGATTTGCATATAGCCAGTGTCTAACCCATGGTGGTGTGGAGTGCAAAAGAACGATGGATTTAGGCCCAGATCCTTGTACTGGGGTGAATATTATGACATTGTTCTACATTCTGTACATCAACTGTGTTTTTTGCAATTTTCACCCCGAGTGGGCTGGGTATGCTCAGACGTGAGTCCCAGGCTCTCCACACCACTGGAGTCAAGCTATCCAGGCTGAATGAAGGCTGATAGCCAGAAACCGGTCCTTGGATGCTTGATTCCGGTCTGGGAAAGACATGGCTTGGTAGTTCGGACTGGACTGTTCCCATGAGGCACAGGCTCAGAGCTGATTTGCATATAGCCAGGGTCTAACCCAGGGTGGTGTGGAGTGCAAAAAAACTATGGATTTAGGCCCAGATCCTTGTACTGGGGTGAATGTATGACATTGTTCGACATTCTGTCCATCAAGTGTGTTTTTTGCAATTTTCACCCCCGAGTAGGCTGGGTATGCTCAGACGTGAGTCCCAGGCTCTCCACACCACTGAAGTCAAGCTATCCAGGCTGAATGAAGGCTGATAGCCAGAAACCGGTCCTTGGATGCTTGATTCCGGTCTGGGAAAGACATGGCTTGGTAGTTCGGACTGGACTGTTCCCATGAGGCACAGGGTCGGAGCTGATTTGCATATGGCCAGTGTCTAACCCAGGGTGGTGTGGAGTGCAAAAAAACGATGGATTTAGGCCCAGATCCTTGTACTGGGGTGAATGTATGACATTGTTCTACATTCTGTCCATCAACTGTGTTTTTTGCAATTTTCACCCCGAGTGGGCTGGGTATGCTCAGACGTGAGTCCCAGGCTCTCCACACCACTGGAGTCAAGCTATCCAGGCTGAATGAAGGCTGATAACCAAAAACCGGTCCTTGGATGCTTGATTCCGGTCTGGGAAAGACATGGCTTGGTAGTTCGGACTGGACTGTTCCCATTAGGCACAGGGTCAGAGCTGATTTGCATATAGCCAGTGTCTAACCCAGGGTGGTGTGAAGTGCAAAAAAACGATGGATTTAGGCCCAGATCCTTGTACTGGGGTGAATGTATGACATTGTTCTACATTCTGTCCATCAACTGTGTTCTTTGCAATTTTCACCCCGGGTGGGCTGGGTATGCTCAGACGTGAGTCCCAGGCTCTCCACCCCACTGGAGTCAAGCTATCCAGGCTGAATGAAGGCTGATAGCCAGAAACCGGTCCTTGGATGCTTGATTCCGGTCTGGGAAAGACATGGCTTGGTAGATCGGACTGGACTGTTCCCATGAGGCACAGGGTCAGAGCTGATTTGCATATAGCCAGGGTCTCACCCAGGGTGGTGTGGAGTGCAAAAAAACTATGGATTTAGGCCCAGATCCTTGTACTGGGGTGAATGTATGACATTGTTCTACATTCTGTCCATCAACTGTGTTTTTTGCAATTTTCACCCTGAGTAGGCTGGGTATGCTCAGACGTGAGTCCCAGGCTCTCCACACCACTGGAGTCAAGCTATCCAGGCTGAATGAAGGCTGATAGCCAGAAACCGGTCCTTGGATGCTTGATTCCGGTCTGGGAAAGACATGGCTTGGTAGTTCGGACTGGACTGTTCCCATGAGGCACAGTGTCAGAGCTGATTTGCATATAGCCAGTGTCTAACCCAGGGTGGTGTGGAGTGCAAAAAAACGATGGATTTAGGCCCAGATCCTTGTACTGGGGTGAATGTATGACATTGTTCTACATTCTGTCCATCAACTGTGTTTTTTGCAATTTTCACCCCGAGTGGGCTGGGTATGCTCAGACGTGAGTCCCAGGCTCTCCACACCACTGGAGTCAAGCTATCCAGGCTGAATGAAGGCTGATAGCCAGAAACCGGTCCATGGATGCTTGATTCCGGTCTGGGAACGACATGGCTTGGTAGTTCGGACTGGACTGTTCCCATGAGGCACCGGGTCAGAGCTGATTTGCATATAGCCAGTGTCTAACCCAGGGTGGTGTGGAGTGCAAAAAAATGATGGATTTAGGCCCAGATGCTTGTACTGAGGTGAATGTATGACATTGTTCTACATTCTGTCCATCAACTGTGTTTTTTGCAATTTTCACCCCGAGTGGGCTGGGTATGCTCAGACGTTAGTCCCAGGCTCTCCACACCACTGGAGTCAAGCTATCCAGGCTGAATGAAGGCTGATAGCCAGAAACCGGTCCTTGGATGCTTGATTCCGGTCTGGGAAAGACATGGCTTGGTAGTTCGGACTGGACTGTTCCCATGAGGCACAGGGTCAGAGCTGATTTGCATATAGCCAGGGTCTAACCCAGGGTGGTGTGGAGTGCAAAAAAACGATGGATTTAGGCCCAGATCCTTGTACTGGGGTGAATGTATGACATTGTTCTACATTCTGTCCATCAACTGTGTTTTATGCAATTTTCACCCCGAGTAGGCTGGGTATGCTCAGACGTGAGTCCCAGGCACTCCACACCACTGGAGTCAAGCTATCCAGGCTGAATGAAGGCTGATAGCCAGAAACCGGTCCTTGGATGCTTGATTCCAGTCTGGGAAAGACATGGCTTGGTAGTTCGGACTGGACTGTTCCCATGAGGCACAGGGTCAGAGCTGATTTGCATATAGCCAGTGTCTAACCCAGGGTGGTGTGGAGTGCAAAAAAAAACCAATGGATTTAGGCCCAGATCCTTGTACTGGGGTGAATGTATGACATTGTTCTACATTCTGTCCATCAACTGTGTTTTTTGCAATTTTCCCCCAGAGTGGGCTGGGTATGCTCAGACGTGAGTCCCAGGCTCTCCACACCACTGGAGTCAAGCTATCCAGGCTGAATGAAGGCTGATAGCCAGAAACCGGTCCTTGGATGCTTGATTCCGGTCTGGGAAAGACATGGCTTGGTAGTTCGGACTGGACTGTTCCCATGAGGCACAGGGTCAGAGCTGATTTGCATATAGCCAGTGTCTAACCCATGGTGGTGTGGAGTGCAAAAGAACGATGGATTTAGGCCCAGATCCTTGTACTGGGGTGAATGTATGACATTGTTCTACATTCTGTACATCAACTGTGTTTTTTGCAATTTTCACCCCGAGTGGGCTGGGTATGCTCAGACGTGAGTCCCAGGCTCTCCACACCACTGGAGTCAAGCTATCCAGGCTGAATGAAGGCTGATAGCCAGAAACCGGTCCTTGGATGCTTGATTCGGGTCTGGGAAAGACATGGCTTGGTAGTTCGGACTGGACTGTTCCCATGAGGCACAGGCTCAGAGCTGATTTGCATATAGCCAGGGTCTAACCCAGGGTGGTGTGGAGTGCAAAAAAACTATGGATTTAGGCCCAGATCCTTGTACTGGGGTGAATGTATGACATTGTTCGACATTCTGTCCATCAAGTGTGTTTTTTGCAATTTTCACCCCCGAGTAGGCTGGGTATGCTCAGACGTGAGTCCCAGGCTCTCCACACCACTGAAGTCAAGCTATCCAGGCTGAATGAAGGCTGATAGCCAGAAACCGGTCCTTGGATGCTTGATTCCGGTCTGGGAAAGACATGGCTTGGTAGTTCGGACTGGACTGTTCCCATGAGGCACAGGGTCGGAGCTGATTTGCATATGGCCAGTGTCTAACCCAGGGTGGTGTGGAGTGCAAAAAAACGATGGATTTAGGCCCAGATCCTTGTACTGGGGTGAATGTATGACATTGTTCTACATTCTGTCCATCAACTGTGTTTTTTGCAATTTTCACCCCGAGTGGGCTGGGTATGCTCAGACGTGAGTCCCAGGCTCTCCACACCACTGGAGTCAAGCTATCCAGGCTGAATGAAGGCTGATAACCAGAAACCGGTCCTTGGATGCTTGATTCCGGTCTGGGAAAGACATGGCTTGGTAGTTCGGACTGGACTGTTCCCATTAGGCACAGGGTCAGAGCTGATTTGCATATAGCCAGTGTCTAACCCAGGGTGGTGTGAAGTGCAAAAAAACGATGGATTTAGGCCCACATCCTTGTACTGGGGTGAATGTATGACATTGTTCTACATTCTGTCCATCAACTGTGTTCTTTGCAATTTTCACCCCGATTGGGCTGGGTATGCTCAGACGTGAGTCCCAGGCTCTCCACCCCACTGGAGTCAAGCTATCCAGGCTGAATGAAGGCTGATAGCCAGAAACCGGTCCTTGGATGCTTGATTCCGGTCTGGGAAAGACATGGCTTGGTAGTTCGGACTGGACTGTTCCCATGAGGCACAGGGTCAGAGCTGATTTGCATATAGCCAGTGTCTAACCCAGGGTGGTGTGGAGTGCAAAAAAATGATGGATTTAGGCCCAGATGCTTGTACTGGGGTGAATGTATGACATTGTTCTACATTCTGTCCATCAACTGTGTTTTTTGCATTTTTTCACCCCGAGTGGGCTGGGTATGCTCAGACGTGAGTCCCAGGCTCTCCACACCACTGGAGTCAAGCTATCCAGGCTGAATGAAGGCTGATAGCCAGAAACCGGTCCTTGGATGCTTGATTCCGGTCTGGGAAAGACATGGCTTGGTAGTTCGGACTGGACTGTTCCCATGAAGCACAGGGTCAGAGCTGATTTGCATATAGCCAGTGTCTAACCCAGGGTGGTGTGGAGTGCAAAAAAACAATGGATTTAGGCCCAGATCCTTGTACTGGGGTGAATGTATGACATTGTTCTACATTCTGTCCATCAACTGTGTTTTTTGCAATTTTCACCCCGAGTGGGCTGGGTATGCTCAGACGTGAGTCCCAGGCTCTCCACACCACTGGAGTCAAGCTATCCAGGCTGAATGAAGGCTGATTGCCAGAAACCGGTCCTTGGATGCTTGATTCCGGTCTGGGAAAGACATGGCTTGGTAGTTCGGACTGGACTGTTCCCATGAGGCACAGGTTCAGAGCTGATTTGCATATAGCCAGGGTCTAACCCAGGGTGGAGTGGAGTGCAAAAAAACTATGGATTTAGGCCCAGATCCTTGTACTGGGGTGAATGTATGACATTGTTCTACATTCTGTCCATCAACTGTGTTTTTTGCAATTTTCACCCCGAGTGGGCTGGGTATGCTCAGACGAGAGTCCCAGGCTCTCCACACCACTGGAGTCAAGCTATCCAGGCTGAATGAAGGCTGATAGCCAGAAACCGGTCCTTGGATGCTTGATTCCGGTCTGGGAAAGACATGGCTTGGTAGTTCGGACTGGACTGTTCCCATGAGGCACAGGGTCGGAGCTGATTTGCATATAGCCAGTGTATAACCCAGGGTGGTGTGGAGTGCAAAAAAAGGATGGATTTAGGCCCAGATCCTTGTACTGGGGTGAATGTATGACATTGTTCTACATTCTGTCCATCAACTATGTTTTTTGCAATTTTCACCCCGAGTGGGCTGGGTATGCTCAGACGTGAGTCCCAGGCTCTCCACACCACTGGAGTCAAGCTATCCAGGCTGAATGAAGGCTGATAACCAAAAACCGGTCCTTGGATGCTTGATTCCGGTCTGGGAAAGACATGGCTTGGTAGTTCGGACTGGACTGTTCCCATTAGGCACAGGGTCAGAGCTGATTTGCATATAGCCAGTGTCTAACCCAGGGTGGTGTGAAGTGCAAAAAAACGATGGATTTAGGCCCAGATCCTTGTACTGGGGTGAATGTATGACATTGTTCTACATTCTGTCCATCAACTGTGTTCTTTGCAATTTTCACCCCGGGTGGGCTGGGTATGCTCAGACGTGAGTCCCAGGCTCTCCACCCCACTGGAGTCAAGCTATCCAGGCTGAATGAAGGCTGATAGCCAGAAACCGGTCCTTGGATGCTTGATTCCGGTCTGGGAAAGACATGGCTTGGTAGATCGGACTGGACTGTTCCCATGAGGCACAGGGTCAGAGCTGATTTGCATATAGCCAGGGTCTCACCCAGGGTGGTGTGGAGTGAAAAAAACTATGGATTTAGGCCCAGATCCTTGTACTGGGGTGAATGTATGACATTGTTCTACATTCTGTCCATCAACTGTGTTTTTTGCAATTTTCACCCTGAGTAGGCTGGGTATGCTCAGACGTGAGTCCCAGGCTCTCCACACCACTGGAGTCAAGCTATCCAGGCTGAATGAAGGCTGATAGCCAGAAACCGGTCCTTGGATGCTTGATTCCGGTCTGGGAAAGACATGGCTTGGTAGTTCGGACTGGACTGTTCCCATGAGGCACAGTGTCAGAGCTGATTTGCATATAGCCAGTGTCTAACCCAGGGTGGTGTGGAGTGCAAAAAAACGATGGATTTAGGCCCAGATCCTTGTACTGGGGTGAATGTATGACATTGTTCTACATTCTGTCCATCAACTGTGTTTTATGCAATTTTCACCCCGAGTAGGCTGGGTATGCTCAGACGTGAGTCCCAGGCACTCCACACCACTGGAGTCAAGCTATCCAGGCTGAATGAAGGCTGATAGCCAGAAACCGGTCCTTGGATGCTTGATTCCAGTCTGGGAAAGACATGGCTTGGTAGTTCGGACTGGACTGTTCCCATGAGGCACAGGGTCAGAGCTGATTTGCATATAGCCAGTGTCTAACCCAGGGTGGTGTGGAGTGCAAAAAAAAAACAATGGATTTAGGCCCAGATCCTTGTACTGGGGTGAATGTATGACATTGTTCTACATTCTGTCCATCAACTGTGTTTTTTGCAATTTTCACCCAGAGTGGGCTGGGTATGCTCAGACGTGAGTCCCAGGCTCTCCACACCACTGGAGTCAAGCTATCCAGGCTGAATGAAGGCTGATAGCCAGAAACCGGTCCTTGGATGCTTGATTCCGGTCTGGGAAAGACATGGCTTGGTAGTTCGGACTGGACTGTTCCCATGAGGCACAGGGTCAGAGCTGATTTGCATATAGCCAGTGTCTAACCCATGGTGGTGTGGAGTGCAAAAAAACGATGGATTTAGGCCCAGATCCTTGTACTGGGGTGAATGTATGACATTGTTCTACATTCTGTCCATCAACTGTGTTTTTTGCAATTTTCACCCCGAGTGGGCTGGGTATGCTCAGACGTGAGTCCCAGGCTCTCCACACCACTGGAGTCAAGCTATCCAGGCTGAATGAAGGCTGATAACCAAAAACCGGTCCTTGGATGCTTGATTCCGGTCTGGGAAAGACATGGCTTGGTAGTTCGGACTGGACTGTTCCCATTAGGCACAGGGTCAGAGCTGATTTGCATATAGCCAGTGTCTAACCCAGGGTGGTGTGAAGTGCAAAAAAACGATGGATTTAGGCCCAGATCCTTGTACTGGGGTGAATGTATGACATTGTTCTACATTCTGTCCATCAACTGTGTTCTTTGCAATTTTCACCCCGGGTGGGCTGGGTATGCTCAGACGTGAGTCCCAGGCTCTCCACCCCACTGGAGTCAAGCTATCCAGGCTGAATGAAGGCTGATAGCCAGAAACCGGTCCTTGGATGCTTGATTCCGGTCTGGGAAAGACATGGCTTGGTAGATCGGACTGGACTGTTCCCATGAGGCACAGGGTCAGAGCTGATTTGCATATAGCCAGGGTCTCACCCAGGGTGGTGTGGAGTGCAAAAAAACTATGGATTTAGGCCCAGATCCTTGTACTGGGGTGAATGTATGACATTGTTCTACATTCTGTCCATCAACTGTGTTTTTTGCAATTTTCACCCTGAGTAGGCTGGGTATGCTCAGACGTGAGTCCCAGGCTCTCCACACCACTGGAGTCAAGCTATCCAGGCTGAATGAAGGCTGATAGCCAGAAACCGGTCCTTGGATGCTTGATTCCGGTCTGGGAAAGACATGGCTTGGTAGTTCGGACTGGACTGTTCCCATGAGGCACAGTGTCAGAGCTGATTTGCATATAGCCAGTGTCTAACCCAGGGTGGTGTGGAGTGCAAAAAAACGATGGATTTAGGCCCAGATCCTTGTACTGGGGTGAATGTATGACATTGTTCTACATTCTGTCCATCAACTGTGTTTTATGCAATTTTCACCCCGAGTAGGCTGGGTATGCTCAGACGTGAGTCCCAGGCACTCCACACCACTGGAGTCAAGCTATCCAGGCTGAATGAAGGCTGATAGCCAGAAACCGGTCCTTGGATGCTTGATTCCAGTCTGGGAAAGACATGGCTTGGTAGTTCGGACTGGACTGTTCCCATGAGGCACAGGGTCAGAGCTGATTTGCATATAGCCAGTGTCTAACCCAGGGTGGTGTGGAGTGCAAAAAAAAAACAATGGATTTAGGCCCAGATCCTTGTACTGGGGTGAATGTATGACATTGTTCTACATTCTGTCCATCAACTGTGTTTTTTGCAATTTTCACCCAGAGTGGGCTGGGTATGCTCAGACGTGAGTCCCAGGCTCTCCACACCACTGGAGTCAAGCTATCCTGGCTGAATGAAGGCTGATAGCCAGAAACCGGTCCTTGGATGCTTGATTCCGGTCTGGGAAAGACATGGCTTGGTAGTTCGGACTGGACTGTTCCCATGAGGCACAGGGTCAGAGCTGATTTGCATATAGCCAGTGTCTAACCCATGGTGGTGTGGAGTGCAAAAAAACGATGGATTTAGGCCCAGATCCTTGTACTGGGGTGAATGTATGACATTGTTCTATATTCTGTCCATCAACTGTGTTTTTTGCAATTTTCACCCCAAGTGGGCTGGGTATGCTCAGACGTGAGTCCCAGGCTCTCCACACCACTGGAGTCAAGCTATCCAGGCTGAATGAAGGCTGATAGCCAGAAACCGGTCCTTGGATGCTTGATTCCGGTCTGGGAAAGACATGGCTTGGTAGTTCGGACTGGACTGTTCCCATGAGGCACAGGCTCAGAGCTGATTTGCATATAGCCAGGGTCTAACCCAGGGTGGTGTGGAGTGCAAAAAAACTATGGATTTAGGCCCAGATCCTTGTACTGGGGTGAATGTATGACATTGTTCGACATTCTGTCCATCAAGTGTGTTTTTTGCAATTTTCACCCCCGAGTAGGCTGGGTATGCTCAGACGTGAGTCCCAGGCTCTCCACACCACTGAAGTCAAGCTATCCAGGCTGATTGAAGGCTGATAGCCAGAAACCGGTCCTTGGATGCTTGATTCCGGTCTGGGAAAGACATGGCTTGGTAGTTCGGACTGGACTGTTCCCATGAGGCACAGGGTCGGAGCTGATTTGCATATGGCCAGTGTCTAACCCAGGGTGGTGTGGAGTGCAAAAAAACGATGGATTTAGGCCCAGATCCTTGTACTGGGGTGAATGTATGACATTGTTCTACATTCTGTCCATCAACTGTGTTTTTTGCAATTTCACCCCGAGTGGGCTGGGTATGCTCAGACGTTAGTCCCAGGCTCTCCACACCACTGGAGTCAAGCTATCCAGGCTGAATGAAGGCTGATAGCCAGAAACCGGTCCTTGGATGCTTGATTCCGGTCTGGGAAAGACATGGCTTGGTAGTTCGGACTGGACTGTTCCCATGAGGCACAGGGTCAGAGCTGATTTGCATATAGCCAGGGTCTAACCCAGGGTGGTGTGGAGTGCAAAAAAACGATGGATTTAGGCCCAGATCCTTGTACTGGGGTGAATGTATGACATTGTTCTACATTCTGTCCATCAACTGTGTTTTATGCAATTTTCACCCCGAGTAGGCTGGGTATGCTCAGACGTGAGTCCCAGGCACTCCACACCACTGGAGTCAAGCTATCCAGGCTGAATGAAGGCTGATAGCCAGAAACCGGTCCTTGGATGCTTGATTCCAGTCTGGGAAAGACATGGCTTGGTAGTTCGGACTGGACTGTTCCCTTGAGGCACAGGGTCAGAGCTGATTTGCATATAGCCAGTGTCTAACCCAGGGTGGTGTGGAGTGCAAAAAAAAAACAATGGATTTAGGCCCAGATCCTTGTACTGGGGTGAATGTATGACATTGTTCTACATTCTGTCCATCAACTGTGTTTTTTGCAATTTTCACCCAGAGTGGGCTGGGTATGCTCAGACGTGAGTCCCAGGCTCTCCACACCACTGGAGTCAAGCTATCCAGGCTGAATGAAGGCTGATGGCCAGAAACCGGTCCTTGGATGCTTGATTCCGGTCTGGGAAAGACATGGCTTGGTAGTTCGGACTGGACTGTTCCCATGAGGCACAGGGTCAGAGCTGATTTGCATATAGCCAGTGTCTAACCCATGGTGGTGTGGAGTGCAAAAAAACAATGGATTTAGCCCCAGATCCTTGTACTGGGGTGAATGTATGACATTGTTCTACATTCTGTCCATCAACTGTATTTTTTGCAATTTTCACCCGAGTAGTCTGGGTATGCTCAGACGTGAGTCCCAGGCTCTCCACACCACTGGAGTCAAGCTATCCAGGCTGAATGAAGGCTGATAGCCAGAAACCGGTCCTTGGATGCTTGATTCCGGTCTGGGAAAGACATGGCTTGGTAGTTCGGACTGGACTGTTCCCATGAGGCACAGGGTCAGAGCTGATTTGCATATAGCCAGTGTCTAACCCAGGGTGGTGTGGAGTGCAAAAAAACAATGGATTTAGGCCCAGATCCTTGTACTGGGGTGAATGTAGGACATTGTTCTACATTCTGTCCATCAACTGTGTTTTTTGCAATTTTCACCCCGAGTGGGCTGGGTATGCTCAGACGTGAGTCCCAGGCTCTCCACACCACTGGAGTCAAGCTATCCAGGCTGAATGAAGGCTGATAGCCAGAAACCGGTCCTTGGATGCTTGATTCCGGTCTGGGAAAGACATGGCTTGGTAGTTCGGACTGGACTGTTCCCATGAGGCACAGGGTCAGAGCTGATTTGCATATAGCCAGTGTCTATCCCAGGGTGGTGTGGAGTGCAAAAAAACGATGGATTTAGGCCCAGATCCTTGTACTGGGGTGAATGTATGACATTGTTCTACATTCTGTCCATCAACTGTGTTTTTTGCAATTTTTACCCCAAGTGGGCTGGGTATGCTCAGACGTGAGTCTCAGGCTCTCCACACCACTGCAGTCAAGCTATCCAGGCTGAATGAAGGCTGATTGCCAGAAACCGGTCCTTGGATGCTTGATTTCGGTCTGGGAAAGACATGGCTTGGTAGATCGGACTGGACTGTTCCCATGAGGCACAGGGTCAGAGCTGATTTGCATATAGCCAGGGTCTCACCCAGGGTGGTGTGGAGTGCAAAAAAACTATGGATTTAGGCCCAGATCCTTGTACTGGGGTGAATGTATGACATTGTTCTACATTCTGTCCATCAACTGTGTTTTTTGCAATTTTCACCCTGAGTAGGCTGGGTATGCTCAGACGTGAGTCCCAGGCTCTCCACACCACTGGAGTCAAGCTATCCAGGCTGAATGAAGGCTGATAGCCAGAAACCGGTCCTTGGATGCTTGATTCCGGTCTGGGAAAGACATGGCTTGGTAGTTCGGACTGGACTGTTCCCATGAGGCACAGTGTCAGAGCTGATTTGCATATAGCCAGTGTCTAACCCAGGGTGGTGTGGAGTGCAAAAAAACGATGGATTTAGGCCCAGATCCTTGTACTGGGGTGAATGTATGACATTGTTCTACATTCTGTCCATCAACTGTGTTTTTTGCAATTTTCACCCCGAGTGGGCTGGGTATGCTCAGACGTGAGTCCCAGGCTCTCCACACCACTGGAGTCAAGCTATCCAGGCTGAATGAAGGCTGATAGCCAGAAACCGGTCCATGGATGCTTGATTCCGGTCTGGGAACGACATGGCTTGGTAGTTCGGACTGGACTGTTCCCATGAGGCACCGGGTCAGAGCTGATTTGCATATAGCCAGTGTCTAACCCAGGGTGGTGTGGAGTGCAAAAAAATGATGGATTTAGGCCCAGATGCTTGTACTGAGGTGAATGTATGACATTGTTCTACATTCTGTCCATCAACTGTGTTTTTTGCAATTTTCACCCCGAGTGGGCTGGGTATGCTCAGACGTTAGTCCCAGGCTCTCCACACCACTGGAGTCAAGCTATCCAGGCTGAATGAAGGCTGATAGCCAGAAACCGGTCCTTGGATGCTTGATTCCGGTCTGGGAAAGACATGGCTTGGTAGTTCGGACTGGACTGTTCCCATGAAGCACAGGGTCAGAGCTGATTTGCATATAGCCAGTGTCTAACCCAGGGTGGTGTGGAGTGCAAAAAAACAATGGATTTAGGCCCAGATCCTTGTACTGGGGTGAATGTATGACATTGTTCTACATTCTGTCCATCAACTGTGTTTTTTGCAATTTTCACCCCGAGTGGGCTGGGTATGCTCAGACGTGAGTCCCAGGCTCTCCACACCACTGGAGTCAAGCTATCCAGGCTGAATGAAGGCTGATTGCCAGAAACCGGTCCTTGGATGCTTGATTCCGGTCTGGGAAAGACATGGCTTGGTAGTTCGGACTGGACTGTTCCCATGAGGCACAGGTTCAGAGCTGATTTGCATATAGCCAGGGTCTAACCCAGGGTGGAGTGGAGTGCAAAAAAACTATGGATTTAGGCCCAGATCCTTGTACTGGGGTGAATGTATGACATTGTTCTACATTCTGTCCATCAACTGTGTTTTTTGCAATTTTCACCCCGAGTGGGCTGGGTATGCTCAGACGAGAGTCCCAGGCTCTCCACACCACTGGAGTCAAGCTATCCAGGCTGAATGAAGGCTGATAGCCAGAAACCGGTCCTTGGATGCTTGATTCCGGTCTGGGAAAGACATGGCTTGGTAGTTCGGACTGGACTGTTCCCATGAGGCACAGGGTCGGAGCTGATTTGCATATAGCCAGTGTATAACCCAGGGTGGTGTGGAGTGCAAAAAAAGGATGGATTTAGGCCCAGATCCTTGTACTGGGGTGAATGTATGACATTGTTCTACATTCTGTCCATCAACTATGTTTTTTGCAATTTTCACCCCGAGTGGGCTGGGTATGCTCAGACGTGAGTCCCAGGCTCTCCACACCACTGGAGTCAAGCTATCCAGGCTGAATGAAGGCTGATAACCAAAAACCGGTCCTTGGATGCTTGATTCCGGTCTGGGAAAGACATGGCTTGGTAGTTCGGACTGGACTGTTCCCATTAGGCACAGGGTCAGAGCTGATTTGCATATAGCCAGTGTCTAACCCAGGGTGGTGTGAAGTGCAAAAAAACGATGGATTTAGGCCCAGATCCTTGTACTGGGGTGAATGTATGACATTGTTCTACATTCTGTCCATCAACTGTGTTCTTTGCAATTTTCACCCCGGGTGGGCTGGGTATGCTCAGACGTGAGTCCCAGGCTCTCCACCCCACTGGAGTCAAGCTATCCAGGCTGAATGAAGGCTGATAGCCAGAAACCGGTCCTTGGATGCTTGATTCCGGTCTGGGAAAGACATGGCTTGGTAGATCGGACTGGACTGTTCCCATGAGGCACAGGGTCAGAGCTGATTTGCATATAGCCAGGGTCTCACCCAGGGTGGTGTGGAGTGAAAAAAACTATGGATTTAGGCCCAGATCCTTGTACTGGGGTGAATGTATGACATTGTTCTACATTCTGTCCATCAACTGTGTTTTTTGCAATTTTCACCCTGAGTAGGCTGGGTATGCTCAGACGTGAGTCCCAGGCTCTCCACACCACTGGAGTCAAGCTATCCAGGCTGAATGAAGGCTGATAGCCAGAAACCGGTCCTTGGATGCTTGATTCCGGTCTGGGAAAGACATGGCTTGGTAGTTCGGACTGGACTGTTCCCATGAGGCACAGTGTCAGAGCTGATTTGCATATAGCCAGTGTCTAACCCAGGGTGGTGTGGAGTGCAAAAAAACGATGGATTTAGGCCCAGATCCTTGTACTGGGGTGAATGTATGACATTGTTCTACATTCTGTCCATCAACTGTGTTTTATGCAATTTTCACCCCGAGTAGGCTGGGTATGCTCAGACGTGAGTCCCAGGCACTCCACACCACTGGAGTCAAGCTATCCAGGCTGAATGAAGGCTGATAGCCAGAAACCGGTCCTTGGATGCTTGATTCCAGTCTGGGAAAGACATGGCTTGGTAGTTCGGACTGGACTGTTCCCATGAGGCACAGGGTCAGAGCTGATTTGCATATAGCCAGTGTCTAACCCAGGGTGGTGTGGAGTGCAAAAAAAAAACAATGGATTTAGGCCCAGATCCTTGTACTGGGGTGAATGTATGACATTGTTCTACATTCTGTCCATCAACTGTGTTTTTTGCAATTTTCACCCAGAGTGGGCTGGGTATGCTCAGACGTGAGTCCCAGGCTCTCCACACCACTGGAGTCAAGCTATCCAGGCTGAATGAAGGCTGATAGCCAGAAACCGGTCCTTGGATGCTTGATTCCGGTCTGGGAAAGACATGGCTTGGTAGTTCGGACTGGACTGTTCCCATGAGGCACAGGGTCAGAGCTGATTTGCATATAGCCAGTGTCTAACCCATGGTGGTGTGGAGTGCAAAAAAACGATGGATTTAGGCCCAGATCCTTGTACTGGGGTGAATGTATGACATTGTTCTACATTCTGTCCATCAACTGTGTTTTTTGCAATTTTCACCCCGAGTGGGCTGGGTATGCTCAGACGTGAGTCCCAGGCTCTCCACACCACTGGAGTCAAGCTATCCAGGCTGAATGAAGGCTGATAACCAAAAACCGGTCCTTGGATGCTTGATTCCGGTCTGGGAAAGACATGGCTTGGTAGTTCGGACTGGACTGTTCCCATTAGGCACAGGGTCAGAGCTGATTTGCATATAGCCAGTGTCTAACCCAGGGTGGTGTGAAGTGCAAAAAAACGATGGATTTAGGCCCAGATCCTTGTACTGGGGTGAATGTATGACATTGTTCTACATTCTGTCCATCAACTGTGTTCTTTGCAATTTTCACCCCGGGTGGGCTGGGTATGCTCAGACGTGAGTCCCAGGCTCTCCACCCCACTGGAGTCAAGCTATCCAGGCTGAATGAAGGCTGATAGCCAGAAACCGGTCCTTGGATGCTTGATTCCGGTCTGGGAAAGACATGGCTTGGTAGATCGGACTGGACTGTTCCCATGAGGCACAGGGTCAGAGCTGATTTGCATATAGCCAGGGTCTCACCCAGGGTGGTGTGGAGTGCAAAAAAACTATGGATTTAGGCCCAGATCCTTGTACTGGGGTGAATGTATGACATTGTTCTACATTCTGTCCATCAACTGTGTTTTTTGCAATTTTCACCCTGAGTAGGCTGGGTATGCTCAGACGTGAGTCCCAGGCTCTCCACACCACTGGAGTCAAGCTATCCAGGCTGAATGAAGGCTGATAGCCAGAAACCGGTCCTTGGATGCTTGATTCCGGTCTGGGAAAGACATGGCTTGGTAGTTCGGACTGGACTGTTCCCATGAGGCACAGTGTCAGAGCTGATTTGCATATAGCCAGTGTCTAACCCAGGGTGGTGTGGAGTGCAAAAAAACGATGGATTTAGGCCCAGATCCTTGTACTGGGGTGAATGTATGACATTGTTCTACATTCTGTCCATCAACTGTGTTTTATGCAATTTTCACCCCGAGTAGGCTGGGTATGCTCAGACGTGAGTCCCAGGCACTCCACACCACTGGAGTCAAGCTATCCAGGCTGAATGAAGGCTGATAGCCAGAAACCGGTCCTTGGATGCTTGATTCCAGTCTGGGAAAGACATGGCTTGGTAGTTCGGACTGGACTGTTCCCATGAGGCACAGGGTCAGAGCTGATTTGCATATAGCCAGTGTCTAACCCAGGGTGGTGTGGAGTGCAAAAAAAAAACAATGGATTTAGGCCCAGATCCTTGTACTGGGGTGAATGTATGACATTGTTCTACATTCTGTCCATCAACTGTGTTTTTTGCAATTTTCACCCAGAGTGGGCTGGGTATGCTCAGACGTGAGTCCCAGGCTCTCCACACCACTGGAGTCAAGCTATCCTGGCTGAATGAAGGCTGATAGCCAGAAACCGGTCCTTGGATGCTTGATTCCGGTCTGGGAAAGACATGGCTTGGTAGTTCGGACTGGACTGTTCCCATGAGGCACAGGGTCAGAGCTGATTTGCATATAGCCAGTGTCTAACCCATGGTGGTGTGGAGTGCAAAAAAACGATGGATTTAGGCCCAGATCCTTGTACTGGGGTGAATGTATGACATTGTTCTATATTCTGTCCATCAACTGTGTTTTTTGCAATTTTCACCCCAAGTGGGCTGGGTATGCTCAGACGTGAGTCCCAGGCTCTCCACACCACTGGAGTCAAGCTATCCAGGCTGAATGAAGGCTGATAGCCAGAAACCGGTCCTTGGATGCTTGATTCCGGTCTGGGAAAGACATGGCTTGGTAGTTCGGACTGGACTGTTCCCATGAGGCACAGGCTCAGAGCTGATTTGCATATAGCCAGGGTCTAACCCAGGGTGGTGTGGAGTGCAAAAAAACTATGGATTTAGGCCCAGATCCTTGTACTGGGGTGAATGTATGACATTGTTCGACATTCTGTCCATCAAGTGTGTTTTTTGCAATTTTCACCCCCGAGTAGGCTGGGTATGCTCAGACGTGAGTCCCAGGCTCTCCACACCACTGAAGTCAAGCTATCCAGGCTGATTGAAGGCTGATAGCCAGAAACCGGTCCTTGGATGCTTGATTCCGGTCTGGGAAAGACATGGCTTGGTAGTTCGGACTGGACTGTTCCCATGAGGCACAGGGTCGGAGCTGATTTGCATATGGCCAGTGTCTAACCCAGGGTGGTGTGGAGTGCAAAAAAACGATGGATTTAGGCCCAGATCCTTGTACTGGGGTGAATGTATGACATTGTTCTACATTCTGTCCATCAACTGTGTTTTTTGCAATTTCACCCCGAGTGGGCTGGGTATGCTCAGACGTTAGTCCCAGGCTCTCCACACCACTGGAGTCAAGCTATCCAGGCTGAATGAAGGCTGATAGCCAGAAACCGGTCCTTGGATGCTTGATTCCGGTCTGGGAAAGACATGGCTTGGTAGTTCGGACTGGACTGTTCCCATGAGGCACAGGGTCAGAGCTGATTTGCATATAGCCAGGGTCTAACCCAGGGTGGTGTGGAGTGCAAAAAAACGATGGATTTAGGCCCAGATCCTTGTACTGGGGTGAATGTATGACATTGTTCTACATTCTGTCCATCAACTGTGTTTTATGCAATTTTCACCCCGAGTAGGCTGGGTATGCTCAGACGTGAGTCCCAGGCACTCCACACCACTGGAGTCAAGCTATCCAGGCTGAATGAAGGCTGATAGCCAGAAACCGGTCCTTGGATGCTTGATTCCAGTCTGGGAAAGACATGGCTTGGTAGTTCGGACTGGACTGTTCCCTTGAGGCACAGGGTCAGAGCTGATTTGCATATAGCCAGTGTCTAACCCAGGGTGGTGTGGAGTGCAAAAAAAAAACAATGGATTTAGGCCCAGATCCTTGTACTGGGGTGAATGTATGACATTGTTCTACATTCTGTCCATCAACTGTGTTTTTTGCAATTTTCACCCAGAGTGGGCTGGGTATGCTCAGACGTGAGTCCCAGGCTCTCCACACCACTGGAGTCAAGCTATCCAGGCTGAATGAAGGCTGATGGCCAGAAACCGGTCCTTGGATGCTTGATTCCGGTCTGGGAAAGACATGGCTTGGTAGTTCGGACTGGACTGTTCCCATGAGGCACAGGGTCAGAGCTGATTTGCATATAGCCAGTGTCTAACCCATGGTGGTGTGGAGTGCAAAAAAACAATGGATTTAGCCCCAGATCCTTGTACTGGGGTGAATGTATGACATTGTTCTACATTCTGTCCATCAACTGTATTTTTTGCAATTTTCACCCGAGTAGTCTGGGTATGCTCAGACGTGAGTCCCAGGCTCTCCACACCACTGGAGTCAAGCTATCCAGGCTGAATGAAGGCTGATAGCCAGAAACCGGTCCTTGGATGCTTGATTCCGGTCTGGGAAAGACATGGCTTGGTAGTTCGGACTGGACTGTTCCCATGAGGCACAGGGTCAGAGCTGATTTGCATATAGCCAGTGTCTAACCCAGGGTGGTGTGGAGTGCAAAAAAACAATGGATTTAGGCCCAGATCCTTGTACTGGGGTGAATGTAGGACATTGTTCTACATTCTGTCCATCAACTGTGTTTTTTGCAATTTTCACCCCGAGTGGGCTGGGTATGCTCAGACGTGAGTCCCAGGCTCTCCACACCACTGGAGTCAAGCTATCCAGGCTGAATGAAGGCTGATAGCCAGAAACCGGTCCTTGGATGCTTGATTCCGGTCTGGGAAAGACATGGCTTGGTAGTTCGGACTGGACTGTTCCCATGAGGCACAGGGTCAGAGCTGATTTGCATATAGCCAGTGTCTATCCCAGGGTGGTGTGGAGTGCAAAAAAACGATGGATTTAGGCCCAGATCCTTGTACTGGGGTGAATGTATGACATTGTTCTACATTCTGTCCATCAACTGTGTTTTTTGCAATTTTTACCCCAAGTGGGCTGGGTATGCTCAGACGTGAGTCTCAGGCTCTCCACACCACTGCAGTCAAGCTATCCAGGCTGAATGAAGGCTGATTGCCAGAAACCGGTCCTTGGATGCTTGATTTCGGTCTGGGAAAGACATGGCTTGGTAGATCGGACTGGACTGTTCCCATGAGGCACAGGGTCAGAGCTGATTTGCATATAGCCAGGGTCTCACCCAGGGTGGTGTGGAGTGCAAAAAAACTATGGATTTAGGCCCAGATCCTTGTACTGGGGTGAATGTATGACATTGTTCTACATTCTGTCCATCAACTGTGTTTTTTGCAATTTTCACCCTGAGTAGGCTGGGTATGCTCAGACGTGAGTCCCAGGCTCTCCACACCACTGGAGTCAAGCTATCCAGGCTGAATGAAGGCTGATAGCCAGAAACCGGTCCTTGGATGCTTGATTCCGGTCTGGGAAAGACATGGCTTGGTAGTTCGGACTGGACTGTTCCCATGAGGCACAGTGTCAGAGCTGATTTGCATATAGCCAGTGTCTAACCCAGGGTGGTGTGGAGTGCAAAAAAACGATGGATTTAGGCCCAGATCCTTGTACTGGGGTGAATGTATGACATTGTTCTACATTCTGTCCATCAACTGTGTTTTTTGCAATTTTCACCCCGAGTGGGCTGGGTATGCTCAGACGTGAGTCCCAGGCTCTCCACACCACTGGAGTCAAGCTATCCAGGCTGAATGAAGGCTGATAGCCAGAAACCGGTCCATGGATGCTTGATTCCGGTCTGGGAACGACATGGCTTGGTAGTTCGGACTGGACTGTTCCCATGAGGCACCGGGTCAGAGCTGATTTGCATATAGCCAGTGTCTAACCCAGGGTGGTGTGGAGTGCAAAAAAATGATGGATTTAGGCCCAGATGCTTGTACTGAGGTGAATGTATGACATTGTTCTACATTCTGTCCATCAACTGTGTTTTTTGCAATTTTCACCCCGAGTGGGCTGGGTATGCTCAGACGTTAGTCCCAGGCTCTCCACACCACTGGAGTCAAGCTATCCAGGCTGAATGAAGGCTGATAGCCAGAAACCGGTCCTTGGATGCTTGATTCCGGTCTGGGAAAGACATGGCTTGGTAGTTCGGACTGGACTGTTCCCATGAGGCACAGGGTCAGAGCTGATTTGCATATAGCCAGGGTCTAACCCAGGGTGGTGTGGAGTGCAAAAAAACGATGGATTTAGGCCCAGATCCTTGTACTGGGGTGAATGTATGACATTGTTCTACATTCTGTCCATCAACTGTGTTTTATGCAATTTTCACCCCGAGTAGGCTGGGTATGCTCAGACGTGAGTCCCAGGCACTCCACACCACTGGAGTCAAGCTATCCAGGCTGAATGAAGGCTGATAGCCAGAAACCGGTCCTTGGATGCTTGATTCCAGTCTGGGAAAGACATGGCTTGGTAGTTCGGACTGGACTGTTCCCATGAGGCACAGGGTCAGAGCTGATTTGCATATAGCCAGTGTCTAACCCAGGGTGGTGTGGAGTGCAAAAAAAAACCAATGGATTTAGGCCCAGATCCTTGTACTGGGGTGAATGTATGACATTGTTCTACATTCTGTCCATCAACTGTGTTTTTTGCAATTTTCACCCAGAGTGGGCTGGGTATGCTCAGACGTGAGTCCCAGGCTCTCCACACCACTGGAGTCAAGCTATCCAGGCTGAATGAAGGCTGATAGCCAGAAACCGGTCCTTGGATGCTTGATTCCGGTCTGGGAAAGACATGGCTTGGTAGTTCGGACTGGACTGTTCCCATGAGGCACAGGGTCAGAGCTGATTTGCATATGGCCAGTGTCTAACCCAGGGTGGTGTGGAGTGCAAAAAAACGATGGATTTAGGCCCAGATCCTTGTACTGGGGTGAATGTATGACATTGTTCTACATTCTGTCCATCAACTGTGTTTTTTGCAATTTTCACCCCGAGTGGGCTGGGTATGCTCAGACGTGAGTCCCAGGCTCTCCACACCACTGGAGTCAAGCTATCCAGGCTGAATGAAGGCTGATAACCAGAAACCGGTCCTTGGATGCTTGATTCCGGTCTGGGAAAGACATGGCTTGGTAGTTCGGACTGGACTGTTCCCATTAGGCACAGGGTCAGAGCTGATTTGCATATAGCCAGTGTCTAACCCAGGGTGGTGTGAAGTGCAAAAAAACGATGGATTTAGGCCCACATCCTTGTACTGGGGTGAATGTATGACATTGTTCTACATTCTGTCCATCAACTGTGTTCTTTGCAATTTTCACCCCGATTGGGCTGGGTATGCTCAGGCGTGAGTCCCAGGCTCTCCACCCCACTGGAGTCAAGCTATCCAGGCTGAATGAAGGCTGATAGCCAGAAACCGGTCCTTGGATGCTTGATTCCGGTCTGGGAAAGACATGGCTTGGTAGTTCGGACTGGACTGTTCCCATGAGGCACAGGGTCAGAGCTGATTTGCATATAGCCAGTGTCTAACCCAGGGTGGTGTGGAGTGCAAAAAAATGATGGATTTAGGCCCAGATGCTTGTACTGGGGTGAATGTATGACATTGTTCTACATTCTGTCCATCAACTGTGTTTTTTGCATTTTTTCACCCCGAGTGGGCTGGGTATGCTCAGACGTGAGTCCCAGGCTCTCCACACCACTGGAGTCAAGCTATCCAGGCTGAATGAAGGCTGATAGCCAGAAACCGGTCCTTGGATGCTTGATTCCGGTCTGGGAAAGACATGGCTTGGTAGTTCGGACTGGACTGTTCCCATGAAGCACAGGGTCAGAGCTGATTTGCATATAGCCAGTGTCTAACCCAGGGTGGTGTGGAGTGCAAAAAAACAATGGATTTAGGCCCAGATCCTTGTACTGGGGTGAATGTATGACATTGTTCTACATTCTGTCCATCAACTGTGTTTTTTGCAATTTTCACCCCGAGTGGGCTGGGTATGCTCAGACGTGAGTCCCAGGCTCTCCACACCACTGGAGTCAAGCTATCCAGGCTGAATGAAGGCTGATTGCCAGAAACCGGTCCTTGGATGCTTGATTCCGGTCTGGGAAAGACATGGCTTGGTAGTTCGGACTGGACTGTTCCCATGAGGCACAGGTTCAGAGCTGATTTGCATATAGCCAGGGTCTAACCCAGGGTGGAGTGGAGTGCAAAAAAACTATGGATTTAGGCCCAGATCCTTGTACTGGGGTGAATGTATGACATTGTTCTACATTCTGTCCATCAACTGTGTTTTTTGCAATTTTCACCCCGAGTGGGCTGGGTATGCTCAGACGAGAGTCCCAGGCTCTCCACACCACTGGAGTCAAGCTATCCAGGCTGAATGAAGGCTGATAGCCAGAAACCGGTCCTTGGATGCTTGATTCCGGTCTGGGAAGGACATGGCTTGGTAGTTCGGACTGGACTGTTCCCATGAGGCACAGGGTCGGAGCTGATTTGCATATAGCCAGTGTATAACCCAGGGTGGTGTGGAGTGCAAAAAAAGGATGGATTTAGGCCCAGATCCTTGTACTGGGGTGAATGTATGACATTGTTCTACATTCTGTCCATCAACTATGTTTTTTGCAATTTTCACCCCGAGTGGGCTGGGTATGCTCAGACGTGAGTCCCAGGCTCTCCACACCACTGGAGTCAAGCTATCCAGGCTGAATGAAGGCTGATAACCAAAAACCGGTCCTTGGATGCTTGATTCCGGTCTGGGAAAGACATGGCTTGGTAGTTCGGACTGGACTGTTCCCATTAGGCACAGGGTCAGAGCTGATTTGCATATAGCCAGTGTCTAACCCAGGGTGGTGTGAAGTGCAAAAAAACGATGGATTTAGGCCCAGATCCTTGTACTGGGGTGAATGTATGACATTGTTCTACATTCTGTCCATCAACTGTGTTCTTTGCAATTTTCACCCCGGGTGGGCTGGGTATGCTCAGACGTGAGTCCCAGGCTCTCCACCCCACTGGAGTCAAGCTATCCAGGCTGAATGAAGGCTGATAGCCAGAAACCGGTCCTTGGATGCTTGATTCCGGTCTGGGAAAGACATGGCTTGGTAGATCGGACTGGACTGTTCCCATGAGGCACAGTGTCAGAGCTGATTTGCATATAGCCAGGGTCTCACCCAGGGTGGTGTGGAGTGCAAAAAAACTATGGATTTAGGCCCAGATCCTTGTACTGGGGTGAATGTATGACATTGTTCTACATTCTGTCCATCAACTGTGTTTTTTGCAATTTTCACCCTGAGTAGGCTGGGTATGCTCAGACGTGAGTCCCAGGCTCTCCACACCACTGGAGTCAAGCTATCCAGGCTGATAGCCAGAAACCGGTCCTTGGATGCTTGATTCCGGTCTGGGAAAGACATGGCTTGGTAGTTCGGACTGGACTGTTCCCATGAGGCACAGTGTCAGAGCTGATTTGCATATAGCCAGTGTCTAACCCAGGGTGGTGTGGAGTGCAAAAAAACGATGGATTTAGGCCCAGATCCTTGTACTGGGGTGAATGTATGACATTGTTCTACATTCTGTCCATCAACTGTGTTTTATGCAATTTTCACCCCGAGTAGGCTGGGTATGCTCAGACGTGAGTCCCAGGCACTCCACACCACTGGAGTCAAGCTATCCAGGCTGAATGAAGGCTGATAGCCAGAAACCGGTCCTTGGATGCTTGATTCCAGTCTGGGAAAGACATGGCTTGGTAGTTCGGACTGGACTGTTCCCATGAGGCACAGGGTCAGAGCTGATTTGCATATAGCCAGTGTCTAACCCAGGGTGGTGTGAAGTGCAAAAAAACGATGGATTTAGGCCCAGATCCTTGTACTGGGGTGAATGTATGACATTGTTCTACATTCTGTCCATCAACTGTGTTCTTTGCAATTTTCACCCCGGGTGGGCTGGGTATGCTCAGACGTGAGTCCCAGGCTCTCCACCCCACTGGAGTCAAGCTATCCAGGCTGAATGAAGGCTGATAGCCAGAAACCGGTCCTTGGATGCTTGATTCCAGTCTGGGAAAGACATGGCTTGGTAGTTCGGACTGGACTGTTCCCATGAGGCACAGGGTCAGAGCTGATTTGCATATAGCCAGTGTCTAACCCAGGGTGGTGTGGAGTGCAAAAAAAAACCAATGGATTTAGGCCCAGATCCTTGTACTGGGGTGAATGTATGACATTGTTCTACATTCTGTCCATCAACTGTGTTTTTTGCAATTTTCACCCAGAGTGGGCTGGGTATGCTCAGACGTGAGTCCCAGGCTCTCCACACCACTGGAGTCAAGCTATCCAGGCTGAATGAAGGCTGATAGCCAGAAACCGGTCCTTGGATGCTTGATTCCAGTCTGGGAAAGACATGGCTTGGTAGTTCGGACTGGACTGTTCCCATGAGGCACAGGGTCAGAGCTGATTTGCATATAGCCAGTGTCTAACCCAGGGTGGTGTGGAGTGCAAAAAAAACCCAATGGATTTAGGCCCAGATCCTTGTACTGGGGTGAATGTATGACATTGTTCTACATTCTGTCCATCAACTGTGTTTTTTGCAATTTTCACCCAGAGTGGGCTGGGTATGCTCAGACGTGAGTCCCAGGCTCTCCACACCACTGGAGTCAAGCTATCCAGGCTGAATGAAGGCTGATAGCCAGAAACCGGTCCTTGGATGCTTGATTCCGGTCTGGGAAAGACATGGCTTGGTAGTTCGGACTGGACTGTTCCCATGAGGCACAGGGTCAGAGCTGATTTGCATATAGCCAGTGTCTAACCCATGGTGGTGTGGAGTGCAAAAAAACGATGGATTTAGGCCCAGATCCTTGTACTGGGGTGAATGTATGACATTGTTCTACATTCTGTCCATCAACTGTGTTTTTTGCAATTTTCACCCCGAGTGGGCTGGGTATGCTCAGACGTGAGTCCCAGGCTCTCCACACCACTGGAGTCAAGCTATCCAGGCTGAATGAAGGCTGATAGCCAGAAACCGGTCCTTGGATGCTTGATTCCGGTCTGGGAAAGACATGGCTTGGTAGTTCGGACTGGACTGTTCCCATGAGGCACAGGCTCAGAGCTGATTTGCATATAGCCAGGGTCTAACCCAGGGTGGTGTGGAGTGCAAAAAAACTATGGATTTAGGCCCAGATCCTTGTACTGGGGTGAATGTATGACATTGTTCGACATTCTGTCCATCAAGTGTGTTTTTTGCAATTTTCACCCCCGAGTAGGCTGGGTATGCTCAGACGTGAGTCCCAGGCTCTCCACACCACTGAAGTCAAGCTATCCAGGCTGAATGAAGGCTGATAGCCAGAAACCGGTCCTTGGATGCTTGATTCCGGTCTGGGAAAGACATGGCTTGGTAGTTCGGACTGGACTGTTCCCATGAGGCACAGGGTCGGAGCTGATTTGCATATGGCCAGTGTCTAACCCAGGGTGGTGTGGAGTGCAAAAAAACGATGGATTTAGGCCCAGATCCTTGTACTGGGGTGAATGTATGACATTGTTCTACATTCTGTCCATCAACTGTGTTTTTTGCAATTTCACCCCGAGTGGGCTGGGTATGCTCAGACGTTAGTCCCAGGCTCTCCACACCACTGGAGTCAAGCTATCCAGGCTGAATGAAGGCTGATAGCCAGAAACCGGTCCTTGGATGCTTGATTCCGGTCTGGGAAAGACATGGCTTGGTAGTTCGGACTGGACTGTTCCCATGAGGCACAGGGTCAGAGCTGATTTGCATATAGCCAGGGTCTAACCCAGGGTGGTGTGGAGTGCAAAAAAACGATGGATTTAGGCCCAGATCCTTGTACTGGGGTGAATGTATGACATTGTTCTACATTCTGTCCATCAACTGTGTTTTATGCAATTTTCACCCCGAGTAGGCTGGGTATGCTCAGACGTGAGTCCCAGGCACTCCACACCACTGGAGTCAAGCTATCCAGGCTGAATGAAGGCTGATAGCCAGAAACCGGTCCTTGGATGCTTGATTCCAGTCTGGGAAAGACATGGCTTGGTAGTTCGGACTGGACTGTTCCCTTGAGGCACAGGGTCAGAGCTGATTTGCATATAGCCAGTGTCTAACCCAGGGTGGTGTGGAGTGCAAAAAAAAAACAATGGATTTAGGCCCAGATCCTTGTACTGGGGTGAATGTATGACATTGTTCTACATTCTGTCCATCAACTGTGTTTTTTGCAATTTTCACCCAGAGTGGGCTGGGTATGCTCAGACGTGAGTCCCAGGCTCTCCACACCACTGGAGTCAAGCTATCCAGGCTGAATGAAGGCTGATAGCCAGAAACCGGTCCTTGGATGCTTGATTCCGGTCTGGGAAAGACATGGATTGGTAGTTCGGACTGGACTGTTCCCATGAGGCACAGGGTCAGAGCTGATTTGCATATAGCCAGTGTCTAACCTATGGTGGTGTGGAGTGCAAAAAAACAATGGATTTAGCCCCAGATCCTTGTACTGGGGTGAATGTATGACATTGTTCTACATTCTGTCCATCAACTGTGTTTTTTGCAATTTTCACCCCGAGTGGGCTGGGTATGCTCAGACGTGAGTCCCAGGCTCTCCACACCACTGGAGTCAAGCTATCCAGGCTGAATGAAGGCTGATTGCCAGAAACCGGTCCTTGGATGCTTGATTTCGGTCTGGGAAAGACATGGCTTGGTAGATCGGACTGGACTGTTCCCATGAGGCACAGGGTCAGAGCTGATTTGCATATAGCCAGGGTCTCACCCAGGGTGGTGTGGAGTGCAAAAAAACTATGGATTTAGGCCCAGATCCTTGTACTGGGGTGAATGTATGACATTGTTCTACATTCTGTCCATCAACTGTGTTTTTTGCAATTTTCACCCTGAGTAGGCTGGGTATGCTCAGACGTGAGTCCCAGGCTCTCCACACCACTGGAGTCAAGCTATCCAGGCTGAATGAAGGCTGATAGCCAGAAACCGGTCCTTGGATGCTTGATTCCGGTCTTGGAAAGACATGGCTTGGTAGTTCGGACTGGACTGTTCCCATGAGGCACAGTGTCAGAGCTGATTTGCATATAGCCAGTGTCTAACCCAGGGTGGTGTGGAGTGCAAAAAAACGATGGATTTAGGCCCAGATCCTTGTACTGGGGTGAATGTATGACATTGTTCTACATTCTGTCCATCAACTGTGTTTTTTGCAATTTTCACCCCGAGTGGGCTGGGTATGCTCAGACGTGAGTCCCAGGCTCTCCACACCACTGGAGTCAAGCTATCCAGGCTGAATGAAGGCTGATAGCCAGAAACCGGTCCATGGATGCTTGATTCCGGTCTGGGAACGACATGGCTTGGTAGTTCGGACTGGACTGTTCCCATGAGGCACCGGGTCAGAGCTGATTTGCATATAGCCAGTGTCTAACCCAGGGTGGTGTGGAGTGCAAAAAAATGATGGATTTAGGCCCAGATGCTTGTACTGAGGTGAATGTATGACATTGTTCTACATTCTGTCCATCAACTGTGTTTTTTGCAATTTTCACCCCGAGTGGGCTGGGTATGCTCAGACGTTAGTCCCAGGCTCTCCACACCACTGGAGTCAAGCTATCCAGGCTGAATGAAGGCTGATAGCCAGAAACCGGTCCTTGGATGCTTGATTCCGGTCTGGGAAAGACATGGCTTGGTAGTTCGGACTGGACTGTTCCCATGAGGCACAGGGTCAGAGCTGATTTGCATATAGCCAGGGTCTAACCCAGGGTGGTGTGGAGTGCAAAAAAACGATGGATTTAGGCCCAGATCCTTGTACTGGGGTGAATGTATGACATTGTTCTACATTCTGTCCATCAACTGTGTTTTATGCAATTTTCACCCCGAGTAGGCTGGGTATGCTCAGACGTGAGTCCCAGGCACTCCACACCACTGGAGTCAAGCTATCCAGGCTGAATGAAGGCTGATAGCCAGAAACCGGTCCTTGGATGCTTGATTCCAGTCTGGGAAAGACATGGCTTGGTAGTTCGGACTGGACTGTTCCCATGAGGCACAGGGTCAGAGCTGATTTGCATATAGCCAGTGTCTAACCCAGGGTGGTGTGGAGTGCAAAAAAAAACCAATGGATTTAGGCCCAGATCCTTGTACTGGGGTGAATGTATGACATTGTTCTACATTCTGTCCATCAACTGTGTTTTTTGCAATTTTCACCCAGAGTGGGCTGGGTATGCTCAGACGTGAGTCCCAGGCTCTCCACACCACTGGAGTCAAGCTATCCAGGCTGAATGAAGGCTGATAGCCAGAAACCGGTCCTTGGATGCTTGATTCCGGTCTGGGAAAGACATGGCTTGGTAGTTCGGACTGGACTGTTCCCATGAGGCACAGGGTCAGAGCTGATTTGCATATAGCCAGTGTCTAACCCATGGTGGTGTGGAGTGCAAAAGAACGATGGATTTAGGCCCAGATCCTTGTACTGGGGTGAATGTATGACATTGTTCTACATTCTGTACATCAACTGTGTTTTTTGCAATTTTCACCCCGAGTGGGCTGGGTATGCTCAGACGTGAGTCCCAGGCTCTCCACACCACTGGAGTCAAGCTATCCAGGCTGAATGAAGGCTGATAGCCAGAAACCGGTCCTTGGATGCTTGATTCCGGTCTGGGAAAGACATGGCTTGGTAGTTCGGACTGGACTGTTCCCATGAGGCACAGGCTCAGAGCTGATTTGCATATAGCCAGGGTCTAACCCAGGGTGGTGTGGAGTGCAAAAAAACTATGGATTTAGGGCCAGATCCTTGTACTGGGGTGAATGTATGACATTGTTCGACATTCTGTCCATCAAGTGTGTTTTTTGCAATTTTCACCCCGAGTAGGCTGGGTATGCTCAGACGTGAGTCCCAGGCTCTCCACACCACTGAAGTCAAGCTATCCAGGCTGAATGAAGGCTGATAGCCAGAAACCGGTCCTTGGATGCTTGATTCCGGTCTGGGAAAGACATGGCTTGGTAGTTCGGACTGGACTGTTCCCATGAGGCACAGGGTCGGAGCTGATTTGCATATGGCCAGTGTCTAACCCAGGGTGGTGTGGAGTGCAAAAAAACGATGGATTTAGGCCCAGATCCTTGTACTGGGGTGAATGTATGACATTGTTCTACATTCTGTCCATCAACTGTGTTTTTTGCAATTTTCACCCCGAGTGGGCTGGGTATGCTCAGACGTGAGTCCCAGGCTCTCCACACCACTGGAGTCAAGCTATCCAGGCTGAATGAAGGCTGATAACCAGAAACCGGTCCTTGGATGCTTGATTCCGGTCTGGGAAAGACATGGCTTGGTAGTTCGGACTGGACTGTTCCCATTAGGCACAGGGTCAGAGCTGATTTGCATATAGCCAGTGTCTAACCCAGGGTGGTGTGAAGTGCAAAAAAACGATGGATTTAGGCCCACATCCTTGTACTGGGGTGAATGTATGACATTGTTCTACATTCTGTCCATCAACTGTGTTCTTTGCAATTTTCACCCCGATTGGGCTGGGTATGCTCAGACGTGAGTCCCAGGCTCTCCACCCCACTGGAGTCAAGCTATCCAGGCTGAATGAAGGCTGATAGCCAGAAACCGGTCCTTGGATGCTTGATTCCGGTCTGGGAAAGACATGGCTTGGTAGTTCGGACTGGACTGTTCCCATGAGGCACAGGGTCAGAGCTGATTTGCATATAGCCAGTGTCTAACCCAGGGTGGTGTGGAGTGCAAAAAAATGATGGATTTAGGCCCAGATGCTTGTACTGGGGTGAATGTATGACATTGTTCTACATTCTGTCCATCAACTGTGTTTTTTGCATTTTTTCACCCCGAGTGGGCTGGGTATGCTCAGACGTGAGTCCCAGGCTCTCCACACCACTGGAGTCAAGCTATCCAGGCTGAATGAAGGCTGATAGCCAGAAACCGGTCCTTGGATGCTTGATTCCGGTCTGGGAAAGACATGGCTTGGTAGTTCGGACTGGACTGTTCCCATGAAGCACAGGGTCAGAGCTGATTTGCATATAGCCAGTGTCTAACCCAGGGTGGTGTGGAGTGCAAAAAAACAATGGATTTAGGCCCAGATCCTTGTACTGGGGTGAATGTATGACATTGTTCTACATTCTGTCCATCAACTGTGTTTTTTGCAATTTTCACCCCGAGTGGGCTGGGTATGCTCAGACGTGAGTCCCAGGCTCTCCACACCACTGGAGTCAAGCTATCCAGGCTGAATGAAGGCTGATTGCCAGAAACCGGTCCTTGGATGCTTGATTCCGGTCTGGGAAAGACATGGCTTGGTAGTTCGGACTGGACTGTTCCCATGAGGCACAGGTTCAGAGCTGATTTGCATATAGCCAGGGTCTAACCCAGGGTGGAGTGGAGTGCAAAAAAACTATGGATTTAGGCCCAGATCCTTGTACTGGGGTGAATGTATGACATTGTTCTACATTCTGTCCATCAACTATGTTTTTTGCAATTTTCACCCCGAGTGGGCTGGGTATGCTCAGACGTGAGTCCCAGGCTCTCCACACCACTGGAGTCAAGCTATCCAGGCTGAATGAAGGCTGATAACCAAAAACCGGTCCTTGGATGCTTGATTCCGGTCTGGGAAAGACATGGCTTGGTAGTTCGGACTGGACTGTTCCCATTAGGCACAGGGTCAGAGCTGATTTGCATATAGCCAGTGTCTAACCCAGGGTGGTGTGAAGTGCAAAAAAACGATGGATTTAGGCCCAGATCCTTGTACTGGGGTGAATGTATGACATTGTTCTACATTCTGTCCATCAACTGTGTTCTTTGCAATTTTCACCCCGGGTGGGCTGGGTATGCTCAGACGTGAGTCCCAGGCTCTCCACCCCACTGGAGTCAAGCTATCCAGGCTGAATGAAGGCTGATAGCCAGAAACCGGTCCTTGGATGCTTGATTCCGGTCTGGGAAAGACATGGCTTGGTAGATCGGACTGGACTGTTCCCATGAGGCACAGTGTCAGAGCTGATTTGCATATAGCCAGGGTCTCACCCAGGGTGGTGTGGAGTGCAAAAAAACTATGGATTTAGGCCCAGATCCTTGTACTGGGGTGAATGTATGACATTGTTCTACATTCTGTCCATCAACTGTGTTTTTTGCAATTTTCACCCTGAGTAGGCTGGGTATGCTCAGACGTGAGTCCCAGGCTCTCCACACCACTGGAGTCAAGCTATCCAGGCTGAATGAAGGCTGATAGCCAGAAACCGGTCCTTGGATGCTTGATTCCGGTCTGGGAAAGACATGGCTTGGTAGTTCGGACTGGACTGTTCCCATGAGGCACAGTGTCAGAGCTGATTTGCATATAGCCAGTGTCTAACCCAGGGTGGTGTGGAGTGCAAAAAAACGATGGATTTAGGCCCAGATCCTTGTACTGGGGTGAATGTATGACATTGTTCTACATTCTGTCCATCAACTGTGTTTTATGCAATTTTCACCCCGAGTAGGCTGGGTATGCTCAGACGTGAGTCCCAGGCACTCC